>NC_137174.1:80760200-81447700 GCF_951804945.1 Podarcis cretensis | reverse complement strand
ATCTATCTATATCTATCTATCTATCTCTCTATCTATCTATCTATCTATCTATCTATCTATCATCTATTTATCTATCATCTATCATCTATTTATCTATCATCTATCTATCTATCTATCTATCATCTATCTATCTATCTACCTATTATCTATCTATCTATCTATCTATCTATCTATCTATTATCTATCTATCTATCTATCTATCTATCTATCATCTATCTATCTATCTATCTATATCTATCTATCTACCTATTATCTATCTATCTATCTATCTATCTATCTATCTATCTATCTATATCTATCTATCTATCATCTATCTATCTACCTATCATCTATCTATCTATCTATCATCTATCTATCTATCTATCATCATCATCATCTATCTATCTAACAGGGTTCGAATCTCCCACTCAGCCATGAAGCTCAGAGGGCAACCTTGGGCCGGCCACTACCTCTTAACCTAACCTACCTCACAGGGTGTCAGGGAATCCTATCTCTCCCACGGTGGGCAGCCAAGAAGCAGATAAACAAGAAGAGTTCTTACCAAGTCTTTTATTGAATATTCACAGAGAATATTGAATATTTTTATTGAATATTCACAGAGAAATGCCGTCTCTCTTGGATAATGGCGTTGATCTGAGTAAAGTCCCACCCCCTCCGTCTCTCCTATTATATGTCATCCCTGTGTCAGCTGATCTGTGCTTTCTACCTCTGAGCTTTATGTTTTCCTGCTTTCAATGCCTGCCGGGTTCTGGGAGAGGGGGTCTGGAATGCTTTCCAAAGACACTGAGTCTGTCGGCTGTCTCTCCCCTGGTGCTGCTTCTTCCTGCTGCTCCTCTCCCAATATTTCCCAGCTTCTCCCCTCTGCAGCCTCTGAACAGTGACCTTCTGCAAACCACTGTTCTAAATCTACACTGTCTCCCTCTTCTCTGGGAAGTGCAGGAGGAGGGGAGGGTGGTCTCCACCATTCCTCCTCAGTCCAGTCCCTAACATTGGGTTGTTGTGAGGATGAAATGGGGAGGAGGAGAATCATGGACACCTTGAGATCCTTGGAAGATAAAGGTGGTATATAAATGTAATAAATAAATATAACAATTTACAGCAGAAGAACTAACAGGCGTTCACATTAATTGTCCTGATATACTGATTAACAATTAATGTGGACGCGGGTGGCACTGTGAGTTAAACCACAGAGGCTAGGACTTGCCGATCAGAAGGTCGGCGGTTCGAATCCCCGCAATGGGGTGAGCTCCCATTGTTCAGTCCCTGCTCCTGCCAACCTAGCAGTTCAAAAGCATGTCAAAGTGCAAGTAGATAAATAGGCAGGAAGGTAAACAGCGTTTCTGTGCACTGCTCTGGTTCGCCAGAAGCGGCTTAGTCATGCTGGCCACATGACCTGGAAGCTGTACGCCGACTCCCTCAGCCAATAAAGCAAGATGAGTGCCACAACCCCAGAGTCGGCCACGACTGGACCTAATGGTCAGGGGTCCCTTTACCTTTTTATACTGATTAAGAACCACTGCTCTGGTTCCATTTTATAGCATGCAGGAAGCTGATTCATCCTCTGGGTACATTCAGACATGGGGATTATTGTGCTAGGTTTCCTAGTTATAGCACAAGCTTTTCCGTTCTGTTTCTAGCATTCCTTTTGCAACGCATCACCTGTTGCATTATGGAACTTTGGCTTTTGGACTGATACACCACCATGCCATGCTAAGGTTGCAAATGTATTTTCTTCTGGAAGCGATTAACATGGAAATGAGCACTAAGACTGGGCTGGATTCCACTCGGTTTCTAGAAGTGGCTTTTGCATTGTGTGAAAGAGCACATAAAGCACAAGTAAGGAAACATGGGGGAAATGGAATAAAGTGCTATCGGAATGCAGCCAAAGTCAGGTTGCAGGTCCATTTGGCTCATTAGTGTCTGCACTAACTGGCAGCAGCTGTGCAAGTTTTCAGAGAGGAGCTTTTTCCTACCTAGAGATGCCAGAGACTGAACCCAGCACCATGTGCAGCTAAACATGTGTTCCATCACTGAGCCACAGCTCTATTCATGATACTTTAGTAGGAATATCCTGTTTTATACTTTGCAGGAGACATTTCATTGATTTTCATGAAATGGTCTACAAACATCATAGCAGATGCAAATCGCAGGGCTAAGGACTTGAAGTGGAGATAGGCAGAAATTCGTCTCTACAAACAAACGGGATGAAATGTAAACATTAGAAAACCCCACTTTTTTTGCATTCACTGGCAGGTATGTGTGTCTGTGTAAGGTCTTGCATTCTTTTGATTATGCATGTGTGTTTTCTATAAAAATCAATTGCACTTTAATAAAAAGTAATTACTTCTCAGGCCTCCTTTTAAACATCTTGACCTTGTTTTCTCATTTTGTTAAGATGAAATGTCTTGCATTGTCATGCTGCACATTAAACACTTTCAAAACTGCTAATGATTAAGCCTTTACAAACACACATCTGTAAATCTGTTATTCTAATTTCAGTTTTCATTACCAGCTACAAATGTTAAATGTTTCCATGGTTGTTGATGGAATGCATCTTGTAGGGCAAGCAGTGTTTACACATATGTTTCCTATACTGTTCCTAACCATAAAATAAAACACAGGTTACAGCTAGTAAAATATTATTATAACGTTCTCTTTGCTGTTTGTGAACTCGGCCCTGGAAATCTTTCTTAATGAGTGCAACGCTGACTATCAAATTTAGCTCATTCAAGTTAAAGGGCCTGCAATTGCCAGTAAACACTATATGTGGTAAGGCTCAGTTCCTGCTAAATATACCAGGCCTAGCCAATCCAGAAGCTTCAACAGTACTGTTCTCCAATCTCAAGTGTTGATCTTCTACACCTCTAACATTTCCTCTAAATGCAAACTTAAGTGGCTGAGTTTGGTCAGTAAACAACAACAGGGAGATATAAGTATGTACGTGCGAATGCCAAGTTTTGCAGTAGTACCAGCCTCGCCCCCCCCCATAAAAGCAAACCTTAGGGGACAAAAACACAGTGCAATGAGAATTGAGGATTCTCCATAGCTATGGAATGTTGAGCATTAGAAAGGTAAAGGGACCCCTGACCATTAGGTCTAGTCGTGACCGACTCTGGGGTTGTGGCGCTCATCTCACTTTATTGGTCGAGGGAGCCGGCGTACAGCTTCTGGGTCATGTGGCCAGCATGACTAAGCCACTTCTGGAGAACCAGAGCAGCGCATGGAAACACCGTTTACCTTCCCGCCGGAGCGGTACCTATTTATCTACTTGAACTTTGACATGCTTTTGAACTGCTACATTGGCAGGAGCAGGGACCGAGCAACGGGAGCTCACCCCGTCAGGGGGATTTGAGCTGCCGACCTTCTGATCAGCAAGTCCTAGGCTCTGTGGTTAACTTTGGGGTGTGGAATGGAAAGGCTCACTGGAGAAGGACATGGCTGGCTTACTAGGAAGTGCAATAAGACTGGCGTCAGCAGCTGTTACTTCCAGGAGGCTGGAGAAGAGATTTACTGTCACTGCTGTCAGCCTCCTCTGGAGTAAGGATGTGGGTGCAGGCTCAAAGTCATCTATCCCTCCCCTCTGAACCATATTTAAGCCAGACTCCTTAGGGTGCCGCAAGACCAGTACCAGGAACTATATTGATGGTGAACTCTTGTTTTGTGATGTATTTTTGTACGTTAGGCTAGATTGGCAGGTTTTCGTTTTTCTTTTTGTAATATTGAATTTATTCTGTGCTTGCTAATCAGTTTTTACCATTTCTGTGTTCATTGGCATGTTGTGTATTTTGCATGTTTGTATTTTTGATGTTTTGAATGTTGAGCTGAAAACACATCACAACGTTTGGTTGAATTCTTTTGTATTACGTGCCTGGGCACATACAGCCCGTGCAGATTATAAAGGTTTGATTTGGATGAAACTCCCAGATAAAAGTATCACCAAAGTTGCAATGAGCTCGATGCAGTTTGTTATGAAGTCCTGGACTAACATGGCAGAAAGGCATTCCAGCCTTGTGAAAACTGTGGCAGCCCTTGTTCCAATACCCGGTCCATTTTGTTTGCTTTTCTTGAAACATTTACAACCTGAGGCTTCCCATCACGATGGAATTGATATGACTTGATTTTGGTTTTGATGTTAGATTGCGACCTGCTGTGACCCTCCTGTTGTTGTTTGTCGTTATTTTGCTAGTATTTGCAGATGAGAAAAAAAGAAAGCTTGCGTCTGGTTCCAGTGAGATGTTGTACAGATAATGTGTCAAAACAGCAGTCAACCTGACAGTCTGCCATCCACTATCCCCCTCTCCCTTTTGCCAATATGTAATTCATTTTCTACAGCAAAGATTTGGAAGAAATACAAGTATTTAAAAGACATAAATAAATCAGAATTAATGATAGCATCAACAAAATTTTTGTTGCAGCTCTTTGTTTAACAGAACACAGGTTTCCCCCTCTGTGGTCTACTGTATCTCATTGCTTTATATATTTTGTTTACACAACCACTGACTTCTGTATATTTCACCCCCATAACCCCCAAGGCATAGAAATATCAGGTAGGCAGTAAATGGAGTTCAGTCTGGCAATCTATAAACCTCTGTACATCACAGCCGGAATTATAGCATACTATGTGAGTTACACTGCATTCAACGGGACTTACATTTTTAGAAAATTAGTGAGATCCTCATGAAAATCTTAAAATGGATTCTCCCCCAACACACAAATTTTTGTATGCAATTTTACCTAGTATAATAAAGTTTTTAAATTAATGTAAAAACCAAAGGTACAAACAAACAAGGGGAAGAAAACCAAAGTTATCAAACACAGGAGCAGTAGATAGGTTGTATTTTCCAGATAACAAGAGAGCAGATAATGTAGAAAAACAAAAGGCAGGGAAACACATCATGAAAGCCAGAATTTCATGATTTGGTGGAGGAAGAGTTTTGTGTATCAGAATCTGACACATAATAAAACAACAACACACTGCCAGCTGGCAGCAGTCTCACCTGCCTCATGTTCAAGGCAAAGCTAGCCCAGGGAAAGACTGCACCCAATTGACACTTGAAAAGCCTTTGGCTGCTGGCAGGGATGCCACCAGGCTTCCTTGCTTTAAGTACAGCATTTTATAGTTTGGAATCTTATAGCAAAATACCACAACAAACAAAAAGTTTTCTAACCCTGATAAATAGCACCGAGCAAAAATAAAATAAAATACTCTAGTTATGTGCAGTTTCACAACTTTGGTGCCTGAATTACCAGTTCCGAGTCTAGCCCTTACCTCACAAGGCTGTTGTGAAAATAAAAAGGGGAAGGGGAAGACAATGTACACTGCTTTGAGCTCCTGGGAGGAAAATCAAGAAACAATCAGTGCTTTTTCCCCCAAGGGAAAACAAGGGATTACCTGCACCTCTTTTTTTGTTCTTAAAAAGTGTGGCACTTACTGTAACAACTTCATGGTGAGTACCGACACCTATTTTTCTAGGGGGGAAAAGCACTGGATACAACTAGACAACAAGAAGAAGCAAAAAACACAAACACACATTTTTTGCCAACCTTGATAAACTATAACGAAAACAACAAATCTCTGCGTTAAACTGCAGCTCATAGGAATTTTAACTTGCTCCAGCTGTAAGGCGTTTAAATTATTTTATGGTTGCATTTGCCAATTCATTAGGTATATGCATACATAATGGTTTCTGTGTATTATTAAATAACAAGGAGACCAGTAGTGGCTGTGGGGCTGGCATGGAGAATTGGGGAGCGATAAATCAACTACAGCATTAGTTGATTAATTTATGGATTAAACCAATTAAGAGGGTTGCAGCCCCCTCTTTTTTAGCCTTCTTCTCAGTGTAAGGTGGTATGTGTTGTGTCTGGTTGGCCCAGAAACAGCAGTCTAAGGAAGGCAGTTCTATTCTCTTTTGTTAGGATGATGTGTATTCCTGGGGGATAGACATGCTTTTGGTGTTTAGAGTCTTCGCTTGTAATTCGGTTGGGGGGGTGGGCTGGGGAGGGGAGGGGAGGAGAGAGGAAATCCCTCCCCCCCCAATTGCTTGCTTTGTTGGAATATCTCTGGAGCCGGTTAGCTTGTTGCTTAGCAAAAGTTCCCATTGTTACACACATGATTCCAATAATAGCTATTTATTTTCAAACTGGGGCCCTCCTCTGTGGGTAAGATTCTCGTGAGCCCTTTCAAAGAAGCACTGAAAGCATTTAAACTTCTAACATTATTTAATCTTTAATAGACTCTTAATTGGATTTTAATAGCCTACTGGAAGCAAAAAACCTCTTGTTGGTTTGCACTGGTATGTATTCATGACTTCTGACAAGCGAGAGACTATTAAAGGGAAGGAAAAACCTGCATCTCTTATGGCATATATGGCACAAAAACATAAGGGAAACAGGACAGAAACGAGTTAACGGAGAACATTCAACATGATATAGCTAAATGCCTAATCAAGTGTCTTTGTGATTGTGTTGGTAATAGTCATTTTCCTCTATTAATGTTACCAAAGAAACAATATAAAGTGTTGGTATATTGATGAACGTGTTGGTAGGGAGGTTTCAAAGCAGCCCCAGGGCCATGTTGAAGAGGTTTAGGCCTTGTGTTAATGTTACAGATTTTAATCACTCCTGCAGTAAAGACAACCTGTCGGACTTGCTTAAAGGTTAGTTCCCTCATCAACCAAAGTCAATAAGCCCTTCTTTTTAAATTAATTACTATTAATTAATTACTATCTCAAACAGTTTATTGGCATTGATTTGTCCCTTTTTATACACTTGTGTTAAAGTGCTTTCTGCTCTCTATTCTTGTTATTTTTATTTTTACCTCGGTCACAGAATAATGTTAATTTTTAGGATGAGGCTCTTTATTGCTGCTTTCCCCTTATATGCTACTTGCAATAATATTTTTCATGGACAAATGGACAAAAAACACCCCTTTCGGAAAGCTATCTAGGCAACTCTATTGCTTCCATATCTGTGGTTCAACTTTTTAATGAATTTCAAACTTTGGAATTGGATAGACAGCCAGTTCTAGATGGCGTTGCAGTCGAGAGGCATCCTTCCACCCTCTTCTGCCATTTGAGGCCCAGGTGGCATCAGGGGTGTGGAATGACTTTGTCCAGCAATGGCAGGCTCACCAGCTATGGGCGTTCCTGGACCAAGATAGCTTGGTCACAGTGACCTCTGTTTTGGTAACTTCCCAGTTGGATTACTGGAACCTACTCCATATGAGCTCTCCATGAAGGTAGTCTGGAAGCCACAATTAGAGCAGAACGGGGCTGCCAGGATGTTACCATCTGCAATTTTAAGGTGCTTAAATTTAAGGGGTTAATCTATCAAGCTCTAAATGACTTGAGACCCAACTAGCCGAAGAAATGCCTCTCCCTGTTTCAGCCTGTCCACACTCTTAGATGTGGAAGGGAGGTCCTCCTCATTGTTCCACCACAGGGCCTTTTTTGTGTTGGGCCTTTTTTTTTGGAGTCGTTCCTGGCCTACGGAACACCCTTCCCTATGGGCACTCCTGGCATCAATGCATCTGCTGTTTCAGTGCCATGGGAAAACCTGCCTGTTTACTTAGGCTTTCGGGGGCTGCTGCATGTGGGGAACTCAGGTAGTTCCCTTGGTGTTTATAAGAAAATGTGATGTTTTTATAAGCTGGTTTAGTGTGGTTTTGTTGTGTTGCAACCTACCTGGGCTCATACGACAGGCAATAGTCCAGAGGTTCTCTTGTAAATAAGAATAAATGTGTAAGTTGAACCTGAGCTAAATTTTAGCACTCTTTAGTGCTAAAGATCCACTGATTATTCTGCTGGCGCATATATATAATGTGTGTGTGTGTGTTTGTGTGTGTGTTTGTGTGTGTGTTGTTTAAGTGATTTATTTTCCCTGCGGCCTGAATGGTGTTTGTTTTCATAGACAATTTAGACAGAAAAAAAAGGAGCTGGGCAAATCACATAAGAACACTGCTGTTAAATAATTAATCAGAGCAGGAAAATTCCAGTATTAATATACTTTTTATGTCAAAGAAGCTAAAAAATATATGATACTGGGAGGATTGTCTTGCACTCTCTTTTTCGTGGTCTCTGGTTTTGTTCTGTTAATACTGCCATAGATCTCCTTTTGACTCACCTTTTCACTGACGTTATTGCTGGTGTAACATATCTGGGCTGTTTTGCTTCTCAGTCCTATGTGGTTATATTAGGGACAACCCTTTTCAAACCCACCTGAAACAAAAAAGGCTGAGGCTGAACAGCAAGGCTGTCCTAACAACTGAGAAATGGAGATGGAGGTGGTATGAATAAGACACACAGAAGCCATAAACCCACCTGCTCCCCTGATAAAACTTGCTCTACGCAGGGCTGCCCTTGAAGCTAACTCCAGCAGGTGCAGAATGCCGTGGCGAGGCTCCTTACGGGGTCCTTGCCGCGGGATCACATTCATCCAGTGCTTTACCACCTGCACTGGCTCCCGGTGGAGTACATGGTCAGGTTTAAGGTGCTGGTTTTGACCTTTAAAGCCCTATGTGGCCTAGGACCCACGTACCTATAGGACCGCCTCTCCTGGTATGCCCCGCAGAGGACCTTAAGGTCCACAAATGACAACATTTTGGAGGTCCCAATTTGCAAGTCCTGCAAGGCCCTAGTCTCTTGTGACAGAGCGTTCCACCAAGTCAGGGTCAGTACTGAAAAGGCCCTGGCCCCAGTTGACATCTTTCCGCAGGGCCTGCAAGACAGAGCTGTTCCGCCTGGTCTTTGGTTTGGACTCAGTCTGACCCTTATGTTTTCCCTCCCCTATGGTTTTGATCTATGGGCTACGTTTAAAATAAGGCTGCATTTTAAATTGCATTTTAACCTGTATTTTAAATTGGTCCCCCCCATTATGTTTTTAGTGTAATTTTACTGGTGTTAGCCACCCTGAGCCCAGCTCTGGCCAGGTAGGGTGGGGTGTAAATAAAATTTATAATTATTATTAAAACAGGATCCCCTGGAGCCAATAGTGAGGATCCTCTTGAGCTTAACCTCATCTACAGGTCAAGGGAGAGACAATGGCATACAATGGCATATGCCTCTGAAGGTGAAGTCAAACCGCTGTGTTTGCAGCACTAAAGTGACATCCCTGGGGCATAACAACAACAACAACAATAATAGAAACCTTGGGTGTGCTTGCCAGCCTACTCCTTCCATCATGTTCATGATGGCTTGGCTCTGTCAACCGTCATGTGTCAGAGACTAAATGTTTCTGGCAAGGAGCCACCTCTGCTCTTGAAGGCTTTCTTCACTGTGTGGAACCCTGTGTGGTCAAGGTTCTAAACTGAATGAGAAGCTTCGATTGATAGATCTGGCTCTCTCCTGCAGAGCTGGCCAAGGGCACCTTCACCCCCCTCCCATCATGCAAAGGGCAATGCCCATTGAAGTGAGGTCTGAATAGAGCT
Source organism: Podarcis cretensis (assembly GCF_951804945.1). Taxonomy (NCBI): domain Eukaryota; kingdom Metazoa; phylum Chordata; class Lepidosauria; order Squamata; family Lacertidae; genus Podarcis; species Podarcis cretensis. The sequence goes on along the minus strand of NC_137174.1, from coordinate 81,438,273 downwards.
TGTGGCTCAAGGTGCTATGCTGAAGGTGCTCTGACAAAAGTAATTTATGAAGAATCATACAACTAGGGATAGGGGAGAAATTTGATTCAGTTTGCATTTGAAGGCGAACTTGCTTAACTTGCACTGTCCCAAACAAGAAACACAGGCATCCTTCGAAATTTGTGCCGATCTGAATTTTGCAGTTGCTGTTCTGCAGCCAAGTGAAGTATACAAAAATGCTTACACCAGGGTAAAGCGTGCATAAGTGAACAGCATGCAAACATGCATCCTAGGAGGGAAAAACAAAAATGCAAAAGGTAAAAATGCATACAAATATGTGCAGGTGAATTTCCCTCTTTAAATAATGATTAATAATAATAATAATAATAATAATAAATTGTAAACTGAGGTGGAAATGTGGTGAACAACACTAAAGCTTGGAAAAATGAGAAACTGATCCAAACTGAAATGGACAGATTTGCCCATCCCTTCACCAGACTTTTCTATTTTCTGCAGCTTAACAGTATTGCCCACTTTCCTCCTGCAGTAGTTCACCCTGCCAAATTCAACCCTCACACTACTGCCACTTTTCAAGCACTGCCCTCCTCGAGAAGCCTAACGTTTTTGTCTGAAGAGCATATGCATCTCTTGAGGATTTATCCTGCTGCTTAGAAGTTCTTCAGTGATTCTCATCTCCTTCTTTTTAAGGAGTGCCAGTGCCCATAATCAACACACTAAGGGACAGTTTGTACAAGATCACAAAATATTGTTTTTTGAAGAAAAGAGCAGGAAGCTTATGATGAATCCACATCCTAGTGAGATAGATTAGGGAGGGTTGTTGTCTTACTTTACTGAAATGTCAACAGCTTTCTGCTCTTAAAACTCTTGCTGATTTTATCTGTTTCATGCTTTTAGTGTTTGTTGTTACATCATTTGAGCATCAAAGTATTTTTTTTTTATTGCTCATTGCCCACACCATTGAAAATGCTTCTGCACATTACCTGCTTGTGAGGGGAACAGATTAAGGGGAAAAACACAGTCTTTTAATCATCCAGAAGTGTCATGAGAAAGGTTTTTCCTAATAAATAGCCTAAACCAACCTCTTTGTAGTTTAAAATAACCCCTTCACGAATTTATCTAAAGTCTAGCTACGAAAGTTCTGAGCAACTATACAAGCTCCTATCCTTGGTGGATAAAGGTGGACAATTACTTCCGATCCTGTATCTGGTGCCCTCTTAAATATTTGAAGACTATTTCTGCTATTGGGTAATAGATTAATAGAATCTCATCTGCTGTATTTATATTCTTCTTTTCTATCCAAACAGGCTCAAAGCAGATTACAATTTTATCTCCTTGAATACCTCCAGGATAGAATGCCTTTTCTTTAAGGTTTAACACGCATAGAGATGTTCTCCCCGAGAGCGACAAATGTTTAACCTTAAGTACTTTGAAATCTAGTCTTGGGAATATTCAGATGAAAATCTTCATGGAGCTGAAGATCCTCTTAGAAGGGTATTGAAAGAAGCTGTGTGGACACTTGTCTCCTAGATCCTTGATGATTCCTTTTAGTATTCTGTCTATGCATTGCAGGGCAAAGAAAGCAGAATGCATTCTTGTCTTCCAAATTACTTTTTCTTTTTTTTTAAAGGAAGAGTTCTGTTTTTGTTGCTACATTTCATTTAAATGCAGTGACCACAACTGGTGACTTTAAAAGCCTCGGTAGTTTAGCTTAGGATAATAGCAAACAAACAGAAGAATCCAAGATGGAAGGTTTGTACTGAGAGAAAAGAGAGAAAACATTTTCCCTCATGAGCTTCACTAAGCACAAAGTGAATCACGGGGCTCGGTTACACAGACTACATGCAAAATGCTCAGCTGTATTAGGTGACCATTGTGAATAATCCATAAGTGGAAATAAACATATGCATTTAATTAGGAGCATACAGATGAATGTTAGAAGGCTGGCATGAAATAAAGCTAACTGGAATGTCTGTGCTGATCAGTGCTTCTTTGGGCCAAAGCATATGTATTTTGTTGCTCTACGATGCTCATTCAACGCCGGTGGTTTATTTCAGAGCTAATAGTTGATACTTTGGAGGTTTCCCAGGTCTGTGGGTCAGTCTTTTGAGTCAACTCTATAACAGCTGCAGATAGACACCACTGCAAAGTCAGCACTCCTGGCCTGTGATCCAACAGGGCTGCTCCAGAGGTAGGGTGTTGTATTGGTTGCCAACTTAAAACCTTCCAAATCTACAGACTACAGAAAAGCAAGAGAGAGCAAGGAAGAGCATTTGTTAATCTCTGTGCCCCCTAAGAAGCAATATTCTATGGAGGGCACCTGGCAAAAACAAAACAAAACTATACCAAACTTTTCAGATTGCCAGATAAAAGGGGCGAGACACAGAATTCCAATAGGAATGGAGGCAGAATTTGTGTGAAAAATTTCCCCACAAATTTGCCCCATCCTCTGTTTTTACATTACAGTGGTACCTTGGGTTACATACACTTCAGGTTACAGATGCTTCAGGTTACAGACTCTGCTAACCCAGAAATAGTACCTTGGGTTAAGAATTTTGCTTCAGGATGAGAACAGAAATTGCACGGCGGCGGCACAGCGGCAGCAGGAGGCCCCATTAGCTAAAGTGGTGTTTCAGGTTAAGAACAGCTTCAGGTTAAGAACAGACCTCCAGAACGAATTAAGCCGAGGTACCACTGTACCTTGTTCTGATCACATTGCCAAGTTTCTTACGGTTGTGACATGGATGCTCGCAAGGATCAGGGGTGTCTGAGAAGTCGAAGTGGCTCCCCACAAGGAGTGCAGCGGTTGTAGATGCATGCCAGAGTCTCTTCTCTGGACTGAGGCCTCTAAGCAGGAAATCAGGCCGCACTATTGCAATGTTTACGAGCCCAAGTGAATAAAAAAATTAATAAATCACAATGTGACTTGAGGACATAGTCGTGTTTCTTATTTGGATTTACAGCAGGGGTGATTGACACTCACGAGGCGCCATCTTCTGAAGCACATTGTGGGGGCCCTGATACGATGTCCTGATGTTGCCCTGCACCTGACTCCAGCCATGGGGGTCCACGGTGGCTCGGCCCCCTGGAGCCAGCGCCTGTAGCATGTCATGATCAGGAGTTTATTTTTAGGCTCCCAGTTGTTCCTTTGTGGCTGTGTCTTCACCTGCTCCCGCCTGACGTTGCATATGATATCAGGTGTAGGGCAGGTGGGCACATTTTTGGGGAGAAAACAGTCCAAAGTAGTTGTGTGTGAGACAAATTAGGAGTCCTGCCTGGCCAAATTAGGTCCATGGTCTTGGAATTCTCTACTGTTGATTTACAGAAAGATCAGTTCAGTTCAAAATCAATACAATTATCTATTCTTTTCCCTAGCTTAAAAGATTTTGATCAGATTCTCCTTCTAAGGTACATTATACTATATATATTTTTTTTTGGGGGGGGGGAAGTACACACACAAAGAAACAAAACTCCTCCCCCTGCCCATCCATTTGCATTCAAAGGTTTCCCTTTTGGAAACCTGTCATTATGTGAGAGGGGATTTCTACTTTGATCTTTTTCTTTGGGGGCTTGGACGGCAAAACGATGAGCATCCGGTGGGTTGCATTTTACGAACTGTGCGACCCTGCAGCATGGTACATATATAGATATATATCAGTTTGTCCCTTGATGAATTTATTAAAATACAATGGTGCAGAAGGAAATGGAATTCCAATGCACTGCTGTTGTCCTAAGAAATCATTATCATGAGACAGAATTAGAAGCCTGGATGGGAGTTAATGGGTCTCCCAGGCTGTCCAGCCATCATTATGTTACTGTGCAAGAGGCATCAACCGCTTTAAGTCCCATTAGTGTGTTGATGAGCTGTCTGGAACAGGATGCTTGTATCTGAACAAGCAGTTTACTCTAACTGCATTGCATTAACCCCTTGCTGCTGGGTGCCCCTGAGTGCTTTATACATCAGGTTTAGTGTGATAGCGTGAAAGCTTCCTGCTTCTCTTCCAGTGATGTCGATTCATTTCTTTGTGGTGGTTTCTATAAAGGTGGCTGCAATAATGGAGTATTTTGCCACCGAAAGAGAAATCCTGATGGCATAGGAATTAATTCCTGCATTCACCTAGCTTTCCATCGGGTGAACGGAACGACTGGGAGAAGATAGCTCTTTCGACATCTTCACATGCTTTCTGATGAGATCATACAGTACAAATGCCTTGTCATTTCCTTTAAAGCTCTCCGTGGCCCCTCTGCCTTTTATTCCTCTGCCCCCACATCCTGATATATCCCTTCCCATGACCTCACATTCCCTAGCTCTTCCACAACACAATGACTTATTATTCTATCCATCATGAGTACACCTCCCTTTCTGTACATGGAATTCCCTTCCAGAAAAGGTATGTTGGTGTGACGTTTGCCCACTCATTATGGAGATGTTGTACTGCGGGGGGGGGGGAGAGAAAGGGTTAATAGGCTGATCAATAAGAAAGCCCAGGGGCGGAGCCTAACTGTGTTTAAGGCTCAACACAGGGGTTTTGGCAGTTAGTTTGGTTGGTTTATTGTGGGTGGGAGGCATAGGAGTCAAAGTGAGTTAGAGACAGAGAGTGTGAATCAATTACAGTGTTTCAAAGTATTTAAAACTTGTTTGCGTTTTTATCATATGTGGTGGGAATGTAGAGAAATTAAATCTTTTTGGGAAATGATATATAATGAATTGAAGAAAATGTTTAAAATGACATTTGTTTAAAAACCCAGAAATTGGGAAAGGCCCCAGGACCGGATGGCCTATCTGCCAAATACTATAAAGTTTTAGAAAATCAACTGATACCAGCGCTTGGTGATACTATGAATAACATCTTAGGAGGAGGAAGAATACCAGAGTCCTGGAGAGAAGCTCATATCACGTTAATTCCTAAACCGGATACGGATAAATTGAGTATTAAGAATTATAGGCCGATATCCTTATTAAATAATGATTATAAAATCTTTGCAGATATCATGGCGAATAGATTGAAAAACTGTTTAGTAAATTTAATTCACAAAGACCAAGCAGGATTCCTCCCAAATAGGTTTATGAAAGATAATGTGAGACATATCATAAATATAATTGAACATTTGGAAACCAATAATGAAATACCGGCGGTGTTGATTTTCATAGATGCGGAAAAAGCGTTTGATAACGTTTCTTGGTTGTTCCTAATAAAATCTATGGAGAAAGCAGGGATTGAGGGCGAATTTATGAAAGGAATAGAGGCAATATATTCAAGCCAATCGGCCAAATTGATTATAAACAATAACCTTACAAACTCATTTAAAATCGAAAAAGGAACAAGACAGGGATGCCCTCTCTCCCCGCTTTTATTTATTATGGTACTAGAAGTGTTAGCAAACAAAATAAGAACAATTCCAGAGATCCAAGGAATTAAAGTAGGAATAAAGGAATATAAACTAAAAGTTTACGCAGACGACTTAATGTTATCCTTGGAAGGTATTAGCAAGAAAGTATTAGCAAAGCGCTGGAGGCATTGGAGGAATACGGCAAGCTATCCGGTTTTAAATTGAACAAATCAAAGACAAAAATGATGATCAAGAATCTGGGAAAAGATGAAAGAGAAAAATTAGAGAGACAATACGAAATCAAGGTGGCTAGAAAAATTAAATATTTGGGCATATGGCTCACACCAAAAAATATAAATTTAATCCAAGATAATTACTCGAAAACATGGAAGGAAATTAAAAAAGATTTAGATACTTGGAACAGAGTTAAACTCTCGTGGATGAGTAGGATGGAGGCAATAAAAATGAATGTACTCCCAAGAATGTTGTTCCTGTTCCAGAATATTCCAGTGATCAGAGGCCCTAAAATATTTAAAGACTGGCAGAAAACCCTTTCGAAATTCATATGGCAGGGGAGAAGGCCAAGGATTAGATTTAAATTACTCACAGACCGAAAGGAGAGAGGGGGCTTTTCAGTTCCGAACCTAAAATTATATTACGAGGCTGCCTGCCTATGTTGGGTTAAAGACTGGATAACCCTAGAAAACACCGATTTGTTAGATTTAGAATGGTCGAACAATAGGTTCGGCTGGCACGCCTATCTGTGGTCAAATAAAGAGAAGGCTCACAAAGGGTTTTCAAGTCATATTATTGGAGGACCACTGTATGAAGCTTGGGAGAAAAATAAAAAACTTTTGGAATGGAAAACACCTTGGTGGCTGTCCCCAACAGATATCCTAATAATCAAAAAAGTAAACATGGAAGAGCAAAGACTGACATATGAAGACCTATTGATAAGATCTGAAGGCAGCTGGAAATTAAGACCATACGAAGATCTAAAAGGAAAATTAGCAGGCTGGTTACAGTACCATCAAATAAATGCATTATGGACAGAAGATAAAAAAGTAGGAATGAATGAAAAGAAATCCAAATTCCAGATCGAAATAATTGAAAACAAAACCAAATTATTATCTAAAATGTACAACATATTATTAGAATGGGATACAAAGGACGAAGAAATTAAGGAGGTCATGATAAAATGGGCAACGGACCTGGGACATAACATAGAATATGAACAATGGTCAAAATTATGGAATGATGGAATAAAATTCACGGCAAGTGTTGCAATTAGAGAAAACCTAGAGAAGATGATATATAGGTGGTATATAACACCAGTAAAATTAAACAAGATGTACAAGACCGGAAATAAGGCCTGCTGGAAATGCAAAATAAAAGAAGGTAATTTCATACATATGTGGTGGACATGCGAGGAGGTCAAGAAATTCTGGAATTTGATTTACAACGAATTAAAAAAAATATTCAAGTACACATTCCCTAAAAAGCCAGAGGCCTTTTTATTAGGTATTATTGGAGAAGAAATAAGGAAAGAAGATAAAACCCTGTTTCAATATTCAACAGCAGCGGCCAGAATATTAATTGCAAAAAACTGGAAAAGCACAAATATACCAACGGTGAGGGATTGGCAAACAAAATTATTTGAATTTGTCGAATTGGCAAAAATGACGCAAAAAATTAGAAATCAAAAAAATACAAAGTTAATTGATGATTGGAATAAATTTATGGTCTATATTGAAGGAAATTATAGAAACATACCAACTATAGCAGGTCTGTTATAAAACTTACGATGTATAAATCAGTAATCAATACCAGCTGTAGAAGATGAAATTTTTAAATTAAGAAACCCGAAATCAGCAGGGAAGGAGGTCAGTTTGTGTATTTAAACCATGTACTTAAATTTGTCATGTACATTAGTTGTTCTTTCTTTTTTCTTTTTTCTTTTTCTTATCTTCTTTTTTGTACGATGTGTAGTTGTATTTTTCTTTTAATTTATTTCTCTTTTGTGTATGTTGTAAGAGAAACTCAATAAAAAGAAATTAAAAAAAAAATAAAAAACCAGAAGCATTTTTGTTAGGGATTCAAGACCTGTCAAGGAAAATAAAGAATTTATTTATGTATGCTACAACAGCGGCAAGAATCTTGATAGCCCAAGGATTGAAGAATGATGAAACCCCGACAAAAGAAGAGTGGCAAGAAAAATTGATGAACTATGCAGAACTGGCTAAACTGACATACAAACTGCAAGATAAGGACAACTGTGATTTCAAAGAAGAATGGGAACTTTTTACAAACTATCTAAAAGGACAACAAAATGAACTGGACTCCTTGGCAGGTTTTGAATAAACATACACAAATTTATTGATGGTTAATATAGTAGGTAGATAATATAAGGATTTATACAATTTTACAGTATGCAGAGAGCAATATGTGTTGAGAAATCAGAGAGAGGAGCTGAGGGAAGTCTTGTGGGGGGGAGGGAGGGTTCGTTGGGGAGGTGGGGGAGGGGAAAATAATGAATATGATATGTTTTGATATTTTGTTATGTTGAAATTGTTAATAAAAAGTTTTTTTTTTTTAAAAAAAACTTGTTTGTGTTCACAATAAACTGGAATTGTTGTTAATACATTACAACCTGACTGAGTCTGAATATATTACCGGGGAAACCTGGTTGCGGGCAGTGGAAGAGATAAGCCGTAGTGGTGCAGGGTCAATAGTCCGTGGAACCACCGGGGGCTCTGTGCGAAAGCCACAGTTGGTTTATGTAGTAGATTTATATCAGCTAGAGATACACCAAGAACCACATGCTCACACAACAACCATCCCCATAGAAGCAGGACCCAGCGCCAGATGTTCCTTCCTACACAACATAGGGCATCTGCTGGCACTGTGGGGTAGGATAGTCTCACTGGAACAGGCCCTGATCTTGCCTTGGCTTGCCTCCCTGATCTCTTCTTCCTTCCTACAAGGCACTTGGTGCCCTTTGGCCCTGTGGGGGTTGAGCAAGGGACACTCTGGCTGTGATGGTCTCGATGTTGTATTTGCCTGTATCCCTCACTCCTGCCTTCCCACAGGGCAGCTGACATCCATCGGAACAGGGGGTGGGACAGTTTGACTGGAGCTAATTCTTCCTCACCCTTCAAGTACCTCCCCAAACAGATTTTCCACATTTTCCTGCTCTGGAGGGTAGGGCTCAAACCAATGGCTTCAAGTTACAAGAAAGGAGATTCCGGGTGTGACTTCCGGGTTGGTGTCTCTGGTAATGGCGGAATTCCTCTGATCGGGAGGAATTTGCCCCGTGGGAATCTGGGTCTGGCCACCACGGCAAAGGTGGAGACCCGTAAAAAATCACAGGCAGGAGAAGCCTGTGAGCATGGGATTCGGCGGGCACCTTTTGCGCCTCCCCTACTCATGGGGAAACCCAGTTTTGGGGGTCCGGAGCGACGTGGGGTGAGCGGTGCGGTGCTTCGAATCGTCTGCTTCTTCCACGGAGCGAAGCCGCATAGCTGTTGCCGGAGAGTGCTGACTTTTCCCTGTGGACAATTTGATTTTAAAGTAATTACCCATGAGTAGAGGTGAAGCGGGAGAATTGGATTTTTAAAAGTTTAATTTAGTATCGTAACGGGGAGGTTCAATACAGGAAGTCCGCCTTCCCCTTTTGTAAATAGACTGAAGCAATGAGGCTGCAAGCTGAAGTCTTGGAAAGCCTACTGTAAAGGACTAAATTTCCACTGGTAAAGAACATTAAACCCCCCCTTGGAGGCAGGAGAAGAGGGGGGAAAGTTGTGGATTGAATATGCCTGCAGGAGAGAGCGAAGAGAGCTAAAATACTGCCACTCTGACTCTGGAAATGGGCTGCTAGCAGGACTGACGTCTTTTGGAATGCTTATTGACAGCGTTTAGAACGTTCATTGACAGCTAGCTAAATAAGAGAAATACATTGTTTCTATTGTCTCCGGCTGCTTTTAAAAAGGAGTAAAAGTAACTGAAAATTGAAACTAACCTTGGATTGTTTGAAACTGTGTTTAAAAGGGGACATTACTGATTAATATAAATAGAAACTGTTTCCCCCTAGTGGAAGCCTTTGAAACTGGTTGCTTTACAAGAGCTGGGCTAGGGGAAATTCCAGCTGCAAGATAAAGAACTGTGAGACTCTGGGACTGACCTTGAATTTTTTAAGTGTTATGGCAAATGGAAAGGAAAAAAACAGACCAGTCAATTGCTGAAAAAACATTAAGGTCTGGGAGGACTTGGCAGCAATCCAGGAGAGGCTCAACATCAGGCCCCTCTGCCTCTTCTGCTGCTGCTTTTGCATTAGTACACTCAAAATCAAGAGGAATGTCGACAGAAGAAGCCTTAGCGGCTGCATTAAATAACAAATGATTCACTGGAACAGCTTAACAAGAAAACAGACGCGATAAATGTGAAAGTGGATGCTGCAACTACTATAAATAATCTGGGACAAAAGGTGAATACCAATACAGAAACCATCCAGAAATTGATACAGGAATCTACTTTGATACGGCAGACTGCGGAAGAAGCCAGGGAGAAAGCCGTTGCTGCTGAATGCAAAGTAACACAACTCGAGAGAGAGAGAGTCCCAGCCCTACAGAGGCAACTTGATGAACATAAGTTGACGCTTGCTATGATTGAACTTAAAGAAAAATAGACGAATTTGAGGATCAGAGCCCTACCTGAATTGGAGAAGGAAAGCTTGACAGATTTTCTCATACAGGAATCTGCTGACTTTTGGGACTTGGACTTGGGCCAAGAAGAGTTTAGAATTGTCAGGGCCTTTAGACTTGGAAGAGGAGGGAAAAAAGAGAAGAATAGATTAAGAGACTGCTTGATCACCCTTCGAACTAAAGAAGAGAGAGATAGAATCTTGGGTTGGCATTACCAAAAGAACCTAGAAGTACAACAGTCAAGAGTGGACATTTTTAAAGACGTCCCGAAATATCTTTTGGATTTTAGGCCTAACTACGGAGATATAGTTGCCTTGTTGAGAAGGAACAAAATCATCTTTAGGTGGGAGTTTCCCCAAGGTCTATCCTTCAGTTTCAAAGGAAGGAAAATAAAAATAAGATTAGTAGAAGATAAAGTAAAGCTTTTGTATAAATACGAAGAAGATCTGCAGAAGGGACTTGGAAAAGAGCCAAGAGTATCGGATAGAAGATCACCAGGATGAAGTTGATGGACTATACGGACTATACGGAACTGGTGGAAATGACTGGCAGAATCCGAGACCAGGGAGAAGAGTTGGTGGAAGAAGACTGGAAAAAGTTTAAAGATTATTTACGGAAATACTGTAAAATTAATGAATGTTAGAAAAATGTTGGAATGAAGTTATATGGCTTTAGTAGAAATGTTATAAGGAATTAAGTATAAATAGATTAATAGAGTATTAAAGATGAATGTTAGAAAAATGTTGGAATGGTTATACGGCTTTAGTAGAAATGTTATAAGGAATTAAGTATAAACAGATTAATAGAGTATTAAAGGGAAAATAAGGTTAGAATGTGCTAAGATAATTATAGGATAGAAAACAGAGGAAGATGGAAAGGAATTGCTGAAACAATTAACAGAAGTGGAATATAAAAAGGGAGGTGTGAGGAGGTCGTGGAAATAAGTGAATGAAAGATAAGATATTGAAATTATTTGATGTGTTTTAAACTGTTTTTGTTTTGTTTTCTCAGTTTAATGTGTTAGTGTTATGTAGTGTTTGTGTATTGTATTGTATTGTTTTTTCTTTTTTTTGTAGTGTTTAAATTGTTGGAAAAGTAATAAATATTATTTTAAAAAAAGAAAGAAAGGAGATTCCAACTAAACACCAAGAAATAAACAAGATGAGCTTGAGCTCTTGGTACAGCAAACTAAATATGACATAATAGGCATCACTGAAACCTGGTGGGATAAGTCCCACGATTGGAATGTAATAATGGAGGGATACAATCTATTTCAGAGAAACAGACCAAACAAGAAAGGAGGAGGAGTGGCGTTATATGTCAGGGATGTGTATACCTGTGAAGAGATCCAAGATTTAGAACCTCAAAGCCAAAGTGAGAGCATTTGGGTCAAAATTAAGGGAGAGAAGAATAACATTAATCTCATTGTGGGAGTTTACTATAGATCCCCAAGCCAAATGGAGGACATAGATGATGCCTTCCTGAAACAGATGGCCAAGCATGCAAAAGGAAGGGAGATAGTAGTAATGGGGGACTTCAATTACCCGGATATTTGTTGGATGTCAAACTCAGCCAAGAGCATAAGGTCAAACAGATTCCTCACTGGCCTTGCAGACAACTTTATTGTCCAGAAAGTGGGAGAAGCAACAAGAGGAACAGCCATTTTAGATCTGGTCCTAACCAATGTTGATGACCTGGTTAGTGGGGTAGAAGTGGAAGGATCATTAGGTGCGAGTGATCATGCTCTTCTGAAGTTTACTATACAGTGGAAAGGAGCAGCCAAGCATACTAGGACTCAATTTCTTGACTTTAAGAAAGCCGACTTCATAAAACTTAGGGAAGTGCTGGGTGAGATCCCATGGACAGTAATACTAAAAGGAAAGGGAGTTCATGATGGCTGGGAGTTTGTTAAGAGGGGGATAGTAAAAGCACAACTTCAGGCAATATCAATGAGACGGAAACATGGAAGGTGCCTAAAGAAGCCAGGGTAGCTATCTAAAGAACTTTTAACTGAGTTAAGATTAAAAAAGGATGTATACAAAAAATGGAAAAGGGGGGAAACCACCAAAGAGGAATTCAAACAAATAGCCAGCACGTGTAGACACAAAGTCAGAAAAGCTAAAGCACAGAATGAACTCAGGCTTGCTAGAGAGGTTAAAAGCAACAACAAAAAAAAGGCTTTTATGGGTATGTTCGTAGCAAAAGGAAGAACAAAGAAACCATGGGGTCACTCAGAGGAGAAGATGGTGAAATGCAAACAGGGGACACAGAAAGGGCTGAACTCCTCAATGCCTTCTTTGCCTCAGTCTTCTCCGATAAAGAAAACAATGCCCGACCTGAAGAATTTGGAGCAAATGATTCAGCAGAGGAAACACAGCCCAGAATAACTAAGGAGATAGTACAAGAATACTTGGCTAGTTTAGATGTATTCAAGTCTCCAGGGCCAGATGAACTGCATCCAAGAGTATTAAAAGAACTGGCAGATGTGATCTCAGAACCACTGGCAGTCATCTTTGAGAATTCCTGGAGAACAGGCGAAGTCCCGGCAGACTGGAGGAGGCCAAATGTTGTCCCCATTTTCAAAAAGGGGAAAAGAGAGGACCCAAATAATTACCGCCCAGTCAGTCTGACATCAATACCAGGGAAGATTCTGGAGCAGATCATTAAGCAAACAGTCTGTGAGCACCTAGAAAGGAATGCTGTGATCACCAATAGTCAGCATGGATTTCTGAAAAATAAGTCATGTCAGACGAACCTGATCTCGTTTTTTGACAGAATTACAAGCCTGGTAGATGAAGGGAACGCAGTGGATGTAGCCTACCTTGATTTCAGCAAGGCATTTGACAAGGTGCCCTATGATATTCTTGTAAAGAAGGTGGTAAAATGCGGACTTGACTATGCTACCACTCAGTGGATTTGTAACTGGCTGACTAATCGAACCCAAAGGGTGCTCATCAACGGTTCCTCTTCATCCTGGAGAAGAGTGACTAGTGGGGTGCCACAGGGTTCTGTCTTGGGCCCGGTCTTATTCAACATCTTTATCAACGACTTGGATGATGGACTCAAGGGCATCCTGATCAAATTTGCAGATGACACCAAACTGGGAGGGGTGGCCAACACCCCAGAGGACAGGATCACACTTCAAAATGACCTTGACAGATTAGAGAACTGGGCCAAAACAAACAAGATGAATTTTAACAAGGAGAAATGTAAAGTATTGCACTTGGGCAAAAAAAATGAGAGGCACAAATACAAGATGGGTGACACCTGGCTTGAGAGCAGTACATGTGAAAAGGATCTAGGAGTCTTGGTTGACCACAAACTTGACATGAGCCAACAGTGTGACGCGGCAGCTAAAAAAGCCAATGCAATTCTGGGCTGCATCAATAGGAGTATAGCATCTAGATCAAGGGAAGTAACAGTGTCACTGTATTCTGCTCTGGTCAGACCTCACCTGGAGTACTGTGTCCAGTTCTGGGCACCACAGTTCAAGAAGGACACTGACAAACTGGAACGTGTCCAGAGGAGGGCAACCAAAATGGTCAAAGGCCTGGAAACGATGCCTTATGAGGAACGGCTAAGGGAGCTGGGCATGTTTAGCCTGGAGAAGAGGAGGTTAAGGGGTGATATGATAGCCATGTTCAAATATATAAAAGGATGTCACATAGAGGAGGGAGAAAGGTTGTTTTCTGCTGCTCCAGAGAAGCGGACACGGAGCAATGGATCCAAACTACAAGAAAGAAGATTCCACCTAAACATTAGGAAGAACTTCCTGACAGTAAGAGCTGTTTGACAGTGGAATTTGCTGCCAAGGAGTGTGGTGGAGTCTCCTTCTTTGGAGGTCTTTAAGCAGAGGCTTGACAACCATATGTCAGGAGTGCTCTGATGGTGTTTCCTGCTTGGCAGGGGGTTGGACTCGATGGCCCTTGTGGTCTCTTCCAACTCTATGATTCTATGATTCTATGATTCTACCAGGAAGAACTTTCTGACAGTAAGAGCTATTCAACAGTGGAACAGTCTCCCATGAAGAGGCGATGGACTTTCCTTCCTTGGAGGTTTTTAAGCAGAGCTTGGATGGCCATCTGTCATGGATGCTTGAGCTGAGATTCCTGCATTGCAGGGGTTGGACTAGATGACCCTTGGCTCCCTTCTATTTTATTATTCTATGATTCTATGACCTTTGCTTCCTAGCTATAACCGGGGTTTTAAGTTTTGCAGTGGCATTTTGCTCACATCCATCTTTCCTTAGTCTCCCATGCCCCTCTCCTTTGTCATTTCCTGAGGGTTTATTTCAGAAAGTTTGTTTCTGTCTGCAGTATGTGTCTCTTAGCATTGTGCGAGGTACAGAATGCAACCACTCCACTGCTATTTGGGTCTACAAAGAGATATTCATTTTGCAGGTAGCCAAAGAATATGGGTCCCATCACCAACCCTTTCACAATAGCAATATAATTAAATATAATTGTTTCATATTATATATATATATATATATATATATATATATATATATATGTATATATATGTATATATATATATCACCCACCTTCCAACAGTCACATGGTGAGTGCTGTTAATGACATAGCCAAAATGGCACAACACAAATACACAGTGTAGGTTTTAGCGGGTCTGGGGGAATGTTGAAGTTTTCAGAAAGAGAGGCAAATGAATTTGAGGGCCGGCAGGTGCATGGAAAACTGGGGAGGTGGAATGCAATGGAGTGGTTGAAACCCTGAACACAGGCTCTCTCCCCACTATGCATTCTGCCACAGGGCTCTCTCTGTGTGTGTCTGTATGCATGTATACATTTTAGCAAAAACTCTCTGAAAGCAGGTTCTTAATTTCAAGGAGGCACTCAAGCCCCTTCTTGAGCATGGCCAAGATGTGCTTATGTTGCTTGCAGAGACATGTGGCTGGCAAAGCTAAGTAATGCAGGGAAATGCTTCAGATGTTTAATGGAACCTGACAGCGCACTCAGCAAAAATAAAATAAAATACTATTTTTCCATTGCATGACAGCTGATATCTATCAGTCAGCAAATTTTAAATAACACAGATGTCAAGAACCTCAAAATAACACTTTGGGTAGCACAAGAATGAGATGGACTAAAGCCCACCACATCTCTAAAAATAGCCATGAAATGGCATTTCAGAGACTGACTCCTGGCTGCCCTGAGACATCTGGAGCCATTTATACCTGGTTAAGTCTCTTATAAAATGTGGGATTGGGCACAGGCGACGTTTGGCACCTTCCTGCCTTAAAACTTCCCCGAGTGAAAAGAATGACTGAACATATCGGTTGCTTGAGAACTTACTTTTCTGAATGAGTCGCCAAGCCCCTCAAATATTCTTTATGCTTTAATCAGTGAAACCTGAAGTAAAGCGTGCAGGGGGAAGGGGGGAACCCATCCTAAAACAAGCAAATAAACAAAAAGACCGACGCATTGTTTATCCAAATAAATATCATTGGTAAAACTGAACAAAGCACTTACAGCAGAGTGGTTTGGATGGAGTCCAAACTGTTCAGTTGTTAATGCATTATTTATTTTAACAAAACAAAATTGTCTGGATGGGCTTGTGATTTGCTGACATGTTTACCGAGACTGGGATTTTAGTCATTAGCTGACAGTTATCTATCACCTAGAAATGCTCCGTTCAAATACAGTAGTGCTCTTGTGTTGAGTGCGCGTCGTGAATCCGCTTGAGCGGCACGATGCAAAAGGACGGGGTTCACGCCCCTTTAATTAATAGCTGGAAACGAGGTTGGGGTTTTGGCAGGTGCAGCCGGACCTGCTGGCATAAAGAAAAAGCCACACCTGCTGAAAAGTTCCCTCAGTGCATCAGGAGTCATCATTCTCATATGTGAGAACAGCAGCACACACAGCTATCTGGCCCCCAACGCAACCATGTATTAGTACGATTACCTGGGAAATCGGTAGATGGTATCTAATGCTAGTCAAATTACCAAAAATGTACAAAAATAAAGAAAGTAAGCATTGGAAATGTAAAACAGCAGAAGGGACATTTTTTCATATGTAGTGGGATTGTAAAATTGTAAAGAATTATTGGGAAATACCGTATTTTTCCATGTATAAGACTAGGATTTTCCCCCTAAAAAATAATGTCCAAAATTTAGGGGTGTCTTATACATGGATAAATCCTCCCCCATTTTCTTAAATTGGAGTCCCCCAAAATAGGGGGCGTCTTATACATGGGGGTGTCTTATAGACGGAAAAACACGGTAATTTATAATGAAAATACGGTGAATTATAACGAAAAGGATGTTTAAAATAACTTTTGTTAAAAAACCAGAAGCTTTCCTACTAGGTATTATAGGAGTAGATATATCAGAATTACAAAAGAACTTATTTATGTACGCAACTACGGCCGCACGAATACTGCTACCACAACATTGGAAAGAAGAAGGTGTCTCAGCTAAAGAAGATTGGCAAATCAAATTAATGCAATATGCTGAAATGGCAAAACTGGCAATTAAACTAAGAGGAAGAAACGACAATGAATTTAAGGAAGATTGGAAGGACTTTATTGCATATATACAGAAGCAATGTACACAGGTTAATACATTAGCAGAATTCTAGAACTACTTGTACAGTAATTACATTATGAATGGACAATAAGTACCGGTAATTCTAATGGTTTTTTAAAATTTACAATGGACATGAGGTATGCTGACAAATAATGGAACCAGGGAAGGGACTAGGGGAAAGTCAATTTTTCTTTCTTTGGTTATGAATTTGTATTGCTGTTGTTTTAGTTTTGTTATTTTTGGAAAATTAATAAAATATTATTTAAAAAATGGAAATCAGCAGCTCACATGGTGAAGGGCTGCAATTCACTGGTAGAGCATCTGTTTTGCATGCAAAAAGCCCTAAGGTCAATTGCTGGCTTCTTCATGTAGAGCTGAGGTAGAAGAAGAACCCAGGAGAGCCACTTAGTACAAGGCAATTTCTTATGTCCCTAACTGAGATGGTAGGGGACTCTGCAGTCCTAAGGGTAGTAACCTTTGATTGTAGGTTCAACGTAACTCATTCTACATATAGACCCAATTGGGTCCAGTGGCTTACACTGACTTCTGCCTAAAAAGTTGATGTGCCTTCTTTCAGTTCTTTCACAGGCTGGCGTAGAAGTTAGGGCCTTCTCAGTGGCTGCACCAAAATTACAGAAGACCTTTTTCCATAATGACCTGGTCACTCTTTTTCTGGCTGCCTTCCTCCTAGAAGGTGGACCTTGAGAGCTTTGTGGTGAAGCATCACCAACATTCCCAAAGCATCAGGAATATGCCCCTGCACTTTCTTATGTAACCAAGACATTTTCTAAGCCCGAATCTGCGGATAAATATTCTTTGCGCCGTCATATTAAAAATGTAAAACAAACATGAACGCAGAAGCATTTTTATTGCTCACAGAAAGCTTTGTCTTCATCCCACTTAAACCTGGGAAAATATCAGATTAGTTCTAGGAGTTGAGCTGGAGAAATTAATTTTGGTGACAAAAATAAACTGGATCTAATTAGTAATCCTTGAGCAATGGCTCATTAGTGTGGTAGATGAGTAAATGAAATTTCAGCAATAGTGAATGAGAGGATCTGTCTTTGGTTAGGGTTAGGATTTATGAGATGCCCATAACTCTTTAGTTAAAGTTTCTCAGTATAAATCACTACTTTTTTTTATGGATAAAGATGTAGCCTGTTCATGTATTTCTTTTCATGCACTGCTATCACTCTACGAAATGGATTAATTCATTTTTGTAAAGTTAAAAAACAAGTTACTTCTCAATTTTTGACTGCCATGCCTCAAGTAACTAGCTTCTCACGCTGGTGTGTGTTGAGGTTCAGCTTTTTTCATTACAAGGCTTACATGAACCCCTCCTCCATGAATGGTTAAACTCCATGGAAAGTTACCTTGATGCTATAAAGCCTGCGATTACAAATTTTATGGAAATAAAGCCACTACCCATTGACTGCTACCAGAAAGCAATACTTTTGCTATTTGCTGATACCAGCACATATCAAAGCAAGCCAGTGTAAATTTAGCAGGTGGCTGCTGATTCTGTTTGGCCTAAGCCTGGCAGACTGATCACAAGTCCTTAGAATAGTGTTATATGCTGGGTTGCCAGGTCCCATGACCGAGTAAACGGGTTTACGATGCAGCCCAAGTCCACTCTGGTTCTGCCCCTGCCAGACGCCAGGAATTCCCCTTCCCCCTCAGGTCAGGCAGCTTAGGCTCAGCTGGGATGAGCAAATTATGCCAATCTATCACGAAATTAAAAGGTGCCTGCTTCTTGGGAGAAAAGCAATGACAAACCTAGACAGCATCTTAAAAAGCAGAGACATCACCTTGCCAACAAAGGTCCGTATAGTTAAAGCTATGATTTTCCCAGTAGTGATGTACAGAAGTGAGAGCTGGACCATAAAGAAGGCTGATCGCCGAAGAATTGATGCTTTTGAATTATGGTGCTGGAGGAGACTCTTGAGAGTCCCATGGACTGCAAGAAGATCAAACCTATCCATTCTTAAGGAAATCAGCCCTGAGTGCTCACTGGAAGGATAGATTGTGAAGCTGAGGCTCCAATACTTTGGCTACCTCATGAGAAGAGAAGACTCCCTGGAAAAGACCCTGATGTTGGGAAAGATGGAGGGCACAAGGAGAAGGGGACGGCAGAGGATGAGATGGTTGAATAGTGTTCTTGAAGCTACCAGCATGAGTTTGACCAAACTGTGGGAGGCAGTGAAAGACAGGAGTGCCTGGCATGCTCTGGTCCATGGTCACGAAGAGTCGGACACGACTAAACGACTAAACAACAACAACAACTAAACAACAACAACAACATCTTTGGCTGAGCTGGGTTGAGATCTTAACCAGGCTGTGAGGGACTGTGCTGAGGAGGGCTGCATTGAGGAGGAATGGTGGTAGTCACCCCTCTCCCTGTTCCTGGATCTTCTCAGGAGCAGGAGGACAGTGTAGATTTGGAACAGTGGTTTGCAGATGGGCATAGTTCAGAAGGCAGAAGCTGGGAAATACTGGATGGGGAACAGCTAGAAGAAGAAGAAACACTGGGAGAGAGAGGGTTAACAGATTCACAGTCGTTGGGCAGCATTCCTCCACCGCCCTCCCCAAGGTTGAGAAGAGCTCAGAAGGTCTCAGAACAGAAAGCGCAGAGGGTACAAGATCAGATTACAAGACGTAGGAGCGGTGTAGATTAATAGGGACGGAGGGTGGGGGGAGTGAGCCTTAATTGGGAGCACCGCCATTTCTAGGGAGACGTGTTCTTTTGTCTCTCACTGTGATTATTAAAGAATCTAACTGGTAAGACGTTCCCTTCGTTTGATCTTCTTATTTACTGCCACACGGGAGGAAGTCGATTCCTTGAAGCCTGACACTGGCTGAGCCTGCATCCTAAAGTGCTCATCCTCGTGGATCTTGAACCCATAGTCTCCAATTAATATTATTCTTGCTGCCAAAAAAATATGAATTATTTGTGTACTGGTATCCCATATTAACTTTGTATTTTTTGTAAGATCTCCAGCAAGTAAGAGCTCTCAGCTGCTTTATCCGGTTTAATTGCTTTGCGGCAACAATATAGCCACATCGTTCAGCTGCAGGAAGGAGAGGGGCATTGAGGGGAGAGGGGTGGTGCATTTCAAATGCCTGGACAGCATCTCTGGCATAAGATATAAGTTAACACGACATGTGTGCTAACACCACCTTTCAACCATAAAGGGGATGGTTGCCGTTGTGGCCTATGGATAATGAGATTTTTCTGTTCCTAGCACCTCCTAAATCTCATGCCAGGAGCATGAATACCCGGTCAAAAAATAATCAGAGAGTAAAAATTAGTTTTTCCACCCTGGTTTAGCCTCTTTCGTGCCAGCCTGGTTTTGGGGGAATTGCTGTTGCTGCTATTAAAAGGAACAGAAATCATTAATCCATAAATTCCAAGATGCCACAAAGTCGCCATTGGTTAATATAATTAACCATGGATTACTGAGATGATTTACATCTGAATGACAGAAGAGAGGGCTTTACTCTAAGCAAATGACATGTCAGGACCATCACAGGTTTGAGTCTGACTGGAATTTTTATCTAGCCCTCATTAAATGACTACACTCTGTGACTTTATAAGTGCCGGGAGTCAAGGCGGATCATTGATGACTGACAATTCCGGATTGCAGAAGATGATAGGTTACCAACAGATGACTCAAGTTGAATAAGACTGACAAATTAGTCCTCTTGCTGCTGGCACAAGTTTTATAATATGGTTATTTTACAACACACAGAGCCTAACTTCTGTTCTCGGTGTAACTTAGCTGAGGAGCTCAGCTTACTCAGCGCTCTTTTGGATTTTGCATCTGAGTAAATAACTGATTCTCCAGCTGTGATGGTGGAACGTCTGGCCCACAGGCCTAATTTCATAGAATCATAAAATTGTAGAGTTGGAAGGGAACACAAAGGGTCATCTAGTCTGTGCTGCTAACACAGCTGTTTGACTTGACCCCTGGAGGTACACTCCATTCTCTCTCTCTAAATCACCTCAGGCTCGGGAAGGCTCAAGCTGTGGCTGTTGCTAAGTAAGAACTGGGAGTGCAGTCTAAGATCAGAACATTTCAGTAGCCTTATTTGGGCTCTCTTTGCCCCCACACTGAACACAGAGGATCATATTCCTTTCTCGTGTCTGCACATAAAGCACAAACACCTGTCAGAAGGAGGTTTTAATGCACCTTTTAGTGTATGCAACTGCTTGTTTGGAATCTAGAACTCATAGTGATCTGAAGTTTTGCATAGCAATCTAATTTGTGTCTGCAAATAAAACAAGATGCTTTCTTCTTTCAACGTGCCAGCTTCTTTGCTTTCTGTGGACAGAGCTGCTGCCCGCCCCCCTCAAAGAAATACCAGTTCCATTAGCAACGAAGATTCTTGTGAAGACAGTGAATGAATTGCTAGAAAAATGCATTTTTCATGACAGCTTCCCAAAACCTACTTCCCTGACATCTGGAACTGCCAGTGGCGTAGATGCAGTTTGGGATAGAGAGCAGCTACAAACTTTCCACCTGGCCATGCCAAGAGGAGGAGAAGGAGAATATATCTGCATTCCCAGGAAAATTCCGATTGAGGACACTGATTATATACAGACTGTTAAGTCTGCCTGGCATCACCATAAACATATTTAAACTCTTCCACCATCTGTGGGAAAGTAACACAAAGTGGATGATGAATGCAGCAGCCCCCCCATCCCTGCCCCCCCACTTACGGACAGAGCAAGTGTTAGAGGTCTTATACAGGGCAGACAATTGGTTGCAGATTGTAGGAACCTCTCACCTCTTAAGATCTTCAACAAAGGCCCTGTGATTTTCATTGCATGAAATGAAATCAGTATCGGCCAGCAACGGGGCATTCACTCCTATGGCCTCACAAGGCTGTCAGATGATCTCCTTGAAGAAATTTGGTTGAGGGTATCCAGCCTCGTCTTTGGGAAGGCGCTCTGCTTTTGTGGATTATAAAAGAGGAAAAAGTCACACATATTAACAAAACAGAGGTGTGTATGGCATTTGGGGCAGATGGATACCGAATAGTTCTCTGTGGTCTGTCCGACTCCTAGGGACCTTGCCCCTCCCAATAAAATAACTGAGGGAGCCAGGGACCTCCAAAGTTGGTGAGCCTTGCCATTCAAATAGTGTGTGCGCACAGCGTCTTGTGATCGATTACATGGGGTGAGGCTTACCTGGGCCCTCCCAATACTTTATTCAAGTTGGCACCTGTTATGAATGACTAAATGACTAAGCAACAACAACAACATGTATTCAGTGGTCTGTGTTTGCCTGAGCTTGAGTCTGGACTAGGGATTCTGAGCTCCTGTGTTTGGATTCAATACATGATGTCCAGTCACATAACATTTCAGGATTTGGGCCTCTGCCATTAGCCCTTGAACTCTGAGTTGTGATTCGCAGCTTGGAAGTTTAGACAGCCAATCATGTTGGGAGTGGGAGTGGCCCAGGCTCTCAGGAATGTATATAAGCAGTTGCTTTGCCCCTGTTTCCCAGTTATGTATTTTTCGTCCTATAGGGCGCACCGGCCCATAGGACGCACCTCGGTTTTTTTTGGGGGGGGCAACATTGCAGGCAATATTGCAGGCAATATTGAGCTAGACAGACTAATAATCTGACTCAGTATAAGGCATCTTCCCATGTTCCCATGCAAAGGAGCATCAAATGAAAAAAATCCTCTACAGCACCACTGCTTGCTATAAGCCCATTGTGAAATATGAAACACTGCAGATGTTCCCAAAGAGAACTCCAGTTCAAATTGTGTGTGATTGACTGCATAAATGGCAAGTTATTGGATGCTAAGAAAGAATCACTAACAAGCATCTTTATTAAAGAAAATATTAGACAAATTAAATAAAGGCTCTCTGTATTTACAATGCATTCTAGAGCATTGCTGAGTAGATTAGCTCAATAATTGGGCCACACAAGCTGATTCATAAAGTTTAGATACTAAAATAACATCTTAAGGCAATAGTAATTTAATTTTTTCCCCTTAAACATGTTGGCATAGATTTTCCTAGATGTTTTACAAATAGTTATTAAAAGCATATTGTGAATCTGAACTCCCTGTGGGCAAAACGTTTTTATGCTTAACTTCCATTTAGTTCAAAATTACAAATGGCTGGGGCTCTGGGAAGAGATCAGAGAACCATGCCCAGTTATCAGAAAATCAGCCGCTGAAGTCAATCTAAGGCAAGCTCAGCAATGAACAGCTCTGGTTGTGGGTGCTGTGCAAATGTTTTAGAAAGTAAAGTTGCTCTTTTGGTCAGAGTCAAAAGGAAAGACTCGATCATTCTATGGACACAATGAACACCTCAGATGCCAGGAATGTGTGTGGCACTGGTTTTCAAACGTTCCCTTTCCAGGGAAGCCTTCAGGGTTTCTTTGTCAAGGAACCCAAGAAGAGAGCAGAGGATTCTGGGATATGGCTTCAGCCAGTTTTCCTCCTGGGTTCTCTGGTGTTGGACTAAAACTGCCACGACCCGTGACAATTGGCTAATATGGCTGGACAGTGGCATGTGGGGGCTGTAAACCCAACAATATCTGGGGACTAAAAAACACTGTTCTAGGGTGTTGTTGTTGTTGTTGTTGTTGTTGTTATTATTATTATTATTATTATTATTATTATTATTATTATTATTATTATACAACCTTCTACACTACTGTCTCAAGATAATGTACAGTGGTACCTCGGGTTACATACGCTTCAGGTTACATACACTTCAGGTTACAGACTCCGCTAACCCAGAAATAGTGCTTCAGGTTAAGAACTTTGCTTCAGGATGAGAACAGAAATTGTGCAGCGGTAGCGTGGCGGCAATGGGAGGCCCCATTAGCTAAAGTGGTGCTTCAGGTTAAGAACAGTTTCAGGTTAAGAACAGACCTCTGGAACGAATTAAGTATTTAACCCGAGGTACCACTGTATAACAAAACCAGCAAAAAACAGTTAAAAGTTTAAAAATAGCTGATACGTTTAAACCAAAACAACACAAAATAGGCACTCATGGCAAATGCCAATTTATTGGGAAAGTCTGTCAGAACAAAAATATTCTCAATTGTTTCTGGAAAGTGCAGATAGTGGGCATTTCTCAACAGAAAAGCCGTTGCACAAAATAGGGGCAGCTACACTAAAAGCCTCAGACGTATAGAGTTTGCTTTGGTTACTGAATGCTCTGTTGCCACAAGTAGAAGAGGGACTGCACCCTGGAATGCAGAAAGAGGTGGGAAGTTGCAGATGAGCTATCTCACATGTACTCACCTCTACAGATTCGCTCATCAATGAGTGCTGATTGGGAAGGGGTGTGGCTTGGTAACAGATCTGCATGCAGAACAATTTTAAAAAATGGGTAAAAGTATGGTAAAAGCCACACTTTTAACATTTGGGGATTAAAAGGTGCCGGTACCGTGTATCTTTGAGTACCCACAGAAAAAAAGCATGACCTAAAATAATAAAATCAGGAGTTCAGTTCAGGGAAATGCTTGCCTAAACAGGAGTGTCTTCAGGTGCCGGCGGGATGCCAATACTGATGGAGTCTCTTGCATTTCATCGGTGAGCAACCCTGCAATCTCCCCCCATTAATGTCTAGTGATAAAACGTGTTTGATGTGACATTATGCTGTAAGTTTCCCTGGCCTGTGCGTGTGACAGCAAATGGAATGAAGGATACGTGAATATGGGAAGTTGCCTCAATGTATATAAACTAAACACATGGTGATGGAAAGAACCACATCTGCTGTCCCTGACCCATCCTTGTTTATTGATTTGTTATCTATTTAATTCCTCTTAGGCATCACTTCCTAGGAAGCATCTCAAAGTGTCTGAACAGTAAAAATGTCAGCATTAAGAACACATATAAAACAATTTTACATGTAAAACTGGCTAAAACCATTGGAGCAGAAATACAATTGCGCATCTGAACAGATAGAGATTGGCATAAAAATTCTCCACAAAAAAATTGAAGTTTGTTGAAAAAGGCAACAGATTTGGCATATATGGTCGATATGCAACGGGAGTTCCAAAAGGTAGGTGCTACCATGGTAAAGACACGATCCCTGTATCGTATAGAAGAGATGTCCTGATCAGATGCAATCTGCAGGAAGTCTCCTGCAGTGTGCAGTGATTGGCTGGGTATATAAGGGATGAGACAATTTTCTGTATCCTGGACCCAAGATGTGTATGACTTAGTGCACCAATACTAGCCTCGAACTTTTCTGCATTTGCAGGAAGATCTGAAAAAGGTGTCTTTTTGTGTTTCATGCATTCTTTGGTTTACAGATGGCACAGAGTGCCAACAATCCAGATTTAGGAATGGGTCCATTACTAGTCACACTCTGCTTGCATGACTTCTTCATGTGAATGCTTTTTGGAATGTGCTTTCTGACAGCAATTGTTGATTCTGTGGGGGGCGGGGGGGGGGAGTGGACAGTAATTCCACACTGGGCAAAAGTGCATTTGCTGGCTGTCTCAAGCACTTTGTTCAGAGGCAAACAGTTCTGGCATTATGTGGGTGCTAATTATTATGATAAACGGAGGAAGCTCACATCTGTCCTGCTAATATGACTGTTATTTCAGCCTGCTGTGGTGTCATTTCAGAAGAGAGAGATCATTGGTTTTACATGGAGACGAAAAGCCTCTTTTAATCCAAGATAGCCTAGAAACATCTCTGTCTCTCTCAGAAAAAAAAGGAAGAAAATAAAATCAAAACTGATATTCTGGAAAAGGATAAAAACAAACAAGGACTCTAGGCCAAATACTGCATTGGCTGAGATCCTGAAGTGAGCCGGCGAGAAATTCTCTTCTCATTTGCACTTGTGTAACAAGATTATGCTGCCTAAAAACTATAATTTCTCCCCTTTCTCATCACAAAGGACATGAGATTGATTTGGCAGGAACCAAGTATTTAATGGAGCAACTGTCAAAATGGTAAAATGATTGAAGGGATTAAAGTCGGGTGACTCTTCTAGCAATAAGTGCCACGGAACTGAATGATTTATATGCCTGGAAGGGTTTGTTAGGTTACTATCGTTTCCTAATTAGGACACCATAGTAGCCACTTGGGTCACTGAGAGGGGGCACGGGGGGGGGGGGGGGAGAAGAGGAAGCCAAAAAGAGCATACATCTGCAGCAAACACAAACAGGGTCTCCAATGAGCTTAGGTACCCCAGGCTCTGGGGAAGATGCTTGCAGGAAATCAATGTATTGTTATGAGCAATATTAACCACAAATGGTGAACAATAAAACCTGCTGCCAGTTTGGATCGCTGCAGCTCTAATCCTGGCAAGCAATTTCTCTTGATGGCGATGCAACAATATGTTTACCCCAATGCTTCAAAATCCAGTCTTCAAGTAGTATTTGTTCCAAATACAAATGAAGTAACTTGAATCTAGGGAGCTTGAGTGATGGGAAGAGAAATAAAGACAATGTCCCACAGCCTCATAATAACACACCCTCCAACATTTCTCCAATGAAAATAGGGATGTCTCATCAGTGGCGTAGCGTGGGTTATCAGCACCCGGGGCAAGGCAAGTAATTTGCGCCCCCTAACCCATGGATTTGTGCCCCTAACCCGTGGATTTGCGCCCCCTAACCCGTGGATTTCCCTAACACCCAGATGTTGCGCCCGGTGTGGCTGGCCCCCCCTGCACCCCCCACGCTACGCCACTATGTCCAATTCTATAATGATAATTTTACTATTTATACCCCACACATCTTACTGGGTTGCCCCAGCCACTCTGGGCAGCTTCCAACATATATAAGAACATAATAAAACATTAAACGTTTGAAAAACTTCCTTATACAGGATTGCCCTCAGACGCTTTGGGGGTTGGATAACTCCATACCATCCAACATTTCTCCAATGAAAATAGGGACATCCTAAGGGAAGGCAGGCATTCCAGGATCAAATCACAAACCGGGATGGCTTCTTTAAATCAGGGGTGTCCCTGGAAAACAGGGACACTTGGAGGGTCTGTGATAAAAAATGCCTAACCAAGTCAGAATTGGAGGTAGCCCTGATAGCGATTGTTCAGCTTGGCTTATTAATAGGCTGCTGAACTAAAAAGCCCCAGGGCAACTGAGGGGAAAGAAATGAGCAACCTAAGCCAATAAAAATTGTTTCCTGATTAAAGATTGTCGCTTAGAGGTTGTAGGGTGGTGATTACAAAGCATTCATATCTGCTTTTCATCTCTCCAACACAACACCTCAGGGCCAACACAATACATTTTGGCACCTGAAGAAAACCACAAAATGGCACCCCGCCACCAGGGAAGAAGGGTGAATAAAGATCTATATTAGGAACATGGGGTGGGGGTGGAGACCAGCAGTGCCCCCTTGTTGTCAAGAGGCTGCTACAGATCCAGCCTCCAGGGACTGTGCCTCAGCTGTCACTGCCACCATAGCGGCAGCAGCAGCAGCAGCCAATGCATTCCTTAGAGCCCAGATCTGCTGCCCCCGTAGACCCTGCCACCCAAGGCAGTCGCCTCACCTTGCCTCATGGTTGGGCTGGCCCTGCAGCATCTGATTATATAAAAGCATGATATGATGTTGCCACATGGCGAGTGTATTTAAAAGACGGTCTTACTCCTCTGTCTGAGCTCTGTGATCTGCCACAGAAGCACTTCTGAAGGTGCCTGGCAGCGTCAGACTGTTCTCGGCAAGAAAATATGCATTTAATGTGGAAGCTCCACAGTTATGGAACTCACTACTTAGTGAAATCAAGTTGGCATCATCTATAAGGAGCTTTGGGCGCCAACTTGATTATTTCTGCAAGTCTTCTTATGAAAATGATTTATAGTCTTTCTAACCTTCTTGCCAGATGACATATTTTTGTACTTCTGCTTCTTTAATGTATTCTCTTTGAGATCCCGTACACCACATAGCTGTGGTACAGAAATGAATGACATACATACATAGGTAAAGGGTAAAGGGACCCCTGACCATTAGGTCCAGTCATGACCGACTCTGGGGTTGCAGCGCTCATCTCGCTTTATTGGCCGAGGGAGCCAGTGTACAGCTTCCGGGTTATGTGGCCAGCATGACTAAGCCGCTTCTGGCGAACCAGAGCAGCACATGGAAACGCCGTTTACCTTCCCGCCGGCGTGGTACCTATTTATCTACTTGCACTTTGACGTGCTTTCGAACTGCTAGGTTGGCAGGAGCAGGGACCGAACAACGGGAGCTCACCCTGTTGCAGGGATTCGAACCGCTGGCCTTCTAATCGGCAAGTCCTAGGCTCTGTGGTTTAACCCACAGCGCCACCCGCGTCCATACATACATACATACATACATACACACATACATACATACATACATACATACAACTAATATTCAGTTTGATGTAATGCTTAGAGTGTTGGACTATGACAAAGGGGACCAGACTCAAATCTTAACTAAGCCATCAGCCTCACTGGTTGACGCTGGGCTAGTCACAGCCTCTCAGCCTAACCTACCTCACAGGGTTGTTGTAAGGATAACATGGGGATGCATGCCACCTTGAGCTCTCTGGGGAAAAAAGACAGAATAGAAATGCAATAATAAATAAAATAAAATAGCAATTACTATTTTAGTTTGGAGTCTTTAACCTTGATACCTCGATAATGAGTTGCAAAAATAAAGTTGCCTGAATCAACACAAGTTGTGTAATTTCGTCACAGTGAGACTAATAAAGTAGTTTTCGGTGGAAGGTGAATTGCAGTGGAATGGAAACAGCTTTGCATGCAATGTATATAAGGTGGAACAGAAGCAATACATTATTTTCCTTATGTACAATTTACATTACATATTAGGAAGTTGCAGAGTCTGCCTAAATCAATTGGGAGTGGCCCAGTACACTTCCTTCTAATAGTTGCTCACCCTTCCCTTCCCTTCCCTATCCTGACCCGAAATCATAGCATTGTACATTTAAACTGAGCCTCCCTTGTCCAGCATGCCACTACCTGGTCATCATTGCAGCTTCTCCTCACATGATCATCGCTGGAAGTTGTGAGGGAGTCCATCCTGCGGCTGCACTGCAGCTGCTTGGCTTCCATTTCAAGCATTTTGGATGTTTGTCCCTTGTGCCCAAAACACTAGTCTTGGAGGGAAATCATAGGAATATAGGAAGTCAACTTACAGGAACTCAGCTCATTGGTCTATCTAGCACTGTATTGTATACTTGGACCATCATAGAATCATAGAATCATAGAGTTGGAAGAGACCACAAGGGCCATCGAGTCCAACCCCCTGCCAAGCAGGAAACACCATCAGGGCACTCCTGACATATGGTTCTCCAAGCCTCTCTTGGGTCTCTAGCAGAGAGCTTTCACATCACCAGTGGTGGACCTATGTTTTGGGGGCCCTGAAGCTTGAACTGTTATGGGGGCTCCTTCACAATCAGCAACAAGATCTGGGTAACCACTGTTGGGTTGTTCCACGACAGATCACCACACCCTTACAACATCTGTGCTACTGAGTCTCAAACTTTGGGAGTGTTGAAATATATACAACAAAAGATTAATCAACTTGAGTCACTCAACTCAAATTGGGTCTAAAAAAGTAAAGGTAAAGGACCCCTGACAGTTAAGTCCAGTCACAGACGACACTGGGGTTGCGGTGCTCATCTCGCCTTAGAGGCCGAGGGAGCTGGCGTTTGTCCGCGACAGTTTTTCCAGGTCATGGGGCCAGCATGACTAAGCTGCTTCTGGCGCAACGGAACACTGAAACCAGAGCAGCGTACGGAAATGCCGTTTACCTTCCCGCCAGAGCAGTACCTATTTATCTACTTGCACTTTTTGGTGTGCTTTTGAACTGCTAGGATGGCAGGAGCTGGGATCAAGCAACGGGAGCTCAGCCCGCCACGGAGATTTGAGCTGCCGACTTTCTGATCAGCAAGCCCAAGAGGCTCAGTGGTTTAGACCACAGCGCCACCAGCATCCCATGTAATCGAAACTGGGTCTACTAAACCCCATTTTTAAAGCAATGTGGACACTCGTTGCTTCTGGGGCCCCTCCAGGACTAGGACCCCTGAAGCTTAAGTTTCATTAGTTTTACAGCACATCCACCCCTGCATGGGATTCCTTCCTGCCCCTTTTAACTGGAGCTGCCAGGGAGTGAAACTGCATGCAAAGCATGAGCTCTAACACTTTGCTACGAATCCTCGGAAGAGAAGCAGCTAGCATATTGTTGTTCTGTTTCTGGTACTGCACGTGCATATATTAACTAAAGCTGAAGAACTGGGAACAGACATTAAACTCCCTGAAAAATATATATACAATATACACTTCTTTATGAGCTGGAGATTCAGCCAGTTCAAACAGTCATGTGTTCTTGATTTGTACAGTACCTCTCCTGCTGAAAGGCCTTTGCAATGTTTACAGCATTTCCCTTATCCGGCTGTCCGGTGCCCTTGTGAATTAAGCCACTTGCACATGGTTGCCCCTTTAGCAGAACAGAATTACCCCCAGGATCATGTCCACTACTTTGCCCACCAACTAAATTGGCCACTTTATGCTGAAAAGCAACGTACTATAGACACCAAATAGCAGATGTCAATAGCAATATTGTGACTTCAAAATCCCCATCTTTTGGGCTTTTCCTGCCCCATTGTCTGGCATAACAAATCACAACATCCTGAAAGTCTGACATTCTCTCCCAGCCTAGCTTTTGGTGGTTAACAAACATTGCATTTCTTTGGGGGCTTGTTATTGTATTTGACTCCATTGTTTTGAATATCTCTTTCATTGCACTGCAAATTTCTTAACAGAATGCATATTACTTTTATTTATTTCTTTTCAGAGTAGATTAAGGGGAGGCAGAATTGTATTTGAATATGGGGCATTGCTTTAAAATTATTCTAATGTGCACTGACGTCCAGAAATTGTTAGGCACCGAATTGCATTGATTTCAGCGAGATTTAGGCGTGCCTAACTTTCTGCACATTTCTATTTCAGGAGAATAGGGACACTGGGAGATTCAATCCATTTAAACTGATGGCATGCTTTCCTAGCTCTTAATATCATTTATGGAAATCAAGTCCAACAACACTTAAAAAAATGCAAAACGACTCATTCAGAAGGGGTCTGGAAACATGATTTTCATTTGTGCTAAATATATGTGATGAAACATATATTAGAAGGTCCCAATCCAGCATCAGGCATTCTTCAGAACCACTGTGGTTCTGTGAAGACCTTGTGCCCCTTTTAATTCTCTCTCATCCAGAGGGTGCCACACTTTTCTGTTCTTTAAAATCATAGATTCCCAATGCAATTGATGTAGTTCTCCTGTTCAGATTGAGCAAGGAGACAGTGAGGGAAAACAGTAGTTGGAGGAAAACACCACAGGGACAAGGGGGAAATAAAGGAGGCACAAAAGATTCACAGTATACATTACGTCCTTATATTTTTGAGCCTGGCTACATCTGAATATATTTAATATAGACATCAATTTGATTTTTATACCTGTTTGGACATCTGGATAGCTTATATTAATTCATTTGTTTAACTTAAGATGCTGAGGGTTAGTATATCTGTAATATGAATGGACAGTGACTTTTTGTTGTTGTTAATACTAATGAAAATGCTACCTTTTCTTCTTTCCCTTCTTCCTTTGTTAAATTTGCAAATAACAAATTAAGAATAAAAAGTAAGTGCAAAATTAATTAATTTGGAAAGAACAAGGGAAGGCAACAAATCAACCCGCCCCATAAAAGGTTTCTATCTGTACACTGTCAGAGTGATAATTTCTACCTCAGGATGAAGAAAGGACCTTTTAACACAGTCATTGTTTGTATATCGGAAATCTTCTAAAACCCCTTTCTTCCTTCTTGTGTCATTGAACAAGATGATAGTTTATATACAGCTTATTAATTTGTAATGTCAAATAAAAACTGACTAACCTAACCCACGGTATGCTTGCTTGGTCCTGAGCTATTCCACTCTAAACCCTCAGATTATGTTAGATTTATATGATGGCTTTAGAATATGCCTGATTGCTTTTATTCCCAGGTGGCCATTTGTGCAGCTGGAGACCAGCTGGGGATTGTGATTCCTTGGCGGCAGCCAAGCCTGGTCAATGACTACTGTTGGGGTCCATGCAACTAAAGGGATTTTTCCAAAGCTGCTCAACACCCACTGTTTTCTTCAACTACATTGTCACATAACACACCCAGAGTTTATGAACAGCGTTGATGTTATTGTATTTAGACAAGTGGAGCCTGCAACAAAATATTGGAGGACACCCAAAAGATATGGAGAAACAGCTCTTTGGATAAAGAGGAACATGGCTTAAAGACACCACAGAACATTAGTCAAACAGTGGCTCAGTTTGAACATAACAATTAGCTAAACCAAGGCTTCATGTGAATGCACGAGCTGTTAAGATTCCTGCTCCGTGATTGCTGTCATGGGATTGTTGTCTATCACATGACAGTGTATGTTTTGACTCCACAGTGTGGGAAGTGATGGAGACAGGATGTTTGTGTTACTGTGTTCTGTGAAGTGGGACTATTGTCCTTTGTTATTTCTCTTTGCTGTCTGATGAGAAAGAGTAAGGAGCTAAGTCAGAATGCTCTGAGTGTTTTATATGTAAATAAACGGAGATTAGCCAAATGCTGAGCCACTGAGTTCTGTTACGCAACTGCGAACTCTGCGGATCCCTAAGTGTGGCAATGTCTGTTGGCATCGGTCGCTGTGATGTTCAGGCAGAAGAAGGCTTTTGAAGCTCCTGAACAATCAACCAGGAGGGAGAGAACATGCCAGTCTGGAATGTGTCTCTGCCAGGGTCCTACTCGAGAGTAGGTAGGCTCCTGACATGAGCATGGAGGTTCCCAGAGAGATTTCCACGTCCTCCTTCTGCC
This sequence comes from Podarcis cretensis, assembly GCF_951804945.1. Taxonomy (NCBI): domain Eukaryota; kingdom Metazoa; phylum Chordata; class Lepidosauria; order Squamata; family Lacertidae; genus Podarcis; species Podarcis cretensis. The sequence goes on along the minus strand of NC_137174.1, from coordinate 81,405,858 downwards.
CAAGACAAAAAGACAGAGCTCTTCCTTGTATGTAAGAAGGAGATCATTATTCAGGTAGGTAATGGTGCAGACTCAGCAGCAGACATAGAGCCCAGAAGTCATGATTTTGGAGCTCAGGATCTAGAGAAGAAGTGCAGATGCCCTAACAAGTTCTGAAGATGTTCCAGTATGTTTCCACACCCCACTCATCAAACTTTTAAAGATGAGCCATGGTACACTCACTTATGAGTCTTGCTAACCTTGCAGGAATGCCAGGATTGCAACTGTATGGTCCATCAGCGCAGATAGGTCTTCTCCCATCTGCAAAGGGAGTGTCAGGTTTTAGGCAAAAAACCTGACAGTTTCTAGCTTTGTTTAGTTACTTTCCCCCTCTGGCTGGACACAGCCTCCTCAGCCTCCACTGAATATCTCTGCTGAAGCTCTCCACACCTGGGCTCATAGTTTGTCTCACTCCATGAACTGTAAACCCAAGTACTCTCTGGAGTGAGACAAACCATGAGTCCAGGTTCAGATGACATGCCAAACCAAACCATGACTTAGTTCAGCAGCAACAAGACAGGAGAAGGAGCAGAGCTATGGCAATCACCTCTCTGGCTGCTCATTCATGCTCATTCATGTTAAGACATGGTTTGGCTTACATGCTAACCACTATGTTTAGATGACTTTAGCCAGTTCCAGGTGTTTTTCCAAGTAGTGACTAAATGTGTGGGTGGGTGTGAGTGGGGAGTGCCCCTGATGTTACTGGTCTTACTCATCCTGTCCACCTGCCACATGTTCACCAGAATATCTGTTAAGGGTGGCCACTTACACACTGCCAAAAAAAGAGGAAATGTATTGCCCAAAAAGATGACAAAAGAGGATACCAAATTGTACAAAATTTGCATGGGCTAATTTTCTGTATGTTGTGTGTACAGAAGCAAATTTAGAAATAATTGCCATAATGTAAATAGAAATGCAACACATCTCACCGTAGTGGGGAAAACCATGATCTGGTGACTTGTTTGCTTGCTCAGTTTGCTGCCCAGAAACTAATCCTTGATGGGCAACTTCAAGGACCCTGTTCTCCCTTCTGATGGTTCTTTATCTTTAAACCAGACTTGAACAACACAGCCCTTCAAAGAGAGGATGCCTTCAAACAGAGGGCCGATCTCTGTAAAGAAAGAATCCATGGCAAGTCTAGCTGCAATGGAGCATGTACGTGAACTGCTGCTGTACACACGTGTCTACTCCATGTGAAACTAGAACTCACGGAGGGAGAGTAGAACTCAGCATCCCCATTGCCAAGGCAGCCGGACCAGCGCTCCTTATCTTGCCATGTTGCACTGAGGTAGTTTCAGTGCAGCACAGTAAAAGTGAGAGAGCAAGAGAGAGATGATGCATTTGCCTTGGTAGTGAAGATGCATTCTGGGAAAAAGAGCTGAGTCGAACGGGAGATCAATGCACATTTTTGCCTTCCTGAAAAGCAGTCTCCTCTTGCCAATTTTTTAAAGAGAGACTCCACCAAGCCCGACAATGTGTAAATGGAAAGCTCCATCATGGCAACTGCAGAGTTTAGTAATGGTCAGGGAAAGCCGTCCTAAACAACAACTCCAAAATGTGTTTACCTGCCGATAAAACTAAGCCTGTCAGACTTCCCCAAGAAGATTGTTCTGCAAAGTGAGTGCCACTGCTGCAAAGGCTCTTTCTCAGGCTGGGGGGGGGGGGAGAGAAGAGAGAGGGGGGGTGTCTTTATTTATTTATTAAATTGATACTCCACCTTTCCTCCCAAAGGTGCCCTGGGCAGTTCATGTATAACAGAAGGATGTGCCACTATCATCAACAAACTGAATTCAAAGCTGGTATCTAAAAGCAATGAGGTGCATGTTCAAATTTATTTTAAAACTATCACTCTAAAGTCAAGCAGTTATTCAAATGCATTTATATTAACAACACAGTTGTTGACTTCCGCAAATGTGTGGGAATTTAAGCAAATGTATTTAAGCAAAACAAAGGAAACTCCTGCACTCCATCTAATTCTGCCCCTCTCCCATTAATGTCACAGTAAATTTCAATGTCATATTCCTGTACGTCGCTGCCCTTAATCTGACAGTGTCAGAAGGATCTATCTTCATTTTCTCACTCTTTTCATAATCTAATCCTCAGCTCTAACATGCAATTAGTGCCCTCTTCGCCCTCTGCATACCAAGCGAGGCGGCCGGCTTCAGCGTTGGCTGTGCAATCCGTTTAGCAATGCCGCGCGTAATGAATATGTACATTTTGAGGACCTCAGCGAGGAGGGTCACAGGCAATCAACCTTGAATTCAATTACGCGAGTCAAGGTTAATGACTCGGCGCAGTGGTCAGAGGCATTCAGAATACGGCAGATTAAATCAGCCTGTCAGAACTGACAATGCAGAAGGGACAGAATTACTTGTGTGAGAAACAGGGAATCACGTGAAGATAAAATGGTGTCAGTCTTCAGTGAAGATTACATGGAGTCTGCTGTGGCAAATCTGATTGTAAATCTCCCCTAGCCCTATAATATGATTAGTCTACATAAAGACATGTCTAGATTGTAATGGAGAGTTTGCTAATAATGCTGTCTGAATGCCACCCTCACTGGGTGACTCCAGTCTTGCCTCCTCATCCTACGTGCTGATAAGGATGTTATAAATGGAGAGCCAAAAATAATTTTATCTTGTCCATTGCATAGGTATGACTTCAGAAGGGTGTAAGGTTCAGAACCCAAAGAGATCTTGTTCAATAATTTTTTGGAACGATGAGTTCCCAACAGTAACTTAAAAAAAAAAAGAAGAAGATGTGGTTTTCATTCATTCAGACTAGAGGGAGAGAGAGAAGAAGCTTTTAAAACCATTAGGGATGGGGAAGCGGTCTCTGTGCTCCAAGTGAGGCAGTCTGCTTCAGGCAGCTGATTTTGGAGATAAGGCCAGCAAATTGTCAGTCATGTAATGTAATATTGTGGCTGAGATCCAGAGTTCCTGTGCGCTCAGTGGGACACAACTGCTGGAGGAAGGGGAGGAAAGCAATCTTGGCTGACTTCGTATTTCCCCACTCAGCTGCCTGAAATTCTGCTTGAGAGGGTCGGGGAACCCTCTGGAACAGCACAGGTGATGTCTTCTCCGAAACGTTGCTCTAGAGTCTACAAGATGCAACTTCAAGTTTTCCTCTTACAAAACAGGCAGAGTACTTTTTGAAAAATACAAGAAATGTTTATTTGTTGTACTAGCTGTGTAGTTTCTGTGCAGCTCACCTGGCATCAACTTTGTACATCTTTTCACAATAATAATAATAATAATAATAATAATAATAATAATAATAATAATAATAAATTTTATTTATATCCCGCCCTCCCCGGCCGAAGCCGGGCTCAGGGCAGCTAACAACACTAAAACAGTGCAACATTATAAAAACATTATAAAAATTAATTAAAATCAAAATTGATGGCAACCATAAACTAAAGTTTTGTAAAGATTGCCAAGGAGGGAGTCAGGCTGCACCCTGACCAAAGGCCTGGTGGAACAGAAGGTGAAAATCTTTTTAAAAAATACATATTCCCAACTTTTTAAAGTTTCAGATTTTTTTCTTTACACACTCTTAATTTTTTTATTGTTGTTAGCTATTTTATGTTGTGTTTTTATGTATTCTAATTTAAATTGTTTTTAATACTGCTAGCTGCCCTGGAAAGAAACTTTTTATTGCAGGGTATCTTTCTATCTATCTATCTATCTATCTATCTATCTATCTATCTATCTATCTATCTATCTATCTATATCTATATCTATCTATCTATCTATCTATCTATCTATCTGTTGTAAGTAACATAAATTATTATCTAGTAGAATTACTACCCTTCCTCGGGTCTCAGGTTATGATTTTTTCAAGCAAAGACAAGTAGCTTCTTTTAGCATTTTCTCTTTTAAAATTATCCAGAATATCCAATGACAACCCTAATATTTCTTGTTCAAAGCAGAAATATTTTTAAAATACTCCTCCCTGATTTCTCCAGGAAGAGAACAGGCAGAAAAAAGCTCACTCTCCCCAAATCTCTCTTTTTATATCAATTGCCCCGTAGTTAACATATTTGCCTCACTTACAGCAAGCTCAGTAAGCATTTTGGATAATGCACATAAAACTGGGACAGTCCTTTGACAGATCCGGGACTTGCTCCCATGCAACTGCAGCTTCAGATCAAGTTTCTTTTGCTCCGGGGCTACCAGTTTGTGTTCCCATTCCCCAAGAGCAATCAAATTGACTATTGTCCTGGAGCCAACAACTCCGCATGCAATTAGGAAGAGCTGCTTTGAAGCAGCTGCCCGTGTGAGCCCATCTATGCAGCTCACCAGACAAGCTAATTGTTCTGCTTAGCCATGTTTACACAGCACGTCCTGCAGCTCCAGTATACCAGAATGCAGCATTGTCAAAATTAGAGCGGCCATCTTACTTATGGTCAACCCTTCTGACAGCTCCAAGGTGGGCAGAAGTTGAAGGTTAAGCCCTTCCTGATCTGGAGATGCAGGAGTGGGAAGAATCTTACCTTGTTGATTTCTGTCTTAAAAGTGATGATGGCCTGATTGCGAGTGGGGGAAAAGTAACAGCCGGAGTCTAGAGGCTTTGGGGTTCCTATTGACACAGTTTGCAGAGCCATTATGTTGAATGCCAAATTTAATACATTGTTTGTAATAGGCCTTGAGTTCTTTGGAACCACAGGGTTGGTTCACCTATGGGCTGCAATTGCATGCATACTTTCCTGGGTGTAACACAGTGGGGCTTCCTTCTGAGTAAACTTGCATAGGATCGGTTCCTCTATATTTTATTATTATTTGCTCAAAGACTCAAAGAGGAATGTATCAGCGGATGCCACTGAAAAGCCACTTTGGGCATTCTTAAATTGCATCCTTGCAACCCTTTCCCAGCATGAGTATGCTGATTGCACAGCTTTCTGATTGCAGGTAGGTCTGTTAATGGATCCAGCAAAATGTGCCTGCAATTTCCCTTTCCCCATTGCGGGGAGGTCGGAGTAAGGTGGTTGGGGCTGGCTCCCATTCCCCTCATGGATACAATTTACAAATGTCTGAATGAGTCTTGTACCTGAGGCGCCATGAGGCTTTAGGTCTGCAGTGGCTCAATCCTAGATGCAAGTCTTCCATCAGGCCACAACCACACACATTTAAAGCACTATGATGCCACCTTAAGCAGCCATAGCTCCCCCCAAGGAATTCTGGGAGTTATAGTTTGTTAAGGGTATTGAGAGTTGTTAAGTGACCCATATTCCCTTCCCAGAGCTATGTTCCCAGAGTTCCCTGTGAAGAGGGATTGATTGTTAAGCCACTCTGGGAATTGTAGCTCAGGGAGGGGAAAAGGGGGTCTTCTAACAACTCTCAGCTCCCTTACCAAACCACAGCTCCCAGGATTCCTTGGGGGAAGCCATGACTGTTTGAAGTGTTATCATAGTGATTTAAAGGCATGGTGTGAATGTGGCTGCTGTCATTCTCATGAAGACCAGAAATGGTTCACATACATGTACATCGCTTGAAGATTGCAACCTAAAGTGGTGACTCACGCATGTGTGAATGCAAACCATCATGGATCTGACGCCATAGACAGAACATTCATGCTATCTTGTTGTTGTTGTTTAGTCGTTTAGTCATGTCCGACTCTTCGTGACCCCATGGACCAGAGATCGCCAGGCACTCCTGTCTTCCACTGCCTCCTGCAGTTTGGTCAAACTCATGTTCGTAGCTTCAAGAACACTGTCCAACCATCTTGTCCTCTGTCATCCCCTTCTCCTTGTGCCCTCAATCTTTCCCAACATCAAGGTCTTTTCCAGGGAGTCTTCTCTTCTCATGAGGTGGTCAAAGGACTGAAGCCTCAGCTTCAGGATCTGTCCTTCCAGTGAGCACTCAGGGCTGATTTCCTTAAGAATGGATAGGTTCTTATCTTACATTGCTATCTTACGTCGCCTCAAACATCACACTTTTCAGTTGCCGCCAGTTATACAATAGTGATCAAGCGTAGAGAAATCAAGTGTTATAAAGGCTGGTGTGTTAGTCCAGGAGGAGATCCATAGCTCAGTGATAGAGGACATGCTCTGCGTGCAGAAGGTCCAGGTGGATAGCTCAGCTAGTTACAGAATGGTGCTGATAATGCCAAGGTTGCAAGTTCAATCCCTGTTTGGGACAGCTGCATATTCCTGCTTTGCAGGGGGTTGGCCTGAATGATCCTTGGGGTCTTTTCCAGTTCTATGATTCTATGATCTCCAGAAAGGGCTGCGAAGGACTCCTGCCTGAAACTCCAACCAGTGTGGGCAATACTGAGCTCACTGACCCTGCGGACAACTGCATATGTGATTGAATCCACAGTTATTTCTGGAATCGGAATGCCAACATCTTCTTTGATATCTGAGTTCTGACATCTTCAAGGTTATGAAGTGCTAGTCTGAAATTTGTTGTATTCAGAGACCCAGCATTCCCCAGTCAGCGACATTAGCCTCTTGATGTTGAGGAGTTTTTATGAGGTAGATTGACTCTGTACTGTTGTCACTCTTGTTACTGGGCATATGAAATGATTTTGAAATCCTGCCTTGCAACTTAACTCGACACCAGATGTAACATGTCCCCTCAAAGCATGTTCTGGTTTCAGGGATATCAAGCAACATCAGGTCCTTCAATATGTTGCATGCTGCTCCAGGTTCTCCCTTGAGAGTTCAAAGGAAAGGCGTGCCGCACTGAGGCGAGGGACTCCTGATATTTTGACAAGTGTTCTTTATTAATTGTGCCGTGGCATTAATTGAAAATGAACGTACAAAACACGTCCATGCATAGAAATGGTTTTTACTGATAACAACCCATGAACTGGATACAGGTGCCAAAAGAAGGCAGTGTGGTGTAGTGGTTAGAGTAGTGAACTAGGACCTAGGAGACCAGGGTTCGAATCCCCATTCAGCCATAAAGTTCACCAGGCAACCGCAGGCCTGTCAGAGTCTCTCAGTCCAACCTACATCACAACATTGTTGTGAGGATAAAAACGGGGAGAAGAACTGTGTATGGCACTTAAAGTTGCCTGAAGCAAAGATGGGATATAAATATAATATGAAAGAATCATATTTGAAACGGCTATCTTCTGTACACTTTATGAGTCATTTGGTCCATTGATAATACTCCATGTACACAAGTTGGTCCATATCTGCATTAGTGCTGCCATGGCTCTATAAACTGAGGTGATGCATTTTAAAACTATTCATCACTCTCTAGAAGATTTATTTGTGATGTGTCATGTCAAAGCTGCATTTATTAAAATCTCCGTATTATAAATCGATTTCCCCCATCCCCTTTAATACACTTTTCCCTATTTTTTTTAAATGCCATATATATAAAATCTGCACAAAAAGCCATCTCCCTTTGATATTCCCATTTTAAAATGTTTCTCTGTGGTTGACACTACAATTTTGTTTGACCTTTTAGCTAAAAAGATCACAGCTGGGATTTGTTTTTTCAGCTATCACCCTTGTCGATCCTTTATCAGGGTGGCCCTTCAGTCAAAGTAATTTGTACTATTTGTCTTAATGCAACAGAGAGATCAGAACCTCCCCTTGCTACTTGAGGTCACTTAATTTGTATTGTCCTGTAGCCAGAAATGTTGGCTTTGTACTCAAGTTTGCTAGAATGGAGCAGCCTGTAGCAGATGACATTTGCACGCGACACATTCTCGATAAAATCAAGGGAATGTAAGAATTGAGGGTTTCAGTTTCTTTTAAATGGCCACACCCACACCCACAGAAACTTTGCTAGCTGTCATGGTAGCAAACATAATTAACATTTAAAATATGCACAGCAGCATTTGGAGGATAAAGAGCTGTGCCTGTTGATTTTGTGGGCCACCACGATTGCAAAATTTGGAATTGTGTGCTTGGAATGTGGCTTGGTGGCATTCCCTTGTTTATAAATGTCCTTAAGAAAACATTAGAAGTGCATTAAATGCTCTAACATTGATTTTAAGTTAAATTAAACACACAGAAGCATGCTTTCTTAACTACTTTGAATCAGAATTTTGACTGATGCTGGGACGCTTGTCTGAAATTTAAGTATCAGCTTCCCAATACGCTAAATTGACTTGGCCACTGTGGCCAGTGGAGGCTAGTCAATAAGGGCGAATAGGCAGAGACATCAACTTGCCAACAAAGGTCCGTATAGTTAAAGCTATGGTTTCCCCAGTAGTGATGTATGGAAGGGAGAGCTGGACCATAAAGAAGGCTGATCGCCGAAGAATGGATGCTTTTGAATTATGGTGTTGGAGGAGACTCTTGAGAGTCCCATGGACTGCAAGAAGATCAAACCTCTCCATTCTGAAGGAAATCAGCCCTGAGTGCTCACTGGAAGGACAGATCCTGAAGATGAGGCTCCAATACTTTGGCCACCTCATGAGAAGAGAAGACTCACTGGAAAAGACCCTGATGTTGGGAAAGATGGAGGGCACAAGGAGAAGGGGACAACAGAGGACGAGATGGTTGGACAGTGTTGTCAAAGCTACCAACATGAGTTTGACCAAACTGCGGGAGGCAGTGGAAGACAGGAGTGTCTGGCGTGCTCCGGTCCATGGGGTCACAAAGAGTTGGACACGACTAAACGACTAAACAACAACAACAAGGCCTCATCAATCACAATCTGCCCCTGGTCAGCCCTCACCTGCCTGTCTTCTTGCTTACAACCAATCAGAGGGTGGCTCTGCTTGTCAATGGCTTTGGCTCCACCTACAGTCAGTTTCCCTACCCTTGGTCTCCTTTCCTACCAGACTCCATGGGTACTGACAACCACCAGCTGTGGAAGCACAAACTGTGAGATGCGTCACTGTAGCTCAAGTGTGACCCTATGCTTGGCAAACATGGCAGAATGAGCCGACTCTGTACTGCACCGAAGAGCAGAAAGACCTATGGCACAAAAGAACTAACTCCATTCTTGCTTGTGGTGGCTCAACAGCTCATTGCACAGAATTGGAAGAACCTGGATCATCTCCAGCTCTCTCTGTGGAGACAGAAGGTGAGAATGGTGGCACTGATGGAGCAACTAACTAGGCATCAAATGGTGCTCAAGACTCAAGTGGCTTTACGGAAGTATGGCATCCATTCATAACATTTCCCAACAACAGCAAAGAAATCTGGAACCAGCCAGATACACATGTTCATTTGTGGCATAAGACATTTTGCTGGCATGCTTGCCTGCTCTGTTATATGGGAGGGGAGGGAAGGTTTTTTCCTATTTTTCCAACTGTACTTGGGCAGTTCTGTAAAAACTCCTGTAAAAGAAAAAAGCTGCAATACATATGCTCTCTCTTAGTGTGGAGTGAAACAACAGCAACACTGAAAACAGTTGGTACGTCACCATTAGGGCTGGACTTGAGTCCTAGCGCTGTTGTGTGGGTTGTGTGTGTGTGTTTGTGTGTGCAGTTCCTATATACCCTATGAACAGTTGCTGCAGTGGTCCACTGCAGCCTCCAGAGGTTCCAAATTGGTCCTTTAAATGGGAGTTGAATCAAATTTCTCCTCCGCCTCTACTTGGTAATGGGTAGGCTGGACTGCTGTAATGTGCTCTTCATGTCTTTAAAACCCACCCAAAATTCAAAATACAGCTGCCTGCTTAATTGCGCAAGGGAGCCCAAGGGAGAACATCACACTTGTGTTGGAACCATGATGCTGCCTCTTAATTTCTTTCTGTGCACCATTCAGCTTAGTGGTTTTAATCTTTGAAAGCTGTAGATGGTGAGGAGGCCCAAGTTACCCAGGACAGGCCTTCTCTCTTAACTAATGGGCGCAGAGGTTCTATGGTGATCCTCTCATCTGAAGGTTATGCAGAGCAGAGCATCTTGAATTGGGAACTGCATCTCCAGGGAAGCCCACCTTGCGGGTTGAGGTCCCCAGGCCACCCCAATAACTCACACATCACACATAATTTTTGTTTAAGGTTTTTGGCATAATTTTGGCCACAACTTTATTTAAATACATAACTGTGAGTGGTTGCTTAGGCATTGGTTCCGACTATCTATCCCCCTGTCCAGGGACAGAACTGACTCCTGGATTCCAGCGGAAGCCAGTCAGGGAAAACAATATTGGGGAGAAATGGAGCTGGGCACCAGACCCTCACCTCTCCCCGCATGCTCCCAGAGGCTTGAGTGGCCCAAGCCTGATGCCAGGGACTTGGATGAAAGCATGGCAAGCCCCTGGATTCCTTTAACGGAATTCCCTTGCAACACCAGCATTGGAGGGGTAGGCACTTACCCCTCCACCAACCAATTTTTTAACCAATGCCTACAAGTTTAACCAATGCCTACAAGTTTTAACCAATGCCTACAAAACCTTACAAGTTGTTACGATTTGCTACACAGCAGGCAAAAACCAAATGGTTCCAGCCAATCAGCCAAATGGACAAAATTCCTACCAGGCCCCTGCCCCAAAAGCAGGTGACCCCATGACAGGCATAGCTGTTGAAATTGCAGTATCCCAAGCACAGCGGAATGATGAGGAGTACGTGCCACATACTCTATATTACTTTATTTACACTTCAAAGCTGGTAGATTACAGAAAAACATCTTGCCTCTGCCAGAGCAGAGAAAGCATCCTCTCTCCTCTAAAGCACGGAGAGAACCACAGTGTGAACAGTGAAAAACAGGAAACCAGTGTACGTCACATCCAGTCTCCTTTCCCGTGGGAAAACCCAACAGCAACTCTGACTGGAATGTAAACATTGTCTTGTGACAAGCATTTCGCTGCACAGTGAAGAGAGCAGAAACCAACAATAGCAAGGTCAAGTGCAAAATCCGCAGTTCAGGGAGGGTGGGCGGGTGATCCGGTGCACGCAGCAAAAGAGAAAGCCCAAAGCTGCGTGCCCAGTATTTAAAACATTTGAGCCCTTGACCGAAGAACGGTACACTCCTTCTATCTGGGATGGTCGTCCTCTTCCACCGAGTGCGCAGCTTCGGGAGGGACGCACATGGAGCAGTGAGGGAGGAAGGGGACACCCGCCTAGCCAGCCAGATCAGCCAGATCAATGGGGTGACAGATGTCGCAGCCCAACCCACAAATTGGTAACATCGAAATCGCCCCAGAAACACAAGTACCCAATCACAGCCTGTGGCCATCCAAACAGATCTGCTCAGCAACAGTGGGGTGGCCTGCTAGACCCCACCGCAACACGTGCTCTCTATTAAGGAGCACACGCTTTGTCAGCTGTAAACACCCGCCATCTGAAGTGATCACTTGAAACATTTTGTGTCACCAGGATGGGCCTGACTGCTCAGTTTTTAGTTGGTGGCCCAGAAAAATGGTCTGAAAGCTGGAGCGCTATTACTGATGCACAGAGGAAGAGCAAAGTAGAAGTGAAATAAATATTCTTTTAAAACTTGGGCACATCCAGATGACCGACAGGTATTTAATGAGAATTCATTCAGTTTGCCTGCACATAACATAGCAGAGTTTAGCTTAGATACGATCTGATTTCTTTATGGGGTAGTTATATGGCGATGAGCATTCATCCCACATTCATTCCTATTTGTTTGTGGGGTGTTTACACATCTTCCGATTAATCGCTTGTTCATTCCTCACTTTTCGTTGCATTTCTCCATCATCTGCCTCACCGCAAGAAAATCTGTTCCTTTTTTAAAAGCAGATTTGTGGTACTAGGGTGGCATAGCACTGTAATACACTTTAATTAAGCAAACCTAAATTTACTGGCATGCTCTTGAAACTCTCCCACAAAATACTGACACCTTAACTTTGTTTCTGGTTACCTACTACCTCAGGATTGAGCTGCCTTTGGAACAAGGGGCTCATGTAAATTAGAAACACAACTATCATTTGACTGTATAAAATTGCTTCAATAAAAACAAATTACGAGTTTTATGCCTGCAAAACAGAACCATTTGGTGCAAAAAAAACCACCCCCAAAACAAAGCCATTGTACATAAGATTTATCTTCTTACTATGCAATTATTTTAGAGCTCACTCATTCACTGTGAATTCAGTAAAACTTACCATTTATTTTATTCCGGATGCCTAGCAGTGTATATTTTGTTTGCAGCTGTTAAAGCAACAACACCTCATTGTTCTTCTAAGCCCCCATTTTGTTTATTTGGGGCTTTTAAACATTTATTTCCACATGAGTTAAAACAACTAAAAGGCTTAATAGATACTGGCAGATCACTGCACAGGGCCTGCTGTGGATTTAGGAAGTGTGATAATTACTTGGGGCTCTGAGGACAAGCTATAAGGTCTTAAGTGTATCAAAAGCATTATTGTTCTTCCGTTCAGATAGGAAAGCAAATGTTTCCCATTTCAAGGTAAATATTTAGCTATCTGTCAGCCGCCTAATATTCCACTGCCAATTCAAGCTTCTGTTCAGGATATGTAGCAAAACCTGGTGTTGGGCAATCAGCTCACTGAGGGTGACCTCTAAATTACGTACTCTACAAAATGTCCTCCTGTTGGAGGCAGCATGGCCTCTGCATGCAAGTTGCTGGGAATGACAAGTGTGTGGAGTTCCTTTGCTCTGTGGTCTTTCTCTCAGGCTTCACAACCTGGTTGGCCACTGTGGGGACCAGATGTTGGAATGGATGGGCCATCAACTCAATCCAGCAGGGCTCTTCTTGTGGTCTTTAGGATGGGGGCATCCAGCATTGCATCTTATTACAAGGCGGCAGGACTGACATTAATTGATGAACTGTTACCTCTCTGACAAGTGAGTAGAAGCAGAAGAGAAGATTCTTAATAGAGAGCTAAAAAACTTAATATTGGCACCAGGGGGAGAATTGGTGGGATGCTACGAGTAACATCTCCCCAGTTCACAGCCACAAAAATGTAAAATTATGTGACTGGGTTATCTTAAAGATTTAACCAATGATATTGACCTGGAAATGGTTGCAACTTGCAACCCTACTAGAAGCTTCTAAAATGCATAGAGCAGTAAGATGGAAGAAAACAGCTGCTCCAATAGTATAGGCTCCTATAAGTATGTTTCTGTGTGTGTTTGTGTGCATATATGGAACATAGCAATCCTCTGTAAATTAACCTATTATAGAAGACTGATTAATCAACAATAGACAAATATTTGTTGAAAGATGGACTTCATTTGCAATGTTTTGGAACAGTAAATTCCAGGATAATATTCAACCATGTACTTTCTCTCTACTGTAATTGTTTCCTTATTTTGGCTTCTCCTATTTGTATGTCTTTTTAAGAATGCTGGCAGCTCTCAGTCCTAAGCAGTCCTGGTACTGTACGTTGCTTTGTCTCTGGGTATAATAAGTCTTTTGCATGAGTGTGCACCTTGTATTGAGAATATCTGTGGAACAGTGTACAACTATAGTTATTGTTTTTAACTGGGTGATGATGCCTATAATTCCTCATGCTCATTAAAGTCTGAGTATGACAGCTGACTATCACACATAATCATAAAAAATAAACAGTTTTTGATGTAGGACACAAGTACCGGTAGCCATTTTGCTGTGATTCTTGCGACATCTTGGAACCACTGCGCTTCCTTATGCCTTCCTTTTGGAATGACATCATTATACTAGAACATTCCTGCATATTTTGCCAAAGGCATCATGCTTCCAAGTAAATATGTTCCTGTTGTGAGAATAAAGCATGGGAACTGTCTACTGTGATAATGAGAGTGGAAAGGAACATTTGCAAACATCCCCCCAAATTTTCAGTATCATAATAGAAGATGTCAAATTCAGGGTATGAATTTGTATTTCAAATGTGATTTCTTCTTCTTTTACATAAAACTTAAAATTCACATGCATTGAACTAGCTGGCCTCTCTTGATTGTTTAACAGGCTTCAGAACTGATACCTCATAAGCAGCTGATTACGATATACAAATGGTTATTGCCTGCTATCTTTCAAGAAAAGCACAGATGCAGAGGAATTTTGGGTGTATTCTGGGTTACGCTCTCGGTTCGCGGTGAACAAAGGTGGACTATGATTCTTCCTCCCCTCTCCTAAATGTACATGGAAAGGTTATAATAACTGGAGCTTTTTGGTTTTGACAAACTAAGGTGGAGCTACGTCATGAGAAGACATCAAGCGATGGGGAAGACACCCTGCGGGTTGGCCTTCTCCCATGAAAGCAGATACAGCCCATCTTTATGGGATGTTTCCACACCCATTCCCAACATCTGCTAAGCACAAAAGTACATGGCAGTTTTTGACTAGAGTGCTTGCATATTCCAAATAACCGCCTTCATGTAATGGTAAACCATCCTCTATCCAGAGGAGCCAGGCATGTTTCCCTGCCCTTCCTTCTAGCACTCATCTGTTATCTCCTTGCCTTACACGCCAATTATACTGTAAGTGTTGCTGAGACAAGGCAAGCTCTTTGCTATTACTACAAACCGGTGCCATCCTCTCTACCCTGTCCACCGCAGCAATTATTTTTTTTCTCCCTCTGAAATGAATGGAGCTGTGTGCTTTTTCAAACTGGGAAGCAAAATTACATTGTTGATCCTGAAAATTATCAGCAGCTTGCCGCTCCCACCGCCCAATGGCAATTACTCAAGTTGTGTGCAATTAAAATGAAAACCATTTCCATCTCCAGCAAAGACGTGTCATTCCATGACCGACACAGAACAACTTTCTTTCATGACACAGTCAAATATAAGGTGGCAGAAATAAGAAGGGAAAGAGGAGAACGTCCAGCCTGTGATGAAATCCATCCCACCAATTAAAACTCTGTGCAATTGATCGCCCCACTATTTAGATAGTTAATTTATTCCAACGGCATTCCATTCAAATGCTCAATAACCTAATTACTCTCATTTTAAGTGAGTGCCTCTAATCACTTAGTTCAAGAGATATTCCTTGGAACCATAGGTAGACGGGAAGCTTTTACTATTAGTATCGCTGTACTTGAAATAAATACCTTTCAGATCCAGGGTTATCACTGCAGTTCAACAGTAATCAATTCTTAAAGCAAATGTTTGCAAGAAAAAATGTTTTGCCCTGCTCACAAATTACACTGCTTTCCCCCATTGTTTTTGGTGTCACGTATTGGTGGTGGTTTGTGTTCCCACCATTGGCACACAAGTGTGACAGTGCTCAGTACTGTCTGTTTTGAGCTGATAAAGTTTGCTTTCAAAGATTTCCCTCAAAATTCACTTTTCTTGTGTTATGGAATCTAGTCCAACCCCCTGAACTTCTGTTTCACTCTAGATCATTCTACATCATTTAGGCTGTAAGCAACTGCCTCCCCTTTTACCTGGGAGTAAGCCCCACTGAATTCAATAGGACATACCAGTGCTTTCCCCCCTAGAAAAATAGGTGTTGGTACTCATCATGAAGTTGTTGCAGTAAGTGCCACACTTTTTAACATCAACAACAAAAGTTGCCTTGAGTACCCCTGGGAAAAAAGCACTGGGACATACGTCTGAGTAGACATGGTTAGAATGCCATTTTAGTCATTTCATTACTTGCTGTCTATATGTTGACGTATGCAAAAATCTGAAAATGCAGCCGTTTTAAATTAAACAAGTGTCCCTATTTCCCCCCATTAAGAGTCAATTTATCTAACAAGGGAAAGTACAATTTCTGGTGTACTCATATTCTTCCCGCACCTGCTCAGCAATATATTCAGAAATGTGTATTCCTATGTGTGCTAAAATCCACTTACTACAGCTAATAATGCAAGCTTCCCTTTCATCTAAACTGTATATGGAGAAGGTATGAACTTGAATTCATTTCCTGTCTCAATATATGAGGCCTTTCTGTCCATACCTCAGTGGACAATAGAGAGTTATTGCCATTTTGATTCCAAAGAAAAAGGTATACAAAATGGGGAATATCTTTCATTAGAGCAACTTCTTTTAGGTAAAGGTAAAGGTAAAGGTACCCCTGCCCGTACGGGCCAGTCTTGATAGACTCTGGGGTTGTGCGCCCATCTCACTTAAGAGGCCAGGGGCCAGCGCTGTCCGGAGACACTTCCGGGTCACGTGGCCAGCGTGACATCGCTGCTCTGGCAAGCCAGAGCCGCACACGGAAACGCCGTTTACCTTCCCGCTGGTAAGCGGTCCCTATTTATCTACTTGCACCCGGAGGTGCTTTCGAACTGCTAGGTTGGCAGGCGCTGGGACCGAGCAGCGGGAGCGCACCCCGCCGCAGGGATTCGAACCGCCGACCTTTCGATCGGCAAGTCCTAGGCGCTGAGGCTTTAACCCACAGCACTACCTGCGTCCCACCGCAACTTCTTTTAAGTTGGGTTATATACAACTTTTTTTTGGAATCTTATAACAGGCCACATATCAGTTGTGACCTGACTGCAATGCAATATTTTTTTGAAAATTAGTGGTGTGGCTATGGGAGAAAGTGAAGCATTCATTTATTGGTTAATTTATTGCATTTTTATCCCACCCATCCTCTCTAGGACTCATTTTATTTTCACAATAACCACTCCATGATGTAAATTTTGCAGTGGGGGATAGGTGCAGAGAGAAGAAGAAGAGTTTGGATTTGGTATCCCGCTTTATCACTACCGGAAGGAGTCTCAAAGCAGCTAACATTCTCCTTTCCCTTCCTCCCCCACAACAAACACTCTGTGAGGTGAGTGAGGCTGAGAGACTTCAAAGAAGTGTGACTGGCCCAAGGTCACCCAGCAGCTGCATGTGGAGGAGCGGAGACGCGAACCTGGTTCACCAGATTACGAGTCTACTGCTCTTAACCACTACACCACACTGGCTCTCTAAACCAGAGACTGGTTTAATCCCTATGGCTGCATAGGAATGAGATGGACCAACTGCCTGACTTGGTGTAAGGTAACTTCCTATTTTCCTATGATAACTGGAGCAATAGGGGACTTCAGAGACTGGGGATTGGGTTATTGTAAAGTCAAATGTGTCAAGGAAGATGGGTTTAAACAATCTCAATAGCCTTCATACAACACCTAACACCTACCCTCCCACTTTTCAGGACCAGCCTGACAGCTTCCTGTAATAGGACCCCCATTCCATGTACAAAAGTCAACAGACTGGCAGCAGAATATTCTGTGTTAACATCACCACTCTCCATCCTCCAGCATATGCTGCCTGAGGCAGCCACCTCCCTCTGCCCAATAGTAGGGTTGTCCCTGTCCCTTTTTGTCACAGGGCTCCTGTGCTTTTAACAGACATATGTTGGCAGCCAGAAATGTAATAAATGACTGGCATTTTGATTGTGTTGTCCCTGTTGCACAGGTGCTTGAAAGGTACTGCAGCCTTACAAGAGGGAAAAAAGAGGTGGAAGTCAAATCACTGGTGAGCAGGGAGCTGGTATGATGGGAACAGCCAAATTTTATCTATCAATCCATAGTAACTATCCAGATCTTTAACTGCAGTTCTGTTCCGCTGCGTGGTTTATCTGCATTAGCCAAAGCAATTGTTTTGTAAAGTATGTGTCTGTTAGACCATATCGATATTCTGTGGTTCTCAATTATGGTTTTGATTCGAGTGAAAATTCATCCTGGTAAGCTGTAAGTATTGGCAGGCTTGGTTGTACTTGCCTTTTAGGTGGTCCATGATGACTGCACAACCAATTGGAATCACGAGGAAAGGGTTGGCCCTGTCACTGTTGCCTGCCGTAGATAATTCCTCACCTGAAGGGAGACAGACCATGCTCTGATCTGAACTCCCAAATGGGAGAGTAAGACAGTGACCTGGTAACATTTGCCTTAATTGGGCAGCCGAAGAGAAACAAATCACAACAATATGAGTCTCCTGATGCTTTCCCATATGCTGAGGTGAATATTTGCCGACATGATGCGAAGGGTGAACATATGATACTGCCTTACACTGAATCAGATCATTGGTGCATCAAGCCTAGGGCTCTCTGTTCTGACTCTCTATAGTCTTGGACGAGGTCTTTTTCCTGCAGTTGGACAGAAGCACACCAACATAATTGGAATCAAAGCTACTTCAACCCAAGCACTCTTGGCCTTCTTGGTGTGTGAAACTGGGCTGTTGAGGGAAATCAAGGTGGCCACCATTTTGTTTTCCCTGATGGCTCAGTCCAAGCAACTGAATATCAATGAACTATGAAGATGATAATTAGAAAGAATGTAAGGCATGTGATGGATTCACTCTGTAATGCGATTAACGGCACGGAAGAATAAGAAAGCAACAGAAATAAACCTTGATGGTTTCCTTTAATCATATCCTTCTCTTCATGGCATCTTATTGTAAGAGAATGAGGAGATAATCTTTCACGCCTAAATATTCCAATTGATTTCTATGTCATTACTCAAATGTGCTTAGGCTACTTAAATGAGACCTGGGCCATATATCTTTTCAAAAAGATTTTTCTTCATAAAATGTGACACCTTTGAAAGTATACACAGTGTTTTCTGAGGGAACACTGAAAGTTAAATAAAGCTTTCAAAAGGATTTATCAGGTAAATGTTATGGATTGCTGTAATTTAATTTATGGGATTAGTTTGACTTTCAATTACCGAGCTTCACACTGAATCACTTTATATCTTGAGCTCTGTAACCAGCACTCCTTACACTCGATCTTTCATTTAGAGAGGGATTATCAATAATTAGACACTGTGGCCTTATTGATCAACAAATCAATACCCACATTAATCATCAACAGCCTAAAAAACAATTCACTCTTTGCATTAAAGAGAATTGGTGCAATCAAATTAGCATCCTTTGCTTATATACGGATCACAGCCTGCGCTTTTAAAAGTAAAGGTAATTTTTTGAAGTAGGCTTTTAAGAAATAAGGTGAATTAGTAGATTGAGTTTCAGGTAGAGTGATCCTCTGAGACTTTCCAAAGGACTGTTCTCCATTCACATTTCCATTCCATCCATATGGGAATGTATAATTATGATTGTTATCATTCACATCAGCATGTCGCACACAGCTCTTTCGAGACAGTGATGTAAAGGAGGAAAGTCCAGCCTTCGATGCTAAAGTGGTGGGGGCCATGTATCTGTAGCAGTGAGTAGGTCAGATGTCACCCAGGTGCCTATGGGCACCATTAATTCATCTTCATTGGTTTTTAGAGTTGTTTTTATTGAGGTGTTTTTTTAAAAGCGATGAGCTATAAGCTGTCTTTTTGGAAGAGCAGGGTAAGAATGTTTTGCATAAATAAATAAGGGCACAAACCAATCACATGCAGGTCTAGCTTATGGGCCTTAATTTACAGGCTGGACACCTGGAGAGAGAGACTGAGAGTGGATTGGCTGGATGGATATATTGAAAAGTACTCAGCATACAGATGGCCCAATTAGAACAGTGTTAGCCAATAATTCTTGGTGAGTATATGATACTCAACATTTGTCAGATATAACCAACCCTTCTGATGCTTACACACCACTCTGGACTTCTTACAATAATTTAAAGCAATACAGTGCAATAACATTCCGTAAGCAAACAATATAAGACAGAGATAAAGTATATTAATCAGATATTATTATTATTATTAATCACTTTACTCACAAAGCGACCCAAAGGGACTTACAAAAATAGTACAGGCATTAAAAACAATTTATAAGAATTACGTTACATATTTTGTGTTTTTATTTTGCAAACCACCCTGTGATCTTCGCATGAAAGGTGGTATATAAATTTAATAAAAAAACACCTTAAAATAACAAACAAAACCAATGATAGCTTAAAATACATCTGTATGGATAAAAGAGAGGTCTTACATATCCCACCACACTAAAAGAGGCCACAAATGAATGAAAACCTTCAAATTAAGAGCCAAAAGCCTGGGTAAAAAGAAAACCTTTTGCCTGGTGCCTAAAAACAGATAAAGATGGATTCAAACTAAAGTAAATGAGATTCCAACTAAACATTAGGAATAACTTTCTGACACTGAGAGCTGTTTGCAGTGGAATGGACTACCTTAATTGGAGGTTGGATAGTTATCTGTCAGAGATTTGTTAGCTGAGATTCCTGCATTGCAAAGAGCTGAGCACATGGATTGATAATATGGACAGATTAGCTACATATGAACAAATTGCATGTCAACGCAAATTAAGAATGGATAAATATGAAGAAATCTGGAATGAATATTTAAGCGACAAGGCGGATAGTGGTGGGAAGTGGGGGGGGAGGAGAGAGAGGTGGGAAAATATTGTTAAAAGGGTGCAGTCATAGGTATATCAGTGTATTTAAATCTGAACTGTCAAATTGTGTTATTATTGTTATTATGGTTTTTGTTGTAGTGTCTTTTGGGGTTGTTGTTTGTATCGAAAAAATGATTAAATATTTTTTTAAAAAAAAGAGTTGGACTTGACGACCCTTGAAGTCCCTCCCATCACTACAATTCTATGATTCTGTGATCTTGCAGTGCGCACCATGTGGAAAATCCCAAAGGCAGAGGTGGTTCCCATGCGGTGGTGGTGGACCCAGAACACCAGCTTCCCTGCACTGCACCAATCCTACTTTTGGGTGACCTGAGATGAAGGAAAATGTACTTTCCACCTCCTTGAAAAAGTGTACATAGTCTTCCCCCAATTATTCCTTTTATAACTTTCAGAAATCTTATTATTTCTCAGCTCTGGCTACCAGCCACAGTCTGCTGCATCTGGTAGTGTTTCTTCCATGGGGCTGTATGAAAACAGCACTTAATATTTCCAGCCCTTTTAAAACTTACTAAAATGAAAAGAATGTTGCAGAATGGGCTTCCCTCTCAATGGTGCTGTCCGCTCTGCAGATGTCTCTCTCAGCCACTGTCAACAGACCCTATTCTTTTCACCTCATCTTGGAATATAACACATTTCACATAATGAAATACATCATTTTGTGACTCAAAAATGTCTTGCAATAAAACATCTTGCCAGATTCCTCATCTAAGGTCATGCCGCTGAAGCAATCAGGGCAATGTCATTATGAATCAGCCCTTAAGGAATGCAAAGCTATATTAAATTTTTAAAAAAGCTGGCTTCATTTTGCTGCTCAAAAGTTTCACATTTGACTAAACCGTCGCTACTGTATTAACGCTCCCATTCATATGAACCTTTTCAAGGACTGTAAGCCTGGGGGAGGGGTGTTCGTTCTTTCTAATTCAACCATTTCACAGTGCCAAGCTACCGAGGTCTTTGATAAATATTTTCACATTTAATCTCTTACGAAAGAAATGTTATAGGTGGGCGGCTTCAGACATTGATGGAATCAGTACGACCTAAAGCATGATGGGAAACAGGAACGCATGAGGACATCACCACACATAGGAAGTAGTGTGAAACTTGGGTAGACACAGGTAACAGTGTATACATCATTCATCAAATCTGTTTTCTGCTGTGGATTGCAGAGACAGGGGAGGTTGTGTCCACATACCACACCCTATATTCTAGCTGCCAGCTCATGTGACAGAGCTTAAGTTTCCACTGCCTGGTCCCATCCTTGCCTTGTCTCTTTTTTGGGGGCGCTTTAATTTGCCTTGGCTCACCCAGCTTTGGCTAAGCCGACTGAGCCAGGATGAGCAAATTAGGCTGATGCATCTTTGGTTGAGCTGAGTTTGGGAACTTAATGTTGTCTAAGCCTGTCTGAGCTGGGAACCAGCTGGCTGAGCTGAAGATTTATGTGGTTATTTATTAAATTTACATACCGCCCTCCATCCAAGGATCGCAAGGTGGTTTACCACTGCTGGATTAAGCCCTGTGGAGGCCCCATGGCAGTCAAAATCTCAGGGGGCCCTTGCAAATTGTCTCCTAATATATTTTTGATTTTACCAACCAACAATTTGAATAAACCAATTTTGATCCATTGTGGCAGGGCCCCTGAAAGGTGTGAGGCTCATAGGCTGGTGCTTACCCTGCCTATTTTGTAATCCTGCACCGATCCCAGTGGATCTTGCCATACTTAGTGGCAGAACTCATGCTGTGCAAGCAGGTGGTCTGAGGTTCAATTCCTGGCATCTACGGTTGACAAAAGACTAGGTAGCCAGTGATATAAGAGAAGTCTGCCTGAGATACTCTGGGGAGCCACTGCCAGTAACAGTAGTCCAGCCTCCCCCAATCTGGTGCCTTCAGTATGTTTTGAACTACAACTCCCATCAGCCTTAGCCATTGAGGCTGTGCTGGCTGGGACTGATGGGAACTGTAGTCCAAAAGCAAAGGAACCAGTTTGGGTAGCAGATCCCTGGCCACCTCAGCCTCAGCCCTGTTTTGGAGCTTTTTCTGGCTGCCGTTGATGGGCACCACACTGCTCCAATCAAACCTCCACCCTGCCCAGCGCATAGGGAGACTGCATTGTAGCCTGAATCCCATTGAAATAATGACTGACTCACAACCCCATAAACACTTACTCAGAAGGAAGTAGTAATAATAATAATAATAAAAATAAAATAATTTTATTTATATCCTGCCCTCCCCAGCCGAAGCCGGGCTCAGAGCGGCTAACAACAATAAAGTAACACAGCATTCTAAAATCAATTCACTTTAAAATCAATTCAAAATCAAATCAAATTAATGGCAACCGTTGGGCTAGAGTTCTGCGAGGAATATAGAAGGAGGGGGTCAGACTGTGGCTTGGCCAAAGGCCTGGTGGAACAGCTCTGTCTTGCAGGCCCTGCGGAAAGATGTCAAGTCCCTAGTCTCTTGTGACAGAGCATTCCACCAGATTGGGGCCACGGCTGAAAAAGCCCTGGCTCTGGTTGAGGCCAGCCTAACCTCCCTGTAAGCCCTTTTGAATTCTGTGGAACTGACCTCAGAGTAAACATGGATGATTGTGATGCGTATGTATTTACTTGCAGGGTGAAAGCTTGAGTATAATGCATTACTTATCACAATGCTGTGCATCCTCTTTCCATTGCTGTAAACAGGACCTGGTCCTGATGAATATTTGCTTGATTGCATCCTGTGGCTAGGATCCAAAGGGCTACTTTAGGCTTGCCTAAGTGCTTAGGTATACCTCATGGAATTTATAGCTCCCCTGCCCCCCTGTTGAACAACTGGCTCCAATCAGTTTAAAAAGCAACCTGTCATTTAGCATAGCGGACACTTGAGGAAATATAAATCCCAAAGCCTTGCTGGGCACATTGCACAATGTTCTTATTTATTTATTACATTTTAAGTCTAGATTTTTTGTCAAGAAGCTCAGGGTCAGGATACGTGTTTCTCCCCATCACCACAACCTTTTATCATCATAACAACCCTAAGAGGTAGGTTAGGCTGAGGAAAAAAAATGTGACTGGCTCAAGGCCAGCCAGCAAGTTTCACAGGATTTGAAACAGGGTATGGCTGGTGTAATCACCATATTACTCTAGCGACAGTTCTTTGGACATTAGCAATACACAGACTAGTATTTGAGGAAGGCTGTAAGCTCAGGGGCAAAGGGTCTGTTTGCATGCAGAAGTTTCCAGGCTCAATGGCTGGCATCTCTAATAATAATTTTTATTGAGTTTACATTTTACCATAATCACAATCCATTAAATAATCTCTTCACCAAAAGCATTTCTCAAACTGAGCTTTGACTTCTCTCCATCCCATTCTCTGGCTTTCATAAATATTCACTTAAATCTTAGCATTTCTATAACCACTGTTTACCTTCTTCTATCTTAATAATTTTACCTTATTAATTGTAAACCAGTTCCCTATATTTACATTACAAAATACTTTAACTCAAACCTACAAACATTTTCAGATTTTTACAATGTTCTTTCATATATTGTATAAATTTACTTCAGTCCTTTTCAAACAGCTCGTCGCGCTGGTTTCGGATCTTCCCCATCAGCTTTGCCAGTTCTGCATATTCCATCATCTTAATCTGTCATTCTTCCAATGTTGGAAGCTCCTGCTGCTTCCATTTCTGAGCCAAAAGTATCCTTGCTGCCGTTGTAGCATACATAAACAAATTTAAATCTTTTTTGGGAATTTCATCTCCTATTATACCTAACAAAAACGCCTCTGGTTTTTTTTAATTAAAGGTATATTTAAGAACCTTTTTCAATTAGTTATATCTCATATTCCAATAGGCTTTTACTTTATTACACGTCCACCACATATGGAAGAAATTCCCCTCCTTCTCCTTACATTTCCAGCATTCTTTATCTTGATTTCTGTACATTTTGGCAAGTTTGTTGTTGTTGTTTAGTCATTTAGTCGTGTCTCACTCTTCGTGACCCCATGGACCAGAGCACGCCAGGCACTCCTGTCCTCCACTGCCTCCCGCAGTTTGGTCAAACTCATGCTGGTAGCTTCAAGAACACTATCCAACCATCTCGTCCTCTGTCATCCCCTTCTCCTTGTGCCCTCCATCTTTCCCAACATCAGGGTCTTTTCCAGGGAGTCTTCTCTTCTCAAGAGGTGGCCAAAGTATTGGAGCCTGAGCTTCGGGATCTGTCCTTCCAGTGAGCACTCAGGGCTGATTTCCTTAAGAATGGAGAGGTTTGATCTTCTTGCAGTCCATGGGACTCTCAAGAGTCTCCTCCAGCACCATAATCCAAAAGCATCAATTCTTTGGCGATCAGCCTTCTTTATGGTCCAGCTCTCACTTCTATACATCACTACTGGGAAAACCATAGCTTTAACTATACGGACCTTTGTCGGCAAGGTGATGTCTCTGCTTTTTAAGATGCTGTCTAGGTTTGTCATTGCTTTTCTCCCAAGAAGCAGGCGCCTTTTAATTTTGTGGCTGCTGTCACCATCTGCAGTGATCATGGAGCCCAAGAAAGTAAAATCTCTCACTGCCTCCATTTCTTCCCCTTCTATTTGCAACCTGTTGTCTTTGTCCATGGAGTTTTCTTGGCAGGGGTACTGGAGTGGCTTGCCGGTTCCTGCTCCAGGTGGATCACGTTTGCTCAAAACTCTCCACTATGACCTGTCCGTCTTGGGTGCCCTGCACTGCATAGCTCATAGCTTTTCTGAGTTATTCAAGCCCCTTCGCCATGGCAAGCCAGTGATCCATGAAGGGGTAGGCAAGTTTAGCGGATGTCAAATACCATCTATACATCATCTTCATTAAATTTCCCTTAAGTGACATACCCTAAATTTAAAACAAAACAATAGCGGGCATCTCTAGGGAGTGCTGGGCATGCCACCATCTGAATCCTTGGAGAGCTTCTGCCAGTCAGCATAGAGAATACTGACCTAGATGAACCAGTGTTCTGACTTGGCAGAAGACAGCCTTTTCTGTTCTTCCTGTGTTCTCCTTCTGATATTTTCAGAATACTATATATAAAAAAGAAGCGTTTAGAAAAGTGCCCTTTCAGTAATGCAGTGGTAGGGCAAGGAGATCAGCAGTAAGTGGCTCCAGAACAGTGGCGTAGCGTGGGGGGTGCAGGGGGGGCTGGCCGCACCGGGTGCAACATCTGGGGGGAGCGCGCTCGCACTCACAGCTCTCTGCCCCTACTAAAATCCACGGGTTAGGGGGCGCAAATTACTTGCCTTGCCCGGGTGCTGACAACGCACGCTATGCCACTGCTCCAGAACCAACCAGTTCTTCATCCCCCCCCATACACACTGTCTCCATATTTACGCACTTTTGTAAATATTGTTAGATGAAGAACCGCATCAAAAATTCGGGCAAGTGAGAATTTTGAAGGATCACTGTATTGTGGTTCACATATTGTTTCAGAAAGGGCGAATTTGACAGATATGGCTTTACATGACTCCTGAATCAAATCTCTCCTCTGTTCCTGTTCATAGTGCTTGAAACCTAGATGGTCCTCTGGGGCATTATGGGAGCAAAATGGTGGTGTCCCCAAGAAAATATGGAAGAATATGTTTGGAATAGTAAGGAAAAAAATGAGAAAAGGAATCTCAGAAATTTTTCAGAAAAATGTCTTCTGCGAAAGTTCAGCTCAGCTCTAGTAATTTATATTATTCAGATGCTTGGTTTACAGATTAAGGTTGCTTTCCTAAAAGCACTTACTTTGAAGTATGTTTAATTAAAATCAATGAAACATCCAAGTAAAGATCATTAGGTCCACTGTGCAAATAATGTAATTACTTTGGGATTTAATGGAGCAAAATCTGTGGAATAAGAGTTATTATGTTGTAATTCTGACTGTTGACAATAGAAAACTTTCTTTCCCAAGAAATCACTGTAAATAATTTCCTTGCGAAAGCTCTGTGTGTAGGGAATTGGCTAGTAAAACGAGATTAGAAGAAGATTTAATCATATCAAGCTCATCTCAGTCTTATTTCATTCCTACCTAGAGCGGGTCTCATTTAAGAAAACACCTCCTAGTTCTTAGCCTATTATTGATGGATAAGCAACTGAAGATGCTTGAGAGATAACAAAATGATGGAAAAACAATACATTTGGTTGTCTCACAAAGTGACATCTTTACATATCAAATCCACAGAAATACTCAGGATGCCCCTTAATTTGCTTATGTATTAGGATTTTTTTTTTTTTAAAAAGAAATTGGACCATCTATTCTCTTTGTTTGTTTATTTCTGTATTTATAAATTGTCTTGTGCAATGAGTCTTTAGGCGATGTAAAAATACCAACAGAATACTCCTCTAGTGGTTATGACAAAATAACATGCTGGACACTAAGGGGCATTCCTTTGGCAACACCCACCAGGATATCCACTGGCTCAGCTCGTCTCTGCAGGTCCCTAACCCTGGCTCAACCACAGATAAGCTGGCATAATGTGTTCATGCTGGCTCAGCCAGAGCTCAGTCAGCTGAAGCAACGCTGGCTGTGCCAAGTCCCCCCAAAGGAGAGTTTGGAGGCCATGGAAGGGGCAGGACTGGTGGTGTTAGGGAGAACTTAGGCCAGGTCCTAAACTTGTGCAGATTGGTCATGTGACTTGGCAACCCAGTGTATTGCACTATTTTAAAGGCTTGTTACACCTCTGCGAGGCTTAGACAGAGCAACAGTAGGAACCTAGTTGCTGAACACAGAGGAGGAGCTAGCTGCTCTGGGACCCACAGTGGTGCACCCAGGGCAGGGTGAGTGTCCCAAGGGGGCGGCGCGGGGTGGGGCAGCAATGTCACCCCTCTCAGGGATGACACCTGGGGCAGACCACACACACCACACACACCCTTCCTCCATCAGCGGCCAAACAGATTTATGGATCTGGTGTAACTTCATGGTAGCTTAATTTACACTGGCTTGCTTTACACCTGCTTCTTGTCCGAAGGTTTGCTCCCCAAGGCTTTGTTGAACTTCGCATTCAAATCAAAAAGTAAACTACCCAGTGGATATATTTATGTTACATTAAATTCCACACATATTATGCCTGCATATTGAGTATCCACTTATGCCTCTTCTTCTTCTAAATGTATGCCAAGAGGGTGACTACTAAAGGCTAACCCTATTTTGTAAACTCAAACCAGATTTATACCATTTAACGGTACAGACTTACCTCAAAGTATTCTAGGAGTTTTAGTCTGCTGAGATGTTATTTTAGAAACCCCTCACACCCTCTTGCAAAAGTACAGTTATTAGGGTTGCTAGGTAAGTAGGACTAACTGTTCTAAATCAATTTAAATCTGTAGTGTGGATACGCTTATTCTGAGAAACGGAGATTTCTAAAACATAAATGTGCCAAAAAGCAAACGCCTATGCTTTAACTTTCAGAAAAACACACAGGTCCAGACTTGGATGTAGCAGATTTCTTCTTGAGCTTGAGGAAGGGAATGGAGAAGAGATCTCCACAGGTTTCTCCTCCACAGGTTTCCACCTTACACGTGGCCCTTATAAAAGCTGCTCTAGAAGGTTGGGGGGTGCAATAGAACAGCATGGGAAGTGGGGGCCTGCAAACCAAATTGACTAAAATGACCCTTTCCACAGTGGAAGCCCCTGTGGTATCCTAGCTCCTAGTCTGCATTCAAGCTACATGTACAGTTACTGTAAGACCTAGTAGCTTTAAAACTCTTGCCCACACAGTGCAATTTCATTAATATTCTAAGCAGGGCTGGCCCAAGACATTTTGGCACCTGAGGTGGACCTTAAAATTGAGCTGCCTGTCTGGGAAAAAGAGATGAGGGAAGTTCTGCAATGGGAAGAAAGATTGACTTTGGGATCTGCTACCCTGTTGGATCCTACCACCTAAGGCATTCACCTCACCTTGCCTCACAGGTGGGGCTAGCCTGGATTCTAAGAATCCTAAGAAGATTCCTTAAATGACTCTTGCAGAAAAGTAGTGGTTATTTCTGAATGATCATGTGTAGGACTATGTCATGGAGCAATGTAATCTACAGACCCAAATAGGAGAACTTCTTAAACAAGAGCTTGCTACCCAGTCCTCTGTGTATTTGCTCAGATGTTGCCCTACTTTGTTTAATGCACAGTGGTACCTTGGGTTACATACGCTTCAGGTTACATATGCTTCAGGTTACAGACTCCGCTAACCAGAAATATTACCTCGGGTTAAGAACTTTGCTTCAGGATGAGAACAGAAATCGAGCGGCGGCAGCAGGAGGCCCCAGAAGCTAAAGTGGTGCTTCAGGTTAAGAACAGTTTCAGGTTAAGAACCGACCTCCAGAACAAATTAAGTTCTTAGCCTGAGGTACCACTGTAACTTCCAAGTAAGTGTGCAAAATATTGCAGCTCAGGGATGGACAAGCTGTGTTCCTCCGGATCATGTATCTTAAACCTTTTCAGACCCAAACCCACTTTGAACCCAAACATGCATTTGGGGACCCATTTCTTAATTTTTCACCATACATTTGCATGGTGATAGTGCTTATGTTGTGACCCACAGTCACAACAGTGTCCTGACCCATCAGTTGTGCTTCAGATGACACTGGGCTAAGACTCTCATCATCCCTGATCAAGCAGGGGATGAGAAAGGAAAAGCTGTACAGTGGTACCTTGGGTTACATACGCTTCAGGTTACATACGCTTCAGGTTACAGACTCCGCTAACCCAGAAATAGTGCTTCAGCTTAAGAACTTTGCTTCAGGATGAGAACAGAAATCGTGCTCCGGCGGGACGGCAGCAGCAGGAGGCCCCATTAGCTAAAGTGGTGCTTCAGGTTAAGAACAGTTTCAGGTTAAGTACGGACCTCCGGAACGAATTAAGTACTTAACCTGAGGTACCACTGTATAATCCCCCCTTAACAAATACATAAATAGCAACTTTGCTCACTTAAATTGTGTGGAAAGTGTTGAAACGTTACATTTTATAATTCTGTATCTCTTAGAAAACTCTCATTAATACGTCCACTGCTTAGAGGTAGACAACAGACTGTGAATACTAGGCTTAGACTTAGATGCTGCAACAATGCTTTAGAATAGTTAAGCAATAAATGATCAATCTTATTTTCCCCATGGAACGGCTGAAATTAATTCATCACATGGCATACCTTGTCACTTTGCCCTTTCAACCACAAAGAACAAATACGACTGGCAATTCCTTGTACAAAAAGATTATTGGTTTTGCAATTGGTGCTCTGCACACAATCCAGTAAGGCCCACAGTTGGTTCTGATTTAGGATTCAGAACTGAGCTTGTCCTCCCCCTGCCTGTTTTTTTTCCCTTGGACAGTGATTGAATTTATGATGTACAAACCTAATAATTTAACATGGAAAATGTACTAGCTTGGTACAATAGATAATGTGTTTGAAAAATGCTTTCACCGAGTTTTGCATTCATGTTTTTGCTGTATATCAGCCTTGCCAAAAAGGAGAAAAGAATGGAAACCCGTTTGCAGTAGATCATATTCAGATGGCCAGATTTTCAAAGGGGCCTGAAACCAGCCTTTAATTTCACAGGTGCCATTCCCTTTAAGCATGTGGAAATAATGAATGCAAAATTGTGCATGCAAGATTAGAGGCTGCAGCCCGAATCCCCACTCTGCTTTGCATGCTGGTTTATATCTGTCTTTCTGTCGGAATCTGTTCCTCCACCTTTTTCTTTTCCCCCTTCTTTTTGCCCGTGATATTAAATAGGTGTCTTTAATGGGTCCTTTGACGCTACCAATGGTTGAGCACAAAGAAAAGGATAGACGCCATAGTTTGCGCTGATAGTGATATTTTGTACATATGACACCAAACAATAAAACTAAAGTTAAAAGACTCATAAAAATAGCAGTTATGAGACATGAAGTGATCGGAGGGAGAAGGAAGGGCTTGCATAAAGAGGCCTTGGCTCTTTGATGTTTATTACCACCGCTGAGCAAATAGGAACAATGCTGTTTTTCATGAACACTTCTTAGCATTTGGTATTTAACATTTGTTTCCAATTTTTTAACAGTTAACATCGTGGGCTTTCATTATGCCATTGTCTTTAAAAATTGCGCGGGCCATCATGGTTGTAATTTATCTTTTGTACGATATAATTTGGAGCAGTTTCAGGCCAGAGAGGAACATCTGTATTGAAAAACCGGGGATCTGGACACTTTTAAGAGTTCGAGACTGGGACATGTTAGAAGGTCAGCTTCCTCGTAAACTTCCCCTATCGGTGTTGGTTTTATTCATTATATTTGACATATTAAGCTTCTGTATCTTGGCATAAAGGGACACAATATTGCAGCATATTGGCAAGCTCATTTGCTTTTCACAGCTAGTGTTCTGTCCAAATATCAATCCCCCGGGATAAACACGTGTATATAGACTGTAGGAAAATGAGCCTCAGCAGCAGGTGGCCTTTTGCAGCCTAATGAACACGGCAATCTGTTACTATCACCGCACTGCTTTTCACCAGACAATTAGGCAACTAAGCATGTAATTATTCAGGCCAACAAGACGAGCCTCTTCTCTAATTTCATCTTTTCATTGCTGTTTACTCACCCACACTCCCCTCATTAATGAGAGATTTTCCAGTCTATGCTAATTGGTTTCAATAACATTCATTTCAGTTGAAAGGGGAACGATTCTGTTAATTGGAGAATCGAAAGCGCCTTTTCATTTCAAGTGCGTCCTGCTATGGAAATCTGAATCCTCTCAACAGGTTCGGGCTAATGAAATTAAGTTACACAGCCATCGGTGGCATAATAGAAATAAAGTAATTTATTTTC
This sequence comes from Podarcis cretensis, assembly GCF_951804945.1. Lineage (NCBI taxonomy): Eukaryota > Metazoa > Chordata > Lepidosauria > Squamata > Lacertidae > Podarcis > Podarcis cretensis. Next base: position 81,374,972 of record NC_137174.1, on the reverse strand, counting down.
ATTGAAGCATGTGCTCGAGGTCCCGAACAATTAATGCAGCTTGTACTGGGGAGAAATAGGAAATCGTGATCCTAAGTAAACAAGGTTTGGTCTGGTTCCCCACCCCCTCACTTTCCTTTTTTTAAAAGACTTGCTTATTTAACTTCCTTTTTCTGGTTAAGCGGCTAATATTTTCAGTCCTGTTTCAGAAATAAATAATGTGAAGTATGCTCCTTAAAATAGAAGTTTAGTTTTAGAACAGTTATACCAAAATAATCAAATGAAGGGCAATTTAAAGTCCTCATTAATCTGTCAAATTAGTATTATGTGGTGGTGTTTTGTTTGTTTGTTTGTTTGTGTGTGTGTGTGTGTGTGTGTGTGTGTGTATGTATATATTGCATACATGTAATATGTGTATGTAATATATGTATGCATATAATACATTAAACTATGTTTTCGTCATATATATATATATAAAAAACGAAAACATAGTTTAATGTATTGGAACAGTCCAAATAGCCACATGCAGACGATTTAAAATCTAGTTATGTCACTGTACATTTGGGTTTAATAATAATGGAAATCCCGAAGGTGTTTGAGACGCTGCTCCTTGGATCAGCACATTGATGGAAAACCATTAGCTTTAATTCCCCTGCCCTCCTCCCTAATAATAAAGTGACCGAAATGGCTGGGTTCCATTCTGCTACACTGTCTCCTTTAAGAGAAAGCTGCCTATTGCTTCAAGAAATCCAAGAAATCAAAAGAGTTAGGATAAAACATTTCTGGGCAGAAATGCCACACCTGGGTACCTGACAGGAGGCTGATAAATCTACATTTTGATCTTTCAGTAACCTGGTGTCTGTACTAATGGTGCGATAAAGCATGGACTCAGAACTTCATGGTTCCCCATGTTTATATGTTAAAGGCATTACTGTACTTTATTGACATCGAAATGTGGCAACAGAGTCTTGCTGTGTTTTTGCAGTAGGACAGCTGAACCTGGCCATGTGCCCTAAAGTCATGCCCTAATGGGACCAGTGGCCCAAATGGTCTAGTTCTGAAAGAAAAGGTGTCAGGGTTAAAGCATTCCCAAAAAGAGATGTCCTTTCACCCAGAAGCTTAGTCCCAAGTTTAACCACAAGTTAACAACACGTGGTTGAAAACAAAATGAACAAACTGTTCTAGTCAGTGTGTGTGCGCGCGCACTGAGGTACAATCCACCATTGCAAATATATTACAGAAATGAGTACAAATTGCCTTGACCCAGATTCAAAACTGAAAACAAGCAGTTTAGGAAGCAATCCCAGATCCTCAAAGTGTCCCTATTTTCCAGGGACAGTTTCAGATTTACAGAAGCCACCCCGGTTTCTGATTCTATCCTGGAATGTCCCACTTTTTCTTAGGATGTCCTTATTTTCACCGGAGAAATGTTGGAGGGTATGGAGCTATGTGACTACCGAGCCAAGTAGAACATCTGAAGGCAGCCCTGCATAGGGAATTTTTTTTAAAAAAATGGTTAATGTTTTATTATGTTTTTATATATGTTGGAAACCACTCAGAGTGGCCGGGGCAACCCAGTCAGATAGGTGGGGTATAAATAATGAATGAATGAATTTTATTATTTTGGTCACAGACCAGTTCCAGCCCACATACAATATCAAGGAAGTCATAGAACACGATAGGGATACATTTGAATTTGCAATTAGGTATAACAGGGACAATACAGATATAGAAAAAGTTAAAAATATATAAATTAAAACTTAGTCACTAACATATAACCTAAAATTATCATTTAAAACCTTAATCATTATGATAGCACAGCTTGTTCCCTAAATTTCATGGCAATCGCACAGAATTTGGCTACTCTTAATGTGATCTCAGGATCCTTGAAAATAATGAAACAACAACAACAACAACAGAATAGGACATCCCTATTTTCATCAGAGAAATCTTTGAGGGTATCCAATTCTAAGCATGAGAAGCTAGCAGAAATCACGCAGGCTTGAGTTAAACTGGCATAAAGCATGCCAGAATCAAATTTTGTTCAGAAGCAGGGCTATCCTTACTGAGACGACTTTAACCAGACAAAGGGAAAACAAGTTTTTAAAATAGAGTTTGGGGTACACCACACTTTTTGTCAGTGTAAGTTCAGCTGAGTTGCCAGGTCATGTGACCCTGCTGAACAGAGGTAGGATTCAGTAGAAGTCCTCTTCTGCTCCATCGCTCCCTCCAAATGCCTATTTTTCATAAATCCCACTGGGCTCAGCTCGGCTGGCTGGGCCCTGGCTGAGCCAGGATAGGGGAGGTATGCCATTGTAGCACAGGAACCAACCAGGAGAGCTGCAGACCTGCCACATCATAACTTGCTCATCTTGAGCGAACTAGGGTTAGGAATGCACCCTTAGACTGCTTAAGAATCAGCTTAGCATTCTTTCTTGCTCTTTTCCTCCCCTTCCTTATTTCAGGAGAAATCTCACAAGAAACAAATTGTAGCAATGCCGAGCGAAGTAAGGGAACTGGTCTCCTTTTGTGAATCTGGACTGAAATGGCAAGCAATAAAAAAAACAACCCTTGAAGAACACCCTGAGTTTCCAGGGCATAATTAAAGAGAAATATTGGTCAAGAGTTTCCTCAACATACTAATGAAGTTGTTGCAGATGGACATATTGCATGTGGGAGGCCTTGGCTGTAGGGGTAGGTCAATGGTCAACAGATGGATCTGAAGAGATGGTTTATTGATTATCCTTAAGGTTTGGGGAAAGGAATATGCTCATCAACAGATAGCTAGTTTCCACCAAAGGCCATTTAGGACTAATAATCCATGTTTCATTTGGCAGAGTTGCCCTAGGTGGTTGCATAAAATTGGCCAAACCATTTATTGTTTATCACTGCAGATAGGAAATAAATTGATTCAAAAGAACTGGGAAATTTGGGAACTGCTTTATCTTTCAGTGGAAATTTTTGTCCCTTTTGTTGACAGCAGCCAGCTATGAGGCAGAAGAAAGTGTTGGTGTTACTAAACAAGTCTCACCATACTCTGACATTGTGGCATCAGTGTTGTGATGTACACAAAGCAGGGCCAAGAAACTGGCAGTCTGTGGGCTTGATGTGGCCAGTGAGGCATCCTCCAAAACTCATAGCATCCCCCGCTTTCTGCCCATCCCCATAGCAATTAGGCAGAGAAAAACAACCTTTTATGGGAGTCAATGGAATGTTTTTCCCCTAGTTGGGAAGGGAAGGAATAACCACCCCATCCTTGCATGCTACATCCCTGCTCCACTGCAAAATGTCCTACCTTGCATGGCAGTTAGGCTTGGGAACAGCCTTCTAGTGGTGCGAAAGGAAGGTTGTTTTCAAGCCTAATGGCAGCTGACTGTTTGCTAATACAAGGCATTTGTTCATGTTGTTTTCTCCAGCATATGCCTTTTTATGCAAGCTTTACCCTAGTACAGTGGTACCTCGGGTTAAGTACTTAATTCGTTCCAGAGGTCCGTTCTTAACCTGAAACTGTTCTTAACCTGAAGCACCACTTTATAGGTAATGGGGCCTCCTGCTGCTACCGCGCTGCCGGAGCACGATTTCTGTTCTCATCCTGAAGCAAAGTTCTTAACCCAAGTTACTGTTTCTGGGTCAGTGGAGTCTGTAACTTGAAGTGTATGTAACCTGAAGCGTATGTAACCCGAGGTGCCACTGTATGAGCATTTTTGTGCACATGACTTGACAAAGTGCCTGCTCTGAAGGAGGTACTGTATGTGTTGTTTTGCAAGGTGTGAATTGGGGAGGTTTGCCTTTCGATGCAAACCAAATCAAATTACTCCTCTATCCCTAGTGGAAAGGACCCTAAGCTGCGCTTCAGAGAGAGAGAGAGAGAGAGAGAGAGAACCCCACCCCACCAAGCTTAGATCTTCATGAAATTTACTCCCCTCTGAAAGTGAGACCTGGAAAGAGTTAACAATGTTTTCCCCAAGCTTCATTCTTGCCTTGGCCACACCGATCACTGGAATCCAACCCCCTTACCAGAATTGGTCAAGAGCAAATGTAGCATTTGGGCTGAAAAAGGCCCCTTGCTGCCCTTGCTATTATTTGGGGCAGTGACAAGTCCTATAGGTCAACCTGGGGCTTAGTTAGTGGGGGCAGAGATGCAGTATAGTACTGCAGAGAGAGAAAAGCCCAGAAGGATTTTTTTTTAAAAAAACATACTTTAAAAGATAGGCAGAACATGTAGACAATAAAATACCCCCATTTTAAAAGTTTACAGGGATATTATTTAAAATTGTCAGCAGATCTGCTGAGTATTAAGAGCTCTGACTGTGTATCCCCATCAAACCAGAGGCAAAGTAATTTCTGCAAAGCAATTGATACGCTCGCAGAGGGGCTCCTTATTTTGATTATAGAAAGTTTTGATTATAGAAAAGAAAAACCACCTTCTTTTTTCCATTTACTTTTTTTAAATAAAAAAAAATCTGATTTGCCACAGGTATCAAGATATAAAAGAATATGAGCTACAGGGTTCATTTGTGGAGGTTTAAGTAAGTAAAGTTTAGGGCGAATCGTGGTGCAGGCTTTGAGAGCTCTGAATTTTACTCCAGAGTTTTGCTTAAAAAAAATGTAATCAGTTGTTCCAAGAAATGGAGAGAAGAGGAGCCGCTTCAACGTAGGTGGGAACATACCTGTGGTTGCATTGGGGGGGGGGAGAGAGTATTCCCTAGTCCTGTCTTATAACGAGTGATTGCTTGAGCTAACTGGCTACAAAACAGATGACTAATATCTATTTTCTACCTTTGCTGAATGTAATGAAAAACAATTGAAACCAAAACAAAGTTGTTAATGATGTAATTGATTTTGGAAAAGGTAGAAAGGTTTGACATAAAACCCACTACAAGAAGTTTCTAGGAGTGGTTATTTCAATGGAATCAGATATGCACAGACGTTAGAGAGCCAGTGTGGTGTAGTGGTTAAGAACGGTAGACTTGTAATCTGGTGAACCGGGTTCGCGTCTCCACTCCTCCACATGCAGCTGCTGGGTGACCTTGGGCTAGTCACATTTCTTTGAAGTCTCTCAGCCCCACTCACCTCACAGAGCATTTGTTGTGGGGGAGGAAGGGAAAGGAGAATGTTAGCCGCTTTGAGACTCCTTCGGGTAGTGATAAAGCGGGATATCAAATCCAAACTCTTCTTCTTCTTCTTCTTTTGCTGGATAGCAGCAGGGCAGTGGAAGGAGGGAATTGTGATGTTAGTAAACGAGAATTACCATACAGTGGTACCTCGGGTTACAAACACCTCGGGTTACAGACTCTGCTAACCCAGAAGTAGTACCTCGGGTTAAAAACTTTACCTCAGGATGAGAACAGAAATCGCACGGTGGCGGTGCAGCAGCAGCGTGGTACTTCATGTTAAGAACGGTTTCAGGTTAAGAATGGACTTCTGGAATGAATTAAGTTTGTAACCAGAGGTACCACTGTATCAGTCTTTCAACGTTCCGGATTGTGACATCAGTTCTGTAGTTGTATATCGCTGCAAGGTGCATCTCTATGGATTAAACACTCGCTTCTGTGTTGGATTGTGTCCAACGTCTCTGTAGACGCTATTGGTGATGCATTTGATCATCAATTGAAACCATCCACCCACCATAAACAAAGTTCTATTCATGAAATGCTTCTGCTCGTGGAAGAAGGTTTCCATTGCAGCTCACAGTGTCAGCCCCCAACCTGGAGGGCTGGTGGAGCCTCCAGAATAGTGTGGGAGCTGCTGCAGGAGGTTGCAGACAAAGGGGGAATCAGGGAAAATCAGTTCCACTCTCTTTTCTGCGAGCAGGAGTCTCCACTGAATAGCAGGCCCTTTGTCTATCAACAGTCAAGAGGCATCTTTCTAATGCAAGCAGCAGGTGAACTGCCACTATCATAAACAGAACCAAATCTGTACATTCAATTTTATCGTTATCACCCACAAACATGGATAATAAGAATCGGCAGGGATTTAACCACACATTTTCCTTTCATAATAGTTTCAATCTCAGCACTGTCCCTTTCCCAAAAGTATTTTTTTAAGCCCCTCACCTTTTTTGACCGCCTACATTTTTGAGTTCATCTGGAAACCTTGCCTTCCTGAAGAAGATCATAACTGCCAATAAGTAACTTACAGATACCAGTTCGTTTTGATGTCTTCATAAATTTTTAAGTGAGCTTTCCCCCCACTTTGCCTCCTTTTATTCTGCTCAAACGAGCTAATGGAAGACTAAAATGTAATTAACATTATGTAAGGCAAAACATCTATATCTGATTTTATGAAATACAGTGCGTGCTTTAATAAACAATCTACTTTGCAATATTTTATGTTTTATTCCCAGTTAATTGCCTGGTGGGAATCGCCTGGCTTTCTTCTTTTCCAAACAAGAAAAGACTATCAAAGTGGCAAATTTAGATATAGATAGATATTGCTTCAATTATAACTATTTGTACATTGAGGTGGTAGCAGTGACAGTATGTAAATGCTATTGCTTCCTCTACCCCTGCTTGGCTTGTAATATATATAATGGGGATGGAGTTATAAAACAATACACTGCATTCTGTTATGAATATTTCAAGAATTATTTCTTTATTTTGTGCATAGCTCATAGTGCTGGCATTTGATTTATAGCTGCACCGATGTACCTGGGGTTGCTAAGGTTACCCAATTTCATTCACCCACAGATATTTGAGATCTACATAATCCCATCACATCATCCACTGCATTTCAAAGTGATGTTGATAAATGGTACCTTGCTTAGATGATATTTCCATTTAGATGTGATATATCTCAGGATTCCTGTCTTTTAAAATATTGTGGTTGATGAAATTTTACATTATGTGCATACACAGACAGCAAAGTTAACATTTCCCACCCCCAAGTTTGAAAAGGCCCCCCAAAACCCACAAAGTAAAGGAGGTATCTGGAATTCTAATCTGTTGAGCTTACATTTCACTGTGAATTCAAATAGTTATTTTTCAAGTGCTATCAGATTATCTTTATAAGAAAGGACACCTGGAATCTAGCCGTCAACAGAAAGCAAAGGTATCTCATGTAGCTCACTGGTTTGAACCAGCAACTGGTAAGGATGAGCAACTGCAATAATAATAATAATAATAATAATAATAATAATAATAATAATGAATTAATGTACTTAAAATATATTGATCTCATATTTCTGAAATGTCCAATGTTGCTCTCAAAATAATTCAAAAACACTATTATTAATGCAGCAAGATTAATCCCAAAATAATCTAAATTTAAAATCCAAACTGCTTTAGTAGCCAGCATGCCGCAATCATCAGGGCAACCACCCAAAAGCACCAGATGCTCTTGCTTCCCAAACTGAGGGACTCGGGGGAAAAGGGTCTCTCAAAGATTATTTCGGTAGGTGTGTGGGCTTGTACAATGAGAGGTGCTTTTAAAGAAACTGTATGTACATCTTAGGCAGCCTGAGAAAACATTCAAAGTGTCTCCACCTCCATTGTTCTGCCTGGACACTGAGGTCCAGTCCCAAGGGCCTTCTGGTGGTTCCCTCGCTGTGAGAAGCCAAGTTACAGGGAACAAGGCAGAGGGCCTTCTCTGTAGTGGCACCCGCCCTGTGGAATGCCCCCCCACCAGATGTCAAAGAGAAAAATAACTACCAAACTTTTAGAAGACATCTGAAGGCAGCCCTGTTTAGGGAAGCTTTTAATGTTTAATAGGTTATTGTATTTTAGTGTTTTGTTGGAAGCAGGCCAGAGTGGCTGGGGAAACCCAGCCAGATGGGCGGGGTATAAATAAATAAATAAATAAATAAATAATAAAAAATAATAATAAGGTTAAAACCCCAAAGAAGTTTTCATTGCAGGGGGTTGGATTAGATGACCCTTGGGTCCCTTTTAACTCTATGATTCTATGATTATATGACTCTTGTGCCCCTGTATGGATGACAGAGAGGGGTGTGTGTGAGTGTAGAAACTAGTTTACCATATAAAGGTAAAACAATAATATTAGTCACTGTGTCCATTGCTCTTGCCTCTGGCCCTGCCCACTGCTTTCATGTGGCCCCCAGAAGGTCACCCAGGAGGGAATGTGTCCCTCAGGTTGAAAAAGGCTCCTTTTCTTAAGGTCCCTAACTTATGAGATCAACAAAAAATATTAGGGCAGTAGCTGTACCTGGTCATTTTAGCCCAGAAAGGAGAGCACTGTGCTTTATTTGGCAATTTCAGCCCTGAATCACAGTGCTTGAGAAACCCTAATTTGCGGTAGTATACAGAAGCATCGTCTAATGAAGGAGCTGAGTGCTCCATATGGCATGAGCAATGTACATGGTACATTGGTGGAATGCTCTGTCCCATGAGACTAGGGCCCTTCAGGATTTAACCTCCTTCCGTCGGGCCTGTAAGACAGAGCTATTCCGCCTGGCCTTTAATCTGAATTCAGCCTGATCTTTTATTTCCCTTCCCTTCCCTCCCCCCTCCCCTTTTATGAAGCTCTGAGACCCCACAGCTAATTCTCCCCTGGCCTCCTCGCTGGCCCAAGTAGGACCAATTCAGCCAGCTAGCCCTGGGGATTATCTAATGCTTATTTCCCCTAAATTGATTTTAGAATTTTATGGTTATCCATGTTTTTATACTGTATTTTATGCTGCTTTTATAATTAAGTGTTTTAAATTTGTTGTTAGCCGCCCTGAGCCCGGTTTTTGAACCAGGAAGGGCGGGGTATAAATAATAATAATAATAATAATTATTATTATTATTATTATTATTATTATCATCATCATCATTACAGCACAGCGCAAGCAACAAAATTAGGTCCTTGTTCCAAGAAGCTTACAATTCATGGAAGCATTGATGCTCTAATTTGTTTCAAGTGCATGGTTATTGTTCAGAAGCTGCTCTGTGCTTTCTGCTTATGTGCCTGTGGTGCTGCCAAGAGTACATCCACAGAGGACCACTTCTGGAAGGGATCATCTGAAGGTGGGTTCCCACGAAGCAAGACACAGTGATAACAGCAAGAACCTTTACTGAACAAACAGAACGGGACAACAGGGGCAAAGCAACTCCTTATATGCATTTCTGAAGCCTGGGCCACTCCCACTCTCAACATGATTGGCTGCCGAAACTCCTAAACTGCGAATCATACCTCAGAGTTTAAGGGCCAATGGCAGTGGCGCAAATCCTGAAGTGTTCTGTGATTGGATATCATGTATTGAATGATATCAGAATCTTTAGTCCAGACTCAAGCTTAGGCAAACACAGACCACTGAATAGATAACACCATCCATTATTCTATGGGGAAGAGAGAGCTATGGTAAGGAATAAGACTCCTAGAAACATCTTCCTGCTGCTATGGAGCCCCCTAGTGGACTGTATGTTATACAACCACTGATGAGAACTGGAAGAGTAATTTATGCAGAATATCAACATGGATGGAGCTTTTTTGGAATGATATAGGGGAACAACATCCACACCGTGCTTTCTCCTTTGTTTTTTGAGGAGGCTTTACTGAGGCATACTAAGAATTGTATTTTCAGAAATGAGCCTACAACGGAGCCTCTGTGTCAATGAAGACAAAGCAAGTGTATTACTGGGAAGAGAACTATGCTTCCATTTTCCTCCCTGAAGAGAAATGGAGAGGTTAACAGTTCCTTTTCAGATCTGTGGTCTCAATAGTTATCTCCTCAACTAGCTAGAAGGCTAAAAGAAAGAAAGAAACGACACAACAAGTCTAGGGTGAACTAGCACGATCCAAACATGCCCACCCACAAAGCATACAAAACCATACAACACAATGGGATAAGGATGGTCCAAGCAGCCTTTTGTCTTTGCAGTGTGTAAGAGTTGGCAGCTGTTAAATATGAGAGGTCACGAAATATCTCTAAAAAGACATACAGCACCCACAACACTCTTCATCTCTCCCCCCCCCCCCCGATTGGTGCAGACAGAGGCTGTTGGCCACAGGCATTCCCATACTCGAAGCTTTCATAAGTGTGACCCTCTATTTTTATTAAGTTATTTTATGCCAACAATAAAACTGCTCACGCAAGGAACTGTAGGTGCCCAAACAATTAATTAATGCAGGGACAGTGTAACATAATAATAACTATCCAGCTGCATTAGAGCTTTGTCTTATATGTATGGCATAAACGTAGCCAGGCAGCGGTATGAAAAAGTCATAAACAGTTAACAAATTAACTCAGCCTGTCAACTCAAGCAAAAGAAAACTCCACTTCACACTTCCCCGCCAGCCGAATCGTAAACTCTGTGAAATGTCTGGAGGGTCGTCAAGTTCAGGTTATTTAAGAGCCAGGGCAAGAGGAATGAGCAACATTTTGACTGGGCAGCTACGTAATCTGTGTATATCCTCCATTTTGGAAAGCTAAGGTTACATCGAGCTCAAGATATTGGTTGTAGCAGCAGTTGCTTGACTTTGGAAGAGAAGTAGTTTCTGTGGAAAGAAAGCAATTTAAAGGCCGTGATCAGCACCAATTCTATCTGAAAGTCCTAAAGGTGGTCTGTGTAGATTAGACCACTTTGCAGCTGTGCTAGTGGAGGGGTGGGCACATTTTGCCTGTTCCATTTTGTAAAACTTTCATGATTGGCTGTGCTTGGTCCATACTGCTTGTTTATTGAATGTTGCTATCAATATTTTCTGAAAATTGGCACAAAACGATTCCAGTTAAACAAATGATTCCAGTTAAAAAACACATACATTTGCTTCAAATTACAACGTGCACATTTTAGGTAGTATCAATACTCATAGTAATTGAAGTTCCCTAGCGTACAAAGTATGTTCAGATTTGCAATAAGCATTTGCTTTTAATACTGCCTTCAGTTTTTTACACTGGTTGGGTAAAAGCAATATCCTTTCAAGTATGTGTATGTCATCACCATTATAAATAATAAAACCAGGTCTGAAGCATTTTCAGTGTATAATTATAATAATTATTATTTGCATTCGAAAGTTTAATCCACTTTCTAAACAGCACAGAGGGCAACATCTCTTGAGAGGGCAGAGAGCATATTTCCTTACTCAGCCACAGACAGCAGTGATTTCAACTACTGATCACGGAATAAGGATAGTACTGTAATAATCACACACACATACACACACACTGGTTGTGTGTTGGGTGATAAAATCTTTAAGTTCTCTGCTCCCTACTACATAATAGCAGCCTATGAGATAGCAGGAGGGAAAATACCTCACAAGGTTGTTGGGAGTTAGCTCTTTAAAAAAAATGCTTTGAGATTTTGGACTGGAAGGAAAACATTATGCTATAGAAATATTGAGAATTATGTCGCCTTTTCAAATAAGGTCATTCAAAGCACTTAGCTGGCGGGGGTGGGGGGAGAACGTGGTGAGAGGTACGGAAGAAAAGGTGCTTTAAAACCAGGTAATAAAACTATAAAGTTAATGAGGGAACTGTGTTCCACTTTATAGTATAGCCACTTTATAAAAACCTTCTTAGGAGCTAGGCTTTCAGAGTAATACAGTGCGCACTATAAAATGGATGTTTAATGTAGCTGGAGGCCAAGAAAAACATTGTATAATTGTAGTAAGCAGCTCGCTAAGTAAAATGATAGCTTTTAAAGGATGAAATATAGCACGCGTGGCCCGAGTTGCAGCGGCCTCCAGCTTGATATTGCTTCAATAACAGTTTCTTCATTTCGCTCGCAAATGCATCTCTGAGGAGATTTGTAACAAATATATTATCTGCCTGGAAAATAAGCTGTTAACTAGACCTAGTGCCATTATTCATTGTGAATAAATTACCTGACCATTTTGTCCCCTCGGTTGCTTTTTTTTATTATTATTTGACAAAGAAGCAATTTACATTTTGGAGAGGAGGGAGGGATGCCACGAAGTTTGAGAACAGACCCCTACTGCCGCCACCACCGCCACCACCACAAGCCCATAACCATGGATGGGGATGATAAACCTAGTTTACTGGAATGCAACTACTTTTGTGTTATGGGTTACATCTTCCCAGTGTTCCTGAAGTGGTTCTCGCCCTTTCTTAGTATGGCATCTCAGTGGAGTGACGGTGAGTTCTAGGAGCCTTGTTATCTTAGCCACAAACTCTCCCCTTAAATGCCAGAGATATCCTAGGTCCCAGTCTGTTCCATCTGCCGTGCTCTTCCAGCCCTTCCCAACATGATTGGCCAATGTCTTTTTTTTAAAAAAAAACTTCCTCTTCCTGATAATCACATGCGCAAGGAAGACTTTCTGCACACAGCTCAGCTCCAGTATCCATTGCAGACCCTCCAAATGTCCCTATTTTCCAGGGACAGTCCCGGATTTACAGAAGCCCTCCCAGTTTCTGATTTGATCCTGGAATGTCCTGCTTCTCCTTATGATGTCCTTATTTTCACTGGAGAAATGTTGGGGGTTACAGAGTTATGCGACTCCTGAGTAAGTATACAACCTTTAGAAGACATCTGAAGGCAGCCATGTATAGGGAAGGTTTTTTTAATGTTAAATGTTTTATTATATGTAGGAAGCTGCCCAGAGTTTCTGGGGCAACCCAGTCAGATGGGCAGGGTATAAATAATCAAATTATTATTGTTGTTGTTGTTGTTGTTGTTATTACTATTATTATTGAATAGGACATCCCAAGCTTTCTCGGAACTGATATCAGCTTGGCTTCCATTGTCCAAATATGCCTTCACCTCACTCTTCAGAAAACCTTGGCTGGATTCTCTCACTCAGGCGGGAAAATACGCCAGGCAGTATCGTTGTTGAGAGATGAGAAGGCTACAACTTTTGGGCTTTTCAGTTTAGAGAAAAGTCAAGCAAGAGGTGGCATGATTGAAGTACAGTATATAAAATCATGCATGGTATAGAGAAAATGGATAGAGAGAAGCTTTTCTTCTTCTCTCATACCACTAGAACGTGTGACTATCCACAGAAGCTGAGTGATGGAAGTTTTGGAATAGACAAATAAAATACTTCACTTAGTTGGCATCCATCTGTCTTGGGAGACAATGGAAGAGTAGGCCTTCAGGAGTACAGTCATACCTAGGGTTACAGACACTTTGGGTCGCGCAATTTCAGGTTGCACACTGCGCCGAAACCAGAAGTATCGGAATGGGTTATTTCCAGGTTTCGGCACTTGCACATGTGCAGAAGCACTAAATCATGCTTTGCGCATGCACAGAAGCGCCAAATCGCATCCCGCGCTTGTGCAGACGTGGCGCTGCGGGTTGCGGATGCTGTGGGTTGCAAACATGCTTCCCGCATGGATCACATTTGCAACCCGAGCGTCCACTGTGTACTCAAACGGCTGGAGAGTTACAGCACCTGCTGTGGCTGTTCACATATGGCACATAGTTAAACTATGGAATTCTCTTCCACAGGAGGCAGCGACTGCCTCCAAGTTTGGTGGATTTAGAAAAGCATTAGACAAATTCATGAAGGATGAGGCAATCAAGAGCAGCTAACCTGATGGCTATGTTCTTCCTCCACCATTGAAGGTTGTGTGCTTCTGAATACCTGTTGCTGGAAATCACAGGAGGGGACAGTGCCGCTGCTTTCATGTCTTGCTTGTGTCCTTCCCATAGGCATCTGGTTGGCTTCTGTGAGCCCAGGGTATTGGGGTCGATGACCCACTGGCTTGGCCCAGCAGGCTTTTCTCATGTTCTTAAGCTGAGCATTTCCACAGCGTGGCAACTGCTTTTAGGCAAATGCTCTAAGCTCTAATATACAGAGTCAGACCATTGGTCCATAATTCCTGCCTAATAGTGCCTCCTCCAGTCTTCCACAGTTTTTCTGGATCTCAAGCAACAGCACTCCTTAGTCATTGCGATCCCAGACTGACTCTGGGTCCTCTTGCATGCAAACATGCATTCTGCCACAGAGCAAGAACCTCTTTTCTTTATCAACAAAGTAGTAGTGTATGGGTTTTTTGTGGGTGAGGTGGGGTTTTCTGTGATCTCCACTACGCTAAACAAGCAAAGTGGGGGCCACGCATTATGATGTAATCAGTGGACAAGACGTATGTAAACTTAAAGTTCCTGCTATGCATGCAAAATTCATTGCTTGTCAGAATGAAATGTCAAATGCTTGTCGTGTGATGGTGCCTTTGCTGATTAAGCAAGGGGAACTACTGCAGCAGCCCTCTTAATACCCCAATTTAAGACACAATTCCCGGCTGCATTTATATTTACAACGCATTCTCAGGCCGTCTGCTCTGCTCTACACTGAGACACGTTGCAGAGATAGCCAGATTTGAGTCGACGTTTGAACGCATGTAAAATTTGTTATCGCCCCCGTGCAGTCAGGAAGTTTGTGCTGTGTCACACAAACGTTATTTGACTGCTGCTAATTATAGGCGGATAAAAAAAAATGGTTAAGTCTGCAGAGGTCTTATGAAGCAGACACGAGTCTATAGCTGTTGATTATTAAAGGCTATTATATATTGATAGGTTAGGATTTATCACCGAAAGTATAAACCGATTGCTCTGGATTGGATGGTAGGGATGCCCTGGGGAATAAGCCGCTGAGCTGTTAGCTTGGGGTAATCTATCAGTAGGAGGAGAAGTGTGTTCTATCAATTAAAGGAACAAGCAATTCTACTGATTTGCTGCTGGCAGACTAATAGAGATAATGGGTTTTACTGGACAGGCACAGGTACACAACTGTTGGGGAAAGACAGCAATATTAGATAATTTTTTTTGCAAACACACACACACACACACACACACACACACACACAGCCTAGTTCATTAAAGCATTATGACTGCTGCTGCACAGATATGTAACTGAAGGACACCTGGCACCAGTGTGTCTAGCTCAGACGGATCCGCAGGAGATGCAGAGGAAAGGTAATGGGGAGAAGTCTGTGCCTTTCAGTTTATAGGCATACATTAAGGGCTATATGGGAGAATAAAGTTATTTCTATTTATATATGTTTACTTTTGATATAACAACCTCCCCGTCTCTCCCCAGTCTGACACAGTGTTTTTTAGCACCAGAATCCGATCTGAGCCGCCCTCCCCTTGCCGAGTCATAAATTCTTCCTCTGCCACCTTCACTTACTGTGGATGTAATAATGCTATTACCAGTGTGAGTGTGTTTCTCCTTGGATAAATCCAGTCGGAGGAAAAGAAAAACCTGTTGTGCGTTGGCTCTTTATAAGAGGGGAGTCCTTCACATGGCCTGCTAGACTGAGGCCTTCTGGACAACCAGTTCACAGGAATTTCCCAGGCATAGCCAGTATTCAGCCCTCGTAAAAAGTACCTGGGGGGAACGTTGCTGAAATGTCCGGGAAAATCTGGACCTATGGCAGCCCATGTCGGAAGTGTAGATTTTGGCTCAACAACCAGAGTAGTGGTGGGAGGTTTGCTCTGCCAGTCTAGCTTTAGTTCCTTTTCCTTCCTACCTCAGGGGAAAACAGTCCGTAACCTGTCAGAGGATTTGGTAGCCCATCTCAGCTAAAGGAAGATAGGACTGCCCACACCTTGGCTCTACCTCTCTTTTAAATCAGAACCAGTGAAGGCAGTGAAAGTCCTGTGTGAGTGTCTGGAGGCAGTTGGAAGATGGATGGCAGCTAACTGATTGTGGTTGAATCCTGACAAGACACAGATACTGTTCTTGGGGGACAGTGTGGAGGACTCCCTGATCCTGAATGGGTTAACTGTGCCCCTGAAGGACCAGGTGCACAGTCTGAGAGTCATTTTGGACTCACAGCTGTCCATGGAGGTGCAGGTCAATTCTGTGTCCAGGGCAGCTGTTTACCAGCTCCATCTGGTACACAGGCTGAGACCCTACCTGCCTGCAGACTGTCTTGCCAGAGTGGTGCATGCTCTAGTTATCTCCCGCTTGGACTACTGCAATGTGCTCTATGTGGGGCTACTTTTGAAGGTGACCCGGAAACTGCAATTAATCCAGAATGCGGCAGCTAGACTGGTGACTGGGAGTGGCTGCCGAGACCATATAACACTGGTCCTGAAAGATCTTCATTGGCTCCCAGTATGTTTCCGAGCACAATTCAAAGTGTTGGGGGTGCTGACCTTTAAAGCCCTAAACGGCCTTGGTCCTGTATACCTGAAGGAGCGTCTCCACCCCCATCATCCAGCCCGGATACTGAGGTCCAGCACCGAGGGCCTTCTGGCAGTGCCCTCGCTGCAAGAAGTATGGTTACAGAGAACCAGGCAGAGGGCCTTCTCAGTAGTGGTGATTGCCCTGTGGAACGCCCTCCCAGCAGATGTCAAGGCAACAAACAACTATTTTACTTTTAAAAGACAACTGAAGGCGGCTCTGTTCAGGGAAGTTTTAAATGTCTGACACTGTATTGTTTTTAATATTCGGTTAGAAGCTGCCCAGAGTGGCTGGCGAAACCCAGCCAGATGGGTGGGGTATAAATAAATAACAACAACAACAACAACAACAACAACAAGAACAACAACAACAATTATTCACATATCCTATTGGTGCCCTTGTACTTATGTCTTCTTTTTGATGCTGAAAAATCTATTTCTACACAATTCCAGTAAACCAAGTGTGATTGAGCACGTAGAGATATTTATCCTCTTTATCGCTGAATATTCGGTATATATTAATGTCCTGCTAATGGGTTTTGACCCAGTTAGGAAGCTAAATCAGATTCATACACACATACACACAAAATATAATTGTAATATTAAAAACTGAGCTCTATAAAATTGCAAGAAGACCTGGGTTGTCACTGGTTCCTGGAAACACTTGTGAAAGTATATGCCCATTGAAATAAGAATGTATTTCATCTCCACAGTTAGTGGTTCCACTATTCAAGAAGAGCCCAGAGTCCTAAAATTAATAACCAGCAATGCCACATATGAATTATAGAGGTTCTATTTCATGCAGAGGGATAAATGAATAATCCTACTATAAACCCATTAAAGATGTTCATGCAGTGGAATGTATAGGTTAATAAAGTGCTCAATAATAAATAAATTAACTGGCTGGTAATAAATTTCAAGGGTTTCTCATCACCCCATTTGAGAACTACAGGGAATGTATATAATAAAAAAATAAGGAAAACTAGATTCAGTAGCAGTTATGTGAAGAAAAGTTGTGCTCACTTAGAATATGTTTTAATTGAGACTCCATTCACTAAAAGACACCTGTGTTCCCATGACAGAGAAGAGTATCATAACCAGATCTTAGGGAACATTTAGTAGTTTTGCATCTAATAAGCGTGGCAATGCAATCTGAGTTGCTTGCCACTGTCCTGGGGTTTTTATGACTTCAGACCCCCAGTTCAATAATGACATCAGAGAGGGTCTGATGCAATTGCATAAAGCATTGTACAATATTCACAGTCAGTGGAAGCTGTGTATAAAGAAGAAGAAGAAGAAGAAGAGGAAGAAGAAGAAGAAGAAGGAGGAGGAGGAGGAGGAGGAGGAGGGAGGAGGAGGAGGAGGAGGAGGAGAAGTAAAGGTGTGCACTTACAAGATCTGGCTTTAACTAATTTGGTACTTCAGAAAACAGGCTACTTCATTCTGAACTGCTTTGGAGGCTGTCACATTTGGGCTGGGGTCTGAGTTTGTGTCAGAGAAACGAGGTTTTGTTTCCACCTATTCACTACTGGATTTTTTTTTTTGTTTAAGTGAGACTATAACTCCCCCACCTTTGGCAGAAGTGGATGAAATTTGCAGGCATAACGATCTCTCCAGAGCAGATAAAGCCTGCTGAATTACAGGTAAATTACAACTCAGATATTTTTTGTATTGGGCACATTTAACGTTTGGGTTTTTTTTATTTTTAGGAAATGTTTATAACTTCTTCTTCTTCTTCTTCTTCTTCTTCTTCTTCTTCTTCTTCTTCTTCTTCTTCAAAAAAGAGAATTTGATGAAATTTCCAGGCATGGTAGACCCTTCTGAGGGAGTGAATCCTGCCAGCTTTCAGAAGGATAGCTTTCCTCTGGGGGAAGCCATGTTCTTTAAATGTGTGTTGAATGTGCTTTAACTGTATGGTGAAGATCTGCCTACAGCCATTTAATCCACTCTAATATTTATCAATTTATTTACGTACATAAGTCACTTTGAGTTTCCTGTGGCAACAAAGCTACAAATAAATTTAATAATAATAATAATAATAATAATAATAATAATAATAATATCTATTCTAAAGGAGAGGGATGAACCAATGACTAATAAGAACACACACAAACAAGCAACTTGAGTCTCATGAACAACAGCTACTAGCTTACTTTGCGAAAGGGGGAAAATCAGATTTGTTGCTCTGAATATTTTTGTGTCTAACCCCTCCAACCACTGTGACTCCCACATGAGCCAACTTGGGCATGAGGGTATGGGTGCCCAGCGTGCATGACATCATGACATCACAACAACAAACATGCCCCCGGGCTTGGAACCTGACTTCCGGTGGTACCAGGTTCCGAGGTCTTGGAAGGCCTCAGAAAGGTGCTTTCCAAGATCTTGTAAGACCTCAGAACCTGGCTTCTGTAGTCTCAGAAGGCCTTAGAAAGCATCTCTGAAGCCTCAAAGATGCTGTCTGAAGCTTTGCGAGATCTCAGAAGTTGAATGGGGGCCCTGCAATGTGGGTGCTAAGCACTCAGAACAAAATTTTTGTGGGTGCTCAGGCACCCAGAGGCCCCAATACTTGGTGCTCCTAGTGACCCCCTGAAAGGTTGCCCTAAAGTGAATGTGGCCCCTGGGCCGAGAAGGACTCCCCACCATTGTCCTATAAGGCAGTTTCCTATTTTGTTATGTAGGAGTGTCTTCAGGAGAAGATCTGTAATGGTGGATTTGAAATACAGCTTGCCAGCTACAAATTTTATTTCCCTGCAATGTACATCTGCAGAAGGGTTTTGGGTGCACTAGGGTACTCTCAATTCACACAGGATGATGGGGAGACCTAATCGGTCCTGATGAGAGTGCTGTTCAACGGATGCTCTGGACTTAAAATATATTCTAGGATCCTCGGCAACATCCAGGAGTTCTATGGCAGGTTCTTAAATGGGATCTGTGTCCCTGATGGCAAAAAGCTGAACAATCAAATAAACCACACATGAGACGGGCATAGAACATTATTATTATTCTTATTAAAAATACTACAGTTTTTGCCAGACTCTGTATATCCCATGGATTATACAGGCATTTGGAAATTGTATGTGTTTGGTCCCACGATATTCATTGTGAAAACCTAACGGAGCTGCTTTTGTTCACTTTCAACTGGTTTCGAGTGCAAGTCAAAATGTCGTAAAACTTAAAGACACTGCGGTATGTCACCGGCGAAACACATATACTGAAGTGTACATTCGAAATCGTACTTAACCTCTAAAGTAGGCAGTTTTGTAGATTTGATTTTCTGTTTTTTATGGCCTACTCTGGATGACCAGTCATGGCTATAAGTTGAGAGCCGCACACAATGTCCCAAGGCAGTTGACATTTTTCTCATCAAGGAACATTAGCGAAATAACTTTTGAATCTGAATAGGTGAGAGAATAGTAGAAGTTAATCCATGGGAGTACAACCACAGTAATTGATGCAATAGGAAATTATGATTTTAAAAGCACATCTGCTCTATCGCTTCGCCTCAGTTCTCTCCACCTTAATAATTATTACGTTTTTAGTAAATGATGTTTTAGTAATCTTTTTACACGAAGAAAATTTGGTTGTTGAAAACATGTATAAAAGTCTCGTACTGCTTTATATTATGCAGGAGTTCTTCTAAATGTCTCCCATGTAAACCAAGTAAATGTTTTTATATATGTTTGTTTGTTTGTTTGTTTAATTTATATGCCGAGTTTTCATCCCAGGAGCTCAATGTTATGTACATGTTTCTCAGAGCTACATTACAGTGGTACCTCGGGTTACATACGCTTCAGCTTACAGACTCCGCTAACCCAGAAATATTACCTCGGGTTAAGAACTTTGCTTCAGGATGAGAACAGAAATCGTGCTCCGGCAGCAGGAGGCCCCATTAGCTAAAGTGGTGCTTCAGGTTAAGAACAGTTTTAGGTTAAGAACAGACCTCCGGAACGAATTAAGTACTTAACCCGAGGTACCACTGTATAACATACTTAACAAACTACAATCCTGAGCATTCTTGGCCCGTGGCAAAAAAGCTACCGGTACTGATAAATTTAATAATAGTAATAACAATAACAACAACTACTCTAAGGGGAAGGGATGATCTCAAGTTTTATTTCTTCGTTGCATTTATATCTCACTTGTTTCTCTAGTGATCTCAAGGTGGTGTACACGGTTTTCTTCATTCCTCATTTAATCCCCACAACAACCCCGTGAAGTAGGTTGGGCGGAAAGACAGTGACTAGCCCAAGTGAGCTTCATGGCCGAGAGCAGATTTGAACCCTGGTCTTCCAGGTTCCTAGTCCAACACTCTAACCACTACACCACACTGGTCCTCAAGCTTTCATAGGGATGGTTTTCAAAATATGCTGGGCAGACTCCAGCTAAGTCATCCTCAGGGTAGACTGAATGGATTTAGTGGGCATTACAGTCATACCTCATGTTATGTTTGCTTCAGGTTGAGCGTTTTCAGGTTGCGTCCCGCGGCGACCCGGAAGTACCGGAAAGGGCTACTTCTGGGTTTCGCCGCTCGCATATGTGCAGACGTGCAAAATGACGTCACGCGCATGCGCAGAAGTGGTGAATTGCGACCCGCGCATGGTCAGACGTGGGTTGTGTTTTGCTCATGTTACGAACAGGCCTCTGAAACGGATCCCATTCGCAACCAGAGGTACCACTGTACTAACTTAAGTCTATCAATTTTGGTGGGTTTACTCTCAGCATGGATACAGCCCAATTTTTCTACATATAACTGCTCCAGCTCCCCCGTTATGCATTGGTGTGGACAGAGATTAGAGTGTGGATGTCAGGGACTGGGCAGAGGGGGAATGGTGGAGACCGCCTCCCCAGCCTGACCCTTCCAGAGACGAAGAATTACAGCAGGGGTTTGAGGGAGGTCACAGCTCAGAGACAGATGAGGGGGAAAGCTGAGAAATAATGGGAGAGGAGGAGGAAAAAGAAGCACCAGGAGAGTGACAGCTGATGGACTCAGTGTCTTTAGTCAGAACAAAATAAAAAAATTCCTTCCAGTAGCACCTCACAGCTATCTGCCAATCACCCAATCCCACCACCCTTCTGAGTAATACCCCTCCCCACCTTCTCACTATATAGAAGGGTCTGGTGACTTCTGTTTCAGTGTATCTGAAGAAGTGTGCATGCACACGAAAGCTCATACCAAGAACTAACTTAGTTGGTCTTTAAGGTGCTACTGGAAGGAATTTTTTTATTTTGTTCTGACTATGGCAGACCAACACAGCTACCTATCTGTAACTGGAATCAGTGTCTTTAGAAAGCATTCCAGACCCCCTCTCTCCCAGAACACGGTGGGCCTTGGAAGTAGGAGAGCAAAGAGCTCAAAGGCAGAGGGCCCTTTTCAGCACCTGCAGCGATGACTCATGAGGAAGTGGGAGAGACGGAAGGGGTGGGGCAACGCCATTATTCTGAGAGGCTGCATTCCCAAGTCTCTCTCTGTGAATATTGAAAGCAGGTGGTAAGGACTTTTCCTTGTCTTGTCTGCTCCTGGAAACCTGTCGTGGTGGTTGGTTCCTCTGCTGCCTGACAGTGAACTGGGTGCCATTATAATGAAGGGGTTCAAATTCCAATGAAGTAGGGATACCCAACACTGTGCTGGACTACAATCTCATCATCCCTGACCGTTGGTCATGCTGGCTGGAGCTGATGGGAGTTGTAGTCCAAAACGTCTGGAGGGCTGGTTACCCCTGCAAAGTATGAAAAGAGATAAAAACTAACTGCAAAATATTCTCCTAAAAGGGACATCCCTCCCCCCAGTTTAACCTTGAATGCAGCTAAGAGCTAACACTTACATTCCCAGGATGTCCGTCTGCAGTTCCCCACCCCAAGAGATTTGAAATGCCATTCCTGAAAAAGACTGAGAAACTAGAGAAGACCAACATCCCAACTATATTGATCTCAAACCTTATTATTTTGATTGGAGGTGGGTGGCAGTGCTGTGCAATCTTGTTGCATTCTTTGCGGTTAGTAGAACAGTATACGTTTTGGCCTCAGCTCTCAGACATTTGTTGCACAATTTGTTGGAAGTAATCATACTGCACCTTTACCCAAGTGGAAGGCCGGTTAAAAATTCCTCGGGGAAATTTTGAAAGATTTGCTGAGCCCACAGCCTCGAGTGCAGAAATACTTGTGAAGCAAAACACTCCAGCTACCCAAAATATTATTAGCAACTCCTTTCAACTCCATCCTGTATTTCATATTGCCTTAGGTAAAGGAGATCATACTGAAGCCAATGAGACATGGAAAACAATGTACATTTATGAACCGTTGCCATTGGATTTCGTAACTCCTGAAGGAGGCTGTCAGTGAGCATGCGCTGTTTAACGCCAGCTCTACGCTTCCATCATCTGTAACCCAAAATCTTAAGAAAATGCCTTTGAGATGATTTCAGTGTTCAGTAGTGATACGCGGGGTGGAGCCACCCTGATGACACTGAGATTCCTGATGCTGACCCTGGAAGGGGAAAGGTTGGGACTGTCAGGAGTTCAGCCTACACTCGAGTAGGACCCTGGCAGAGACACATGCCCGACTGGCATGTTCCCTCCCTCCTGGTTGATCGTTTGGGAGCTTCATAAGCTTTCTTCTGCCTAAACATCACAGCGACCGATGCCAACCGACACTGGCACACTTAGGGATCCGCAGAGTTTGCGCATCACGCGTGACGGAACTCAGCATTTTGGCTAATCTACTTTATTTACATATAAACACACATGGAGCACTGCAACATGGCTCCCTCTCTCTCTAGCATCAGACAGCAAAGAGAAAAAGAACAAAGGACAATAGTCCCACTTCACGGAACACAGTAACACAAACATCCTGTCTCTGTCACTTCCCACTCTGTGGAGTCAAAACATACACCGTCATGTGATAGACAACAATCCCATAACTGCAATCATGGAGCGGGAATTCAAACAGGGACAACATGGTTGTACCAGAGGGATTGTCACTGCCAAGCTGATGGTCTCGTTGGAGCATCTGAGCAGTCCTGGCCTGTCTAGGTAAGCAGCAGCGACAGTGGTGTTAGGAGGGCGGATTCACCCCACCACATGCACTGCTACCACCTATCTCATGTGTCAGGTACTAAAACCCAAGGCCAGGCAGGCAGATGGAAAGTCATAAGGAGGAAGTTATTCAGGCCAACGACCAGCAGTGGCTCTGGCTTGGTCCCAAGATCTCACCTGACTTCCTGGGCTAGGAGTATTATGGACGTGTCACAACCCTACATTTCCAACCAGCAACGGTAGTAGCACAGGAAATTACTGTCTGATCTACAGACACCATCTGTCTTGACTGAGCTGTAGGCTGCTGTTAGGAACGTAGGAACATAAGGAGCTACCTTATACTGAGTCAGCCCATTGGTCCATCATGATCTGCTGTGGAAAAAAACACACCAACCCACTATAAAGAAATAGATAAAAGAAAGGAGGCTAAAGAAACCAGAGAACATGTGTGGAGACCGGAGCACCATTACCAGAAATCTGTGTTTTTTCTTAGTTTTACCGTCACTGCCAACCACTCGTCTCCTGAAATATCACCATCACCATAAAAAAAGATTTGTTACCACATGTGCTACAGCACTGTAATGACTTTTCCAACAAAGGACTATGCAGAAGAGGAAAACCCTGGATTTTGCAAATATTTTCGCCTAAACTTTAGCATGCGCAATTAGTTGCCCTGGTGCTGAACTTGGCATTGTAACCATATAATTACAGTCTTCCTGGTACTTGATAATCTCCCTGCTTTTGCAGCAGCCCACACAAGGAGACAAACGCGGCTGGGTTTTCAAACAGCTGGAGGTTCTGCCACTCATGGATGTGTGACCAAACGTTTTCACAAGGTCTAATTGAGACACTTTCCTGACTTCCATTGAAATCAATGGAGCTGAAGTTCATGGTATAATCTGGTAATTTTGGACTACTCTTCCCCCCAACCTGGTTCCTTCAAGATGTTTTGGACTACAACTCCCATCATCTCTTGCAGGTATGATCCATGGTCAGGGATGATGAGAGTTGTAATCTGAAACATCTGCATGGAACCAGGTTGGCAAAGATGCTTTCAACTTCGGACTTAATGGTCTTACCTAGGGTGAGGGTTGCCTTAGATGGCAATGTTTTGATGAGCCTTTGGGCAAGAAAATTATCATTGAGCGCCCTTTGGAACCAACCCTTTTGTGATGCTCGCCCCATGTTGGGCACCCCAAGTCTAAACAGTCTTCCTGATGGGACTTGGGCTTTGTGCAGCAATACCAAAGGGCAGCTCTTGATTCTGCTGTGCTTGTGTATCTCATCAGATAGCTTGGCTTGGCTCTTTCATGGCACTGATTCCAAGCTTTTTCCTTTTCTTTGACCAGTGCCTTTTTTGGATAAGATAAGATAGATAGGATAAGATAAGATAAGATAAGATGATAAGATAAAATAAAATAAAATAGAGCTGCTGGTGATAAAAGTGCAGTGGGTGCAAGCACAAAATGGCTGTCATGGCAGCAAAAAAAGGAAAGAAAAAGAGCTGCCAGTACTCCATACTGATGGCTACTATACTGAGGGGTGTGTCCTAGTATGACCTCTCCCTCCCTGGCAGTGACCACAGGTCCTGGGTTCTGGTCCACTCTTGAGAGCTGCCTATGTTGTTGTTTAGTCGTTTAGTCATGTCTGACTCTTCATGACCCCATGGATCAGAGCACGCCAGGCACTCCTGTCTTCCACTGCCCCCCGCAGTTTGGTCAAACTCATGTTAGTAGTTTCGAGAACACTGTCCAACCATCTCGTCCTCTGTCGTCCCCTTCTCCTTGTGCCCTCAATCTTTCCCAACATCAGGGTCTTTTCCAGGGAGTCTTCTCTTCTCATGAGGTGGCCAAAGTATTGGAGCCTCAGCTTCAGGACCTGTCCTTCCAGTGAGCTATGCCTATGGCTTAGCTCTAACAGTTTTGCTCACATATCAGTCTAGTTACCAGCCACATATATGAATTGTAAGGTGTAATCTTACTTAGGCTGCAGTTTCCTCTTTCATTCTGCAGGAATGCAGCAGCTAAGCCCATTCATCTTAGCGCCAGTGGTTCATTCCCCAACATAATTGCAAAAGAATCCCATTGAATCTGATACTGGTATAAAACAACATTCGCATTCAGTCTAAGAGACATTTCACCCCAAAGGATAACGCTGCGGCAGGTGCTGGTGCAGCTTCTGATGAGTGGCGTGTAATGTCAGTTCAAGATAAGGATATAACATGTTAAAAGGAATCCACTCAATCGGAATCCCATGGCACTATATCAGCACTTAATAGGCCTGGCTTTCCTGGATGGGAGATGACTGGCTAAAAGGCCAAGTGCAGTATCATTGAAAGGACTGCCAAATTGGTTTCTAAAAACAGGAGAAGACTTTTCCTATCACTCCTGTGCTAGAAGGGGCTCCCGGGGAACCCTTGTTAAAATACTGCCACCAAACTATAAATGAGAAAAACTGAGTGATTTCTCCCCACCGTCTTCTAATGAAGTTTGTCTGTTGGTGTAGTGATATATATATATATATACACAAAGCCTTTTGTCCCTAAAAAGACCCCCCTGGGCAGTTTACGACAATTAAAATCTCAATACTGTTAGAAGCAAAGGAGATTTAAAAGAGCAAAGTCGAAATAGACAGAACAGAGATACATTGCTTCCTCATACCAAGATGAGGAGAAAACATTAAACACGGGGGCGGGGGGGGGATGTAGTAAAGTAAAATGAACCATTACGAGGTGGATGGAAGTCCACGACAATTAAAGTATGTAAAGAGATTCAATCCATAAGGAAAGGTATCATATACGAGAAAAGCCATTATAGGACTGAATCGTATTAAATAGTATCTAACAAAAGACACATATTAAATTTGTTTTTGTCACTGTCTTTGTTTTGTCTTTTTTGTTTTTGTTTGTTTTTCTTTTTATATATGTTGAGAAGTAAGGTTTTTAAGTCTGACATTATTTGATTTCTATAGAAGGTACCAAAGTATGTATGTGTTATCTATGTATTTATTTGCATGTTTGAAATAAAATTATATATATAGACAGAACTTTGTATACTTGGCAAGACTAAAATGTAAAATGACTCTGGCAGAGTACGAATGTCTGAACCACCCACCTGAAAACATTAACCTCCCTTGGGAGGGAGTTCCATAATCAAGAGGATGCCACTAAAAGGGCCTTGTCCTGTGTCCCTTAGTCCTGGAACACAGAGCAGGAGCTTTGAAGAGGACTGCAACTGATGGACAGGTTCCTGCAAGAGGAGGCAGTCCTTCAACTATCCTGGTCCCAAGCCTTTCAGTTCATCCTCTTTCTATACAGGCCTTTAACTTGTTCGACTCTTTCAGCTAGTCCTCTCCTCCTCTTCTCCCTGCTCTGAGTCCCAGACAGTTCTGTGCTAAGGCACAGAAACACCAGTACATTTTGATTTTGAGAACTGGGAACTGGAAGAGAAAGAGAGGAAGCAGCCTTGAGAATGGGGTGGTGGTGCTCCATCTTAACAGAAGCTGAGAGATGATGTGCCTGTATTGGGTTGTCCCATTTAACAGGGACAGCTCCCTACTTTTCATTTTGTACACGACTTCAATATGGTTGTGGAAGGAGGTATAAAAATGTTAGGAATGAACTAACGAATGATTTTGTCTCTCCCTGCCTCCCCCATCCTTAGTAATTCATTGTCCCCATTTTGCTTCTGAGGATGCTTTGTGAAAATGTTGCTAGCAGACATTGATGGACATGCAGTTCTTCAAGGTTACCAACCCCATACATAGAAATATATGAAGATGGAGAAACATTGCCTTGCTAAGAAATGCACAGGCTCCCATTTCACATATTAGTGAAATGCATTCAGATGTTTGGCTTTTATACCCTGGCTTTTATAACCACACAAAAGAGCGGTGGACTCATAATCTGGGGAACCGGGTTCACTTCCCCGCTCCTCCACATGCAGCTGCTGGGTGACCTTGGGCCAGTCACACTTCTTTGAAGTCTCTCAGCCCAACTTACCTCACAGAGTTTTTGTTGTGGGGGAGGAAGGGAAAGGAGATTGTTAGCCGCTTTGAGACTCCTTCGGGTAGTGATAAAGCGGGATATCAAATCCAAACTCTTCTTCTAAATGAATACAGCATACAGAATGTTTTTATTTATTGCTGCATGCTATGTGCAGAACTGCTATAGTTTTAATAACTGTATGTGATTTCATTGGCTTTATTGTATGAAATGCTGTTGTGATTGGGGTTATTGTAGTCTTTCCTTACTTTTATTGTTATTTTTATGGTTATGAAGTTTTGTGGCTTTAAATGAGTTCTTGGTTTCCAGTTTGAATTTATGTGCTGGAAGTCACCTTAAGAGGGGGGCTTCCGAAAGGTGGCTTCTAAATATTTGTAAATAAAGACATAAACTAAATAACCCTTAAGTCTAGTCTAATGGGGCTGGGGGAAAGTGCTGGGGCACTGGTCCTGGGAAGTGTAGTTCACGAAGGGTGCTGAGAGTTGTTGGAACACCCCCTACTCCCCTCACAGAATTACAGTTCTCTGAATTCCCTGGGAAGGGGAATAGATTGTTATACCTCTCTGAGAATTGTAGCTCTGTGAAGGGAATAGGATTCTCCTAACAACTCTAAGCATCCTACACGTCCCAGAATACTTTGGGGGAAGCCATGATTGTTGAAGCTGTATACAGTGGTATGTCGGGTTACATACGCTTCAGGTTACAGACGCTTCAGTTACAGACTCCACTAACCCAGAAATAGTACCTCGGGTTAAGAACTTTGCTTCAGGATGAGAACAGAAATCGTGCTCCAGCAGCATGGCAGCAGTGGGAGGCCCCATTAGCTAAAGAGGTGCTTCAGGTTAAGAACAGTTTCAGGTTAAGAACGGATCTTTGGAATGAATTAAGTACGTAACCAGAGGTAGCACTGTATTGTGTCTTGAATGTAGGAAATGGAAGTCAGCATTGCACTAATATGATTCTTCTGTCAGTACAATCATTTCTGCCTGTCAGGACAATCTCCCCTCTTCTGACCCCATATGCTGTTCTGGCCATTCTCCTGAGCTTCCAGAGCAGCTTTGGGGGCAGATATACATGGGGGGTGGGAGAGAGAAAGGGGCAAAGCCCTGTTGTGCTAGCAGGAGTCCTTCTTACCAACTTCAGCTAGAGAACTGGGTTGGTTGAATCCAGCCCATGGTGTAGATATCATCTGACAAAATAAATAATAAGTCATTAGTCTGCTACATTCACCAGCATGATGTCTCCCAGGGACACTAACATTATTCTTGCTTATCTATCCCATGTGCAACAGTGACAATTGTGGCATGGCGTATGCAGGCTCACCAGAGCCATAACCAGGAGGGAAGAGATTGGGGAACAAAGCATATGCAGATTGTTAGGCAACGGAAAAGGATGAATGCCTTTGCTACTTGCAGCTTCCCAAACTAGGGAGGTCTATGTACATCTGGAATTCTACACTAGATTCCACACAGCACGATTCCCCAGGGTGGTGGAGATTAAGTATCTCACAGAATGAGCTGTTTATAGTTAACAGTGAAAAACTAGCAGCTGCATATTCCTCACCTCCTTCTGCTAAAGGATAAAGTATTTCACTGTTCTGGAATGAAAGGTGTAATCATGAGTAGAATGTCATGCATGGAAGAGGCAGAGAGATCAGCAGGTCCCATATAATGGCTAACTTTGTCCATAGTCTACCATTGTAGTATGAAATATGTTTTGGACTGGGACAAGTCCATACTTTGGAAGCAGGTGGCAGAAGAGCAAAAAAGAAAAAGAAAAAAGAATGCATGCAAGTTTTTTTTAAAAAAGTATTTTTCATTTCTTCCCTTTGCAAGAAATACTATTTAAACCAGCACAAAATAAATGTAACCCTCATATTCTTGGAATTATACAGTAAACTGCCCTGTACATTTTGGCAGCAGTTAAACGTATCCATAATCAAATTCATATGGGACCTCAAATGATCACAATGTTTGGAGAGGAGCCAGATAGTAAGTAATTTAAACATCACAGGAAATTAAATTTTAGAATTCAATTTTGCATAAAGTTTTCTGTAATGAAAATGTCAGACATAAATTATGAAGTCTGATTATATTCTCTTTTTTTAAACTTTTTAATAAAATAATAGAGGCACTTGACAGTCAAGAACAAATGCATATTTTATGTGAGTAGCATTATGTTAAAACTAGCATTCTCTGGAAATAATGGAACAGATGTTAACGCTGCTATATCAGTTATCAGGTGCTCTGTTAAACAGCTTCAAACACAAGTATTTATTAAAAAATGCTAACAGGATTGTCTCTTAGGGTTATCTAATTGTAGGTTTAAACTGTGGATACTTAATATAATTAATTATACATGTAG
Source organism: Podarcis cretensis (assembly GCF_951804945.1). Lineage (NCBI taxonomy): Eukaryota > Metazoa > Chordata > Lepidosauria > Squamata > Lacertidae > Podarcis > Podarcis cretensis. The sequence continues at coordinate 81,345,567 of NC_137174.1, read as the reverse complement.
AACCATATAGTTGGACTATAATTTATTATGTGTGTCAGAGTAGAAATTGCACTTTATTCCATTATGAATTAATTTAATACGGGCAAGGGGAATGAATTTAGTGAAAATATCAAATGGTTCATAATACAGTTATAAATGAACACTAATTCGAATTTCCCTTCCTTTGGGGAGAAGGAAGAATTCTCTCCTCCCACACCCCTCCCACTTTTCTATATATTTGGGCTAATTTTAGGTTGCTGCTTTTTAAAAATATTCCACTGCTATCTTATATGAAAATCACTGCCAGAAGGAGAAGTCACAATGGTTTAGCTCAGAAGGTTTTTAAAAGGGAAGGAGAGATGTCTCTATTGTTCCTGTGCTTGGTGGCAGGTTTCTAGAACCATGCTCAGAGACTGCATGTCACTAAATGCCAGATGTTGGGAAACAACAGCAACAAGACAGGTTATGATAACATACGTCCCAGCATTTCCACAATGAAAAGAGGGACGTCCTATACAACGACAACAACAACTTTATTATTTATACCCCGCCCACCTGACTGAGTTGTTGCAGGCACTCTGGGCAGCTTCCAACATATATAAAAACATAATACAGTGGTACCTCAGGTTACATACGCTTCAGGTTACATACGCTTCAGGTTACAGACTCAGCTAACCCAGAAATAGTACCTTGGGTTAAGAACTTTGCTTTAGGATGAGAACAGAAATCATGCGGTGGCAGCATGGCGGCAGCAGAAGGCCCCATTAGCTAAAGTGGTACCTCAGGTTAAGAACAGTTTCAGGTTAAGAACGGACCTCCAGAACGAATTAAGTTCTTCACCCGAGGTACCACTGTAAAACATTAGAAAGCTTCCCTATACAGGGCTGCCATTAGATGTCTTCTAAAGGTTGTATACTGTAATTACTTTTCTCCTTCGCTCAGGGGTCACACAACTCCATGCCCTCCAACATTTCTCCAATGGAAATTGGGACGTCCTAAGGAAAAGCAGGAAGTTCTGACGTCAAATCAGAAACTGAGATAGCTTCTGTAAATCCGCGACTGTCCCTGGAAAATAGGGACACTTGGAGGGTCTGTAATAAGCTTCATAAACGCCTTTGCTTGGCCACCGCAGGAAACAGAATGCAGGACTAGAAAGGCCTTTGCTTTGATCTAGTAGTCCCCATTCTTAAAGCAGGAATGGGACCCTCTTCAGCGTGGGTGCCATATTCCCTTCTGGGGAACCTTCTGAGGGCCACATGACAATGGTGGGCAGGGCCAGAAGCGAAGACAGGCATTTTGTACAGTACAGTGGTACCTTGGGTTACATATGCTTCAGGTTACATACGCTTCAGGTTACAGACTCTGCTAACCCAGAAATAGTACCTCGGGTTAAGAACTTTGCCTCAGGATGAGAACAGAAATTGTGCAGTTGCAGCACGGCGGCAGCGGGAGGCCCCATTAGCTAAAGTGGTGCTTCAGGTTAAGAACAGTTTCAGGTTAAGAACGGACCTCCAGAACGAATTAAGTTCTTAACCTGAGGTACCACTGTAGACTAGTTTCTACAAATACACTTCTCTTTCCTCCATCCAGATACACAAGGGGGCATCGCCAGATTTCAAGGACACTTTAGGCAAAAATATACAGGCAGGATGCAGGGCCAGTGAAGGGTGTGTCTTTACAAGAGAAGTTGTAGTCTGTGGAGAATCCTAAATTAGACAGAAAGGCTGAATTTAGCCCCCAGGACTGAAATTCCCCACCACTGCCCAAGCTTCATGTGAATAAAGGAGCCAGATGTGGAGGCAATATTGCTCCAGTTGCCTGAGATGTTCATCCAGTGCAGCCCCAATAGGCTGCGACCCTGCAGCATGGCCAGTCTTCTCACCAGCACCATGCCCTGACCTCCACATTCTGTTGATGAAACATAATATTGTGCTCCTGTGTGGTGAGCATTTTGCACTGCACTTTAATGAAAAAAGATCCCATCCTCCTGGAAGTCAGATCCTGTCCATTATTGCTTGAGAGCATTATGAGGCATGTATAGTACAACTGGATGTATCTGAATGGCATGGGCGACATCCATCAACTGAAATCAGATGCTTAGAGAAATGAGATTGCTATTTACATGGTGGCCAGAGGAATAGAGGGGACAATAAAAGCTGGTAAATGTAGACTGACCTCTTCACTTCCCCACGTTACTTTTTACTTCTTGCTTTTCTAATAGTGAATGTTAACCAGGAGGAGGAGAAGAAAAAACCCCCACCCGGTTTCTTTCTGTCATTTCCACATTTGTTTCCTCGTTATCTACACACAATTCCTGCTCCGTGTTTGTAGTCATGAGATTGTTGTCTATCACATGACGGTGTATGTTTTCATTCCACAGCGTGGGAAGTGACGGAGACAGGATGTTTTGGTATTACTGCGTTCTGTGAAGTGGGACTATTGTCCTTTGTCTCTTTCTCTTTGCTGTCTGATGACAGAATGCTCCAAGTGTATTATAAGTAAATAAAAGTAGATTAGCCAAAATGCTGTCCTATTGAGTCTGTTACATAAACCGCCAATACTCTGCAGGTTCCTAAGTGTGCTGATGCTTCTTGGTATCGGTTGCTGTGATGTTCGGGCTGGAGAAAGCTTTTGAAGCTCCCGAACGACCAACCAGGAGGGAGAGAACATGCCAGTTGGGCATGTGTCTCTACCAGGGCACATGGGAATGAAGCAAAGCAACCTGGGACTCAGCTAGATTGGTAAAGAAGAAGTGTTTTATATGTGTTGTACAGTCATACCTCGGGTTGCGAATGTGATCCATGCGGGAGGCACGTTCGCAACTTGCGCATGTGCAAGCGCCGAAACCTGGAAGTAACCCATTCCAGTACTTCTGGGTTTGGCATGGTCTACAACCTGAAAATGTGCAACCTGCAGCGTTCGCAACCCGAGGTATGGCTGTATATGCGATATAACACTGCGACACCAGATGGCGCTGTGGAGTCCCGTCTTTCCCTACCGGATTTCCCTGTATGTGTTTGCAACGCATTTAACTGCATCGCTTCTTTGACATGTCTAGATCCAGCCTTAGGTCCACATAAAACAGCTTCTCCAAAAGAGCAACATGACTGGAAGCGTGTGTAGATCCTGGCTGTGTACACATTACGGTTCAGCTTCAGTGCACTCCCATCATAGGTGTGTGAAACTGAGTACCCATGGCATTAGCCACAATCCATATCTATCTTGTAACTTCTTGAGAATACTGTTGTTTGATGCGTTTTCCCCTCACAGCAGCTTCCATCCAATCTGAAAATATAGGCTGTGTTTAAGATGAGGTGTGTACACTTCAGACAGGAGCTGCACATGCTCAGATGAAAGCTTCATTGAACTGGCGTTTGGGAGGCGCTGCAGGCACAGGGGAACAAATCAGGTAATGTGCATCTGTTGAAGACATCCCCATCCCCTCTCTGGTGTGTACAACAAGGAAAAAATGTGACTTGAAACACAGCATGGGGTGATAGCCTCACTTTAGAGGCACTGTCTAAAGAAACTAAGGAGCTGAATGGTTTGTGCATTTTTTAACTGTATCTATAGGCATCTTTCCAACTTCCAAATGCTTATTTTTTTTAACGTGGGCTCACTTTTACGTGGGCTTAAAAGCCGTATATTTTAATTGGAAGACAGGCACTGGGAGAGCAGCTGTTTTGACTCAGCTGATAAGGAAAGATTAGAAACTCATCTCCGCGGACGGAGACTCTGCAGTTGTTAACAATCTTAATATGGTTACCACACAAGCACAGACCCACAGTGCTTCAGATAAATTGTCCAGAACTCAATTGCCAAATTTAGCACCAAAATCTATGCTGGACTATTGTGAATCAGCAACCAGAGGAGCTGGAGCAAGGAAGGTGGAGGCAATTGCAAAATATTTGCGGCAAGATGTAGTTGATTTATCTTATATGGGCAGCCCTGGTTCAAGAGCCAGTGTGGTGTAGTGGTTAAGAGCGGTAGTCTCGTAATCTGGGGAACCGGGTTCGCGTCTCCGCTCCTCCACATGCAGCTGCTGGGTGACCTTGGGCCAGTCACACTTCTTTGAAGTCTCTCAGCCCCACTCACCTCACAGAGTGTTTGTTGTGGGGAAGGAAGGGGAAGGAGAAAGTTAGCCGCTTTGAGACTCCTGAAGGGGAGTGAAAGGCCGGATATCAAATCCAAACAACAATTCTTCTTCTTCTTCTTCTTCTTCTTCTTCTTCTTCTTCTTCTTCTTCTTCTTCTTCTTCTTCTTTATATGGAGCGTGTGCAAGAAATGGGACTGGAAATGCCTTATTCCAAGTCAGAGGTTTTGCTTTAATGAAAGCTTAGTTAACTAGTCAATTGATCTGGACTTCTTAGGAGCTGATACATATGGTCCCAGGCTACCTCAGCTTCCTCCATATAATGAAACCTCAACAATGCGTAATAACAATTTTGGCATAATAGACTTGACTACAACAGAGACTGAAACTCCCCCACAGCGGCAACTTTTACATGATCAGTGTCTCTACAAAACAAGCTGCAGAGGGAATCTTTGGCAGAATTGACACATTGGAAAAGGAAGGGTGGATCTACACAGAGAAATTAAACTGTTGTAACAAAAGGGGGAAAAAACGCTATGTAAAAATTGCTTAGAATTTTTTTGCTCTCTGGCACCATCTAGTGATACATGTTTATATTGAATTCAAAAATTTTTTTTGACTAACGTAGCTGAGTCTGAAGTTTCTGGTTTTGATGCATTAATTAGTACACGGGTTGGGTTAGTGGAGACAGAAATTGTGAGTGCAGCCCTGCAGACTTTCCAGCAAAGAAACTGATGTTGATGATGGTTTGAAGGTGCATCAAGGCTAGGATAGATCTGAGCTCTCTATCAGATTCAGTAGCTAAACGGACTTCTAGGGCGGAATCATGGCTGATTTTATGTCTCTTATTGAGACTCCATTGACAGATAATTAGGTGGTGATTAATTATATATATGATTCAGTATCTAAACAATTAAATGGCATCTAACAAGATTGGAACTTGAACTCAGAGACCTACTTTTACACCAATATGAATGCTCAGGAGGAGTCGTTTTCCATTCTTGACTTAACCCCTTCCGATCCAAGGCTACTAATAGTGGATGAGTATGCTGTAAACTGACTTGCTACCTTTCAAGATCTTGGTCTGTCACCTAATCTGATTTGTTCAATCCCCAACCTGGCACATTTTGATGGCACTCTGGAGCCTACAAGCTGACACTCCACTTTCCCAGCCCCACAACACAAATAGGAGGAAAAGGCTGCAAACAATGGATTAATAAACACACTTGGAAAGGTAGTGAATGAGAGGGAAAGTTCAAATTGCAATAATGCTTCTTCTAGAAAGAAGATGTTTTGTAGGCGGTCATTCATAACTGGCCAGTGAAAAAATCCAGCAGAATAAAGAAACAGGGGCTCCCCTGGATTTAGAAAATTGTTTACATTGCAAATGCCTGCCTAATTGTGACCAGAGAGGCAGTAACAAACTAACCTTTCGGGATCCAGATGTATGGGATAAATTTTGGTCACTAATTCATATATTTGTTGACAGAGAGCTGTTATTCTGTGTCAGGGGAGCAAGGGCAGTAGTGGCACACCACAGAACACACCGAAGAGACTGTGGATGAGGCAGTGTACTGAGTGATTCCTGCCACTCTCCAAAGGAGGAATAAATGTATGACTCCCCAGTGAGAGGACTCTCTAGTGAGGGGACAGAGGTAGCAGTGTGCAGATGTAACTGGATGTCCTGTCTTCCAGGTGCAAAGATTCACAATATGGCAGAGAAGTTACAAAGTCTTACAAAGCCCACTAACCACAACCCCTTCCTGTTGATTCATGTGGGTACAGCCAGACACAGCCTTTAACATATAGGAAGGGACTAATAATAATAATAATAATAATAATAGTTATAATTATACCCCATGCATCAGGCTGGTTTTCCCCAACCACTCGGCAGCTTACAGCACATATAAAAACATAGTAAAACATAGTAAAACATCGAACATTAAAAACTAAATAAAGATTAAACTGAAGGCAGCCCTGTTTAGGGAAGCTTTTAATGTTTGATGCATTACTGTATTTTAATATTTTGTTGGAAGCCGCCCAGGGTGGCTAGGGAGGCCCGGCCAGATGGGCAGGGTATTAATAATATTAATATTAATATCAATAATTACTATTATTGTAAACTATTTACAATCTGCTATTTAAGGCTCACATCATAAGAGACTATGAGACTCTGGGCGGGTAGGAAGCTGAATGTAAGAAGCCAGTCCACGGCACTGAAGGGTCTTGGGGCACAGGTAGTTTTCCCCATCACTGCTTGTTTTCTCCTGTTCTGGAGGGTAGGACCAGAACCAATGGTTTCAAGTTACAAGGAAGGAGAGTCATAGAATCATAGAATCATAGAGTTGGAAGAGACCACAAGGGCCATTGAGTCCAACCCCCTGCCAAGCAGGAAACACCATCAGAGCACTCCTGACATATGGTTGTCAAGCCTCTGCTTAAAGACCTCCAAAGAAGGAGACTCCACCACACTCCTTGGCAGCAAATTCCACTGTCGAACAGCTCTTATTGTCAGGAAGTTCTTCTTAATGTTTAGGTGGAATCTTCTTTCTTGTAGTTTGGAGCCATTGCTCCGTGTCCGCTTCTCTGGAGCAGCAGAAAACAACCTTTCTCCCTCCTCTATGTGACATCCTTTTATATATTTGAACATGGCTATCATATCACCCCTTAACCTCCTCTTCTCCAGGCTAAACATGCCCAGCTCCCTTAGTCGTTCCTCATAAGGCATCGTTTCCAGGCCTTTGACCATTTTGGTTGCCCTCCTCTGGACACGTTCCAGTTTGTCAGTGTCCTTCTTGAACTGTGGTGCCCAGAACTGGACACAGTACTCCAGGTGAGGTCTGACCAGAGCAGAATACAGTGGCACTATTACTTCCCTTGATCTAGAGTCTGATGAAACAGAATTGGAACATCCAAACATAGAGTTGGAAGGGGCTCAAGGGTCATCTAGTCCGACCCCTTGCGATGCTAAAGCGTCCATGACAGATAGCCATCCAACACCAGGAAGAACTTCCTGACAGTAAGAGCTCTTTGACAGTGGAATAGACTCCCTCAGGAAGTTTTGGACTCTCCTTCATTGGAGGTATTAAAGCGGAGGTTGGATGACCATCTGTCCTGGACGCTTTAGCTGAGATTCCTGTATAGCAGGGGGGTGGCCTAAATGGGGTCCCTTTCCCTTTTCTATAGCAGAATGTAGTCTCTCCCCCCCCCCCTTTGGATCCTATTCAATAATGTTTCTCACTGTTCACTAGGAGAATTCCAGAGTGAGATTTGCACAAACCAAACTGGTTTCATGTCTTCACTCAAAATCTGTGAAACAGCTGCATTGGGCATCGGCAGCATAACCTTCATATAATCCACATCATCTCTAATTATATCACAACTGGGGTTCACTAGAGTGATCTACAAAAAATTCTCAACAAGTGGACTCATCTGCAGAACGTTGCCTAATAATTTAGTATTATTATTATTTATTTTTTGCCCATCTGTCTGCCCAGGAATAACTGACCCAGTACTAAGAGCCATTAGCTTACACCAGGAGTGAGGAACCTCTGCCCAACAGGCCAAATAAGACCTGGCAGGGGGTGTAATTTGGCCCGCAAGACTGTTTTCCGCTGACTATGCCCAACTGCACCTGATTTCATATGCAATGTTAGGTGAGGGGCAGATAAGGTTTGGCTTTTAAAAAAGGAAGAACCAGGAAACTTAAAGCCTGCTCATAATTGCTCCCTAGAAAGCAAGGCCTGAGATTGGCTGTGCTACGGAGTTTCCAATCAGACTTAATGTTATGTACTGAGTTGAATAGGATCCAAAAGGCAGAAGTCTGATTGGTCCTAGAACAATACGATTCAGAATGCAGGAGTCTGATTGGTCCATCAGAGCCACCCAATCCAGCTCCAGGTGGAAGGGAATCTGCAACCTGATAGGCCTACAGGAGAATCCCGGAATTAGCCATCACATGGGGCCCATTGTGTAAATAATGTATATAAGGCAGATTCTGGGGGAACTTCCATTCCTCCTCACCACTATGAGCTGAATAAAGAGCATGAAATCCACTCTCGACTCCGAGTATATTTCACTTAACCAGCTCCCATCCACACGGTATGTTTAATGCAGTATCATACCACTTTAAAGGGTCATGACTTCTCCCAAAGACTCCTGGGTAGTGTAGTTTGCTGAGAGTGATTAGAAGACTCCTATTCCCTTCACAGTGCTACAATTCCCAGAGTTCCCCGGGAACAGCGCTTGATTGTAAAGCCAGTCTGGAAACCATAGCTCTGGGAGTGGAATAGGGGTCTCCTAACCAGCTGGAGAAGGCTGCTTTAAACTGAGAAGAAGATTGTGATTGAGCATTTGAAACGATCGGAATGAGAAGCAGGGAAAATGGTTTAAAGCGGAGAGACATGGTTTTCTTTTAAAACCAAGGCTCCGGGCTTGCAGGTGGGGTTGGGGAAAATGTGCCTCTGCTCTGCGCTGTCCTGAATATCTGCTCTGGAAGGCTGCCAGCCCTGTGATCCCTTCCTGATGCCTCTCGAAATGCCAATTCAGCGTGTTGGAAGGCATTGGTAGGGGATCACAGAGCTGGCAGCTTCCCAGCTATTATCTCCAAGACAGGGCAGGCTGCGAGATGTCTTAACTTCTAACATGGAGATGTCAAGGAAGTGACATCCCTTCTTTATAGAGCTTTTTAACAAAAGGGAGATGGTGGAGGGAGAGCACTGCACACATACTAAAACGGAATCATACCTCAGACAGGCCCGAATTAACCATAATGCTTGGTAAGCGGCAGACTCCAAGCAGGGAGGCAGCTGTCCAGTGATTTTCTTCTCTTGACATGCCCTACCGTCAGAATCCTGCTGTCTATGGTGCTCGTCCCTTATGAAAATGCATCCCATCCCAACATCCACTCAAGCTGCAAATGGAAGGCCCACTCATCCCCTGTCCAGGATGCATAGCATGGGATAAGATTCATCCTCCTGAAATCAGATCCTGTCCTTTGCCGCTTGAGATCATTATAATACACATGCAAATAAAACAAACAAGCCCAGTATATTTGCAGCGACATCCACAACTTTTGTGGATATGCTGTATTACCTTAATCATCTGGGTCCCCAAGCAGCTTACAAGAAAGAAAGAAACCCACATACAATATGCAAAAGGTAAACCATACACTGGAGATTAAAACATCACAGCAGCCTTCATGGTGCCCAGGCCTCCTGGACCAGAACAGTTTTAAACAGGAGTCTGAAACTTGTCAGGGACGGTGCTTGCCCGATTCGTAGTGGGATGGAGTTCGGTAGTGTTGGGCCCGTTCCCTGAAGATATGATTCCTGATTTGACATGAGTCATGCTTCTGGTCTGTGGTGGGGACTACTACTAATGTTCCCCTAGATCATATCAGTGATCAGCCCAGGACATAGACAAATACAGCTGCTATTTACTGGGTCTGAAATATTTAGTTCAGGAATGGGCAGTGTTATATTTTTCTAGAAAAAGAGGTGCCAGAACTCACCATGAGTGTCTCCCTTGTTCTCTAATAATGGCAATAGTGCTGTTATGTACTGAGTTTAATAGGATCTACAATGCAGCAGTCTGACTTGTCCTAGACCAATAGGATTCAGAATGCAGCAGTCTGATTGGTCCTAGAACAATGCAGCAGTATGACTGGTCCTCAGGAGCCACCCAATCCAGCTCCAGGTGGAAGTGAATCCACAACCTGATTGGCCTACAGGAGAATCCCGGAATTAGCCAATCACGTGCAGCCCATTGTGTAAATAATGTATATAAAGCAGATACTTTGAGGGGACTTTCATTCCTCCTTACCACTACGAGCTGAATAAAGAGCATGAAATCCACTCTCAACTCCGAGTATATTTCAAGTGCCTACCTGAGAGGTGTTGGAACTGAGTTCTGGTGAGTTCCAGCTGAAACCTCCCCCCTGGGAATGGGGAACTTGTAGTTCTCCAGATGTTGTTGGATTCCAGCCAGCATGACCAATGGTCAGGGATGATGGGAGCCAGAGTCCATCAGCATCTGCAGGACCTCAGGCTCTCCATTCTTGGTTTAGCTGATTGAACTGATTACAAATCTTGTAATATTTGGCTTTGAGGTTTATGTTGCTCTTCTTATATGCTTTCCTGTGTGACTGGGTAATACCAGAAGTCCGGGATGATGCAAAAGGAGCTTGTGTTGCGTGCTAAGCCACTCCACGTTGGTGTGGGAAGGAGACACAGTTTGGGCTCATTCTACATGGACTGGGACATGTCAAATTGCTACAATAACGCAGGAGCAGCAGTTCACTAGCTCTCACCCCAATGAAGGAATGTAAGAACCCAAACTTTTACAATACTGGCACTCTGGAGAATGCCAACCTGGGGTTGATGGGAGTTGCAGTTCAAAATATCTGGTGGGCACCAGGTTGGGGAAGACTGCTTTAGAGACAAAGTGTGGCCTTAGTCCTACCTCTGTGTGAGAAGTCTGGCAGACAAGGGAGAAATATTTTATTGGTCAGAGATGCTGACGCCAAGTTCCCCACTCACTCACGTCCTTTAACCCAGCTACGTCCATAGACAGCTCGAACTTTCAACTTTGCCAAGGAAGGGGAAGATGGAGGGAAAGTGTGGGGTGAATGTGGAGTGGGGGACGTGAGGAAGAAAAGAATTCTCTCAGAGGAATCCAGAGCATTTCCCATAGGCTTCCTGATATAATTAAACACCAACACACAGACATTCATAACCTTTTCAGCACAATCACTAACACATTCTTGGACCAGAAAATGTTCAGGCCTCAGTTAAATATAAACACATAAATGAGCCATAGATTTCAGCTACTGAAATGGAGGTGAGAGAAAATATATATATTTATATTACACACATGCCCCTTTTCCTTCACCTCTGCCTTTATATAAGCTTTGTAACCTACAGTCAAGAGCTGCTTATGACGTAAGGAAGCTTGAGAACCCTCATAAGATGTTATAAATGTATAGGCATGTAGGAGGCATGTGGGGCCCTCTCAACTGTCCCGATTAAATTGGTACATCCCATTTTTGATGGGGCCATGCTCTCGTGTGGGTCACATGACTTGCAAGGAAGTGTAGCACCCTGCTGGAATGAAATATTCAACGCAGCAATAGAGAAATTAAAATAATAATTTATTTGTCAGACAAATAAATGATAGGCACAGTGGTATATGTTTACCAAAGCTCTGCCCCCTCCAGCCCTGATGGCCAGCACTTATATTTCCTCAGCCCAGCCCCCTTGCTCCTCCTTTGGCTGCCTCTGTCTAATCATCCTGGTTGAAATTCCTATTGGCTGTTTGCTAGAACCAATCATAAAAGATACACCCATTTCCTATTACCTTTTATGGGAGACAAAGAGCTATATTTCCTTCTATCCATAAATGACAGACAAGTAGCCATATATCTTACATTTGCCTCGACAAGGCACCTTAATTACCAGATCACCTTTTGCCCCTGTTGCCCCTGCATTCCAAAACAAATGGCTAAAACAAATGGCTCGTGGCATTAAATTCTATCTAAACAGAGATCTTGGGTTCACATTCTCACACACCATCAATGAAATAAGAATCTAACATAAGAATCTAACATTTCTTACTTTCTAAATCCTTTGCTTAATTACATTAAGCCAACAAATCTCATACATAACATAGATAGCTTTTTAGAAGAAAAGGCCTTTGCAAAGTAAAAAGGAACTCAGTAAAAAACAGCTTCAAAAGAAGCCTCTTCAGTTTACACCCCTCTTTCCCCACCAGCTGCTTTTCCCATTAGCTCTTCCCAAAATTTATTACCCTTTAACTCTCTCAGTATCTAGAGTCTGATGGGAGGCACATGGTATTATTTTCTGTTAAACAATAAATATTACTATTTACCAACTCTTAATTAGTGTTTTTGCAGCTTGATTGTATTCTGTAATATGTAGGGTCAGTGTAACATTTGCTCCCAGCCTGTAATTCCCTTTTACAACTTTGAGAAACTTGTCTCCTGCTACTGCTATAAATCAGGGGGGGCCTTGTTCAGGAGGGCAGAAAGATAAACAACTGCCAAAGTACTTAGCCATCTGGTTTCTGCCTGGCATGAAACATACAAACATTTGCAAATATATCTTTAAGCTCATTTTAAAATACAGGCCTTGATCAGATGCCTCAGAAGCACAGCCCCAGAGAAGACGGATGTCCTTGTTTTCTGCTGGGACACATTGGAGGGTGTGGTATAAGTCATACCTTCTCAAGCCAAACAAGGTGGACTGTTAGTGTGCTTCCCTTGGATAGGTCTTTTGGCCTCCCCAAGATTGGAAACTCTTACCACACAGGGTTCCCAATAGCGGGTGAGGCTTGCAAGTATGTTCTGACAAACATATTTAGAAGCCTCTTTAGACCTCGTCGCACAATCTGACAAGGTTGGGAGTGGAGGTGGGTCGGGCTGAAAAGAGCGATTGGCAAGGTGTTATGTGATAAAACTTTTGACCATTAGTTGTTGAGACTCAGGTCTCATGCACACCATACATTTAAAGCACCACAGTATCATTTTAAACAGACATGGCTTCCCCCAAAGAATTATGGGAGCTGGAGTTCGTTAATGGTGCTGAGCGTTATTAGGAGACCCCTATTCCCCTCACAGAGCTACAGTTCGCACAGTAAGAGGGACCGATGACTAAACTATTCTGCAAGTTGTAACTTTGTGAGGAGAATAGGGGTCTCTTAATAACTCTCAGCACCTTTAACAAACTCTTCCCAGAATTCTTTGGGGAAAGCCATGGCTGTTTAAAGTGGCATCATAGCACTGTAAATGCGTGGTATGAATACGGCCTTGTTTGCAATGTTCAACTTGCAGAGGAGGCCTGGCCAAATATGATAGCACCTTTCACAGCTGAGGTTTCTCTTCCAGTATTCAGGACAAAAGAATCACTTGAGTGGAAGAGATCATAGGAAAGAGCTTGGGAAGAGAGACTGTATGCAGAACTCGGTGCCTGGGACTACATTTGCAGGGAATACAATTGCAGGGACTCAGATGCAACAGGGTTGCCAGTTCAAGACCTTCCAGGTCTGCTACTCTGCAACTTGCAGCTGGCCCATTCTGCAAAAAAAAGGTGTGTGTGCAATTATTATTATTTTTTTTAAATATTTTTTTATTACATTTTCCACAAAAAGAACAAAAAAGCATATTTTCACAAACATTACAAAAGAAAAATTTTCACAAACATTATACAAAAAAGAAAAGAAAACAACATAGACAAAAAATAAGACGAAAAAAGAAAAAAGAAAAAGGAAATTTTTGACATAAAAATAAACTCACTTTCCAATTATAACCTTCAAAACCTTATTTTCCTTACTTCCACCCGCCTCCCAATCTTGTATTCTATGTAATAATTAGTTCAGCAAGCTCAATTTTGTTCATTTTGACTCTTAATCCCTCCCTTTGTGCTCTTAGTTAACTCAGTCACTAGAACCCCTTCTTTTCTTTTTCAATGTCCTCAACATTCAAAGATTTTACAGTGTTTTTGTAAATAGGCTTTAAACTTCTTCCAATCCTCTTCCACCTGTTCTTCTCCTTGATCTCGAATTCTGCCGGTCATTTCAGCCAGTTCCATATAGTCTATTACTTGCATCTGCCATTCTTCCAGAGTGGGTAGATCTTGTGTCTTCCAATACTTTGCGATGAGTATTCTTGCTGCTGCTGTAGCGTACATAAAGAAAGTTCTGTCCTTCTTTGACACCAATTGGCCGACCATGCCCAGAAGAAAGGCCTCTGGTTTCTTCAAGAAAGTATACTTAAATACCTTTTTCAGTTCATTATATATCATCTCCCAGAAAGCCTTAATCCTTGGGCACGTCCACCAAAGGTGAAAGAATGTCCCCTCAGTATCTTTACATTTCCAACATTTATTATCGGGCAAATGGTAGATTTTTGCAAGTTTGACTGGGGTCATGTACCACCTATATATCATTTTCATAATATTCTCTCTTAAGGCATTACATGCCGTGAATTTCATACCGGTGGTCCACAACTGTTCCCAGTCAACAAACATAATGTTATGACCAACGTCTTGTGCCCATTTTATCATAGCAGATTTTACCGTTTCATCCTCAGTATTCCACTTCAACAGCAGGTTATACATTCTCGACAATATCTTAGCATTGGGTTCTAACAATTCTATTTCCAGCTTTGATTTTTCCACCTGGAAACCAATTTTCCTGTCCGAGTGATAGGCCTCTCTTATTTGAAAATAATGTAACCAGTCTCGCACCTTATCCTTAAGTTTCTCATAGCTTTGCAATTTCACTTTATCTCCCTCCTGCTCCAGAATTTCCCAGTATTTTGGCCAATTAGATTCCATATTAAGCTTTTTTAAGGCCTTTGCTTCCATAGGTGAGAGCCACCTAGGGGTTTTATTTTCCAATAAATCTTTGTATTTCATCCAGACATTAAACAATGCTTTCCTGACAATATGGTTTTTAAATGTCTTGTACACTTTAGCCTTACCGTACCACAAATATGCATGCCACCCAAAAACGTTATCATATCCTTCCAAATCCAAAATATCCGTGTTTTCAAGAAGTAGCCAATCCTTCAACCAGCAAAAAGCTGCTGCTTCATAATATAACTTAAAGTCCGGCAGGGCAAACCCCCCTCTTTCCTTTGCGTCAGTAAGAATTTTGTATTTTATTCTGGGCTTTTTGCCCTGCCAGACAAATCTAGAAATTTCTTTTTGCCACTTCTCAAAACAGTCCATTTTGTCAATGATTTGTAGCGTCTGAAACAAAAACAACATTCTTGGCAATACATTCATTTTGATAACAGCAATTCTACCCAGTAAGGAAAGTTTCAAATTTGTCCAAATTTCAAGATCTTTTTTCACTTCTGACCAACACTTCTCATAATTATCTTTAAATAAATTTACATTCTTCGAAGTCAAGTTCACCCCTAGATATTTCACTTTTTTCACCAATATTAAACCTGTTTCTTCCTGAAACCTTTCCTTCTCTACTGCTGTCAAATTTTTTTCTAAAACCATAGTTTTTGATTTATTCAATTTAAAACCTGCCACCCGAACAAATTCTTGTATTATTTCCAGTGCTCCAATTAGCAATAATCACGCCTCGGATTAACCTCATTGGCTACGATACTGCCACTGCGCAAAGCAGTGTCTGCTACTCTGCAACTTGCAGCTGGCCCATTCTGCAAAAAAAAGGTGTGTGTGCAATTAAAGCGTGTGGGGTTTCTCCGAGTAACATTTGGTATTCTTGACTTACAGGATCCTAATTAAAAGAATGTTGCCTGCTGTATTGTGGCAAATGCAATCATCTATCTCCTATTAATCCCAGAAGTCAACAAGGGGTCAAGGCCACCCAAATCATTAACCTTTGGTTGGAGGAAATAATTAAACAATCTATGGTTTTAAAAACCCTACACGTTCCCCCCGCTACCAAACCACCCCCCAAATTAACCACTTGAATTAAAAAGACTAAGAACTGACATTGGAAAACACATATTCGTTTTTCCTGACAACGCTCGTGATCTAGGCACTTGATGATTCTATTAGTCATTAGCTAGATAAGTGCAGTGAGCCAAGACAGTGTAGTGGTCCGACTAGGACCAGAGGGACTCAGATTCAAATCCTCACTCACATATGAAGCTTGTTGGGTTGGAACTCAGGCCAGTTGCTGCCTCTCACCCTGCCCTACCTAACAGAGCTGTTGAGTGGATAAAATGTACAAAGGAAGACCCATGCACCTGAGGGATGGGGAGCCTGTGACAGTCCAGATGTTGTTGAACTACAACTCCCATCATGCCAGGCCATTGGCCATACTGGCTGGAGTGGATGGATGGGAGCTAAAGCCCAACAACATCTGGAATATCACAAATTCTCCATTCCTGATGTACACAGTCCTTGGAGATGGCAAGTGACAAGAATACCTTGTCTTCTATTCTGGTTTTTTTTAATGAATATCTATTGGCATTTTCAAAAAAAAAAAAAAAGACAAAGGAACAATAACAAAAATACAAAAATCCAAAACTTAAGAGACACTTTAAAAACACATAAAATTTCAGTTACTTATTTTCATTTAACTTGTTTCTCAGACCTCCTCACACCCCCCTTCTTGTATTCCAATTTAAATTGTTAACTCAGCAAATCCTTATTACTTATTTCTCAACTTTAGCTTAATAATTTATTTAAACATGTTGTTATTTTATTTTTCCTCCTCTTCCATTTCCTCAATTTATTTTTACAAACCTTATTTTCATTTAATTTAAACCATTTTGAGAACCGATTTTAACTTGTCCAATCTTAAACATAGATACTTATACATCTTTCCTCATTCTTGAACATTTTCCTAAAGTCGACCAATATTTCCCTTCCACAGCTTTCCCAATTTCCATGCAGATAGTAAAACAAAATAAAAACAAAACAAGTTATAATTATATACCCTTTGGATTCCCAGACTCCACCCACCCCTTTCCCGGTTTCAGTCCCCAACAAATGTCCATCTGTCTCAATATACTGTTTAGCCTGGAGATCTCACATCTGAGGCTCTTAAATCTCTTTCAGTTCCTCTCTGCCGGTCTTTTTGATAGTCCTTAATATTAAGTCCCAAATCTCAGAGAGGCTCCGGCCCAACAGAATCCATGTTTCTTCCAGCCAGACCTCCATACTTAAGAGTAAGACCTATGGGGTACTCCAAATCTTGTTTCATACTCCTTTCAAGTCCAAATATCCCCAAAGCTCCAGCTTCCACCTTGTTCAAGTTTATAATCCTTCGGTCTTCAGATCTCCACATAAGGAGATCTCTCAGTTTTCCACTCTCCAATTCAGGCCAGGCTTCCCACATCAAATTTTTATTTTCCTTTGTTGCTATCATGTCAGACCACAAGTTGTAGCTCTCCTTTAACATCTGCCAAATTGCAGCTCCTCCTTCCTTTTCTTCAGGGGGAACATATGTCTCCTTTTCCATATTCTCATGGCTCTCTGGTAACTGAGGGCTCTCAAGTTTCTCTAATTGTCCAATTGAATAGGCTTCCTGCTTCAAATCCTTATCAGGTTCAACCACATTGTTTACTTTTAAGTCCAGAGTTGTGACGCTTCTAGCCAAAGCATCAACTTGGCCTTGTAACTTTCCCAAGAGAACAAATGTTCTGTCCAATTCAACCTGGATTTTCCCTCCTCCAGCCATTGTAATGTCCCTAACCCCCTCTAGGGGGATTTTAGTTCCTTAATGTACCTTTCAGCTCAAAGTCCAAAAATCAAGTTAGTTTGTATCAGCCCTTTCTTATTTTCCAAAAAATGTAACAAATATAACCAGCAGCAGCAACAAAAACAAAGTTCTCCTTTTCCTTCTGACAGCTAGCTTGACAGCTGTCAAGCTCTTGAATACTTCATCAACAGGCTCTCTCACGGGACGCTCCCGGGTCCGGGGGGGTGAAACTTCAGCTCCCAAAATTAATCTTTTATCCTCCAGTAAAATTTCTTACAATGTCAAACTGTGAAAGTTAAAGTCTTTTTTTTTTTTAAAGGATTCTCTCGACCTTAGATGGCAGGTCCTTTGCTTTAGATTATTTACAAAGGGGGGGGCTTCCTTTTTAACCCTTCCCCGCTCGTTCCTAATTCAACAAAATTTTCTTTAAACTCCAGTTTCCGTATTACTCATGGGTTGTTGCTTTAAAGTCCAATCGTTCCAAGGAAAAAGTCAACGCTCTTCGACAATGGCTTGCGGCTTCACTCCGCAGAAGGAGCAATGTACTCTCAGCACCGCGCCACACCCCGTCCCCGTTCCGGAGCCTTTAAAAAGACTCCTTCGCAGTTTGGGGGGGCGCAAATGGTGCCCGCCGAGTCACCAGGTTCACAGGCATCCGCGCTTGTGATTTTTAAGGGTCCCCGCGTCGTCACCGCGGACAAGACCCGATCCTGCGGAGCCGATTCCCTCCGGAGCTCGGAGGGAATCTGCCATTAGTCGATGGCGCTAACCCGGAAGTCTACCTTGTCTTCTATTCTGTTGCTGATGGGGATCAATACTAGTCAGGTTTAGGAAAGGTTCACATATCTGCTTTATGGTATAGCAAGGACCTCTGCAATCTGAAATGACCTGCTAAGACACCCTGATTCATCTCACTCACTTAGGGTCCTGTTGCTGCTGACGGATCCGTCTCTACACGAATGAACCAAGGTCACATGGTGACACTTCTGAGCTGATCATTCCTCCTGATTGTCTCATCGGAGGACTGAGCAGAGAGCTACTGGGAGGCAGATGGTGAGTACAGGCTTTGTTCTGAGATCTTGGGTCTAGGAAGGTGGGAAATGATCAGTGAGGTAGGTGGTAAATGTGCTTGGTTCCATTGCATCACACAAAATATCTGCACAGAGTGGGAAACAGTATAGCTGATGAGAGCAATTGGGCAACATCAAGCGAAGATGTACTAGATCAACAGAGCACGTATCTGCACAATGAACTTTTGTGGATTGTATGATAAGGTTACCAGGTTTCCCCCCCGTTGAATCAGGGGACACTTTTCAACCTCAGTCGGAATGGATGGATTTTGTCAGGGGACTGGTTTGTAAATCTGGGGACTGTCCCCGGGAAACGGGGACATCTGGCAACTTTATTGTATGAGCACTTATAAAATGCACTGGCCGAGCCCCTGAAGTCTCTGAAAATGCAAATGGTGTTTGATGAATAACTTATGCGGAAACTGAGTTTCTTGTGGCCTTCCAGCACAAAGTGGGGATTCCTCAATGTGAATCACAGAATCATAGAATCTCAGAGTTGGAAGGGACCCAAGGGTCATCTAGTCCAACCCCTGCATTGCAGGAATATCAGCTAAACCTGAAGGTTGAAGAATGAGGAACGAACCAGAACTCAGTAGAGTTCCACAGATGCTTTGACCAGCTGGGTAACACAAGAGTCTCAGCACGCTGCTGCTGCAGATGGCAGAGACTCAAACCACCCATGGGCTGTTATCTTTCCAACACACCTTTATGCTCAGATACAACAAGCCACAAGTTCTGGTGCTGTTTGTGGAGGGCTCCCCCATCATGTTGCAAACAACAAGTGATTACTTTCCAGGATCAATTCTGCCTGGCCATCCGAGATTATCTCCACAAACGTCACCAGAAACAAGGTGGTCAGCACACGATGTTCTTATGCTGCTCATACAGATTGTTGGGTGGATGGGACCAAGAGCATGGTTCTCTCCCATGGGATCAACACTTTCTCTCTTCCAGACTGTCACTCCCATGAGGGAGGTGGGGGAGAAATCTTACACCCTGCCTTGATATTTCATGTGAGTTGGTGGTATTTATTAATAGACGATAAATAAAATATGTGTGCCCTTTCAGAATGGGGTTGCCACGGCAAAGCAGCTCCCACGTTACTAGATATGTATGTGAAGAGCACCTCACCAGGCCAACACAATATGTGACTGTTGTCCTAAACAATTCAGTGGATCTGTATCCTTAGGGTAATGCAACACCTTCTGTTGTTTTTAAAAAATAGGAGGTAGTTGCTAAAGTTTGCCGACAGCACTGCTATAATTTCCAGGGGCGGGGAAACTATTTCAGCAAAAACAACAAAGGGACTTAATGCCTTCTTGAAGACGAACAATTCATTTGTTAGTCTTTTGGATGCCACAAGACCCTTTGTTATTATTCCTATCGTTGTGATGTATATAAAAAGCAACTGCAACCAATGCTCTTAAAATCCGCTGTGTTTTTGAAATTTAATCTTTAAACCTTGCTGAGAATCAGCACCCTGCCTTACAGAAATCCATCTCCAATTAAGTTTGAGAAAATGCATCCGGCAAATATGAACTTCTGTGGGTGTCCAGCCCAGCTTCTGGGCCAGGCAGAGCAGAGCGCTGGGCTATAAGCGATCACAAGCTGATTTCCATATTAGAATTTCACAAAAGAAGCATTTGTGTGTATGTGTATTTCTATTATGAAGCATGCACACACATCTAACACACACACACACACACACACACACACACACACACACACACCAGGCATGTTTTTTTCTGATACGTACAAAGAGTTAATGAGGCACAGACTGCCATAAGCTGAGGGAAGCGAGGCCATTTGAATTGCTTTGAAAAACTGGAGTTGGAGTTGTTTCCTAGGATTTAAATTGGTAAATTATTTGAATTTCTCCACCCCTAGGTGAATGATTTAGATGGCCTTGACCCCAGTCTGACTGCGGGGATTAATGTGGGATAATGATTGCTGAGGCTATCACTGCAGCAGGCATCATTAATTATCCTTATTGATTGTAGCTTTCAAAGATAAAGCATTATGCTGACTGGAAAATACCCTCTTCCTGCAAGGTCAAGGCTAAAATAGGGAAGCTAAATAATTGCATGAACAAACACAGAAAATAAAAATAACCTCTTGGAGGGGTTGTGTAATTAAGATCCAATTACAACATTTTAAGTCTTGTTTACAAAATGACAGGGTTCTTCTTGTCAAGTCATTTCCCTGAAAATTGCTCCACTACATGATAATTGCATTATAGCAGGTAACTGAAACAGCACCCTGGAAAGGAGGGCAGAAGGATCAGTTTCCCGGGATATGTGCTAACCTGCTCCTGCATTTTGACTCGCCCAGCAATGGAAGTGTGAGAGCCTTTGACAGTCTTTGTCTAAAAATACTAATGGTATGTTAAAACAAAACGAGTTAGATGGAGAAAGCAACATTGGCCAAGTCTTATTAGATTTATCTTAGCATAGTACAGTGTGGTCTCAGTCTCAAGATACCCCTGGGGTGTTAAATATATAGACACACACCTTTTATTCCTCTCTTTCTTTCCTTCTACAATCCTTCTGCTGCAGGAAGAATCTCAAGTTTCCAGAGATTTTTGGCTGCAAATGGCCCCGATGAAAGTAAGAGTCATTCAGCCTACATCATTTTTCTTCGTAGTCTGTAATGTTGAGAGAATGAGCCATCTTTAAATATTTGTAGATACCGTACATTAAAAAAAACCAACAGTGAAGGGGGAAAAACCAATCTGTTTATGCCCTAAGCAGATTTATTCATAAACGGGCTTACAACTGGCACAGGCAGGTTTACTCATGAGTAATTCTGACTGAGTTCAGTTGGACATTTCCTAGCAAGCATTCTTAGAACTGCACAAATGCAAATACAAGCATTCAACTTCCAGTTGTTGAACAGCATGATTCTTCAATTTTGGACATACTCGAAAGTTAAATGTGGTTTAGAATCAGGGCCATAATGTCTCTCTTTTTCTTTTTTATATAAAAAAATGCCCAGGGCATTAATTCATTTTATTTTTTTGATGTATTAATAATTATGTCATTGGATAAAGATGTGATGGGACTCTGTGCATTTTGAGCAGAAACATTTTCCTGACATCCATCTAATTAGAATTATTTGAATCTCAACATTTGTTTTAAGCAAGAACCTCATTGGCTGGCATATCAGCTCAGCCATCAACTTCTTCAGAGTCCTTAAAAAATTAAATCTACAAAAATGTCTCCCTTATAAACATAATGTATTTTTAAATCAAAATAATTGCACAAATGCATCTCTGGCTTCCAAAATGCAACTATTAATCTAACCTATGGCTGAATGCAGCCTCCTTCTTGTTCATCAAACCAATGTGATTTATGCAAAATTTCTGGTTCCCTGCTGAAACACTTTATTCTAAGGTTGCTGCCTTGTATGTAAATTATTTGAACGTAGGAATCTGCATTATACCATTTGAGGTAATTTGTCCATGTAACTTAGCATTGCCTTCTTTGACTCAGGCAGAAGACTTTCCTATCATCTGCCACCTACATAATTATTTGAACTGATATTGAAGTTCAAATTGAAGGGATTGAAGTTCGGAACTTCTGCAGGCATTACATGTGTTTTGCCACTGAGCCTTGCTCCCTCCTGCTTGGACAAAGAGTTTTTATCTCCATGATGAAATCCCTGTATTCGTTGCATGCAGCATTGTTTCCCTTCTGCTGTAGTTCACCTCCTGCCAGAACTTACTACGTTATCTGTCTCACTATCCACTGTGGCAAAATCATGTAATATATGCAATTTGCACAATTAAATACATAAATTGCTCAAGTTACATTGTCATTGCATTATTCCACTCCATTGTTTGCAGGCTGAAATAGCAACAACAGTGAATACTGGTCATATTTGTTAGATTGATAGCATGGGAATAATAAATGAAAATTGGCAATTTCTCCTCTTTTTATCTGTTTTCCATCAGAATTTTCTGGCATCCCTTTCCGCAGGAGACAACTCCACTGGACTGCGTTGTCTCCCACATTCAGTTCACAAACTTTAGCTTATTTTATTTGGGGAAAAATATAAACCACTAAAGCAAAATATAAATAAGTTTCTAAGTGCTATACATAAAACAATGTAAAATAATAATGAAGCATATAAAATCAGCAAAGTTTAAGAATGAAGACTAAATTATATGTCCCTGGATAGGCTGGTTGGAATAATAATAACAAGTTTGCAACAGGCATCTGAAACAAAGGTGCCAGATCATATTTCCAATCATAGGTGCTGCCACACCTAAAGGACTGACTCCTAACAGTTGAGGAACAAATGTTATGTGGGAAGCTTCCCAGATCTGAACAGTTGGATAGCATGCATGTAGCAAGGCAATCTTTCAAGTAAACAGGTCCCAAGCTGTTAAAGGGTTTATATACTTATAGTATATAACTTAGCCCAGTAACAAACTGGCAGCAAGTGAAGATCTTTCAACAGAAGTGTAATAGCTGCAGTTTCTGGACCAACTACAAGGGAAGCCCCACACAGAGTGTATTATAGTAATCTAGTCTTGATGTTGCCAATGCTTGGACTGCCGTAGCCAAGCTATCCTGGTCCAAGAATGGTCACAGCTGTCCTACCAGCCAAAGCTTGCGGCCCTACTCACAAGCACAAAAAGTGAGTACAGCTCATGGTTAGCGAGCTGGGTTAGGATGACGTGGTGAGCCAAGCAGCGTGGAGGAAATGAGACTGGAGTGATGCAAAGTGGCAATGAGCTCCTCTCCTGGAGACTGTCTGTTTGCCTGGTTCTGGTTACTGAGTCATGTGAATGAGGCCGTTGTGATCTTGGCGCATGTTGAGCTTTTATGTCTGCTCATTAAAGGTCGTGCACTTGCAGGAATATTATTTGGCAACTTTGTGAATTAGCTTACGAAACAGCCACAGCCGAGATTTTATGTGCAAAACCCCATCCTACTCATTTGCCCAACTCCTTCTGTATGTCTCTGTGAAAATAAAGTCTATGGCAGAATAGAACAAACAATAGAATTAAACCACCAGCAAAGAATGACAACAGTCTAACAGGCAATGCAATAAATATTTAAGAAGGAAAAGCCTGGGAATTTTTATTTTAAAGTTTTCACCTGGATCAAAAAGAACGCAATGTAGAGGCCAAACAAGCTTCAATGGATATTACATTCTGTAATTGGGGTGCCAACAATGAAAATGCCCTCTATTTTAGTAGTCAACTGCTGAAGGGTACCCAGAAAAGGACTTCAGAAGATTTTCTTAGGGTCCAGATAGGTATATGTGGTAAGAAGTGATCCTTCAGGTAACCTGGTCCCAAACCATTTACAGCTTTAAAATTTAATACCATGCCTTTAAATTGACTGGCAACCAATGTAGATGGCAGAATAGGATTGTTATTGGCCAGTCCCTTGAGATTTCCCTTAGCACAGAGTAGCTCTTGAACGTTACGGATGTAAAACCAACCAATTAGTAACTTAAGAACCAACCTTGCTCAACAGACTTTTGTTAAAAGTGAATAAGGACTTTCTGACACGACACAAGGAAATAAATGGTGAGAGTGGCGTGGAAGGAAGGCCCACGGAAGACCACGGGTGCACAGAGAGTTAACATTATTGTTCACTTTGCGGAAAAGCAAAGAGCAGATTATACATAGCAAGAGGGGGTAAAGGCATACACAAAGGCACCCATAGCAACAACTTCTAAAGGTAACTTATAGCTACATGGCTACTCCAGTCCTAATGTTCCCCCCTTGATCTTAGTATCATAGAACGCAACTCAATAAACTAGTGAGAGGAAGGGCCCCCTGCGGTGACAAAGAGACCCCCACTGCTAGGACCATATAATGGCAACTTATTGTTTATGGTACAATGTGGAAGAGAACATGTGCAAAAGGTGCGCAGAAAGGTCGACTGAAGAAGTTATCCCATCACCCTCTTCCTTCATTTACTGTGTAACGTAGGCCATTAAATATGGTGTTGAGGAACAGCAAAAAGAGACAGAGGGAGAGAGTTAAACATGGCAGGGGGAAAAATGGTTCATGCCAAACTATGTGTGATTCCTTTTTCTCTTGAAAGTTCAGCTTCCAAAGAGATGCATTGAACCTTTGTGATAGGAACAGTAATAGTTCTCTCCATCTGGTAAAGCATCACACACAGCAAATCAAAATTGTACCATTTCCTATATCATTTTGTACATGAAGGGAACTTCTTCTTCTTCTTCTTCTTCTTCTTCTTCTTCTTCTTCTTCTTCTTCTTCTTCTTCTTCTTCTTCTTCTTCTTCTTCCAGTGGAATCATGTTTTTTTTTAAAAAAAAAAAAATCTGGGTCCACTTATCAGCTCTTCTGGGTTCAGTTATCTGCCATTGTGCAAAAAGAATTTAACTTTTCACACCTCAGCTGTCTGTTGTCATTTGAACATCTTGATCCCGTTCATGCAACTGATTAAAGGTAAGTAAATGGTGGCAACTCTGCAAAGCAAACACAGGCCACGTATGTCTAAAAAAGAAAAAGAAAAAAAAAAGAAAAAAGTTTGCTCCAGAACAAAGAATGAAGATAGTGTCTTAGGATATGGTTGGAAGGGCAATTGCAAGTGCTTGAGCCTAACTGTAGCTACCTCCTTAACAGGGACAGAAGCAACACAATGGGACTTGTTTCTGACTAATCATGCATAGAGTTGCGCTGCTTATAGTTTTACTTTCTTTAAAATGTTGTCCATAAACTCAGGTGCCTTCTGGCAGAGAGATCTTAGAAGGTACACTTTTGTATTAGAAAGTTAGCCTTTCAGCACCACCTGCCACACCTTGCCCCCCGAGCTAGAAAATGAAAGAGATCATTTCCACCAAGAAAATCTACCTTGGGGCTTCCAAACAAAGTTCTTGCTCAAACCATAAATACGTAAACAACGTAGGGATACATGCAAACTACCCTGTGGCTTTACGGTAACAAGAATGGCACTCTGAGGAGCGCGACTCAGAATAAATGGACCACAAGCACTCTGCTGGGTAATAAACAGATTTCGCCGAGGCTCTGGAAGGATTCCATAATTTCAAATATAAAAGAAGTCTCCGCCATCGTTGCTGCATAAATTGCCGGCCTTTAAAAGCCTTATTTTTAGATTATGAGGATAAAATGGAAGATTTTGATGAGATAAGGTCTTCCCTTCCTTCCACACAAATTAATTGTACAATTTAATAAACTAACAGGTGGTTCCACTTCAGACACAGCAGATGTTAGGCTGAATGAATGGAGTCCCCTCTTGTGATCATCCCGTCCCTATGCTATTCCTTCCTTTATATCAATCCCTTTCTCCCCCCACCCTCTCCTTTTCTTTCTATTTGATTTATGAGCAGCTACAGTATGAGATGTTTTGTCTGAATTATATGAATATTGATGACAGGGTAGTGTTGATTTTAGCTGAACTAATAACTTTTATGCTCTTCCTGGAAATGTTTCCTCTTTACAATGAAGTATGGCTCCCTACTGTGGTATCAGATTTTTCACCTCTTTAGACTATGGTACAGAACCCTCTCTTATATGAATTTGTTCTCCCAAAAGGCACCTTCAGTGGCTACAAGAGCTGGTGGGGCACAAAAATAAAATAAAATTGGTTGGCTCAATGCTGCTACTTTCTGCCTGGTTAGTTATTTTACTTAGTTAATAAAGTAAACTAAGTCAGTTTAATAAACCGACCTTCTGCCACTCCTCGGTGGAGCTCAGGACAATGTCTGTGGAGTGCACAGGTAGTCTATGATACAGGGGTTCCTGCTGCTGCAACAGAGAAGATGCACACAAACATGGGAGGAACACAGAAATGCAAAGTTCATTTCTGGACATAGTGGGTGATTGAGCCAAGAGTTTTAGTAGGTTTTCGAAAGAGAAATAAACTGCACACGCACTTCCATGCCACTACTGTTTCGGAGTGGGATTCAGTTCATGTACCAGCAACTTCAGGTTGGATAATTAAAGTGGGTTTTAGTGCAAACTTGCCCCTGCCCCCAACTCAGACTGTTTGCAATAAGGAAAGTGACATGAAAATGGGCCAAAATAGACCGTAACATGGTCACCACAGACCTGGATGGAAACCCAAAGGCTACTTTGTCCCACCTCCTGCTGATACAGTAGACCCACTGCTGGAGCATACTTGAGAGTTTGCCCATCTGGCCTCTACTTAACCTCCCATGGAGGAGAGGCCACCATCAGCAATAGAGATGGATTTGGAGGCAGAATATCATTAAAAAGCTTGAGAAACAGCCTGCTAAGCCACTGAAGGTGAAATAGAGGTTGCCATTCCAGGCGAGCTGCCTACTGAGTATTCAGCCTGATTACTTGACACAAAGTTTGCGGGAAGGTTAGACAATGTGGCTATTTATCGAGCATTCATTCTGATTTGTTAGTGGGCAAGGTTGTAAAGCATCGTGCCTGTTATGCCACATAATAATAATAATAATAATAATAATAATAATAATAATAATAGATTATTTCTACCCTGCCCATTTGGCTGGGTTTCCCCAGCTACTCTTGAGCTCCTGGGAGTAATGGTAGAATATAAATATAATAATAACAACATGAATAGTTTTCTTCAACCTTGGGTCCAAAGGTATTGTTAGATTACAACTCCCATCATCCATAGACAGCTTTGCCAATGACAGTGCCTGCTCACCCATGAGGTGGATTGAGACAGCTGCCTCAGGTGGTGGAATCCCATGGGGCAGTACCCCTGCAGATGCTCTGCTTGGTGCTATCTCTGCTGCTGCTGGAGAAGCGAGGAGAATTGGTGGGGCGGCAGCAGGGAGCTGCAACTTCCCGTTTTGCCTCAGGTAGTGAAATGGGATGGGCTGCCCCTGGCCTGGCCAGTGGTCAGGGATGCTGGAAATTGTAGTTCAATGGGATATGGGGACTCAAGGTTGAAAAATACTGTTCTGGATGATGGTCTCATTTTTATCTCAGCCTTCCTCTCAGAAGCTCAGGGCAGCAAAGCTTGAAACCAGAATGGAGCAGTAGTCTGCATGGCTCCAGCATGTTTCCTTCCTGGATACCAAAGAGGCTCGAATGGAAAAGAAGCTGCTAAATTTTAACAGCCTATTAATGCAAAATGACCATTTATGTCCCAGCTGCATCCTTGAAAAACTGTCCCTTAAAGTTTGAAAGCTGTACAAAGTCCTTATACCTCTGCTGTCTGTTTCCTGAAACGAATGCCTTTAAAATGCTGCCATTTTTTTTTTATTTTTTTTTTAAAAAAAACAATTTCTAAACCTTTCATTGCTGTATGTTGTGCTGTACAGCAAGGAAAGGCAATAAACACTGCTAGCGGTGTTAGAACATAATTACTAATTTCCTAGTGGAAATTTGTGAGCGAGGACCAAGTATTTATTATGTCTCCTGAACAGATTTAAGAACTTGGAAATACTCAAGCACTAAATTCAGGAAGGGGAACAGAACAGGACATAATTCACTTTTTTTTTTTAAAAAAGGGAGAACTTGGCAGCCAGAGTTTTATTCACATTTTTTAAAATACTAGTCATTTTATTACAGAAATAAAATACCATGTTTATTCAAGGTCATGTAGAACAACAGCCTGTTGTTAATAAGCTATGCATTTTTCCTAATGAAAAATATGGAAAACATTATTTAGTCACATTGAATGTTAAGATTCAAGAGCAGGAGAAGAGCCCTGCTGGATCAAATCACAGACCCATGTTTGACTCAGGACTCCAGTACCACAAAGACCATCTCTTCCCCATATGAACCTACCTGAGCCTGATGATCAAAACCAGAGGCCCTTTTTCGTGTGCCTCTTTTGAGGGAGCTGCAGAAGGTGGCAATGAGAGAACAGATCATTTTAGTCATGCCTCCCCAGCTGTGGAAAATGCCACCCCCCACCCCAGGAAATGTGCCTGGTGCAAACATTGCCAGCCTTTACGGACCAAAGACATTTCTGTTTACTAGGAACAGGTGAATCTGCCAATTTCAGATTCTCTCACTTTCTCACTTTTTCCAGACTTCAGTTTTGCGGATTTTCACATTCCTCTGCGGTATTTTTTTTTATTTTAAGCCCTTGTGAAATTTCAACAGCTTTTTAGTGGCAATTGCTCCCTATGTACATGTTTTTAGATGCAATATTGCCTCTGTTATTTTTATTTCCCTCGTTATTTATATTTCCCTTAATATAACGCCTTTTTGTATGTTATTTTCACTTATACACTATTTTATTTATTTATTTCACAAAAATTATACACCATTCGGTTGTAACAAAACCTCAAAGCAGTTTGCACACATCTTTATGCACCTCTGTGGCACACTTTACCTTAGCATATGCATTTTGGTGTATACCTTACTTGGACGGCAAAATTCAGAGACATGCGCATTGCGAAGGACAGCTGCGTTTCAGAAAGTGTGGATTAGATAGATTTATGTTTAAATGCACACTGAATCTAATTTTCCCCCATCCCTACTGTTTATTCAGGTCTCTGGATCTTAATTTAGATGGCAATGTGGTAAGATCTATGGCCTGTTTTTATGTCCATCAGTTAGAGGGGTGGGATTTGTCCTTTTAATTCTTCTTGATCAGCTTTAGCATTTCTCTGATTTGCTTCCTGTTTATCCTACAGTATTTTGGAATTTGAATGGTTGATAAGTTGGGTTTCTAAATATGCTGCAAGTCACTCTGAGATGTTTTGTACAAAAAGCGAAGACCAATTATAATAAAAATCTAGTCTGCCATCCTGTTTCCCACCCGGCCAACCAGATGTTTCTGTTATTCCCCAGAAACTGGTGTTCAGAGGTCTGTCTCTCATCCTGGAGGCAGTATTTAGCCATCACGACTAGCAGATAACTTTATCCTCTTTGAGTTTATCTAATGCCCTTTGAAAATTACCCCTTTGCAGTCCCTCTTCACATGTTATTGCACAAAGGAGCAATATGGATACCAAGGGGTCGAGCATTTAGGCCTGCCCCTGTGGTCTTGTGGCTTTCCTTAGCCTGTTATATGTTAGGAAAAATCCTGAAGCAGGAAGCTTTCTCTGTTTGTGGAGGTTTCCATCTTACCCCTGCAGGATTAGAGTTCCAAATCCCATGAGAAGCCCAAATGGATAGCACTTCAAATCGTGTGCAAAAGTGGGAGGAGGACCTTAGATATTAGGATGGAGTCGCTGCAAGTTTGCCCCTAGTTTTTTTGCACATAAAATGTTAGGAGTATTAGATTTTGAATTTCTGCATGTGCAACCACATGGGCAGGCAAACAAAAAGGAATATTCACATTGGCCTACAACATCTCAGAGAGCCATTTGGCGCTTGCTCCTCAATAATAGGATTACCACTGGGGTGTAAAATACGGGCACTTGTCCAAGTCCAATTTGTTCCAATAGGTTTTGTGCCAGAGTCTTTCCTTAAAAAAATTGTACTAAGTGTATAGTTGATAATTCATCTATTCTTAGATTTATGAGGTAATTTAAGATATTCCTATTTGACCTAGTTAATGGCAAACTGACACTGGTATTGTTAAATTTAGATATAAAGTGTGATGATCTGATGGTTAACTAATTAAGGCAAACTGCCTTGAGTTAAATATTTTTAGAAAGACTGGTGGAAATGGATTTAGACAACAAATCCAATCTACGTCCCTTACAAAGCCAGATTCATAAAGTTTATTTCCTGTAAATAGGTAATAATCATATTATTAGGGCTGTAATCCTATACCCACTTTTGTAAACTTTATTGATGTCAATGGGGGTTTCTTCTGAGTAGGCATGTATAGGATTGTCCACACAAAGCTCACTCTTTTTTCTTATCTTGAAGACTTATAAACCACTTTTCAGAACAATCTTCTTACAAAGTGGTTGCTATTTTCCTAGAAAAAGAGGTCCATTGTTCTTTAATCATGGCAGCTCACCACAAATGCTTCCATTGCCCTCTAATAATGGCAATGGCACCCAGCTGAGAAGTGACAGAACTGAGTTCTGAAGAGTTCCTTCCGATAAAAAGCCCTGCAGATAACAATCAATAAAACACAACAAGCTATTAATCAGAACACAGTAATATAAATAAGGGGATGCAGGGCCCTTCCAGAGCAAGGCATTATGGGTGGAGTTTCAGTAGAGTTTTGCATGAATCTACTATAAGAATATTTAGCTGACACACACTGCCATTTCAGACTGGACCTGTCTTTCCATTCACCTGGACACCTTCCTCCTTACAATTCTTGTGAAGTTACCTAGTGGAGGGGAGATAAACATTTCAAGCACACGTATTTATTAGTGCCCAGTGGATTGCAGACACACAAATTGTTTGTATAGCTGCATTAGCATGCTGTCTAATTCAGACCAGTCCGTGCAACGTTTGTGAAGGCTGTAATTAGAAGAGCATTGCTAAGTGCTGGCTAGAAAACAAAATAATCCTGGAATATATTGTTCTTGCCAAGGAAGAAAAGGCGGGAGGGTTATCTCAAGTGCTTTCTAAGACTGGGATATCATTTATTTTCCTTATTATTTCACATTCTGATGGGAGAGAGCCTGCTAACAGTTGAATATTATTGTTTGCAAATTAATGCTGTAAGGCTCTTTTTCAAAAAAGTCAAAGCTGCACTACTTTGATTTCTTCTGAGGAAACTTTTTCCTAATGGTTTGCTACAGTGGTTAATCTTTTTCTTGGCCAATACCAAGTTTAAATCCAGTCCAAATGCCACTTCTCAGTCACAGCTGTAAAGGATTAAAAATGATTATACAGGCATTTGTCATCTTGCCTGATACATAAGTTCATGTCAACGTTATCTTCGGAACTGACATCCAGTTTCATCTTTGAGGTGAGAGAATAAACTGTTGACTAAATGGATTAGCTATAATGCAATTAGTGCCCTATTCACAAATGATTCTTTGAGTGCAAGGACTAAAACACAGGGGTAAGATGTGCATAGAAAAGGGGAAGAAAATGGAGGGAGTGGGGGTGGGTGTACTATTCAGTATTTTGCATCCATTCTCTGCGGCACATAGGGAAACAGACTCAGCAAAGAAAGCTTTAATTTGGTAAGGTCGCAATAATGCTATGCAGTGCAAAAATAATTTCATCCAGCAGCTTCAAAGACTTTCGTTCAATACACAAGGGATACAATCCACTAAGCACCTTTGGGGAAGGGGTTGTAGCTCAGCAGTAGAGACCCTGCCCTGCATGCAGAAAGTCCCAGGTTCAATCCCAAGCATATCCTGGTTAGGGCTGGGAGAAAACTCTGACTGAAAAACCCTGAGACCTGATGCCAAACACTGTAGGCATGGTTTGATTCGGCATAAGGCACTTTCCTTTGTTTACAGCAGCTCTTCAACCCCTGTTTGTTGCAAGGTGTTTCTAAGGAGCTTGGGTCCAAGCCACCTGAAAAATGCATGCAGGCTGACCAACCTGCTCATAAATATATTTGGTAAGTCAGTCAGTCAGTCAGTCATTCAGTCAGTCAGTATTTGGTCATAGAATCATAGAATCATAGAGTTGGAAGAGACCACAAGGGCCATCGAGTCCAACCCCCTGCCAAGCAGGAAACACCATCAGAGCACTCCTGACATATGGTTGTCAAGCCTCTGCTTAAAGACCTCCAAAGAAGGAGACTCCACCACACTCCTTGGTAAGTCTTATATGGCCATAGCAGAGGCCGGCAAATATATTTGGTAAATATATGGTCTTGTTAGGTGGTATACTTCTTGGGGTGCTGGGTGGGTGGACAATATGCCTTCATTAATCTTTTTTTTTTTTAATAATATTTATTCAAAGTTTAAGAATTACAAAAAGACTTCCGGGTTAGCGCCATCGGTAATGGCGGAATTCCTCTGATTCAGAGGAACCCGCTCCGCTAAAATAGGGTCGTGCTGCCACGGCGAAGGCGGAGACCCTTCAAAAATCCCAGGCAGAGGAAGCCTGGGAACGTGGGATTCGGCTCACACCAAGAGTGCCCCCCCTACCCACACGGAAACCCCTTTTCGGGGGCTCCGAAGGGACGCGGGGTAAGTGGCACGGTGTCTCGAATCGACTGCTATTTTCACGGAGCGAAGCTGCACAGCCGTTGCCGGAGAGCACTGACTTCTTTTTGTGGACATTCGGATTTCAAACAAAAACCCGTGAGTAGTACGGAAATTTGATTTTTTTAAAAAAATATTTTAAAATTCGGTACGATCGGGGAAGGTCCAAACAGGAAGTCCGCCTCCCCTTTCTGTAAATAGTTTAAAGCAAGGAACCTGTCAACTAAGGTCGTGGAGAGTTTTCTTTTCTTCCTTGCCTTTTTTTTAAAAGGACTTTAATTCTACGGATTGACACTATAAGAAAATTTATTTGGAAGCAGGGGAGCCTGCAAGAAAAGAGCTAAATTTGGGAATTGATGGGCCACCCCACCCCCCGGACCCGGGAGTGGTCCGTGAGAGCCCGTTGAGGAAGTAAAGAACAATTTGACAGCTGTCAAACTAGCTGCCAAGAAGCAAAAAGAGGACTTTGTTTCTGTTGTCTACATTTGTTACAAGTTTGCCTTCGAAAAGAAGGAAGGACTGTTACAATTTAACTGGACTTTTGGATCTGTGCTGAATGGAGTAAAAAAGAAATCTAAATTCCCCCTAGAGGGAGCTTTGGGATATTGCAGAGAATGGCTCTTGGAAAAAAAATCCAGTTTGAACTGAATAGGACATTTTTTCTCTTGGGA
This sequence comes from Podarcis cretensis, assembly GCF_951804945.1. NCBI lineage: Eukaryota > Metazoa > Chordata > Lepidosauria > Squamata > Lacertidae > Podarcis > Podarcis cretensis. Next base: position 81,312,562 of record NC_137174.1, on the reverse strand, counting down.
AAGCTGCAAGGTCAAATTGGTGTTTTGACTACAAACGTCACAACTTTGGACACAAGTGTGAGTGCTATCATTGAATTTGATAAGAATTTGGCACAGGAATTTTACTCAACTGAACAAACAGGGGAATTGGAGAAGGAGAACTATGTTGCCTCTGAAGAGAAGAAAGGGGGAGACGTAACCCTGCAGGTGCGAAAGGAGAGCTGTAATTTGAGCTCTGACATGTTGGCAACAAGAGGAAATAACTTTGTGAAGATTCTGAAGATGGAAGCTAGGCCTGAATTGGAAAGTGAAAGATGGAGAGATCTCCTTATGGGGAGACCAGATGTCCCTAGGATTATAAACTTGATTCAGTTGGAAGTTGAAGTTTTGGGGACATTTGGAACTGAAGGGAGAATGAAACAAGATTTGGAATACCCCATAGGCCTTACTTTTAAGTACGGAGGCTTGGCTGGAAGGAATGTGGAAGCTGCTGGGTTGGAGCCTCCCCAAGATTTGGCTTTCAATATTAAGGACTATCAAAAAGACTGGCAGAGGGGACATGAGAGAGATTTAAGGGCCTCGGACGTAAGATCTCCGGGCTAATGGCTTTTTGAGTTGATGGACTTATGGTGGGGACTGAAACCGGGAAGGGGGTATGGGTGGAATGGAAATGAGAAACTCAAAGGATGTACAATATAATTTGCTTTTTTGTCTTTTTTTGTTTTTTATGAGAGTTGGGAAATTCGTGGAAGGGAATCGTTTTCGATCTTAGAGAAATGTCTTAAGAATAAGTATTGATATATAGGTTTAAATGAGAGTTAAGATTGTATAAAGTAAAAGTGGTTTTTTAAAAAAAAAAATTAAATTGTTTAAATGAAATTAAGGATGGAAGGATTTGCAGAAATAACGATTTGAACTAGATACAAAAATGGGAGGTGTGAGGAGGTCAAGGAAATAAGTTAAGGAGGAAAGCTATGTAAAGGTTCAATCTGTTTTTTGTTTTTTTTAAGTGAGTGTATTTTCTTTTTTGATGTTGTTATATCCTTTGTTTTTTGTTTTTTGTATTTTTCTTCTTTTCTTTTTGTAATTCTTAAACTTTGAAAAAATAAATATTATTAAAAAAATAAAATATATGCCTTCATTAATCTTAACTGGACCATAAAGAAGTCTGACTGCCGAAGAATTGACGCTTTGAATTATGGTGCTGGAGGAGACTCTTGAGAGTCCCATGGACTGCAAGAAGATCAAACCTATCCATTCTGAAGGAAATCAGCCTTGAGTGCTCACCGGAAAGACAGATCCTGAAGCTGAGGCTCCAATACTTTGGCCACCTCCTGAGAAGAGAAGACTCCATGGAAAAGACCCTGGTGTTGGGAAAGATGGAGGGCACAAGGAGAAGGGGACGACAGAGGACGAGATGGCTGGACAGTGTTCTTGAAGCTACTAACATGAGTTTGACCAAACTGCGGGAGGCAGTGGAAGACAGGAGTGCCTGGCATGCTCTGGTCCATGGGGTCACGAAGAGTCGGACACGACAAAACGACTAAATAACAACAAATCTTAACTGTGCATGAACATCCTGCTGTTAATACCACCACTGCCACCACACTGCTGCTATTGCTTCTAAATCAACCTGATGCGGCAAGAGGAAAATGGTGGAAAGTCCTGAGTTCAAATCTACCTCAGGTCACAGTGGACTCACTGGGTAGTCAAGCCACTGCCTCTCAGCCAAAGTCTACAGTCTCTGTGATTTGATGTCATCAATACTGGCCTGCTCTATAACTCCTAACCCTTCACAGACTTGGGGATAGTGGAGTGGCTGCAAAGCCCTATTATGCAAGTGGAAGTCATTTCACTTGTGCGGTTACTTAGCTGAATCCCACCCAATGCTTAGTTCTGGCATTTGTGGTTTGCATCTGTTCCTTATGAGTAGATGTTGTTTTATTAATGAGCAAATAATTCTGAGTAGCCTGCAAAAAGAGCAATCTTCCTCTTTCTTCTTCTTCATGAAATTAAAGCAACGCTTTAATGCCACAACAGTCCCAATATTAGGTGAATTCTTCCTTGTTTGTTGGATTTCTGCTGAATTGGGAACTGGGAAACATGTTTTCTAAAGTGCATAGATGATTTGTAAAATGAAGCAAACCTAAGAAGGAAAAGGAAAAAGACTGTACTGACGGGGATATTATTTTGCAAAGACAATGTAAACTCAGATTCATGAATGTCATTGCTGTGGTAAAAACTGGCACTCACAAAAGCACTGTCCTTGGCAGGTTTGTAATAGAAAGGGAATACTTGCTGTCTGACTGAGCTACAGTATCTATTTAACCACCTCGCTGGTCTTGGCTCCCTGGAGAATCCAAGGGGAGAAATCTCCAAGAATTATTTTCCAAGTACTTAATTGTTCCAGCTTTACTAAGTCTTTCTTATCTCCTGACTGCTTCAGTTATCCTGGAAGTGGGGAGGGGGAGAAGGAAAGTACTGTGCGAACTGAAAGAGGCAGACATAGCGTTCATGGTTAATTTTTAAGGTGAGACTAAACAGTTCCCTGCATTTCTTTTCCTTTCCACCTTGCCAGATAGCCACACAACTGAGCAGCTTAGGTGCTATTGCTTCTCCTTTTATATAAGCAGATGCAAAAATGAGGACTAGAACAGAATACAATTTTCAGACTTGGGCAGTGCAGCCCAGGACACATCATTTTGCATTTGTATAAACCGAGGTGGTCAAAGGGGGAGGGGCAGGGGGCAGGGGGGAAAACAACCCTGAGGTGACTAAAGCTTTCCATATTTTCATATTCCATACGGCTCTACTTTCTGCATCTGGTGCTACACCTCACCTCCTTTCAGGAGAGAATGTGTTGGAAATAATGGATGCAATGCTAAACTATGGTGGTTAAATATGGCATTTAACTATGGCTGAGTAGTTTCTGCAGCAAACTACTATTTTAAAGGCGCATTAGATCGGTTACTGCAAATGACCTGATGACATCATTGCAATGCCACAGTGAGATTTGCCATCACTTTAAATTTGATATCTGAAAGCGGAGAGATAAACATGTCCTTTCTTTGAATCCAGTGGGAGCAAAATCATTCCCATATGGAATCATTTGGAGGGAGGGGGAGATGAGGCTTTTGCTTGGTGGGAGATCTGTGATTATATGACAGTGATCCATGTCAATGAGGACCAAATGGGTGGTTTATCCTTAGGAAATGCTGTTTGTGTTTTTGATACGTATTTACTATAAGTAAATATTAAGTAATTCAAATCAGCTGACACGCTTATTAAGAACTGAAACCTTCTCGTTTTTCTCATGCCCCCCTATTAGCTTCCACAAGATGCATCAACATGGCGAGGCAGAATCAATCATTCTGAAGATGTACGTAGAGACAAGCCAACTCCATCTAGGTTTGTTATCAAGGATGCATTTTAGCAGAGGACCACTGCAGCATCCTTTCCCAACCTGGTGCCCCCTGCAGATGTTTTGGACTACAAATCCTTTCTCACAAGCATTTTAACTGGACTGCCCCCCCCCCCGATCACAGCAGCCACCAGGCAAAGGCAGCACAGTACATACCCATTTCCCTGAGTCAGCCAAACTTCATGAAACAACACTTTGCAGTGAATAGCACTTTCAAGGATAAAAGCAGGCAGGAGGGAGTGACTTACAGAAGACAACCAGTGCTGGCCTGAACCCGGATTGTGAGCATGTTTTGGACCAAGGCTCGTTAGCGACTTTTTTCAACTAAAGTAAAAGTAGCAAGGTTCTGCAAAGTTTTTTAAAATATGTGACTAACGTAACATGTAACATTTGTCTTCTGCTGCTTCACTTTTCTATACTTAGAGGAACATAAAATTTAGAAAAATTAATGTGTGAGTGTTTTGAGGGGAGGAGGTATTGTTGTGTGGTGAGTTCAGTGTTTTTAAATGCTTTTGGTCAACCTATTCATTTCCCTCACAGCCGATGGAACTTGATAGTTCTATTTCTTTCATGGGTTTCAAACTGTAATATTTTACACTGCAAAAGTTTAATGTATATTTAGCTTTCCCGTATTTAATTCTTTTCTCCATGCCAATGCATGTCAAAGCTTATGTCACGTAACCTGTAGCAGCTGACTAGGACGGCAATCTATTCTTGAAGATACGAATATTCTAACAAATTGTTGATTGTCACAAACATTTTGAGCCAATCTGGGGAATCTGGTCAAAAAGCAAGAGACAAACCACACAAAGCAAATCAGCAAATTCTTTGAGCATGGATGACCCAACTTCCACGACAAGAAAAACTGAATCCTGCAGGCTGTATTAACAATGCAAATTGAATAGATTTGTATAATTTGGATAATGTATTCTGCTTACTGTTTTGCATAAATTATTCTACCAGGGAAAAGGTTCAGGAATTTTGCAGGGTACCAAAATTTTGTTCTCTGACCACTGACCACTGGCCTTGCCCACGCACTGGCTGCCAAGCACATCTTCACAACCATCATAGCTGGGAAGCTTTGAAAGCTCCGATTTTTAGGAAGTGGAATTATACGGTAAATAATAAATACCACATTTCCTGGTGTTCACCCAGTCCTGCACTAGAGTCTTAATTAGGGTTTACGTGTGTTGTTGTAAATTCAATTAACCAGCCGTCCTAAATGTTTACTGAGATTAATGGCCTTGAACTTCCTGTTCCACAAATAGTCGGATAATGAATCCCACCAACAGCTGTGTTCTCAATGCCCTCTTTTAGTTTCCTCCTATCACCTCATCATTTTCATCTGCGCAGAGGAATTCCTGCATTTCCATGTGAGCTCTCTTCCTTGGCAGTCCCTTCCTGATTCTGCTTAAGTCAAGGTAAAATGCAATAGTCCTTCAGAAAGGCACTCCCTTCAGTAATCTGCAGCCTTGGCTAATTTGACAGAACTTCTGCATAAAACTTTGACTACTGTGGGACAGGCTTGCAAAGCACCCGGGTGGCAACTTCTCACACTTTACCAATAAAGAGGAGCATCACCAAAAAAGGAGGATGAAAACAGGAGCAGATTTGCATAACACGTGCATGCCCTCATTTATTTATATAGGTGCATTTTAATTTTTTTTATAATTAAATAGAAATGCAATGCATCTCACCTTAGTGAGGAAGATCTCACTATGCCCGCTCAATCTGCAGTTCAAATTCTAACTGTTGATAGGAGATTTCAAGTCCCCTACTGCTCTCTCTTGTTATGGTCCTTAATCTTAATGCTGGATGTAGACAGCTGTCGAGCAGAGAATGCCTTCAAATAGGTGTCTGTTCTCTGACACTGGTCAATGAACACCAATGATTGCTGAATTATAAAGCAGAAAGGCTCAAGGAAGTGAATGTAGAACCCATTGCGGTGGTCAAGATTGACTAATTTACAGTGCGATCCAAACCCAAGATCCACCAGGATGAAAGAGTTCAGATTTTGGTCTTTCCCAGCTGAGCTGGGCCTCAGTCCAGGCTATGTCAAAGTTTAAACCCCATGACCTGGTTGAGCTGGAGATATGCTAGCATACATCCCTCACCCTGGTTCAGCCAGTGGAACTTACAGTATCTTAAATTCCCCCAAAGGGGTGTTGTGGGAGCAAGGCATGGCAAGAAGAAATTTACAGCTATTCCAAATCTCTGTCAACTTGGTCATGTGACCTAGCAACCAAGTTATTTTGAAAGGAGTTTGGGTAGGGGTAACTTATGGTGGTGTAAATTGCTCCAGCTTTCTATAGTTAGGACTGCTCTGTAAGCTTTTGTTTGTTTGTTTAAGGCATTCATAAGCCACTCAATTACAGTGGTACCTCAGGCTAAGTACTTAATTCGTTCCAGAGGTCCGTTCTTAACCTGAAACTGTTTTTAACCTGAAGCACCACTTTAGCTAATGGGGCCTCCTGCTGCCACCACGCCACCAGAGCACGATTTCTGTTCGCATCCTGAAGCAAAGTTCTTAACCTGAAGCACTATTTCTGGGTTAGCAGAGTCTGTAACCTGAAGCGTATGTAACCTGAAGCGTATGTAACCCGAGGTACCACTGTATTCACATTTCTAAGCAAGGCTCCTCTCTGCACATCGATCTCCATTCACGAATCTGGAACATACAAAAATGGTTCAGAGGCAAGCAGAGTGCTCAGATATGCAGAGATTTTGGAACTAAATTAATAATGAAAGGCTTCCCAGGGGAGAGAGACCAAAATTTTGTGGAAGAATAATTTTGAGTTAGCTGTAGTTTGAAGCACTACTTCACATCAAATAGGGCAGCTGGGGTGTGAGTGTGTGAAACAGAGAAGACCAGATTCAGTGTATGGAACTGCAGAGCTAGATGGCTGAAACTCACTGAGCTGAGAGGAATTTGAGGACACAGTAGCTTTTAAAGCTGCTCTTTTCTTTGAAACATAGAAGGTCGTATGCATCCCATCATTATACAACTGTAGGCATTAACAGGAGCAACAGCGGAATGCAGAGCTTTAAAAGAGCTTTTGAGGAAATTACCCAGACACAACCTGTGGTGAACTTCATTTATGCTTTTAAATACAGGCCAGCATTTTCTCTGCTTTATCTTCCGAATGTTTACGATGGCGTGTTCCCTATCTGCTTCTTCCAGCTTTGAAACAGAAGTAGCAGCCTTTCCCCCTGCCCTGGATCAACCAAGGTCTCCATTTGACAGAACAGTAGGGGGCAAAGATTGTAGACTGCTGTAGTTCAGGCCTTTTGAAAGACCTGATCCCCGAACATAGGCTGCTATTTTATTTTTACTTTTTAAGAATGAAATGCAGAAGTGGTGAAACAAGGTTTCAGCTACTGTGATACAAAAAGTAAAGAGGGGGGGAGAAGCGTTTCAGGTGATTTCAAGAAGACCTGTTTTGCTTGGAGACTGTTAAATGAGAAATTACTCTACTGGGTGTTGACAGTAGAGAAAAGGAGCAATAGGCCAAAAAAAAAAAAAAAGTTCGTTCGTTCTCTCTCTCTCTCTCTCTCTCTCTCTCTCTCCCCTGGTTGGATGCAACCTAACCCTACACAATATTTCAATTGACAGTCACAATCGCTATAATTTTGTCATACTGTTTTCTCCACCTGCTAAAATCCTTTCTGTTTGGGCGACTCTACCCAGGCACATGTCATTTTATTATGAACATTTGTGTTGTTGTTGTTTTTTAAAAAAATGTTTGTTTCTATCTATATTTCGATAATTTTATTACAATAGCCCCTTCGGTGGGATTTAGGGAGGGCTCAATTGAAAGAGAAAACTGCCGTGTGGCTGTCTTGGAATCAAACTGGTAACTTTATAAGATTGGTACATATTAAACAGCAATCCATAAGGGTGCTTATGGATCCTGAAGCCATGATTACAAGTGTTTTAGACATGGAAAATGGAATAGAGAATGAATCTTGGAGTAATCTGTGAGGCACGTTTCCCTATAAAACCATCTCAGCCAGCATCAAGGAAACCATGCTGAAGACAATGAAGAAATGCTGCTTACCTCCAGTTAAACTCTCAAATATACTTCACTTATGTGCTGGTGAGGTTGTGGGGAGAGAGGCATCTATAGGCACATGTGGTGGTCATGTCCAAAGGTGGCAAATTTTTGGGAACAAGTGTTTTAATGAGCTAAGTAAAATTACTTATCATGAAGTTTCCAGAGCTTGTGTTACCAAATATGTATTTAAATGTGATCAGGACTTGGTGGGTTTCTCTTAGTGGCAGCACATATGGTTATAGCCACATTTTGGGAGGTCTTAAAAGGTGTGAATTTGATCGCTTGGTACTATAGTGTGTTGTGTATTGTCTTTATGAGAAAATTGGCTCACAAATTAAGACTGCCAAGAGGAATAAAGCACAAATATACATTTGCAGGAGAATGGTGGAGCTTTATTTTGTTTAGGAATTCCACAGAAAACCAAAGACCAGTTCCAAAGGTTTGTGCTAACTTGCAGAACACTTAATAAGAACATGTTTTACAGATGTATACTGTTATATGTTGTGGTGTATGTATGGAAACAGAGGTTTTCATAATGTATTTTGGGGGGTCTCCATGGAATTTGTTTTTTATGGGGATACACATACCCATAAACATTTTGTGAATCTTTGTACTTTGTCCATTTACAGTTCTTTGTACTTTGTCCATTTATTGTATTTATTTTCCCCAATTTGAACTATAAAATTGTACTTTGTCCATTTACAGTTCTTTGTACTTTGTCCATTTACTGTATTTATTTTCCCCAATTTGAACTATAAAATTGTGATTTTCTTGAGTTAAAAATGAGAGTACCCCTAACCATTTTTTTTAGAAAAAAGCACTGTGTGTGTGTGTGTGTGTGTGTGTGTGTGTGTGTGTGTGTGTTTGTGTATACACACACTGGTCCTTCATGGCTATCACTCATGCCAAAGACCACCTCTTATCTGTGACTTTCAGGGTATTTTCAAGTCCTATATTTCTGTTGTAAGATTATAGCCTGCTTTATCCCTTTCACTTTTAGAACTGCAAGGCAAATAAATATTCCTTCCCTTTCAGACATCTGCTAGAGTCTCAGTATGCCTCTACAACACAATACTTAAAAATGTTTTTCATCCTGTCTGTTGATATGCTCTCACTAACACTTCTTCAGCTAGATGATAGATTTGAAATTATTTCTGAAAAAAGGATTAAATGTTAAATTAAGTTTGGGGTCATTGCGCCATGCAACACACTTACTTTCTAGCCGCTCTGACCAGTATTTGGCTGCTGGACAAAATATCAACAGAGGGATGAAACCTCAGTGATGTATTGTTAACATAAAGCCAGCCAGCTGGACTAGCTACAGCAAACTTTTAATTTACTAGTTATACAATTCCACAGCTGTATTTTCATGGAAAGAATTGCTGTCTGGTTGAACGAGTGTAAAGGAGAGGATGTTAACAGGTTGGCTTGAGGACTAAGGAGGCCCCCAAATACTTTTTTTATAAATGGATGTGATATGGGAGGGGATGGCATTTCATTTAGAGAAGAGAAAGTAATCTTGGGATTTGAAACCACAATATTCAGAATATGAGGGGAGAGAGATACAGGATTTGTGGTAAAAGTGCCAGACCAAAAAGCAAGCTAACTCTCAGCAAAGTTCAAGTGCCATGTTTTGAGGTGAGGCTAGCGTTTTTAATCTTTTGGATGCATTTGAATGAAAGTATTCTATGTCTTGAGTGAGAGATATTCTGACCAAAAGTAAATGACTGGAGGAGAAAGAGGAGGTGGAGGTGGAAAACAGAGACATCATCTGCACTATGTATTTAAAGCAGTATCATACAGTGGTTTCATAGTTTGTTAAGGGTGCTGAGAGTTATTAGGAGATCAGTTATTAGGAGATCAGTTATTAGGACGCAGGTGGCGCTGTGGGTTAAAGCCTCAGTGCCTAGGGCTTGCCGATCGAAAGGTCGGCGGTTCGAATCCCTGCGGCGGGGTGCGCTCCCGCTGCTCGGTCCCAGCGCCTGCCAACCTAGCAGTTCGAAAGCACCTCCGGGTGCAAGTAGATAAATAGGGACCGCTTACCAGCGGGAAGGTAAACGGCGTTTCCGTGTGCGGCTCTGGCTCTGGCTCTGGCTCAGAGCAGCGATGTCACGCTGGCCACGTGACCCGGAAGTGTCTCCGGACAGCGCTGGCCCCTGGCCTCTTAAGTGAGATGGGCGCACAACCCCAGAGTCTGTCAAGACTGGCCCGTACGGGCAGGGGTACCTTTACCTTTACCTTTTATTCCCCACACAGGCCTACATTTTCCAGAGTTCCCTGGGAAAAGGGATTGACTGTTAAACCACTCTCAGAACTGTAGCTCTGTGATGGGAATAGGCCTCTCCTAACAACTCTCAGCACCCTGAACAAATCAAATCACTCTTCCCAGCATCCTTTGGGGAAGCCATGACTGTTTAAAATAACGATGCCGCAAAAGACCTACGCTGCAAACAGTAAAGGGATGAGAAGCTGCCTGGAGATGGTGACTGAAAAGTATCTGACCATAAGACTCCAAAGCCTTTAGTAGGATTAAGTCAAATGTTGCAAAGTAACATATGTGTTTTTGATTCGTCTGGAGCACTTTTTCAGTCTAACAAGCAAAAATCTGGGCATGAAGAAAACACCTGAAAAAAAGAGTTCTGGAGAACCTAAACACTTCCTAGGAATGGAGGAGAGTTCCCACCCCCACCCCCAATCTGCATTTCTAAGCTAACTGAGCTAAATCACACCTCCTCAACTAATACAACTATTGGAGCTTAATTATCCTCCACATTTTGCACCTCTCCACACACTTATCAGTTCTATCCCCCTCCGAAAGAAAGAAAGAAAGAAAACTCACTGTACCAAAATATGTTGAAATTCATATTTTAAGATTACACATTGCACTCGGTTTGTACATACCACTAAGCTAAATCATTGCTTTATGTGAATGAGCCAATGTGTGGGTTCTTGGAGTGGTTGTATCAGTCCTCTTTCAGTCTTGCTGCTGCTGACTGGGCTAACCTATGGTCTGGCTCAGCTTTACATCCAAACCCAAGTTTGAAGGTTGTGTCCTCCTACCATGACCGATAAACCAAGAATGAATCTTGGTCACAGTTTGGGGTGTGTGTGGAGAAAGACAAACCATGAGCCAGGTGCAAACTAGATCATAGAAAGGCATGCCTTAAGATAAAATATGGATTTTTGTGCAGAATTTTTTTGGGGAGGGGATTACAGATTATTGGGATGAAATGAATTTATGAATGAACACATACATAATTGACACAGACCAGAAATAGACTGATCCATTACTCCAGAAAATTTGGTCATTATTATATGACATTTTGCTTGGTCCTAATAAAGCTATTTTCTTACTGTGCTTAAATGACTAGCTATAAATTTTGATCATAGGAGGACTCTATAGAAGCTTAAATATACAGAATTCATGGATGCAATCATACAAATTATTCAGGTTTTTTCCCCCTATCACAACCAACTACTCAGAGTCTTTTATGCAAAATTCAGCTCCTGCTCTAATGGAACAACTACTGCTTCTAATTAATATTTATTTAGCACTAACTCGTGAAACCTAAGTAATTTGGACAGGATGTAGTTGAAGAGAGGGGGCAGGATTTGATAAAGGAGAAGCAGGAATGAAGAGAGGGAGGCTGTGGTGTCTTACATTGTGAAAAATAAATGAGCTTGGCTTTCTTGGAATTCACAGTAGAAGAAATAGGCTTTAAAAAGAGAAAGGTTGGAAACAAGAATGGGTGAATTTTGTGTTTTCTCAGTTTCTCCTCTTTTCCAGCCTTAAGGCCATGCTTCCATGTTTGCGTTAAAAAAAAAACCCTTCGCGATAATTTCTCAGCATTTTAGAAAGAATATTTTGGTTTTGCTTCGTGTCATTTCCTCAAAACGATAAAACTGCAGATGACCACCAACTGACAGAAAATACAAACCTAAAATGCTTTATTTCCAAAAGGATAGAACGGAAACTGTGTGCGCAAAAGAAAGGCAAACGGAATGAAGAGTGTGTTTCTCGTTTCTGACAAGAGTGAGAAGGCTCCTGAGGGAATAAGACATGGCAAACCGTAAAGTTTAGAAAACAAACAGTAGCAGAGCATGGGTAAATCAAATGTATTGCAATAAAATAACTGGTAAAATAAACATGGATTTAAAGGAAACTAAAGCACACTGAAAATGATACTCAGTAGCCTTTGTAAACAAAAATTCGACAGTTATTTTGGTATAAGTGAGGTTCCTACTCAAGTTCTGAGGAGGTAAAAGGTATTGTGTGCCAGTAGAAGCACATTGGTTCCTACAGCAGCACATTGATGTGCAGGCAGGCTTTCTCTTCCCTTACCCCTCAGGCCCTCAGAACCATGTTTCCTGCTGCCACAGGTGACAACGCCAGGTTATGCTGAGGTCTCACTTGCTCTAGGTAGGGCAATTTTTTGTCCACATATTCATAGAATCATAGAATCATAGAGTTGGAAGAGACCACAAGGGCCATCGAGTCCAACCCCCTGCCAAGCAGGAAACACCATCAGAGCACTCCTGACATATGGTTGTCAAGCCTCTGCTTAAAGACCTCCAAAGGAGGAGACTCCACCACACTCCTTGGCAGCAAATTCCACTGTCAAACAGCTCTTACTGTCAGGAAGTTGTTCCTAATGTTTAGGTGGAATCTTCTTTCTTGTAGTTTGGATCCATTGCTCCGTGTCCGCTTCTCTGGAGCAGCAGAAAATAACCTTTCTCCCTCCTCTATGTGACATCCTTTTATATATTTGAACATGGCTATCATATCACCCCTTAACCTCCTCTTCTCCAGGCTAAACATGCCCAGCTCCCTTAGCCGTTCCTCATAAGGCATCGTTTCCAGGCCTTTGACCATTTTGGTTGCCCTCCTCTGGACACGTTCCAGTTTGTCAGTGTCCTTCTTGAACTGTGGTGCCCAGAACTGGACACAGTACTCCAGGTGAGGTCTGACCAGAGCAGAATACAGTGGCACTATTACTTCCCTTGATCTAGATGCTATACTCCTATTGATGCAGCCCAGAATTGCATTGGCTTTTTTAGCTGCCGCGTCACACTGTTGGCTCATGTCAAGTTTGCGGTCAACCAAGACTCCTAGATCCTTTTCACATGTACTGCTCTCAAGCCAGGTGTTGTTTATAAACGTAAGAAATGAACTAGGAGCTAATGGACTAATGTGGTTGAGTGTTACCAACGCATACCCTTTGAGAATTATGGAGGGGGGATATTTCTGCACATGCTCTGTGGAGAGCTAAAGTGTGGAGCGACCACCATTTTGGGCAGGGAGTCTATAGTGAGAAAGAAAGATGATTTGATCCTCACTGCATTTAGGAGCAGGTGGTAAGGCAAGAGGGATGCCTGGCTACCTCCTTTCTGTAACGCCACGAACTCCTACCACAAAGGTACCCAACGTGGTGCCCTCCAGATGCTTTTGGACTACAACTCCCATCATTCCTGACCATTCACCAAGTTAGATGGGGCAGATGGAAGCTGTAGTCTAGCAGTATGTGGAGGGCACCTTGTTGGCTGCCCCTGCCCTCAGGGAAGGTCGGTATTGAGATTTCTGTTACCAGTTTGAAAAGAGTTGTGGAGTTCCTCAAAGTTATATGTTTCTTGTCTGGCTATGTAATTTTAATTATTTTTTTTAAAGGGCCTGAAAGTTTCCATTTCCTTTATGGAGCTGTTGGCAGCCATTTTGAGAAGACAGCTTTGGAATTGCTGCCACAGAGAACTTTTGGAACGACAGCGAGCCCAGCAAAAGAGATTCTGTGGCAACAGTCTGAGACAGAAAACTTTATGAAGACTATAATCTAATATTTTATTTATTTATGATGACATTTCTGTAGAATCCATATATACACGTATGATCAAGACAGGATATTGCTTGATATATGAGTGTTATGTTTTGTTTGCCATTGCACCAGTCCTTTGCTCTAGGTTCCTCAAGAGACCTTGAGTAAAGAAACATGACTGAAAATACATAAAGGCAGAGTAAAATTTTGCAAAATGTTACATCGGCGTACTAATACATGGTCCTACACAGGGAAGCATCTTTTTGCTAGTTCTACTGTGGCTTTTCCATTATACTGTAAACATTGAAACCAGACCATTGTGTTAATTTGTGTCAGTTCCCTCCATGCATGCATCCATATTAATTTGGCTCCACTGACAAACGTCTGTGCTGCATTAAAGTTTAAATGCTATACACTGCAGCAAAACTGTCCCATTTGTGCATAATACTAATTGCTATAACAATTATGGCTTTGAGTTGGTTTTATCTTTGTTGAGCTTATGGATTGCTTATTTGCAAGCTTGTATTCCCTAAAGACCAGCCTAGAGAAGGAAAGCTTTTATCGGAAGATATTTTCGGTAATGCCAACAATTACAACTGAAATAATTTTTTTTTAAAAAAGTAAAGATTTATTTCCTAAGTTTCTCCTGCTCTTGGGTGGAGAGAGGAATTATACACACACACACACACACACACACACACACACACACACCAAGGATGTGTATTATGTGTAATGAAAATATTCAACACATTTGAAACACTTCACTATTTATATAAGCCAGTAGGAAATAATACATTTGGTGTCATTCAGAAAACTCAAATTTCACAGTAAAGATGGAAGTGGGTCTGCAGAAGCTCAGTGCCTCTACTTGTATGACTGCATCTCCCTTAGCCAAGCTATGAAATGATTGTGATAATATTTATCTTCCCTGCAAGAACGTTGTGTGGATTAAATTTAAGTGAGGTCAAAAATCCCACTTCAAAACATTGGAGGAAAGGAGTTTCTAAATACCAAATGTTGTAGTAAATTAATTCAATTTCCCTACACCTGCTTCTCTGTCTGGACAAGTGGTTTTTTTAAAAAAAGAGAATTAAAATCCAGATGTGCAAAGAGGAGCAATGTATTAAAACTGAAGTAATAAGTATTGGTATGCTGCTTTTGGAACGCATCCTGCACAACTGTTATTTAAAAAGAAACGGGCTGCAGTGTAGCCTTGCACCGTTCCCATTCACTTTAATGGAGCTATTGTGCTCCATATATCATATATTTTCTCTCTCCCCTGTTCCAGTGACAGGGGGAGAAGGTGTTTGAGATGTAGGGCATACGTTGTTTCTGGCTATACATCACGCATTCACAGCCTGCTTCCTGGCTTCCCACAGGCATGGTTTGGCCGCTGTGAGAACAGGATGCCGGACTAGACGGGCCTTTGGTCTGATCCAGCAGGGCTCTTCTCATGTACTTCATGAAATTACAGAAACCTTATGCAAATCTTTTCTTGCCCTTGGGCAGATATGGATACACTGAGGCAAAAAGAGTCACAAATGTCATAGCTGCCACAGAGGCAGGATTCATGTCCTTATTGTGGGATCGCCATAGACATCTGGTTGGCCACTGTGTGGACTAGATAGGCCTCTTTGTGATTTTCTTACGTTTTGAAGAAGTAAATGCTGGAAAAGGGGGAAAAACCTCTTGCCCTTTCTTATTGTATGTCCTACTGCATTCCTACCTCATATAGATTTGTTATGGTTTGGAAAGGACATTATCTGTAAATTTTCCAGTGGCTTCAGTGGTTAGATGATGTTGTCTTAACACTGCTGTCTGCTTTGTGTAACTCCTTTTTCGTGATCTCTAAGGTGGTACTGGACATTTATATATATATATATATATATATATATATATATATATATATATATGGACATTGAGAAATCTCACAGGCCTAATTTTTTTATTTCATCTTTCAATGTTTGTTGAATGTAAGCCTATGTTACATATGAAGCTGCATGACATTGGGCCAAACAATTTGTGCATGTGGTTGAGTATTGTTTCCCTTGACATGTTGGACATTGATTGAACCTTCGATTGTGATCATGAAAGAACACATTTTACCAATGTATGGGCCCTCTGCAATAGATGTTAAATGTTCGCTACCTGAAATAAGTGAGCAGACATACCATACAGAATCTGCTTTGTGGACAACAGAGGATCCTGGGAAATTCATGTCGAGCATTCTGAAGTCTAGTTTTCTAAGGACAAGCAAATGATATACATCGTTTTATGACATTTTATATCTAATTCCTATAAACTCTGTGATTATAGAAGGAAGAAGTGACAGTTAAGTAGGAGGTGGGTGGGATTTATTTTCATATTATATACTTTACAGCACATTTTGTTCATAATAAATCCCACTAAACTGACCAGGAAAGAGTCTTGCAGATGATGAAGTGCCAATGGAGCTAGATGAAACAGATTATGTAGACTGAGTACTTTTTGAAACTATTGCTCATCCTTTGAATCAAGCCCAGAACATTTAATGAGGTCAAGAGAAACCCGCTGGTTAGGGATGCTGCTGCCAGTACTTCCTCATTCTTTCCTGTCTCTGACATCCATTAGCACCTCATAAATATAGGGAATGTATGAAAGGAGGATATGGGGCAATGGGATGCAGTCCTATTGCAGCAAAGCTGCAAATAAGTTGGCTTCTGCATCCCAAATCACCTTTGCCTGGAGGTACATTAATGCAGAGACCTCTGTTAATGGTTGCAGCCCAGTTACCCCTGAATTGATAATTTATTCTTGAGGGTTTAGATTGCATCGAAGGGTACAAGGCCCAAGAACTCCTATTGTTCAAATCGACCGAGAATACTTATACAGATTATCGTTGGGTGGCAAAAAAGTTAAAGGGAAGAGTGCAGCAGTACAATCTTTGGTAGATTTTTCTCACCTTGTTTGCATATTGCCATTCTATTTCAGGCATGGTTGTGGTTATTGTTCTGGAAATAAAACTGGAGGGATTTCAGGGCCTATCGAACCTGTGTGTAGACAACGTATTATTCCAGAATCAATGGAGACAAGTTTTTTTGTTTTTTTTAAAAGATATTTATTAGAGTTTCCAATTTAATACAAAAAACCAACAAAAAACAAAAATGCAGAAAACATTACAAAAATGCAAAAAACACACAATTAAAAAACAAAACAAATATAATTTCCATTACTTATTTCCATTACCTTGTTTCCCAGACCTCCTCTCACCTCCCCCTTTTGTATTCCAGTTCAAATTCTTAACTCAACAAATCCTTATTGTAACTTATTATAACTTATTTTAACTTATTGCTCAACCTTTGCATTACAGCTAGTAACCACTTAATTTCTGTCCAACATCATTCTAACATTCATTAATTTTACAATATTTCTGCAAATAATCTTTAAATTTCTTCCAATCCTCTTCCGCCGACTCTTTTCCCTGGTCTCGGATTCTGCCAGTCATTTCTGCCAATCCCATATAATCGATCATCTGCATCTGCCATTCTTCCAGAGTGGGTAAATCTTGTGTTTTCCAATATTTTGTGATAAGTGTTCTTGCTGCTGCTGTCGCATACATAAAAAAAGTTCTGTCCTTCTTTAGCACCAATTGGCCAACCATGCCTAGGAGAAAGGCCTCTGGTTTCTTCAAGAAGGTATATTTAAATACCTTTTTCATTTCATTATAAATCATTTCCCAGAAAGCCTTAATCCCTGGGCACGTCCACCAAAGGTGAAAAAATGTACCTTCAGTCTCTTTGCATTTCCCACATTTATTATCGGGCAAATGATAAATTTTTGCAAGCTTGACTGGGGTCATGTACCACCTGTAAATCATTTTCATAATATTCTCTCCAATGGAGACAAGTTATTGTTGTTGTTGTCGTCGTCCCCCCATGTAGTCCACACACAATGTAGATCTACCACATATATTTTGCTCCTGAAAAGCGTTTCTTGATAAACTGGTTTAATTCCAAAAATAAAGACTTATTGCATATTGCTTCTGCATTACCATTCAGTGTGTACTCAATTTGAAAACAGATGCAAGCGGTCCCTGCAATGGCGAGTATATCCACACTTGCCTAATTATGTCAGAATCACTAGTTCCTTCTTCATTCACCTTAGGCATAGGCAGGGAGGAAAATACATGGATAACATAACATCCTTCTGGACCGTCTTGAGGGTCTGGGAGCTGGGGGCACTGTCATGCAGTGGTTCCGCTCCTTCCTCCTGGGCCGTGTTCAGAAAGTGGTGGTGGGGGATGAGTGTTCAGACCCCTGGGCTCTCACTTGTGGGGTGCCTCAGGGTTCTGTCCTCTCCCCCATGCTTTTCAACATTTACATGCAGCCGCTGGGAGAGATCATCAGGAGGTTTGGGCTGGGTGTTCATCAGTATGCGGATGATACCCAGCTCTACCTCTCTTTTAAATCAGAACCAGTGAAGGCGGTGAAGGTCCTGTGTGTCTGGAGGCGGTTGGAGGATGGATGGCGGCTAACAGATTGAGGTTGAATCCTGACAAGACAGAAGTACTGTTTTTGGGGGACAGGAGGCGGGCAGGTGTGGAGGATTCCCTGGTCCTGAATGGGGTAACTGTGCTCCTGAAGGACCAGGTGCGCAGCCTGGGAGTCATTTTGGACTCACAGCTGTCCATGGAGGCACAGGTCAAATCTGTGTCCAGGGCAGCTGTTTACCAGCTCCATCTGGTACGTAGGCTGAGACCCTATCTGCCTGCGGACTGTCTCGCCAGAGTGGTGCATGCTCTGGTTATCTCCCGCTTGGACTACTGCAATGCACTCTACGTGGGGCTACCTTTGAAGGTGACTCGGAAACTACAACTAATCCCGAATGCGGCAGCTAGACTGGTGACTGGGGGCGGCCGCCGAGACCATATAACACCTGTAATGGTTGTAAGGGGGTTACTTGTGTGTAAATTGTCTTCGGTTTAGTTTGATTGCTTGCCCAACCATGCTTAGGCTCACAGCTCGCCCTCCGTGACCTGTTAGTCACTTGCAGAATCCGTCAGTGGGCGTTTCTTGAACCTCTTCCAGCATAAAAGCTGTTTGACGCCAAGTCTCCGCCTATGTTCCCTGCGCGGAACTCGTCTGCGCAAGTAAGGGGAAGGCTGGGGCGTGCCAGTGCTCTCTCCACTAGTTTCTGGTGAAGGGTCTTGGAGCCCTGTCACCAATTCCTCCATCTCCCTCTCTTCTCTACTGGTGTTACGCTGAATTCCTTCCCCCCTGCTGGTCCCCTCTCCGGCATCGCTCTGGAGCCCTGCCTCCGCCTCTCGCTCTGATGTCAGTTCCCTGACATCCACCTCCCTCCCAGGACCCCCTCCACCCCCGGCCTGACCCTGTGACGTGACCTTGTCCCCTTCTTCAGCCGACGATGCAGGGAAACCCCGAAAGGAGCTGCTGTCGTCGTCCGAGGACTCAAACCCCGCTTCCCACCCGCTCCGATTTCTTCGCATGGGACGGGCTTCCCAATCTGATTCCTCCTCTCCTGACGATTCTCCTCCTTCCTCTTCGGAAGCTGGAAAACCCACGAAATCCTCCTCCTCCTCATCGGTGGTGGCAAATTGCTCCTCCCAGAATCTCTCCAGGGGTTTGGGCTTCCTCGGATACCTGTTGTGGAACTCTTCCACCACATATCCATCATCTATTTGCCCCGCGGGAACCCACGTGTTTTCTGACTCGGGTTCCCCCTCCCAAGCTACTAGGTACTCCACCTGCCGCCCCCGCCAGCGCGAATCCAGGATCTCCATTACCTGGTGGTGGAGTTCCCTCTCTTCCAGTTGTGGGTGTGTGAGCCCTTCCCCTCCTACCCCCCGGACCCTCCGCTCCCCTCTGTACGGTGAGAGCAGTGACCTATGGATTTTCATGCTGTCTGGCAACTTGAGCCGGAATGCCACCGGGTTCACTTGGTGTGTCACCTCAAATGGTCCCAGCCGTCTTGGCCTTAGTTTCCTACACCCGCCCTTGAAGGGTAAGCCTTGGGTGGATAACCACACCCGGTCCCCCACCCTTATGGTCTCCCCTTCCCGGCAACGTTTGTCTGCTTGTCTCTTGTATGCTTCCTTGGCCCTTTCCAGATTCATCTTAAGCTGCTGGTGCAGGGCTTCCATTTCTTCCACGAACTGCTCTGCAGCGGGCACGCTCCACCCTTCCTCCCCCCTCCCGGGAAAGGCCCTGGGGTGACACCCACAATTAGCCATGAACGGGCTCATCCCCGTGGACACATGCTCCGCATTATTATACGCAAACTCCGCCAGTGCTAGCTTTTCTACCCAATCGTTCTGTCTCTCGTTGACGTAACAGCGTAGATATTGCTGTAAAATGCTGTTCGCCCTCTCTGCTTGTCCATTAGTCTCCGGGTGCCTCGCCGTCAAGAATCCCACCTCCACCTGCAATAAGTTCATAAGCCTCCTCCAGAACCTCGAGGTAAATTGTCTCCCTCGGTCAGAGATAACCCTCGAAGGAGCCCCATGCAACCTGAAGATGTGATTCACGAACAACTGGGCAGTTTCCTCTGCTGTTACTGCATGTGAGCACGCTATAAAATGGCACATTTTGGTTAGGAGATCTACTACTACCATGACTGCTGTCTTCCCTCTGGATTTGGCTAAATCTGTCATGAAATCGATAGACACCACCTCCCAGGGTCTTCCCGGCGTGGGTAAGGGTTCCAGTAGCCCTGCTGGGGCTGCCCTCTCCCCCTTGGCCCTTTGGCAGCGGTCACACCCCCGTACATACTCTCGTACATCTTCCCTCACCCTTGGCCACCAGAACTCCCTGGTAACCAGTAACATAGTTTTGTGTTGCCCAAAGTGCCCCGCTGTTGGGTTGTCGTGAAGCTGTTTGAGACCCTTTCCCGCAAGGCCTCCCCGGGCACATACATTGCTCCCTTGTAATACAGCAGTCCTTCCCTTTCCTCAAAGCCTCCCCGGTCTCCCCCAGTTCCCCTGAGTTCCCTGATTCTGGTTTGGGCGAATTCGTTCTGGCGAATCAGCTCGGCTAGTTCTCGTTTCCCAACCAACGCTCCCCCACACACCCATCGTTCCTCTGGGAACATGTGTCGAGCTTCCGGCTGTCCTTCTCCTTCCGTGTACTCCGGCTTCCGGGAAAGCGCGTCTGCCCTCACATTCTCTTCTCCCGGCATGTACTTGATCTCAAAGAAGAACCTGGAGAACTCCTGTGCCCATCGAATCTGTCTCTGGTTGAGGACTCGAGCTGTTCTCCAATATTCCAAGTTCTTGTGATCGGTGCACACCTGAATCTTGTGCTGAGCCCCTATTAGGAGATGTCTCCACTGCCGAAAGGCTGCGTAAATAGCTAGCAGCTCGCGATCATACACCGTGTAGTTCTGTTCTGATTTGTTCAGTTTCTGTGAGAAGAAGGCGCACGGCCTCCAGGTGTGTTGGCTCCCTCCCGGCTGCAGCAACACCGCTCCTACCGCTCGGTCTGATGCGTCGGTCTCCAGCCTCATCGGCTTCTGCAGATCCATGTGCAGGAGCTGTTCCTCCGAGGCGAATGCCTTCTTTAGCCCTTCGAAGGATCGCTGGGCACTTTCTGTCCAGACGAACTTCTTTTTGCTACTGAGACAATCCGTGATGGGTGCGGTTAAGTGGGCAAAGTTCTTGATGAACTTCCGGTAGAAGTTGCTGAACCCGAGGAACCTCTGCACATCCTTCCGGGTCTTGGGGGCCTTCCATTCCAGCACTGCCTGCACCTTGCCAGGGTCCATGGCTAGACCTCTGTCTGACAACCTGTATCCCAGAAATTCCACTTCTCTGGCGTGAAATTGGCAATTCTCCAGCTTGACCCATAACTGATGCTCTTGTAGCCTCTTCAGCACTTCCCTGACGTCCTGGACATGTTGTTTTTCATTGTCCGAATAGATCAGGACGTCGTCCAGAAATGCTACGCAGTTTTTTTTTTTTTTTTTTTATAATGATTTTTATTAATTTTCCACACATAAAATGAAGAACAATGTAACACAGTATTACTTCATAATCATCAGTTCATAGCCTTTTTTCTTTGACTTCCCCATACCTCCCTATCCCTGCATCCTTGTTTAAAATTCTTTAGCAACCCTTAAGTCCATTGTCTTAGTTCTTTTTCATAAATATTTCTTAAGTTTTTTTTTTTTTTTTTGTTTACTGCTGCAATTCTTTACTTCTTACCCCCTGACATCTTAACATTCCTCAATTTTACAATTATTTTTAAGATATATCTTGAAGTTCTTCCAGTCCTCTTCCACTGTCTCTTTCCCCTGGTCCCGGATTCTGCCCGTCATCTCAGCCAGTCCCATAAAGTCAATCACCTTTGTTTGCCATTCTTCCAGAGTAGGTAGTTCTTGCGTCTTCCAATACTTTGCCAGTAGAATTCTTGCTGCTGTAGTGGCATACATAAAGAATGTCCTATCCTTCCTTAACACCACTTGGCCCACCATACCCAAGAGGAAAGCCTCTGGTTTCTTAGGAAAAGTCCACTTAAGAACCTTCTTAATTTCATTATAGATCATTTCCCAGAAAGCTTTAACCTTTGGGCAGGTCCACCAAAGGTGGTAGAAAGTGCCTTCAGTCTCATTACATTTCCAACACTTATTATTAGGCAAATGATAAATTTTTGCAAGCTTGACTGGGGTCATGTACCACCGGTAGATCATTTTCATAATATTTTCTTTTAAAGCATTACATGCAGTAAATTTAATACCGGTGGTCCATAACTGTTCCCAGTCAGCAAACATAATATCATGACCTATGTCTTGTGCCCATTTAATCATAGCTGATTTCACCGTTTCATCCTGTGTATTCCATTTTAACAGCAAGTTATACATTCTTGATAAATTCTTAGTATTGGGTTCCAACAATTCTGTTTCTAATTTTGACTTCTCTTTCTGAAATCCTATTTTCCTGTCCTGTTTAAACGTCTCATTTATCTGATGGTAATGCAACCAATCTCGAACCTTAGGTTTTAGTTTCTCATAACTCTGAAGTTTCACCCTTTCACCATCGTATTCTATAATCTCATGATATTTTGGCCATTTAGAATCCATATTAAGCTTTTTTACTTCCCTAGCTTCCATCGGTGACACCCACCTAGGGGTTTTGCTTTCCAACAAATCTTTGTATCTAATCCAAACGTTATACAATGCTTTCCTTACAATATGGTTTTTAAAACTTTTATACACCTTTACCTTGTCGTACCATAAATATGCATGCCAACCAAAACTATTGTCATACCCTTCCAGATCCAAAATGTCAGTATTCTCAAGAAGTAGCCAGTGTTTCAACCAGCAGAAAGCTGCTGATTCATAGTAGAGTCTTAAGTCCGGCAGGGCAAACCCCCCTCTATCCTTTGCATCAGTTAAAATCTTAAATTTAATTCTGGGCTTTTTGCCCTGCCAGACAAATTTTGATATATCTTTCTGCCACTTCTTGAAACAATCCATCTTATCCACAATCTGCAGCGTCTGGAATAAAAACAGCATTCTAGGCAATACATTCATCTTAATGGTAGCAATTCGGCCTAACAAGGAAAGTTTCAGCCTTGACCATATTTCCAAATCCTTTTTAACTTCTGACCAACATTTTTCATAATTATCCTTAAATAGATTCACATTCTTGGATGTTAAGTTTACCCCCAGGTATTTTACCCTTTTTGTAATTTCCAAACCTGTTTCATTCTGGAAACTCTCTCTTTCTTCCATTGTTAAATTTTTTTCCAACACTTTCGTTTTTTGTCTATTCAATTTAAAACCTGCTACTCGACCAAATGTTTCAATTAATTCTAATACTCTTTTAGTACTAGTGTCTGGCTGTTGCAAAGTCAATACTAGGTCATCTGCAAATGCTCTTAATTTATAATGTCTAACTCCGACCTGAACTCCTTTAACCAACTGGTCCTTTCTGATCATGTTTAACAAAACCTCCAGGACCGATATAAAAAGCAAAGGAGATATTGGGCAGCCCTGTCGTGTACCTTTTTCTATAGGTATTTCTTCTGTTACCACGTTATTTACAATTAATTTGGCCTTTTGTTGAGAGTATATTGCACCTATACCGTTTTCAAAACCTTGTCCTACCCCCATCCCTTGGAGATTCTTTTTCATAAAAGTCCAACAAATGTTGTCAAAGGCTTTCTCCGCGTCCACAAAAATCAAAACTGCTTTCCTATTAATGTCAACGTCCAGCAGCTCCAAAATGTCTATAATGTTCCTCACATTGTCTGACATATGTCTACCTGGGAGAAAGCCTGTTTGGTCCTTATGAATCTCATCTGCCAACACTC
The DNA here is from genome assembly GCF_951804945.1 of Podarcis cretensis. Lineage (NCBI taxonomy): Eukaryota > Metazoa > Chordata > Lepidosauria > Squamata > Lacertidae > Podarcis > Podarcis cretensis. The sequence continues at coordinate 81,288,993 of NC_137174.1, read as the reverse complement.
TTTTCAATCTTTTTGCCAAAATGTCTGCAAAAATTTTGTAATCCACATTAAGTAAAGATATAGGGCGGTAGTTTTTAACTTGGTTCTTCTCAGTCTCTGTTTTCGGTATAAGTGAGATGAAAGCCTCTTTCCACGATTCAGGTGCCTTTTTCCCCTTTAAAATTTCATTGCAAACTTCCTTCAATGGTTGTATCAGCCATTCTTTCAGCAATTTGTAGTATTTGGCCGTCAGGCCATCTGGTCCTGGTGATTTTCCCAATTTCATATTTTGAATGGCACCCTCTATTTCTTGTTCTGTTATTTCCTCATTTAAGATCCTTTTACTTTGTTCTGAGATTTTTGGTAAGCCGTATTTTCTAATGAATTCTTCTATTTCTTGCTCGTTGGTTGGCCCTTGTGCATACAATTTCTTAAAAAAGCTTTGAAAACAATTGTTGATCTCGTTGGGTTTGTGGATAATCTTTCCATCCATTTCTAAACTTGTTACCGTGTTCATTTTCTGCCTTTTTTTCAATTGCCATGACAGAAGTTTCCCACATTTATCCGCTGACTCAAAAGTTTTTTGTCTCATTTGCTTTATCTTCCATTCTATTTGTTGGTTCATAAGTTCCATGTATTGCATCTGATGAAACTTTATTTCTCTCAAAATCTCATGAGACTTTGGTTTAGACCTCAACTTCTTCTCTCCTTCTTTTATTTTTTCTAAAATTTTTTCCTTCTTTTCGTTTTGTTGCTTCCTCTTAATGGAATTTTGTTGAATTAGGAAACCTCGCATCACGGCTTTGCTTGCGTCCCAGATTATTCTTTTTTCCACATCTGTTTTCCTGTTGATCTCAAAATAATCTTTTATTGTTTTAAGGGCCTTCTTATGGATCTCTTCATCCTTGAATAAGGTGTCATTCATTCTCCATCTAAAGGAACCAGTTGTTGTTAGTTTCATCTCCATCTTGACCGCATTGTGGTCGGAGCACGTTTTTGGGCAGATTTCTACTTTTTTTGTTCTTGACGCCAGACTACTAGAAATCCAAATTTGGTCTATTCTTGTCCATGTCATTTTTGCTTCAGAGAAGAAGGTTCCCTCTCTCTCTAGAGGATTCTTTATTCTCCAAATATCAATCAAGTCCATAGTTTCAGTCATTTCGAAAAAGATCTTCGGTAGTCTCCCTTCTTTTGAAATCACTTGTCTCTGTGCTTTATCCATGTTTGTTGAAACAACTCCGTTCATGTCTCCCATCATTAGGATTTTATAGTCTAAAAAGTCAACTAATGTCTCATGCAACTTCCTAAAGAATTCGGCCTTCCCTTCATTTGGGGCATAAACTCCCACAATTAATATCTTTTCTCCTTGAATTTGTATTTCAATTGCCAGGTATCTTCCTTGTTCATCTTTAAATATTAATTTTGGAGCCAACTTTTCCTTTGCATAGATCACCACACCTCTTTTCTTTACTTTGTCTGATGAGATGAATTCTTGACCGAGTCTCTTATTTATTAATAATTTCCTGTGTATCCTGGCAATATGGGTTTCTTGCAAACATATTATGTCTAATTGTTCTTTCTTCAGAATGTGAAAAACCTGTCTTCTTTTCCGAGGAAGGTTCAAACCATTACAGTTCCAACTAAGGAGTTGCAGAGACATTTTGTATTTAGGTAGCTGTTCCTCCAACTGCTCCAAGCTTCTGCTCTTCCTCCGATGGTGGTAGTGAAAGTCCAAATGACAAATTTGCTATATCGGGTGGTTCCCTCTCCTCCACGGTTCCTTTCTGCAAATCCTCCAGATACTTCTCTAGAAATAGTTCTTTGTCCTGAATTGTTTTTATTTTAATCTTCCTTCCATTGAAGTTAAAGGACAATCCTTGTGGAAATTCCCATCTGAATGGTATGGTGTTTTTCTTCAGCAGGTCTACTAGACTCTTGTAATATGTTCTCACCTCTAAAATGTATTTAGGAATGTCCTTAAAAATCTGTATCTGACAATTTTGGATCACCAATGCCTTTTGGTAATGCAAATTCAATATTCTATCTCTTTCTTCTTTTGATCTCAATGTAATTAAGCAATCCCTTGGTTTTTTGTCCTGCCTTCTACCCAGTCGAAAGGCTGAAATTATCTCAAGTTCCTCATCTTCCTCCCATTCTTCCCGCCAAAAAGTTATGATGTTCTCTGTGAGAAATTTCACAAGGTTGTCCCCTTCCACTTCAGGCACCAATCTAAATTTTAAATTCTTCTCTTTACGTTGAAGTTCCAGTAAGGAGAGGGCTGCATCATGCTCATTCACTTTTTTAACAATAGGCCCAAATTTTTCCCTTGTCTCTTCAGCTGTTATTTTTGCACTTTCTGCAATCTTTCGTGTTTCTGAATTTTCCTGAATTAATCTATTTATAGAATCTGTGTTCGATGCGACACTAGCCGTATTTGCGTCCAACCTTGTTGTCAACTCTGTTAATTTTTTAGAGTTCTCTGTCGAAAGTTTTGTCAATGCTTCCAGGGATTGATTTATTTTAAGTAGAGCCTGAGTCATAGGATCCATAGAAGCTGGTGTTTTTTCCTGCACAGCTGCAGTTCCTGATATAGAGGCCCTTTTCTTGTGAGCTTGTTTTGCTTTCTGCCTTGTTACTATCTCATCTGTAGGGGCACTCATATCCTCAAGGTCGTTCTCACAGAGTTGATTCCCAAGTGGAAAATCCCACTGTTACTTTTTCAAGTGCAACAGTTTCAGATAGAGCCCTCTAGAGGGAGCATTCAGTTGTATCCAAATGGCAAAGATGGAAAAACAACAAAGAAGCAAGGGAATACAACAGTAGCCAAAAGTTTCCAATATCCAAATTGTAAAGTCTCTATTTTTCTATGTGGCCAAAATGCAACAAAGTACATCTAAGGTCCGATAACTTTTTTGCAAACAAGTCCCCACTTCTCAGAGTTTGACAGACCACGTCCCAGGTGTCTTGTTTGGGCAGCCCGACCCCAGGGGATTTGGCAATGGAAGTTCTTAATTTTTCATTAATTTTCCAGCAGATTAACAACGTTCCAATCCCTTCCCCCCTTCTCCTGCCAGTCTGGGGGGAGGTTTTAAGTCCGATGTCAGTTTGACAGCTTAAAAAAATTAGAAAGGTTCCCTTTAAGTGCAGCTTGATTTTCGTTGCTTTATTCCTTCTGCAGTTCCGGGGAGGCAGACTTCCTTAATTTTTGCCTTTCCCGTTTTCAGCCAATTTTATTTTTTAAAAGTCCCGTTACTTTTCCAATCTTACTCACGGGTGTTGTGGTCAAATTCCAATTGCAGGAAGGAATCGGCGCTCTCCGCTCATGGCGACGCGGCTTCACTCCGCTAGCTGGGTGACGACTCTCAGCACCGCGCTTACCCCGATGCCGCTCAGAAGCCTTTAAAAAGGCTCCCTCACAGTACCGGGGGGCGCAAAAGGTGCCCACCGAATCTCCTTTGTTCACAGGCTCCGCGCCTGTGATTTTAGGGGTCCCCCGCTTGCCGTAGCGGGTAAGACCCGAACTAACGGAGCAGTCCTGCCTCAGAGCTCGAGGCTCGGACCGCCATTAAGCGCTGGCGCCGACCGGAAGTCCAATGCTACGCAGTTTTTGTACAGCAGGGGTCCCAGCACATGGTGCATGAAGCTTTGAAAACAGGCTGAGCCCGACTGTAATCCAAATGGCATGACTAGGTACTCAAAGGCCCCTAGGGGGGTGAACATGGTGGTTTTCGATTCGTCCCCCTCCCTCATACAGCATCCGTATGGGCGGGTCATCTAGATCCCATTCGAGCCGGTGTATGAGCATCGCAAAGTGGGACCAGTAGTCTCTAACAGATAGATCCCCCTGCTTGCATCTCATCAACTCCCTCTGGCTCACACTCTGCCCAAATTGGTTTGAATACATTGCGTCCATCGCCTGGAGAAACTTCCGGACGTCCCTCATGGGACAGCATTCTGTGTGGCCATTAGGGGCCTGACCCATTCGCGCGCGCCATCCTGAAGGTGCCCCATGATATACGCCACCCTCTCTGCATCGTCAGCAAAGTCATCGTGCTGCAGCTCCAAAGCGTACTCTATTTCCGTTCGGAACCCATTATAGTTCTGTGGCTTCCCCCCGAACTTGTGTACCAGTCCAGGCACCTTCTTTGCCACTGGGGTGGGTCTAACCTGCGCATCCTGGGTTCACCTCTCGTCCAGCCGCGCCGTCAGCAGCGCTACATGCTGTTCCAGCTCCTGGTTCCTCTTTACCAGGTCTTGCACACCAGCTGTTTGCTCCGCGGCACCGGCGCCTCCAGTCAGGCTCATGGTTCCCCTGCCTGTGCACAAGTAACTTCAGTGACTGACGGATTGCTGTAAGTGACTAACAGGTCACGGAGGGCGAGCTGTGAGCCTAAGCATGGTTGGGCAAGCAATCAAACTAAACCGAAGGCAATTTACGCACAAGTAACCCCCTTACAACCATTACAACACCGGTCTTGAAAGACCTACATTGGCTCCCAGTACGTTTCCGAGCACAATTCAAAGTGTTGGTGTTGACCTTTAAAGCCCTAAACGGCCTCGGTCCAGTATACCTGAAGGAGCGTCTCCACCCCCATCATTCTGCCCGGACGCTGAGGTCCAGCGCCGAGGGCCTTCTGGCGGTTCCCTCATTGCGAGAAGCAAAGCTACAGGGAACCAGGCAGAGGGCCTTCTCGGTAGTGGCGCCCGCCCTGTGGAACGCCCTTCCAGCAGATGTCAAAGAGATAAACAACTACCTGACATTCAGAAGACATCTTAAGGCAGCCCTGTTCAGGGAAGTTTTTAACGTGTGATATTTTACTGTATTTTTGGTTTCTATGGAAGCCGCCCAGAGTGGCTGGGGAGGCCCAGCCAGATGGGCGGGGTATAAATAATAAATTATTATTATTATTATTATTATTATTATTATTATTATTATTGAGAGGGTATTCAATACATATCTGGTAAGCATGCCCACCCTTGCAGACAGCAGGATCTATAACAAATCTAGAACGAAAGCAGTATGTTAACAATAAACAAGAATGATTCTGGATTCGAGGTAAACCCCTATATTTTGTGCTACAAGTGGGCTGGTGTGTACCTAGCTGCAGTCAAATAAAGTTTAGTGGATCTAAAACATCTGACAAATACTTTACACATTCTTCACTTTCCTCAGCGTTCAGGAATTCAGTACCGCGCTATGGCAATCATTCAATCAGTGCAAGCATTTCAGCTTACCAGACAGAACAATTCCCCCTCATCCTGCTGTGTGCTGTTTTGAGGGTTCTTCCAACCCCACTAGTGTAAGCTTCCACTAGTGGGATTTGTTGAATCTGGCCCAAGGCATTTCATCCAATTTAGTTTTTGCACTTCAAAACTTCCTCCCTTCTGTATGTCCCCTAAATACGTTCCAGTGATTTCCCCAGATCTCTGGAACACAACTGGGGAGGGTGTGGGGTGCACATGGGGGAGGAGAGAGAAGAAAGTTTCACTGCACAAGTTTAAAGGGACCCCTGACCATTAGGTCCAGTCACAGACAACTCTGAGGTTGTGGTGCTCATCTCGCTTTATTGGCTGAGGGAGCCGGTGTACAGCTTCCGGGTCATGTGGCCAGCATGACTAAGCCGCTTCTGGCAAACCAGAGCAGCACATGGAAATGCTGTTTACCTTCCCGCTGGAGCCATACCTATTTATCTACTTGCACTTTGACGTGCTTTCGAACTGCTAGGTTGGCAGGAGCTGGGACCGAGCAGTGGGAGCTCACCCCGTCACATGGATTCGAACCGCCGACCTTCTGATTGGCAACTCCTAGGCTCTGTGGTTTAACCCACAGCGCCACCAGCGTTCCATACTACAAGGTATTTCTTATTCTTACAGTCTTATGATGACTTACTTGCACATGTCACCAACCGTTGTAGATCTAAAATAATAGATAAAACTTTTATATTACCTTACATTGCCCCAAATGACAACACTTTTCAACTAAGCCAGTTCTCATTCAGCTACCAGACATCAGTTACTGAGAAATTTATTTGTGTGCGTGAACCAGCACTTCTTACAAGAACACACATTGTTGTGAGTTGGGGCTTAAACATAGAAACATGGCTTACTGAAGTGTGGATTAGTGTTACTTTATCATGGCCTACTAATAAGCTGAAATTAAATATATATCTAGCAATGTAGGGATCTTCTCAACACTTATGCAATACTGAGCTGAATGAAAGTGATAATGCTCTTTTAATGCAAATATAATAGAATATTCTGTTCTCCCCGTAGGTAAAGGAAGACAATGTTTGATATTTTCACAGTAGATAGAATTAAAGTAATCTTATTTATTTTCAGACAGGAGGGCCTTCCCCGCCCTGCAAAAATTGTATGAAGAGATAAAATTAAATGGTAATAAAGACTGTCATCCCTTAAGTACATTTTTATCAGACTCTTTGCTCGTTCTTTTTTTTACCGGTTTCTTGACACAACAGTGTTAAACTAAACACTTGCCAGATTATGATAATGCCCTGCATTTTTGTAGCTCTGCTATCTGATTTGAAAAGCTTCTTTCTGCCTAAATGCACTTGAAGTTGGTGCTTTTATAAAAACAGAATACAGTCTGGGGTTAATAAGCCTTCTTTGAACCGTTTAACGGTATCTTCACAGCACCCTATTGTTGAATATAAAAATATATTCACAGCATTGAAGGCTGATTTAATTAATTTGTCTAATTAACAAAAGGGAAATTAACGTTATTTCTTGGCTGTTCCATTGTTTAGCGTTAGCAGAAGCAAATGTCAGCTGAATTACATATGAGCTATGACTGCTGCTTCTCCAGAACATAAGGTTATCTCAGTGTTGTTTTAGTGGTACATGAAATTTGATGTCTCTGACAATTCCAGGCCAGCAGCCCATGTGATTCTATAATTACTTTTGCCACTTTCCTTTGGTGTAGTCATTCATTATGAAGCCGCGCTTATCTTGTCATACCTCCGTGTCATTAGCAATGCTCTAATGCATTAGTGACCAAACGCAGGTTTCACGGGCAGTGATTAGAGCCACCACGCTGCCAGCCAAGTGAGTGATGCTTGAAATATCAGAATTGTTCTGCTAATTTCCATCAAAATAATAACAGCAAGATGTCAGCATAGAGAACTGATCTTGCTCAAGGAACGTGTCTGCAGACGGTATTGATATTGACATTGCAATGTCCGGCTTCTAGTACAGCTGAAATGAACAAACAGCCCATTGCCTTTTCTCTTTTACATATAACCTCACACCTTTATCTAAAAATAGTCTTACACAGCTGTGGATGCTATCTAATATAGAAGCTAAGATGACAATATAATTTGTTATAGTTTCCTTAGGTCAAGTGGGTTTTTAACTGAAAGTTACATGGCTCAGTGGAAAAATCAAACCATTTTCTTCATTCACACACCTGCTAGGTTGGTATTGTTATGTTGTCCAGGCACTGGTTTGATGGCAACTGATGGTATAGCATTGTTGAATCTGAACAGGTGTAGGTTTAATGAGTGCTTGCATGTGAGAGATCACTCTGAGCAGTGATCTCTGGGTGGAAAACCACAGGGATCCTCATCTTACCAGCTGTCTAAAGGAACAATGGGATGCAACAAACAAACATTGTCGGCTGTTCCCCCAATCCAGTAATTGTTTATGGATTTGGGAGCTCTGATGTGTCACTGGAGATTATGATGATGATGACACTGATAGTGGAACCTGTTAAGTGTACATGGTGTAATACACCCTTTCAATTAAAAAGAAGACAGGAGGAAATAGTTCCCCTGTTCATTTCAGTGGAGGGAACCCGATCCACAAATGCAAATCACCACCACCATTATCAAATTAAGGACTCCTATATTCATAATATTCTAATATCATTTGTTGAAAGGAATCTAGGCTGCAACGCTACATATACACTTACCTGAGAGTAAGTCCCACTGAACGCACTGGGGCATTTATCTGAGCAGAAGTGTATAGACTGCACAGTTAACAATGTAAGAGAAACTCTCTTAATATCCAGAGTGTTGATACAACATTGCATGTATTATTATTATTATTATTATTATTATTATTATTATTAAGACATCTGAAGGCAGCCCTGCTTAGGGAAGCTTTTAATGTGTAATAGACTATTGCACCACATGTTCTAACCAGGGGTAGGCAACCTAAGGCCAGGGGCTGGATGCAGCCCAATTGCCTTCTCAATCCGGCCCATAGCTGTCAACTTTTCCCTTTTCTTGCGAGGAATCCTATTCAGAATTAGGGAATTTCCCTTAAAAAGGGGAAACGTTGACAGCTATGATCCGGCCCACGGATGGTCCGGGAATCAGTATGTATTTACATGAGAAGAATGTGTCCTTTTATTTAAAATGCATCTCTGGGTTATTTGTGGGGCATAGGAATTTGTTCATTCCCCCTCCCCTCCAAAAAAATATAGTCCGGCCACCACATGGTCTGAGGGACGGTGGACCAGCCCATGGTTGAAAAAGGTTGCTGATCCCTTTTCTAAGCTCTCCTGTACAAGAGTTGCTCTAACCCCTTGGTCATTTTTGTTAAATAGTGGGTAGACATAGCAGACGATGCAGCGATTTCTCCAAAGCAGCTCTTTATTTGTAAGCTGGAACAGACCTGAACAGCAAACAGCTCAGCCGGCCTGCTTTTATAGGCAACCGGCTGTCAACATTGTAGCAACAACAACCCAGGGTTTCCTGCCTAAAGTAACTGACGTGGACCTGAGTGAAAACTATATACATGATACTCCTAGTGGCCAGGGTGAGAACTTCAATACATAACACCCCTCCCCACCGAGATAAGGCATTAGTTACAATCATAGTGGTTCCCTTACATACAGCAATACCCTTATTGGTTTCAGTAAGTCACATAAGCATATTAATTGACCCTATTCACCAAACAGCTTTACATGTGCAGTTTGTCCAGTGAACATAGTCTTTTAAATATGGGCTACTGGCCTTGCGGATTTCCTGGGTGGAGAGTTCAGCAGCTTCTGAGGCTAGCTCCCCAGTATGCACAAGAACTTCACACAGTATTCCAACATGATTTCGTTTATTTATTTAAAACATTTCCACCCCAGAGGGGCTAACAAGGTGGCTTGGATAAGAGCATTAAAAAACTAGTCACCTGCTGGTGTATATATACGGTAATCCAAGAGATGACAGAAAAGGAAAAAGCAATGAAGAGGGAAGAGGAAAACAAGAAAAAAGGCACATGTAAAATGCTAGACTAGATGGGCCTTTGGTCTGATCTAATCGGACTCTTACGTTTTCTGTTGGAAGCCACCTTAGCTGAAATGGGGCATTCAATCCAGAACTCCACGTTTGTCCATTGCTCTCACTTTCACCTCTGAAACATCATCCAGTTTTGTACAGTTTCTGACGCAAGGCCTGAGAAGAGGCTTTTCCCCCCACAACTGTGTTCAGACCAGCATTACGGAAAGTAGAAAAACCCTCAGCAGTGCTGCTTTCCTAATGTGCAACGTCAGCCTCCCATACAGAAGGAATAATTTAGGAATGGATTAACTTAACAGAAGATACACAAAGTTGCATAATTAAACAAACACAGAGTGCATAATTTATGCACCTAAATAAATGCTGCTGAATTGCATTCTTTTGTCCTTAATGCATTTCCCCTTATTGTTATAATAGAAATTCAGTTGATGTAGTACAATATGTGGATAATATAATTACATTGCGTAAGATACCTTTTATGGGGATGTGTTTTCGTTTGTAAGCAATACATGAAAAACATAGCAGAATCCACCTTCCATTATCTATATTTTATCTATACTCACCAATACCTGCATTTCATTCCAAGCACCATATTTCCTGCTCCTCTACAGCTATCTCACCCTCTTCAGTCTCTCTCTATTTTCTTGTGGAAGGAAAAAGTGTGGGGTGAGATTATCCCACAGCTGTATTCTGTAGAGAGCCTATCACAGGGGTGGGGAACCTGTGGCCCTCCAGATGTTGTTGTACTGCAACTCCCATCATCCCCAGTCAGCATGGCCAATGGTCAGGAATGATGGGAGCTGTGGTCCAAAGGCATCTAGGGGGCCAATTGCTCCTCATCCCTTGTTCCCTTCTTTCTGTCTCTTTCTACAGGCTGAACTGTTCAGCCTAGCCATTTTTTCACTTGTAGGTGTTGAGGTGGAACTAGCTTTGGGGCTTATTTGAGTGTGTACGACTGGGTTTTCCTCCCCTTCACTTCCCTGGTCAGGTTGTGAGACTAAGCGTGTTAGAAGAGGCAGCAGAGTCCGGCAGTCTCCCTACTAGTAAACAAAAGCCATCTTGCTATCAGGCTCACATGAACGCTTTCTCTACATCCTCACTTCTATTTGCGTTTGTCTGAGGGGAAAAGCACTTCAGACAACGGCATTTGTCCATAAACTACAGAACTGTTATGGATTGTGGCTCAAGTTGTGTGAATGCAGCTTCAAAAACAAGCAGTGGGAGCCCAGTCTTTACTGAAGGCAGTAAGCCAGCCGAGGAGGTCAGGACACACCATGTTTTATATGTTGTGAACTGCCCTGAGATCTTTGGATAAAAGGTGGTATATGAAGTAAATAAACACTATCAAGCTTCAGTGGCTCTGCAATAAGCATCGGCCTGGCAGCATTCATCAATGGGAACAGAACAACCCAGTGGCCAAAATGCTATGGCAAGATACGATACGATACGATATCCTTATTGTCATTGTTCCTTGCGGTGGATGAGCAGCTTAGGATGTCCCTCCCACCAGATGTCAAAGAGATAAACAACTACCTGACATTTAGAAGACAACTGAAGGCAGCCCTGTTCAGGGAAGTTTTTAATGTGTGATATTTTAATGTCTTTTTAATCTTTGTTGGAAGCCGCCCAGAGTGGCTGGGGAAACCCAGCCAGATGGGCGGGGTACAAATAATAAATTATTATAATATTATTATTATGGGATGCAGCCGCTCTCTGGTGGAGCCAGGCGGTTCTCGGCTCAGCCAGTTTCCAACCCTGGCTCATATGAAGATATGCCAGCGTTACTTGTTCACCCTGGCTCAGCCCAGGCTCAGTTGGCTGAGCCAAGGCCTGTAAACATCCTCCCAAAGGGGTGTTCTGGGGGCATGGCGGAGGCGGGACCAGTAAGATGTACTCAGGCTGGATCCTAAATCTGTTCAGCTTTGTCCCATGATCTGGCAAAGAGGATTGTGTAAGTCAAATCCTATTTTAAAGGCTTGTTCTCTCTTTGGCAGGCTTGGGCAGACACAGCCAGCAGTAGCCTTGCTCCTGAATGGGGTTTGACTCTGACATAGTTGTACTGTTGTTGTTGTTGTTGTTGTTGTTGTTGTTGTTGTTGTTGTGCTGGCTTAGCTTATACTAGCCTGCTTTGTGACAGCTTCTTGTGCATAGAGTTGCTCCCTCTATGTAGTGATGAGGAGCACTGACAGCCTAGAAAACAAGGTACAGTAAACTATAACTCTTCCACTTCCCACAATCCAACACTTCACATGACCCACTCCTTAGCTGAGCCATCCTTCACTTGTGAAACTTCCTTTTTGGCTCAGTGTGGCAATTGGTACATTTCCAGGTAATAGCAAGAATGTAAATATGGTATGAATCAACTTTTTCCACATTTTCTTTTGCAGCCCTTTTATGAAGAACAGATTTTCCACAGAGGAAATTAAAAAGTACATAAAACTGAGAAACTGTGGTGTTGTTGAGAACTGCATCAGCTTTCAGTGTCAATAACTGGCGGTCTGCACTGTAGTCAAATGGTCTTGCTCTTCAGCACAAACCTCTCTCTTTTCTTCTTCATTTAGCTTCAGTTTTATTTGAGAAGCAATTATCGTGGATCCCTGAAATAACTTTTCCCCAAAGAGATGTGTATCATTATGATGAAAATCTTTTATGTCGGTTCTTTAAATTGCGCTTCCTCGTAAAAACGGCTAAACATTGATTTAATAAATACACTTGATTTGTGTATATTGTTTAAATTAAAAAAAGGCACAGCAAAACTTTGGTTTCCTGTATGGACACTGTAAAATTGTGGAAGGGGTTTTTTGTTTCTGCTAAATCTGCAGTCAGAAGGATCTTTTCATTTTAACATGACTCCCCCCCCCTCCCACCTCCCCAGCAACAACAACCAAAAGGAAGACTTGCAATAGCATTTGGTTCATATTTCTTTCTTGGATGGCATTCTTTTGAGTGATTTCTAAAATAATCTTCTCTCTCAGTGCATCTGTAAACATCTGAAAAGATGATATTTGATTAAGGGCAATTGCTATGGACAGCTTGTGGGAGGGGGGGGAACCCACCCCCAAACTTCAGGCAAAATGGTTGTTGGATTGCTATCCAAATGTAAACCACATGGAGGCCAGATGTTGTAAATATGCATTCAGACAAACATCCATTGATAGTTTGGAATAGTAGATGCAGTTCCTCCAGTTAACGGCACTTTTCTACATGACATGCCCTTCTGATGTGCCTTTGTGTTTGCAATGCTGAAGCTAAGTATTTGTACATGTTACAGTTCCTTTCTTTTCTGCCCGGACACACCAGCAGCAGAACCTTTTTATCGCCAGCGTCTCAAGTGAATTTCTTAACAGCAGATGAGTAGGAATCCATCGACGTAGCATGTGTTTCGTTCTCTTTATTTCTCCCCCAGGACAGGCGGTTTCAGGTCAGCCCCCATTTCTGAGCCTGAAGCCATCCAGGGTGGGGATATATTATTCGCCTTGTTCTGAAGGGCAGCTTTTTCCTGCTGACGGTGGTGATCACATAAATACCTCCAGGCCAGTGTATCTGAGTCATCGGTGAGTGACCTCACTGACAACCTGAAACCACAAAATGCAGCTTATGAAGCTCTTGCTAAAGCAGCCTAGCCAGATGGAAGCACAACAGTGTCAATAAACAAAAATGAGCATGGTCGTTCAGGCCCAAGCTTAAAATTTCCACAAGAGCATGGAACTAATTCCAAAGAATAATGGTGGCATAAACCTCCTTGAGGAATGTTCACAATGCTATTACCTGAAGCACTTTTCAATAAAACCCCGGGTACTTAATAGAGTTTGCTCTTCAGCGCTCTTTCATCTTTTAATCTGTAATAATAATTGCAAGGAACAATGAAGGATTTAAGAAGCAAATACGTTTTTGTACTATTTCATTGGCAGGCGAAGGCCACTGGGACTTTACGAGCTCTTTTCTTGCATGTTCTAAAATGTTAGAACTCCACAGGAACAAGGATCCCCACCCTAGATTCTTCTAAAACCTGCATTAATTTAATTCCTGAAATGCCAAGCAGTTGGCTATCGCCTGATTAATCTCACATTCAAAACAATGGCCAGAGAGCTATGTGCATGTATATTTACGGAATTTACTTTTGGTCCAGGGAACTGGTTTAAGAGAACATTATGTTTTACTGGATACTGGAGACAGATCTGGGCAAAAATTTATCTACCACTTGTTTGTACTGAGACCTCTAAGCTGTTTACAAGATCTATTGAAATGGTCAATAAAAATAGCTAAAAATAGTTTAAAAGGCTCTTACCTTCATTAGTACAAACGCCAGTTCAGCTGGAGGTGGGAGGCCTTTTAAGAATCATATCAGAGAAGGTCATTTTTAGGGTAGCTGTTTAGTGAAGACTTTCCCAACCTGGTTCCCTACAGATGGTACAGCACCCAACAAGCCCTAGTTCACACGCACACACACACATATAGACCTTTATTGCCTGTTTTCCTGCTCCTAATCCCCACTTGAATTTGCATCTCCCCTCTGATGAAGACCCTCTATGTGTGTTTGTGTGAGTTAACTCTGCCTCCTGAACCCCATTGGTGGAGGGGCATTGCTCTTGTGTCAGCATGGAAAGGGTTAAGCCCCTCCTTCTGTATTGCCCAACCTGTTACCTTCTTAACAACAGAAAATGTCAGTTGGAGTGTCCAAAAGCAACGATAGTTTTGGAAGCTTTCTTTCCCCGCCCCCCAATAATTTTAATTATTTTTTCCAAATATCTTAAGCACAATACAGCTTAACAATATTATTCTCCTATATCTTATCCGAATTAACTTCCCTCCACCCCTCTTCTGGCTTCTCTGCATTGCTCTTACTTAAGCGTGTTTACTATATATACATTCTATAAATGTCTGTAATTCCTTAATAAATTTTTGTACTCTACTTTAAACATACATTCCTTATTATATTACAGCAATACATCTTATCGTCTAACCAAATGTCTACAATAAATGTTATGAGTTTTATTTCAGTCCTGTGAGTGTCTTTATTTATGTACAGTTTTCTCTAAGTACAGTGGTACCTCAGGTTAAGAACTTAATTTGTTCCGGAGGTCCGTTCTCATCCTGAAGCAAAGTTGTTAACTCGAGGTACTATTTCTGGGTTAGCGGAGTCTGTAACCTGAAGTGTCTGTAACCTGAAGCGTATGTAAGCCGAGGTACTACTGTATATAATAACTTTGGACCATTCTTTTTGGAATTTCTCATCATCCTGCTGTCGGATTCTTCCAGTTAGCCTTGCTATTTCCGCATACTCCAATACTTTCTGTTGCCATTCTTCAGTTGTCGGAATAGCCTGTTGTTTCCATTTCTGTGCGAGGCGTAATCTTCCTGCTGTTGTGGCATACAGGAAGAATAGCTTTGGAAGCTTTCTCACTATTTTTAAAAAAATGTTTTATTCATACTCAGTAAAAAGGTATTATGAAACCTTTGCTTCTGGTTTTGTTTTTTTAAAAGTACTCACTACACAGAGTTTCTTTTAACACCGTTACACATTTTAATGTATATTTTGACCCTAAGTAAGCTTTTTTTTTTTGTACACCAGTCTTAGTAGCATGACACTCTGCTATAAACTCCTTGCAAATGAGATGAGTTACGTGACAGTTAACATGTAAGCCTCATTATTGCATCATGCAATGCAAATTGCTAAACACGTTTTAAAAAAAAATTCTGCTGAGCCATATTTTAATGTCACTGTCTCATTAAATATTTGTTTCTTTGGCTCAATGAACAGCAGAATCATAAAGTGCAGCGATAGCCAAGCTCTTAAGTGTTTCTGATGCCTAATGCACACCCTGATGTTGAAAAATAAAACCACAGACATTTAGAACTAATTATATGCAAGCTACGATAACAGATTTATGTTACAAGCATTGAACTATGATCCTGAGCTGTAATAACACGCTTAAGGGAGAAGGGGAAGGGGGGGAATCTTAACAAGACAGATAGCTCAAGACTGTAAGAGAGAAAACAAGCTTTTGTTTTGAAATGGTCGTGGCTGTTTAGTTATTTATAAATAGCCTGAACTAGAAGAAAGGGCTGAGAATTAAAGATTGATTGGAGCCTCCTATGAAAACCTCTGCCTTCATTTAAATCTTCTCGCTGAGCTAAATCTTCAAAGGGAAAGCAAGATAGAGCTTTAAATACAAGCAAATATATGTTGCCAGCATTGCTACATTGCTTTTCTCCCCCCCCCCCCCGCCTTCTTTATTACTGCTTATAATGATGCAATTGATTTAAAAGCGAGTTTGTGCCTTCATGGCAGCATTCACCAGCCCTTTGCCCTCCATAAAGTTTGGACTACAACTCCCATCAGCCCCAGCAAGGTGCTGGTGGAAACTGATTTATGGATACAGTACTTCCATACACCCTGGCTGTGAGGCTGACTGTGCTGGAGGCAGGGTAGCGGTCTACTATGAAGTGAACGAAGCATAAACTTCAGGGCCCCTCATCCCAGAAGGAGGCTCAGAAGTGATTTAAGCTAATCTCGAATGGCATAAGAATTTTGAGTCTAGAACACCCCATCTGATTAATTTTTTGTTGTGCATAGCTCAACAATCCCAAAGCTTGAGAGACGGTAACACAGATGTTATAAAGGTGGACTGTTGTGGTAACTATGAGATAGTCCAATGCAGCAATTTTAATCAAAATATGAGATGTAGTAGTTATTTAAAATAGATAGATGATAGATGATAGATAGATAGATAGATAGATAGATAGATAGATAGATAGATAGATGATAGATGATAGATAGATGATAGATAGATGATAGATAGATAGTGAGGAGATTTCACCCCTCCCATATGCAAGAATCTGCTGATGTTCTCTGCTGATTCTCCAGAGAGAAGGGGGCGGTTTCTGCTCTCTACTTATTCCACTCCAGCCTCACATCACACACACAGAGAGAGAGACTGAGTGTTAGAGAGAGATCGTGTGTATAGATAAGGTTGCTGCTAAGAGCAGCTGCAGACACTCAGTGCAGTTCAGCATTTTCGTTTAGACCTCATTTAGCTCTGTACATAGTTGTGTATTATAGTTGTAGATAGAATAAAAGAAGATATTCTACAGAGCTGCTCTCCGAGTCGTTTATGCTCTGCTGTACTCTGTTGTGCGACGACTATCTTCTTGTTGGAGTGAATCCGGTGCTCGCAACTCTGAGTTGTGAGTCCACACATAGCTGTCAAGCGTCCCTTATTTGAAGGGACAGTCCCTTATTCCAGCGCCATGTCCCACTGCTGTCCCTTATTGATGGATGTCCCTTAAATGTCCCTTAAATGATGTCCCTTAAATTTCAAAGGAAGCAGCTCCTCTCCTTCTATCCCTGCCGGTCAGGGAGGAGGGAGGCTCCAGCTGTGTTGCTTGGCTGTGTTGCTCACCCAATAAGAAGTCTAAGAACAACTGGGAGCTTGCATGCCTTGTGCTGATCAAATCGGCTGCGTTGCCTGGGGCCTCGCCTTTGCTCAGCGCTTCCCAATGAAGAGGTGACGGTGGTTTTCCTTGAGGCTTCATTTGGCTGCTGGCTGGGCTTTCTGCCTTTGGCTCAGAGGGGCTCAGAAGTTGAACATACCTGTGCTGAGTGCTCAGATTGGAATCGGATGGATACGTCATCGATAGCCCACTCACCCTTGCCGGCGAAAAGGTCTGTCTGGAGCGGGGGCAGATCTCGTGGGAGTGGGAGCTTTTGAATTTGTTTTGGAGACTCCTTCGATTGACTTATGGGGGAAAAGAAAGGAGCTGGTTGACTAAAGTGGTGGGTGACTGGCGATCTTGTGGCAAGGGGGGGGAGGCTGTCTGTGTGTGTGGCTAGTTAATGCAAGCTGAGGGGTTTTTTGAATGCTGGACGCCATTTTGTTGCAGGTGCTGCTGCAAACTTTGCAGTGCAAAGCCAGGCCGGGGAGCCATCTTAAGTTGAGGCTGCATAGGCCTTGTGGTACATGTGGTTCAGATTCTACTCAGTTGAACCTCTGGTTACAAAGTTGGTTGGACAGTGTTCTCAAAGCTACCAGCATGAGTTTGACAGACTGCAGGAGGACAGGAAGACTGGAGTGCCTGGAACAGGTGAGGCTGCAGGTCCCTTATTTTGGCTGCTGGTCCCTTATTTTCAAGGCTGCTGGTCCCTTATTTTCAAATCTGTAAGTTGACAGCTATGAGTCCACAGCACTTTGACCTGTTCCTGTGCAGAAGGTAGTCTCTGGAAGTTCTACCCAGCTCGCCTAGCCCAGTCGGGGCTGAAGTGGATGAGTCCAGTCGGTGGCACAGGCTCAAGGGCGATGCTGACAGATAGATGATAGATAGAGATCTGGGGGAACAACCCCACTGAAGAAAACAGTGGTTACTTAGACCTCGTTGCTGGCTGAGAAAGGGCCCCCATTTAACAGTTTAAGCTTCCAGGCCCCAAAAATATAGGTCCACCACTGTCTGGAGGTCTAAGCAGCAATATAGCATGCAGTGTTTAGTGTGTGTCTAAATCCAGCGTTCTTTACCGTGTCAGAAAACAATCGTCCTACCCCAAAGGAATTTGGGCTGCCCTAGACACTGGCCAGCTAAGGCTCCTTTGGCACATTCGGACAAAGGTTGCAGGATTATGGACAAACAAATCTCTCTCTTTCCATTTTGTGTCTTTTTTAAACCCATAATTGCACTCTTTCGAGTTGACATTAACCCGCAATTAAAAATAACAACAACATTTGCATTTAAATATAAACATGTAGTTTATTTTGCATTTAAATATAAACATGTAGTTTATTATGCATTTAAATCCACGTTTTCTCTGAAAATGTATGTTTCTCCTTAAATATATATATGTATACAGTGGTACCTTACCTTGGGTTAAGTACTTAATTCGTTCCAGAAGTCCGTTCTTAACCTGAAACTGTTCTTAATCTGAAGCACCACTTTAGCTAATGGGGCCTCCTGCTGCTGCCCCGCCGCTGGAGCACGATTTCTGTTCTCATCCTGAAGCAAAGTTCTTAACCCAAGTTACTGTTTCTGGGTTAGCAGAGTCTGTAACCTGAAGCGTATGTAACCCGAGGTACCACTGTATAAACATAGATATGCTGAGAGATTAATATCGTTACATTTATATCCCAACTTTCCTCCAAGGAGCTCAAAGTGGTGCCCCCTCCATTTTATCTTTGCAACAACCCTGTTAAATAGGTTAGGCTGAGAGACTGTGACTGGGCCAAAGTGGCCGAGTGAGCTTCATGGTCAAGTGGGACTTGAATCCTGAGCTCCAAAGGTCTTAGTCCAACACTCTAACCACTACACCACATAATCTCAGATGTGTTAATGGACATGGCTACTGATTATAAGTGCATTGAGTGAGTGTTCTATGAAATAGAGTTTGATGTTTTCTGTATTGTATTCTTTATATGTTTTGATGTTTTCTATGATGCATTCAATTTTTATTGTTTGCTTTTTCTTCGTAAACCACTTAGTGATCTTTTCTGATGAAAAGTGGTATATAAATACTTAAAATAAATACACAAAATAAGTAGAAGCAGCAATAGCACCAAAGAGAATTTCACAATTTGTAAGGCCCTCCTACATCCACACTATGAAGCTACAGGAAAGGGGGTGGGAGGAAAGGTTCTGCATTGAGTATTCAGAAAGCCTTTTGCTCTCAGTTAAGTAAATTAAACTAACTGATTAATCATTCTTTGGGAACAATCCAGTTAATGAATGCTAAGCTTAATAATTATTTCTGAACACAGTTATAACAGGCAGGATAATAAACAAAATGTGATTCTGTCTCCTTATTAATCTAACATGTAATTTACTAAGCACTTCCGCTGAAGCGTCATTGAAATGAGGAATTGGTTTTCGTATTGGTGGAAATCCCCTAAATTATTATTGTGTTTTCAGGAAGATGGACTTTGCAGATGGGGGAAGTAGCTGGAATGATGAAGCTTACAGCATGGGAGTGTGACAGGGCCATAAGGGAGGGTAAAGTTGAAAGTGGGGGCCGAAGGAGATGGTACATGAAAAGCAGAATTGCATTTAACATATATGGGTTTTGAGGGTTAAATAGGAGCTGTAGGGGTGGAGGACTGATCTGGGTCCTGTTCATGGGGTGCAAAGAGAGGGGCTTTAACTCTTTCCCCTCCCACCGGTTTCATCCTGAAAATTGCATTGAAGTTGTTGTTCCATTCAGGAGGAGACACTGGTATTGAGGCTGGTGCAGAATGGGTTTAGACAGCTGCTGAGTAGGATTTTTTTTGGGGGGGAGGGGGGAATCACCCTGAATTTGGAGTTCCTTTTTTCCCACTTACTTTGCTCTGAATTTGATGGTGGGATAGAGCTAAATCTGGCTGGTTGGTTTATTTGGTATTAAGTGCAGGCAGGTTTAGACAAGGGCCAGCACCCTGAGGTATGCTGGGTTGAAGGCACTGCACACACACACACACACACACACACACACACACACACACACCCTGTTGTCAATTGAAAATAATAATAATAATAATAATAATAATAATAATAATAATAATAATATTGTTGTTGTTGTTTAGTCGTGTCCGACTCTTCGTGACCCCATGGACCAGAGCACGCCAGGCACTCCTGTCTTCCACTGCCTCCCGCAGTTTGGTCAAACTCATGTTCGTAGCTTCGAGGACACTGTCCAACCATCTCGTCCTCTGTCGTCCCCTTCTCCTTGTGCCCAGCCACTCTGGGCAGCTTCCAACTGAATATTAAAAACAATACAGCATCAGACATTAAAAACTTCCCTAAACAGGGTCGCCTTCAGTTGTCTTTTAAAAGTAAAATAGTTGTTTATTGCCTTGACATCTGCTGGGAGGGCGTTCCACAGGGCAGGCGCCACTACCGAGAAGGCCCTCTGCCTGGTTCCCTGTAACCTCACTTCTCGCAGCGGGAGAACCGCCAGAAGGCCCTTGGCGCTGGACCTCAGTGTCTGGGCTGGATGATGGGGGTGGAGACGCTCCTTCAGGTATACAGGACCAAGGCCGTTTAGGGCTTTAAAGGTCAGCACCCCCAACACTTTGAATTCTGCTTGGAAATGCACTAGGAGCCAATGAAGATCTTTCAGGACTGGTGTTATATGGTCTCGGCGGCCGCTCCCAGTCACCAGTCTAGCTACTTGGTGTGGTGCTCTTGGGAAGTGGCGCATGCCACTTGCTGAACAGCAGGGATAGCTGGCACCCACCAGGTCACACACCTATAACTTCCCTTTATGGAAAGATGGTTTCACCATCCATCATCGTAGCTTCTGTAAGGAAGTTTCTCTGGGGCAGTTTCCCCCTCTACAAGAGGCACAGGATTTTCTGCCTGCTAGCCTAGGTTATGTCTGCTCACACTTTGCTTTGACAGAGATTTCCCTTGTTATACGTCAACAGACACAACCTTTAACCGTATCCATGTGTCGAATCTTCATTCCCAGTACAGGACAAAGACATCCAACCCAGAGTCGGAGTCCCTCTTATGTAAAACCACATGAGCTAAGAGGTAAGTTAGTTTTCCACCCGCCAATAAATACAATTTTAGGCACCAACTTTTGCATGGGCTTCCTTTGGGTTCTCGTAGTGCAATACTGTAATTAGAAGAGGAAAAGGAGCCCCTTTGCCCAAAAGGCTTATAATTCATGTTAGACTCGCTAGTAACATTCACATAAATATTTCAGAGTACTTGTAATTCAGGGTCTTAAGCCTCTTTTACTTCTGTAAGGACAAACATGGGGCCATGAGTGGCTCCGGTGACATTACAATCCAACCCCTTTGTTGGAGAATATTAGCCGGAGCCCTGCTTAATTCATCCCGCTGTTTTCTTATCATCTCTGAATATATATTTAAAATAATTTTAAATTATTGATTAAAGGACAAAAAAGTCATACAGGGCCAGTAGCATAAGCAGGATTAAAGTGTCTTTAGCCACACTTGGGAATAAAATGTGGCAACCTTCTTTCTTTACTTCAAAAGGGGTGGGGGTGGACAGGGGATGGTTGATAAACTTCAAATATTTCAAACCTAATCCCATCGTTCTTTTTTTCATTTTTCTGAACAGACAGAGGGGAAACCACGTAACAGTCGCATGCCTTATTTATGACCAGTTTCCCCCCAAAGTTGTACAATTAAAAGCCTTGTCAAAGTTTATAATTAGAACACAAAACCGTGAGGTAAAGATACAAGGAGCTGCTGGAGCTCTTTCTTTGTAAATCTGAATTCTGACTTAAGCATTTTCTCATGTTCAAGAGTTGTGGTAGTTTAAATTCATTTACCCTCCTCCCCGGCTTTTTGCCTCCACAGCTTCTGCTGGGCACCAGCTAGAACCCAGACCATAATTATAATGCAAAACAGCATCTCTCAGTCTCATTAATGCATTGCAGACCTTAAGTTCCTTGAAGTTCTGAGGATTTTAAAATATTGATATTCATTAATAGAACGGCTTCCTGCGACATAAAGGCATAATATGGACTTGAACATGCTGGAAACAACTAAAAAAAAAAAAAATGCCATGTCAGAAGTGTTTACTGTTGTGAAAAATTGTACCATGTTAATATATGCCTGTTTCTTAAATTCTGTTAGCAGTTGTAAGGCAGTCAGATACCACCCATGGGATTGTGTGCCCTCATGAAACACAATTACAATGAGAATATCTCATTATCTCATTGGCTTTAGCTTACTGTTCTGTTACCATGGTTTCAAATACACAGAGGAGTCTGAAACTAAGAGTGCTGCTAACAAAGAACATATCCTTGTACAATGACATCAGATCATGTTAGACAGAATAGACTTAATTAAATACCCCCTGATGTAGGCCAAAAATATAGAAGTTGTGTATACTTTTCTTTAAAAGAGATGTGAATGTTATTAAATGCAGCTGGGAAACAAAAATATATAACCAACAACCTCCCCCCGCAAAAAATGTCCTGTAGTTGTTTAAAAATAAATTGTATAACAACCACTAAGCTACACTGATTAAGCAAATGCAGGGGGGTGGGGGAGGGGAGGAGGCAATGGGATCAAATAAAATTAATGATATGCCTTCCCCTGATTAATGTCACACATTATGTATGAAATTTGGGACATATTTCTCCTGGTATTTAGCCACTGGGATTCAAAATGGGAGGTCAAACCCATGACAGAATCGCTGTGGTCCTGCCTCACACATCAAGACATGACTGGATATTGAAGATGTCCCCTATGAAAGAAGATGGTGTCCTTTTGTCTTTAAATATATCCCTTAAGAAGAAGGAGTGTTTCTTCTCAGTGTTCAAGGTCCGGCTTAATATCTTATTGAAAACTAATTGAAATGAAAACACTTCATGTAACAATGTGCTGGAATTTGGACCAGAACATGGGTAAAGAAAGGAAAACTGTGATAGTGGATATATTTCATGCCTTTTTTGTCTTCAAGTGCACCCAGTTAATATGTAGGGTTGAGCATAGTGGCTGGGGCAACCCAGTCAGACAGGCGGCATATAAAGAAGAAGAAGAAGAAGAAGAAGAAGAAGAAGAAGAAGAAGAAGAAGAAGTCATCTAGTAGAAGAACATAGGAAGATGCCTAAATCCAAGCCAGACCATTGGTCCATCAAAATCGGTATAGGGGCTCTCCAATCATAAGTTATACCAAGGAAATCTGTTTTAACTCACTTGAAGAAATGCTAATTTAAGGGGAGGGGGTTTCTGGAGACAAGGGAATGCGTCCAGTCTTCATTGCACAGGTGGTTGCTAAGTCTTTGAATGACATTTTTAGGTTATATTTTAGTGATTAAGATTTAACTTACATATTTTTAACTGCTGCTATATCTGTATTGTTCCTGTTATAAAAGGTAAAGGTAAAGGTACCCCTGCCCGAACGGGCCAGTCTTGACAGACTCTGGGGTTGTGCGCCCATCTCACTCAAGAGGCCAGGGGCCAGCGCTGTCCGGAGACACTTCCGGGTCACGTGGCCAGCGTGACATCGCTGCTCTGGCGAGCCAGAGCCGCACACGGAAACGCCGTTTACCTTCCCGCTGGTAAGCGGTCCCTAATTATCTACTTGCACCCGAAGGTGCTTTCGAACTGCTAGGTTGGCAGGCGCTGGGACTGAGCAGCGGGAGCGCACCCCGCCGCAGGGATTCGAACCGCCGACCTTTCGATCGGCAAGTCCTAGGCGCTCAGGCTTTAACCCACAGCGCCACCTGCGTCCCGTTATACCCAACTGCAAATTCAAATGTATCACTATCGTGTCTTATGACTTCCCTGATATTGTATGTGAGATGGAACTGGTCTGTGACTGAAATTAATAAATTCACAGGTGGTTGGTGCCCACTGGACCTGGGACGGAGGCCAACCTGGGAGGTGGGGCCAAATCCCAGGACTGGTGGAGCCAAGCGAGGGCCAAGGACTAACAAGCCAACGTCGTCCCCCCTCCCCCGTCTAAGCTCTGCTGAGTTCTACAACAGCAAGACAGAGGGGAAATAAGCTGATAGGCAGTAACTGTTAAGATTCCTGCTCTGTGATTGCAGTCATCGGATTGTTGTCTATCACATGATGGATGGTGTATGTTTTCATTCCACAGAGTGGGAAGTGACGGAGACAGGATGCTTTGTGTTACTGTGTTCCGTGAAGTGGGACTATTGTCCTTTGTTCTCACTTTTTGCTCCCTGATGCTAGAGAGAGGGGGAGCCATATTTCAGTGCTCCATGTGTGTTTATATGTAAATAAAGTAGATTAGCCAAAATGCTGAGTTGCTGAGGTCTGTTACGCAAACTGTGAACACTCTGCGGATCCCTAAGTGTGCCGGTGTCTGTTGGCATTGGTCGCTGTGATGTTCGGGCTGAATAAAGCTTTTGAAGCTCCCAAATGAACGACCAGGAGGGAGAGAACATGCCAGTCGGGCATGTGTCTCTACCAGTGTCCTACTCGAGTGTAGGACAAGCTCCTGACAGTAACCCACCCCTCAAAGAGTGGTTACAAGCAAGAAGGCAGGCACTTGCCCTAATGGCAGAGCCTCTACTGCTCCAGGGTGGCATAGACTGGACAAGTGGGATTGTTGAGATATCCACAATAGCAAGAGGGCAGAGTTCTTCAGCGTTCAGAATCTCTGGCATATCATAGCACACTAAAGAATGCATAATTCAGCCAAAGTTCTTGTGTGTTTTTGTTTCATTAAAAATTCCACAAATCATTTATTTACCCTGGAGGATATCAGGTGACATAATGTGACAATAATGACATCCCTTGTGGTGTTAATTGATTTTGTCCTGGTAGAGAGGGTAATTTGGCGTCCACCGTGGTTTCCAGATCATGGACTCACTGATTGTCTGCCTAGGTAGTATTACTGTTAATGAAGAGAAAACAGACTTTCCTCTTTAAAAGACAGTATGCTAATTATGACAGACAATAGCGAGCTAGAGGTCATTTATTATTTTTAAAGAGAGAGTTAATTATAAACGACTGGCACAGAAGTGCAAAATGACTGTAAATTAGTAAGTGCGATTCCAAGCTCATAAAAACCCAGTGTCACTTTTTATTAAAAAGAGAGCATTCATGAAATATTCTATCCACCTTAACATTTAAAAGTGTGAATAATTAACAACCTGAAGTTAACAATTGCCGGCTTGTAAAAGCTCTGATTAAAAGCAATGTTTATCATCCACCAAATGAACACAGCTCATTAGGTCAACATTTCCTAATTAATAGTCTTCTATTAGGGGGATAACATATTTTTAGTATCATGGATTTTAAACATGTCGTTGTTGGTTGTTTATTAAACTTAATCTGCACAATAATTAAAAAATTGTCCCTAAGCTCAAATGGGTTTCCTAGCCTTGGAAAGCAATGAGAAAGGGAATGTGCTTCATCCTAGTTAATTTAGACTCATTAAAAAAGACATAAAAGTTGAGGGTTGTTTTTTTTTAACACTCCTTCCCCCTACAGCACTGAAGTGTCAATGAGGCAAGGCTTCCAATTGGTGACATAACAGTATTGATAAATAGGGTTTGGGATGAGTGCAAACCTCTACCTCTCATGTGCAGAGGGAAAACTTCAAAAATAAAACTGCCAATATCATACTTAATAATAATAATAATAATAATTTATTTGTACCCCGCCCTCCCCGGCCGGAGCCGGGCTCAGGGCGGCTAACATCATAAACTAATACAGTATACAAAGAACATAAAAACAGGCAATCAATTAATTAAAATACATCTTAAAATTAGTTCAGAGCTAGTTAAAATCTGGACAGATGGCAGTCCACGGGTAAAATTGAGAGTGGTTAATATTCTCCTGGGCCAACTGTTACCACTGGTCTTATAAAGGACCTGTGAGTGGTCTCTTTAATGCTTGTTCTTATACAGAAAGAAAAGAATCAGACTGAACCCTGACCAAAGGCCTGACGGAATAGTTCCGTCTTGCAGGCCCTGTGGAAAGATGTCAAATCCTGCAGGGCCCTGGTCTCTTGTGAGAGAGTGTTCCACCAGGCCAGGGCCACGGCCAAAAAGGCCCTGGCTCTGGTCGAGGCCAGTCTAATCTCCCTGGGGCCTGGGATCTTCAGGGTGTTATTATTTGCAGACCTTAAGGTCCTCTGTGGGGCATACCAGGAGAGGTGGTCCCATAGGTACGAGGGTCCTAGGCCATATATATATGAATCTATCATGCAGCCACACTTGGAATACTGTGTACCGTTTTGGTCATTACACCTCAGAAAGCATATAGAGCTGGAAAAGGTTTAGAAGAAGGCATTCAAAATTAACAAGGGGTTGGAGCAACTCTCCTGTGAGGAAAAGTTACTGTTGGTGAAGAACATGATAAGTTGCTATTGGCAGTGGCATAGCGTGGGTTGTCGGCGCCTAGGGCCGTGTGGAAGGAGGATAGGAAGGAGGGAAATGGATGGAGTACGCATGCACGTTCAACTGCCTAATGGTGTCTATGTCACCCAGGAGATCGCAGCTGTAGAGATAAGAAGTATCATTCTGTTGTCTGGAGAAGTTACTTCTTGGTTCTCATGGAGAAGATGTTTTCAACAGAGCACAGCGAAGGAAGCTGGCAGCTGTATTGAGGCAGCACCGGGTGTTGAAATTTTGCAGCCCTAACCATTTTGCGCCTGGGGTGACTGCCCCTGTGTCCACCCCCCGCACTATGCCACTGGCTATGGGTGCCTGCTAGAGAGAAGTTGCAATTTCGACAAATACTGATGGTTAGGCATCCTGAAAATCAGTTAGATGTGAAACATTGTTGTTGTTTAGTTGTTTAGTAATGTCCGACTCTTCGTAACCCCATGGAACAGAGCATGCCAGGCACTCCTGTTTTCCACTGCCTCCTGCAGTTTGGTCAAACTCATGGTAGTAGCTACATGTTGGATGCCTTCCAACCTGAGGGGCTCATCTTCCAGCGTCATAACTTTTATATGCCTCTTGTTTTTGTCCATGGAGTTTTCTTGGCAGGGATACTAGAGTGGCTTGCTGGTTCCTGCTCCAGGTGGATCAAAACTCTCCACTATGACTTGTCCGTCTTGGGTGGCCCTGCACGGCATAGCTCATAGCTTCTCTCCATTTTCAAGCCCCTTTGCCACGACAAGGCAGTGATCCATGAAGGAGTGAAACATAGGGGACATATCAAATGCTTATTTAGGTAAAGGTAAAGGTACCACTGACCATTAGGTCCAGTTGCGGATGACTCTGGGGTTGCGTGCTCATTTCACTCTATAGGCCAAGGGAGCCGGCGTTTGTCCGCAGACACCTTCCGGGTCAAGTGGCCAGCATGACTAAGCCACTTCTGGCGAACCAGAGCAGCACATGGAAACACCGTTTACCTTCCCGCAGGAGCAGTACCTATTTATCAACTTGCACTTTGACGTGCTTTTGAACTGCTAGGTTGGCAGGAGCAGGGACCAAGCAATGGGAACTCACCCCACCGCAGGGATTCAAACCACTGACCTTCTGATCGGCAAGCCCAAGAGGATCAGTGATTTAGACCACAGTGCCACCGGCGTCCCCAGTGCTTATTTAATCATGGACAAATGGTTCGTTCTCACAGCCATCCCCACCAACAACTTGGCTGCTGTGTTGTGCACCAGCTGCGGCTTCCAAGTGGTTTCCAAGAGCAGCATCACATGCTACAGCGTGTTGTGATAGCCTAATCTGGAGGACATCGGAGCACGGAGTATGGTGGCCAAGTCATCTGTGCCCAAATTGGGTTGGAGCTGCTCAACTGGCCAAAGCTGAAAATAGGAAGTCGTAGCCACCGAAACTACCTGAGCCTCTCGTGACAATGTTGGATCTAGGAGCCCCAAGCCATATACCCACTCTTTTCCAGAGGAGTGCAATCCCTATAGAGTAGGCCACCTCTCTACCTCTTGAACCTGGGAGCTTGGAATGCTCTGTTAAATCAGTGAGTCTTACTTCTAAGTATGTATTCCTAGTATCAAAAGTTAAGCCCATCAGAGCTCAGGTAAGCATTTTCAAATGTTTTCTGTGTTTTCCAAGGTTTTATTTATGTTTATTTATTTTTTAAAAAGTATGGTTTTGCTTTTGTGTTGTTTGTCAACCTGGGCTCTTTGGGGAAAGAAGGCCAGGATAAAAATTTAATTCATTAATCAATCAATCAATCAATCAATCAATCAATATTTACATAAAATTCATTTTGCTTGCTAGAACATAGCTTCCCTCTTGTTTTAAGGAAGGAACGCTGAGGCTGGTTTTGCTGCGGCCTGCGGAGGCGTGGCTTGGCTTTAATGATATGCATGAATAATTTATCAGTGGAGTTTGTAAGGGATCATTTGCAATTTTAGGTGCACCATTTCCTTTTGAAGCTCCAGAATAACCCCCATTAATGTTAATGGGGACCGTGCTCACATTAAAAGGAGATGATACCCCTTAGGTGTTTAACATCTGACTTATTGAGGCCTTAAACTGCATTGCTGAATGTCATTTCTTTCATTTACCAAGATGGCTTTTTGTTATGCTGCCATTACATGAGTGAAAAAGCAAAAAAGAGAATATGGAAGAGAAGCAAATACCCAGTAAAGTAGCAGAAAAACTTGACTTAAATCTAGTCTTGGACTAAGAGGAAAACAGGTCAATTCCAAAGGGCTACAGCTGAGTACTAGAGAGCACATGCTATGCATCCAAATGGTTTCAATTTCTAGCGTCTGTAGGTAGGGGTGGGAAGGACCTCCTGGTGAGCTGGTGCCAGTCAGTGCCAACATTACTGAGCTAGATGGACCAATGGACTGACTTGGTGTAAGGCAGCTTCCTATATTCCAAATACCATAAGTAAAATGGGTCAGAGAGCCAGTTAGGCTCATGCAAGAGGCATCTGCCCGGTTTAGTTCTGATCTTTTGAAAACTTGCTTTCCTTCAAAAAGCTCATCCTTCCCACAGCTTCAGTTTCAAAAACAGTTTTCCACATGGTTTTTCGGGTTGGGGCCACAGCATAGAAAACACACACACACACACACACACACACACACACACACACACTACAAAGCACCATACAGGGGAAAGTCACTATCAAAGCAATCATGTGAGCAAACACATCTCAGAGATGTGATTTAACATGTCTATAGGAAATAATATGACAGAACAAAGCTCTTTAAAAAGCTAAAAACATATACAGTCATACCTCATGTTACGTCCGCTTCATGTTACGTTCTTTCAGGTTACGTCCCGTGGCAACCCGGAAGTACCGGAAAGGGTTACTTCCGTGTTTCGCCACTTGCGCATGCACAGAAGTGCAAAATGACGTCATGCACAGAAGCGGCAAATCACAGCCTGCACGTGCACAGGCGTGCCACTGCGGGTTGCGCTCTTTTCATGTTGCGAATGGGCCTCTGGAATGGATCCCGTTTGCAACCAGAGGTACCACTGTACTCCACTTAAAAACTACTCTCCCTGCAATTCAGTGCATCATAGGTTGCAAAAACACCAAGCCACTTAGTACGCACAATATAACAGTTCTCTCTCTCTCTCTCTCTCTCTCTCTCTCTCTCTCACACACACACACACACACACACCTCTGTGGGAGATATATGCAGCCAAACATAACTGTGCATAATTGGCAGTGAGAAAGGGGTTAAGGATCACAGAGTTCTAAATTGCTAGAGAAGACTCAGATTAGTCATGATCCCTCACCTCCGGGGGGCTAGGGAGGAGGGAAGAAATAAGAGTTGTTACCTGTTCCTTTCTCTCTCCTCATTGAACCATGTAACTGAGCAGACATCTAAAGCTGGGGCTCGGGACTCAGACCTTGTGTTTGAGACTAACTTCTGCATTTTGTAACCCAACATACCTTACCTGTGTTGTTTCTGATGTGGCATTGAATGATGCATGAGTTAGACCACTTATTCCTGTAAGTAAAGCATGTAAACTTACTTAAGGTTATGGTCTATTGGGAGAGCACAATTGTAAGCGCTTAATACTGGGGCATTTAAGGGTCTATCAACCTATATTCCCCGTGCTTTGTAAACACTGCGTATATTTCTGTTTAAAACTCTGCTGAGGTTTGTTTTTGTTTTTTGCTAGAGAGTGAGGCAGCCATTATTCTTTTGCATTTTCCCACATATATGGGACTTCAGGATTAACTGTTATTCCCAGTTATTTCCCTACAACACCAACCCTTATAATGGGCTAGTGGCTGGAGAGAGAGAGAAAAAAAAGAAAGAGAGAATGAACACTGGTAATTCTTTTGGTGTTTCCTGCAAAAAGGAAATTATTTGTACTGAAAATGTTAGCAATTGCTTGACACCATCTGTTCTCTCATTTACAAGTAATTACAGCTTATTTGGGCCTCTCTTGAACTATCCAGTAATCACAAGGACCTGACAGTTTCCCCTCAACTAGCGCAACTTGGCAGCAGGGAGAGTCTCTGACTTTGTGAATTAGGATCTTCTGCAAACAAGAACAGGGACAATTCTGAAGAAATCTATAGGATGTTAAGCAAGAGCTTGATTAATTATGACACACATCAAATATTTCAAAAGGTACAAAGTCAAGACTATGTTGGGCTTTTGATGTAGACCTCACACAGATAAACGAGGATCAATGCTGTTTTCAAAATCCTGAAGTTTGAAGCGCTCAGTGTCTGCCTTTCTCTGCTGAGCGTAAGTTAGAGATAAATGGCTCTTTCTAAATGACACAACTTATAGTTTCATAAAATCTGTCTACTGAAAAGCTATGTTGTTTCATACAATCCATATGCAGATTATAGTTCAGTGTGCAATCAGTGCATGCAAGGGGAGGGTCAGAATTGCACCAGCGAACACCCCCCTTCTATGCATTGATTAAGTCTTCTGCAAAAAAATTTTTTTTTTAATAAATTGGGCTTAAAGTTATATGGAGCTGAGATGAGATTGCATTGTGCTCATGGGGGCAAAGGCTCTGGCACTTATTGGTTGAACTAGAATAACGACGCAGAATGTTTGGTTGCTGAGGGACTAAAGAGTTTCGCAGTCCAATTTCTGTGAGGAAGGAGAAAGTTGTCAGTTTGGCTGGGCTGAAAACCTCACCCAGGAGCAGTTGGAGGACTGAAGGAGCTCCTAGGATACAAGGGAGCCTAAAGCAATAAAGATTATGGAAAGTTAAATTGGCATTAAACCAATATAAGTTGGTAATGTAAAATCAACCAGGCAGTGACTGTCTTAGAAACACACTGCCTTTCCATCATAGACCACCTTATTGTTTGAGTGACTCCTTCCCCCACCAAGCCAATGGAATAGCCAATGCATTTGAAAAGTTCCTTTCTATTGGAAATCTACGTTCCCCACTATTATTTAATGAATTATGTGGCTCTTTTTCTTATTAAATGCAAACCATAACCTATTACCTTGACTTATTCATGTATACCACAGAGAGCAATATGTGCAATGTGGCCAAGATAACCGTTTTAGGGTGGCCTGACCGAGGCACATTCAATCTCCGAATCCTTAAAATCACCGCATTGCCTTAATGATAATGTTTGGAAGTGACAGAGGTGGCTGGGTGCCGAAGATATCCTGCAACGGAGCCGGGTAATTTTCTGCAGCACATCTGAGCATTAGGCATTCATCTCCGTAACTTTCTATGCTAGTCTCTACGTCCCTGGAAAAAGTGAAATGTATTCCTCCCGTGTTAATCATGCAAGAGGCAGAGTGGGCGGAATGCGCTGCACAATGAATTATGCATTTCAGCCCACCCGGGAGTCGATATTTACCATATCACACTGAAATCCATTATGTAGAACAAACATTCTATTTATACAACAAGCTGCAAAACTATTCAACTGACCAGCTGCAGGTTGGAAGACAAGGTAACGGTACATCCCAGCTTCTGCAAACGAGTGTTAGCTTGTGCCATAGTTTTCTCCGTGCATCTCATGCTTTGGTGTGGCTATTGCTAACAACAAAGGGCCGAGTTCTAATTACAGATGCAGGAACCCGGTTTTCTTGGGAAAGTGTGTCTAGGTGAAAGCAGCTGCCCCCAGACCACATCGAAGAGCTTTCCTTTGCAGCATTAAAATAAATTGCCAGTACCAAAGTCCTTCTTCAATAATATTGATCACAATTACCATTGTTCTCATCAACACAGTGGAATCAAGATGGCTATTATATAGGGTTGTTGTTGTTGTTGTTGTTGTTGTTGTTGTTGTTGTTAATGGCACTTCTAGCAGACTAGCAACAGCAGGATGGTGGCTAACAGTGATTTTTAAACTGCCCATGATCTTTCACCACCAAAGCATCAACAGCATAACGTCTATTTCTAATATATGCCTTCAAACTGACTAACAATGTGATTAGATTTAAACAAATTGCATATTGTCCAAACTTTAATATAGCTGCATTTTTCAGACACTAATTAAATTTTAAGGTTCATCCTTTCCGATGCTGCCAAGGGCGTCAAAGTGAGGGGACAGGATTTGCTTTGTGTTCCTCTGTCCATTTCAAGCCTTTAGTTTTTAATTTGCTGTTCGTTTTCCCTTCCATTCAAAATAATGAGAGGGAGAGGTTTAGATTCACTGAGAAGCATGTCTAAATTTGCCCCCAATTGGGGACCAGGAGAGCTTTGAACCAAGAAAATACTCCCTTTTGGACGCTACCAGTTTTGGAGCTCTGACATCAGTTGGTCCAGGACATCATCATCGGAGAGGAAGGCTCCAACATTAGGTTTCTCTTTCTCTTATGTCAGAGTTGTCTCTGAGGTCAGAGGTGTCATGTATGCATTATGAACCAAATATCTGTCACATGGCCTTTTTAAGAGAAACAGCTATGACCCAGAAGGCCAGCTTCCGGCTGGAAGACTTCCTCTAAGCCCTTGCTTTTTGTTGTAGGCTTGGACTGGTTTCTTGTTCGCACACTTAGGCGGAAACATTCAGGCCATAGATGACACGCTTAGATAGACAGACAGATAGATCTAAAGCACACTCTGCGGGGCAACAGCAACAAAAATTCTCTAATGGCACCTTGGGGCTAATTTTATGAAGTGTGAAATCAATCAACATGGGGTAAATTGGCAACCGGGTGATGGACAAGTGGATAACACTGATTTAATAAATATGATCTCTGCCCTCTATACAAACGCCTATTAATGCTGATTTGGCTCTGTTCGCTTAAAGCAGGTGCATTCATGATGAAGACTGACAGCCGGGGCAAAATGGATGGAAGCATTTGGAAAACAAATGCTGCTCTTGGCATCCTCACAAAACGTTAATTGGTTAACAAGCTGCAGCTAATGCAGTGATGATGGTGGGGATTTCTTTCCCGGCACTGATATGTTTTGCTCATGTACGTCTCGGCAGCCGTAGCAAGTTGAGGGGCTCATTTGCCTATGAGAGCAAATGCGGGTTTTCTTCTTTGAAGCAAGTTAATATTCTACATGATAATGAGCAGTCAGAGATGTATTCCATCCATGGGACATTTCACCACTGTAGTCTGTTACTTGGACCATAATTTAAGTTTTCACTTAGAATAGTACTCATTCTAGTGGGTGTTTTTTTAAAAAAGCTCCAGAGAGACCTTTAAGTGAAATATCCTAATTTATATTCCTATTAAGGGAAAGTCTTCAATCTTCAAAAATTCAATGGCTTAGGGGAATATGTTTGAGCTGTAATTTTTGTGTTTTTTTTATTTTAAGAAAAGCACAGCTAAATGACAATTCCCACCTTGATTTTCAAACAGCTCTGGCTGCAAAGGAGATAACACCAACAGTGTGAATCAGTCCTAGACCTCAGAAGGCTTACACACCCATCGCTCAACATCGTAGACTTGACTCACCAAAAAATCCCCATTGTAGCTCCACAATGCCAGAGGTGGATACAGAGACTTTATACAGTAGGCACATGACAATGACAGTGCAAAGTGATCTTGAATTTATTATCATATCCAAGCTGATGTTGAATGTGACTGCTATTTTAGGAAACTAATCCTGCAAGGTTATGCATGGTTTTCATTCCCATGGCTTCCGTGATTCTCACGAACACCTTTGGGCAGTAACAGGTTCCTATGTTAGCCATCTTAGTCTGCTGTCACAAAACCACTAAGAGGTCATGAAGACACTTTAAAGGCAAACACATGGTGGACTAGAGTGAGCTAGTCATCAGCTTATTAGCAATGATGGGAAAAAAGCCATTTACACTTCTTCAGGCTGGAGAGATGGGGTGGGTGGGTTTTCAAAATGCCACCTCACGCTGCCTAATAGTAAGAAGAGGTTGGGGACAGAACAAGGACTTCCACAGGGCTGGTTTTGCTGTCAGGTGTTAGGCTTGGCTGTTGGGGAACTCACAAAACACATAGACCAGTTTGGTTTTTACTGTATTATATGTCGAAATTTTTAAATAAAGGAATCCAAAATGCCTGTAGCGTGGTAAAAGATGCACACAAACGCATATGTTAGTGAAAATAACATACAAACATAGGGAAAATACAAATATTAAAATATTAGGGAAAACATGTTTTGCAAAAATGTATTAGGCAGAATGGCATAGAAGCATGTGTATATTAGGAAAAATTCACGCCATTATACTGAGGAATTTGCATGAGGACTTTTATTTATTTATTTAAATACATACATACATACATACATACATACATACAGACTTTTGGGGGACCCCGCCCATCTGACTGGGCTGCTCTAGCCATTGGACTTCCAACAGAAACAAACAAACAAATAAATTTGGAAATGCAGAGAGCTGAACTTATGACTAGAAGAATGAGAAACTGAGCGAAACTGATCAATTTGGCCATCGCTAACTGGGAGTGACCAAAGATTATGGGAGGCCATGATGGTCTGGTTCCTTTGACAGCTGCCCAGGCCACCTATGCGCAGAGGGAGGCCATAGTGCAAATGAGCTTCTTGGAAAGGTGGCATCCCTGGAGGAAAAGCTGACTAGTGAAACCAGTCTGCTTCTTCTGTTTCCCCCATTTCCCACTGGTCATTAATTCTGTGGCAAGGAAAAGCAGAGAAGCTCTCATCATTTCTCCATGTTATTTTTAGAATGACAAAAGAAAGCCGTATTGGAGAATCAAGAAATCTACAGCACACCGTTTTGGTGAAATGTATACCCAATATAATATAAATGTTAATGTGTTGTGCGCAGTGCATATTTGTGAAGGACCACCCTTCCTCCTTTAGAATTTCTTCCAGTGAGATGGTAACTTATCTAAATTTAATCAGCATTGCTAACAGCATGGCACCCCATTAAACTTGTTTATAAACAGAGTAAAATATATATCAGAAGCTCATTAAAATGAAATTTTTAATAGTGCCTTCCTTTTATTTTATTTTTTTACTCTATTCCAGGGTTGTCTGAGGCTTCCTGAGGGAGATCATTCCATCGAGTGTGTCATCTGTAAAAAATTATAAATGTTCTCCCTCTTAATCTTTTGTTTGCAAAGCTCTGTGTGTGATTTGTCTTTTTCCTAATGATTACTAAGTGCTCAATACTTGCTTATTCAGGATGCTTATGTCAAACTAATTAGGTTTAAGTGAGAGGAAACCAGCTGATTAGAATGTTATTCTTTGCACTTGAACCAAGAAATGTTGTGTATATATACATAACAACATTTTTAAACACCCCGACCCTCTCAAAAAGCACTCTGCCTTGCTGGGATGTAGGAGGTACCACAAACTCAGCAAGCAGAACAAACTGTGAAATGTATTACTTTTATATAGGATTTCAACTGACTATGTAAGGTCAGAACCTTCAAATCCACCAGGCCTTCTTATATAAGGCTTACCTCACCACACCTCCCTGATATATTCAGACGTGTGGGGCTCTTAGAAATAAGAAGCTGAAATAAGAATCTGAACTTAGTCTGTGTTCATTAGATGGCAGTCTGAGCAAGATCCAACTGCTAGGCCCCATTGCCATGCTTCAAAAGGTTAAGGTGGGAGGTGTCTGGGATGAAATAGGAAAAGAAGAGCAAGAAATGCTGCCTGCATGATCCTGGTTCCAACTGGACTCCACGCCTTTTCTGTTCATGTACTAGGTTTGAGTGTGATTTTATTTCAGTCTCCACCCCCATTGTTCTGCCCGGACACTGAGGTCCAACGCCGAGGGCCTTCTGGCGGTTGCGGAAAGTCAAGTTACAGGGAACCAGGCAGAGGGCCTTCTTGGTAGTGGCACCCGCCCTGTGGAATGCCCTCCCACCAGATATCAAAGAGAACAACAATTACCAGACTTTTAGAAGACATCTGAAGGCAGCCCTGTTTAGGGAAGCTTTTAATGTTTGATGGACTACTGTATTTTAATATTTTGTTGGAAACTGCCCAGAGTGGCTGGGGAGGCCCGGTCAGATGGGTGGGGTATAAGTAATAAATTATTATTAGTAGTAGTAGTAGTACTCTTTTCTGAGATGTTATGAGAGCCTCCTTGGGCTATAAAGTGTAATGGAAGTATTCTAAAGAAACAAACAAAAATCACCAAGGCATTTTGGTCCTGGAGGCAAAACGGCCTGCTGCTGCTCGCATGAAGCCCCACCACATTGCCTGGCTGGAGAGGGGGGAAATATCCTTTCCAGACCCTCTGCAGACTTTGGTCTTTCAAATTTCAGGGGCATCCTGTGTAAGACCAAAATTGGGCACTCCTCCTGCCTCTCGCCTTCTGTTCTGCTCAGTTCACTACGTCATATTTGTGACGCACTGTAGTGCCCCGTAAGCTTGGCACCCAGTGCAGCAGAATTGGTCCTGCTGCCGTAATTCCGCCTTTATCCCCTGATCCTGCCCAGTGGTGGGAATTTGGCAGGATTCTCCCATCTTGATTCGTCACAAGGGGAGGCGTTCCTCGGAGTTTTGCTGCCAATACCTCTCTGTACCTAGAGGCCAGGGAGACCAGCACTTCTTTGCAGGGGTTAACATCTGAGGTGGCTGCCTCACTCTCACTAATGGACTCCGGTCATTTGTACTGTATTGATTCTAAGAATGGTACCAAACCTTACCACGACAGTGCTCTTTTTATTAATCATGGCAACATGGAAGGAGAAAGGCTGAATCACCACGAAACTAGGGTCTGGTCTGCTCAGCATCCCCACTCTGCACGATTCCACAACTAAGGATGCCTCTTCTTATCATCCAAATTAGGGTCACTTCTACTACACAATGTTGGAACTAAGGCCACCTGTGATCAGCAACCAAACTAGGGTCACCTCTGCCAATGCCCTAAGTCAGTGTTAGCCAAACTTGGGTCTCCAGCTGTTTTTGGACTACAACTCCTATCATCCCTAGCTAGCAGGACCAGTGGTCAGGGGTGATGGAGATTGTAGTCCAAAAACAGCTGGAGAACCAAGTTTGGCCAACACTGCCCTAAGTTTTTCCAAGTATCCATTCACCGAGGAAGCTTCCAAATCTTCCCTCTGATTCAGGCCAGGTAAAAGTCCTTTAAAAGAACCACTGAACCATGGAGCAGAAACACGGGTGCACTAATAGAAGTAACTGTGCTGCTGACAAATGGGTCAGGAGTCTTCCCCTTCAGCCCAATCCTGTGCATCTTGGTTTCTGGTGAGAGAAGTTAGGGGTTTCACTTCCCACACTAGATATTGAATGGACACCTTTAAACACCACAGTGCAGTGGGTGCGAAGGCACACATGACAGCTCCCACCTTTTCATCTGCCCTCTAGCCCTCAGTTGACAGGACAAGCAGGTCTCCAGTTATGTTACACATCAGGTGCAGGAGGTAGCAGATGACAGAACCAGGAAGTGAATGGGTGGGAAGAGCCTCTACTGCAGCAGTTCTCAACCTGTGGGTCCCCAGATGTTGTTAGACTACAACTCCCATCATCCCTGAGCTCTGGCCTTGCTAGCTAGGGGTGATGGGAGTTGTAGTTCAACAACATCTGAGGACCCACAGATTGAGAAAGGCTGCTCTACTGCCTTGACTACTCTGCACTGGAACACTTAGAGCAGCATAGAATCATAGAATGGTTGGAAGGGACCACGAGGGTCATTGCGTCCCATTCCCTAAAATGCAGGAATCTTTCATCCAACATGGGGCTCAACACACAACCCTGAGATTAAGAGTCTCATGCTCTACCGACGGAGCTATCGCATCTGTTCTAAATCTCCAGAAGAAGGCCCTTAGATGGCTAAATCCCAGAACGTCCTAGACTCTAAACACTTGGGCACCAGACACAACACATTACATGCAAAAGAAGCATGGAAAAAATGTTACTCTTTCCCGCCCTCTGTTCATTCACTCACTCACTCACTCGACCTAGATTGCACAGGTGGCTCATGGGCCGCATGAATATTGACTTGATATAAAATTCAAGTAAATGTCAGGTCAGCAAAAAACCACTTTGGTTACAAATTAGCAGTGAACCTGAATACAGACGCTTGCAACGCCTTGAACTGTGGGTGCTGCTGAACTTCTCCAGAGCTCCTCTGCTATGTCAAAAGCTGAAAAGAACTCTGGGTTTGGGGGGGGGTGGCAGGTCTGATCCATAGTTGTGCTTTGCAATTCTAGTCTCTAACTCCTTAAAATGTCAGGGATAATTAGAGGAGAGAGAAGGCTTTTCGGTGCCATCAGTTTGACCACTGCATACTTCTGTTTAAATTTGGGGGTTGCGTAGTGAAACAGAGACACAGATCAATTAAAGGTCATATCTCTTTTTCTAACATATCATGAACCTGGAGGCATGTCTGATCTAAAAGATTGTATGCACTAGCAAGTTAGCATGCAATAATGTTTATTTAATACTTTACTTCAAGTGGGCTTTCTGCAGCCTGCAAAGCAGTAGGATTCAGGTACGGAAAGGGAGGCACTGACATTAACCACAGGAATGTCCCGACAGAGGGAAGGGATATCAGGAATTTACTGCTGAGCTTGCTGGCCAAAATCAGGCCACAGAACCAACAAAATGAAGTATTTCTGCCTACAAGATATAATTGATTTATAGACTTTTCTGACATGAGATGTGGTGGTGGCCAGTCTCTTAGATGTCTTTAGAAGGGGAATAAACAAAATTCATATTTATTTCATAGAATAATAGCGTAATAGAATTGTAGAGTTGGAAGCGACCCTGTGCAATGCAAATTTCAACAATTTATATACAACTTTGCACCTAGTTATTAACTTATCTACAATAAGGTTACAAAAATGATACCACAGGGATAAAAACAGTAAAAAGTAGCATTAAAATCAGAAAAATGCACTTAAAATGCTGAAATAAAATGGTCTTCACCAAGCATTTGAAATTCAACAAGCGTTGGGCCTCTCAGATCTCAGCTGTGAGGGAATTCCACAGAATTGGGCCCACAGTACTGAACACATAGCTTTTGGTGGGTATGAGCTATTTGTCTAAGCAGTCGGGAACCATGAACAGTGACATCCCCAAAGACCTCATTCATTGAGCAGGGATGTAAGGAATCAGGTGGCACTTAAGGTCAGTAGTGTAGCATGGGGTGGTTGCTCTGGGGACAAATTTGTCAGGGGTGCAAAATTTCAACACCCAGTGCTGACTCAATACACCTGTGTGCGTCCATCGCTGGACTCCATGGAAAACAGCTTCTCTGTGCAAACCAGGAAGTAACATCTACAGACAATTGCAGTTGCGATCTCCTGGGTGACATACACAGGTGACATTCAACTGTTAGGCAGTTGAATGTGCATGCGTACTCTGTCCATTCCCCCCCTCCCCCGTGTAGCCCCGGGTGCTAGCAACCTGTGCTACGCCACTGCTTAAGATATTTATGTATGGCGTTTCTAGACCACAAATACACAAATTAAAAAATAACAGTTAACACAGCATAGTAGTAGAAAAAGAAAATAAAATCAGCATAGCAAAACCACAGCAGCACTGAAAACTTTTACCAATTTTAACTGTTGTTTTGATTCTTTTTATTGAAATTATGCATTGTCCTTTTTATGAAAGCTGCCTTGGGAGGGTTTTTCCTGAAAAGGCAAGCTAGAAATATTGCACACACGCTCTTTGTTTTTTTTTTTCCTGGTTCATTTCCCTCATAAGCCACATCAAAACCATGGATTAAAACCAGCAGCCCTAAGGGTTTTAAAAAGCACTTTCTCCAACTGCTTCAGAAACCTGTATGATTTTGGTGATCCTTATTATCTGCCTTTGGACAGTAATTAGTTTGACTAGTAAATACTGGACTTGGTTTTCCCAGGTAATTATAACTTCAGAAAAAAGCTAACTGTGGAGGTTAATGCTATTTGAGTAACTGTGGGGTAAAAAAGACTAGAGGCTGTTTTATGCTTTGTAATTCTCTGCTAAGAGTGTCTGTGAAGTTCTCTCCTCTTCTGACAAAGATTTTTTGCTTTGTCTTATTCCATTGTGTGCCATTGATTCTTGCTATCATATATGCTACGTACAAGTGAAATTGTGGACTTCATATTGGCCTTTTGTTGCCTGAAGCTGATGTTCCTTAAAAAAGAGAAAAGAATAAACCAACCAACACTTCTTACTATATATCTGAGATGCTTGACCATTTATTCTACTGCCCAAATAGCTGAATTTGTTTGGCAGTGCTTTTACCTAACTTTAAACTCCGAACAAAACTAAGTCTGCTTATTTGGCATGCATGCTGTAGATAATACCCGCAACTGCATTTTCTCTAGTGCGATGTAATTTTACTCTATGCAGAACCCATTATCCCTTTTCTTTCAACTGGACACAGAGTGCATTACAGCTGGGAGGGAGGAATTCACTTCTGTGTTTCCTCGAGTCTGGCAAAGCGTGTCTTAAAACTTGTGAGTTCAGTTCCTTTATCTCTTTAGGCAATAAAGAAAAGCCAGGCTAGACAACAAGTGTAGAAATCTGAGGAACCAAGCAAGGGGGAAATTCAAACTGTTAGCAGCATTGAAGGCAGCTGTGCTGCTTAAACACAAAGCAACTTGGAGGAGGAAATCGCGGCACTAAAGCCTCTGAAAAGAGCATTTGGAGTGATAGGAAAGTGAAGATGAAGTACCATATTTTTCACTCTATAAGACGCACCAGACCTCAAGACACACCTAGTTTTTGGAGGAGGAAAACAAGAAAAAAAATATTCTGAATCTCAGAAGCCAGAACAGCAAGAGGGATTGCTGCGCAGTGAAAGCAGCAATCCCTCTTGCTGTTCTGGCTTCTGGGATAGCTGCGCAGCCTGCATTCGCTCCATAAGACACACAC
The DNA here is from genome assembly GCF_951804945.1 of Podarcis cretensis. Classification (NCBI taxonomy): domain Eukaryota; kingdom Metazoa; phylum Chordata; class Lepidosauria; order Squamata; family Lacertidae; genus Podarcis; species Podarcis cretensis. The sequence goes on along the minus strand of NC_137174.1, from coordinate 81,248,208 downwards.
ACATTTCCCTTTACATTTTAGGAGGGAAAAAGTGAGTCTTATAGAGCAAAAAATACGGTATTATGCTGGAGACATGGAGCCGACGGCAGGTCCCACAGAGTAGTATGAAATGCATTAAGAAAATAAGTAATATATTTCATGCAAAAATTGCAACATTACATATACAATAATAATAATAATATAATAATAATTTATTATTTATACCCCGCCCACCTGGCTGGGCCTCCCCAGCCACTCTGGGCGGCTTCCATAGAAAGCAAAAACACAATAAAATATCACACGTTAAAAACTTCCCTGAACAGGGCTGCCTGAATATACAATGCATATTCAGTGGCTGCTTCCGAACTCTTGGACTCCCATCCTCTGGATACTAGCTAAAGTTGGTACCCAAGCATCTTCCAAAAACACTGCAGAACCTTATTGTTTGCGTTATTTTTTGACGAGGATTAATCCCGGCAGAGACTGGATAACATAGTGTAATCATTTTTATTTATTTTGTTATTTGGTGTCTTTAAAATGCATTGGGTTCAACCTAGAAAAGCCATAACAATGTCCGATTGATAGTATCTTCTGGGAGATTGCTCCGGTTACTGCCCATCTAGAGAGCATAAAATTTGGTCAGGCATAAAATCTATGTCAATACTCCCTTAGAAAGTGAAGTGCTGCCTTGAATTAGGGGTAAAATAATGTGGCAAATCTACCTCTCTCCTAGGGTATATACGCACGATCATAGAATTGTAGAGCTGGAAGGGACCCCAAGGGTCATCTAGTCCAACCCCCCGCAATGCAGGAATCTCAGCTCAAGCATCCATGGCAGATGGCCATCCAACCTCTGCTTAAAAACTTCTAGTGAAGAAGAGCCCACAACCTCCCTAGGTCTCCCCCAACCTGGTACCCTCCCAATGTTTTGTACTACAATTCCCATCATCCCTGTCCATTGTCCATGCTGCCTGGAACTGATGGGAGCTACAGCCGACCAGGAAAGGCTACTCAAGATCATATAAAGTATCATTTTAAACTAATCACCAGGACAGGAAAAGCACCCCACACCCAAGATGTTATTACCATTATGTTTGAAATCTCAGTATTTTGCCTTTCTCTCTCTCTCTCTCTCTCTCTCTCTCTCTCTGTGTGTGTGTGTGTGTGTGTTTATGTAAATCCTCTGAAATGCACACAGTTACTTAATGGTGTGCTGAAATGCAGACTTGATATTGTTCAAGAGCTTCTTGGAAGAAATTTGGGGAAGAGGATTAATGGTTTTCCAGCTCAGTGTCAGTAGAAGGCTTTATTGCTCCTTGAGCCACAGCTGGAATTTTCAGATAAAGCCATCGCTGGTTTGACTCCGATTCCCATTGAAATCAACTAGATTTCCCCCTTTCCTTTAGAATGGAAAATGAAAAATATAGAGAATACTATGTGAAGCTTAATAAAACTCTGGGCTCAGTATGTGCTTATGTGACCATGTAGATGTACAGTGGTGTCCCGCAAGACGAATGCCTCGCAAGACGAAAAACCCGCTAGACGAAAGGGTTTTCCGTTTTTCGAGGCGCTTCGCAAGACGAATTTCCCTATGGGCCTGCTTTACAAGACGAAAACGTCTTGCGAGTCTTGCGATTTTTTTCGCTTTCCCCCCCTTTTTCTAAGCCGCTAAGCCGCTAATAGCGGCTTAGCTGCTTTGCCGCTAAAAGCCGCTAAGCCGCTAATAGTGCTAATCCGCTAAGCCGCTAATGGGGTTGCTTCGCAAGACAAAAAAACCGCAAGACGAAGAGACTCGCGGAACGGATTCTTTTCATCTTGCGAGGCATCACTGTATAACAATTAGGAAATAGGAAGTTTTTCAACTCTACCAAAGGACTTCCAGGTTTGAAGAGACAAGAATTCCTAGCACAGCAAAAATATATACAGTGGAACCTTGGGTTAAGAACTTAATTCGTTCTGGAGGTCTGTTCTTAACCTGAAACGGTTCTTAACCTGAAGCACCACTTTAGCTAATGGGGCCTCCCGCTGCCGCGCCGCTGGAGCACGATTTCTGTTCTCATCCTGAAGCAAAGTTCTTAGCCTGAGGTACTATTTCTGGGTTAGCGGAGTCTGTAACCTGAAGCATATGTAACCCGAGGTACCACTGTATATATATTGTGCCTGAAATCTCCACCTACAACCAGAACAAGCAAAGATGACAGTACAGCACAGGCAAGAACAAGCTGCGATACTCTGTGTGATGGACAGCAGAGCCACACTAGAGTCTGGTGATACACTCCCTCTGAAACTCCACCAGAATGCTGGAGCCTCTTGGTTATGGGCAACAAAGTCAACAAGCAAGGGGAAGAACAGCACTTTTGTCGGGTGGGGAATAAAAGGAGCAGTTTCGGAGGAAGGGGATTAGATAGGGTTAGGTTTTGGAGATAGGGCTGGATTTGAGGCATAGGATAGGATTTGACTGAGGGAGAATTGGTTCTGAGTAAAGTTAAGCATACACATTGAGGAGACTATCCAAAGCGAGATGACAAAGCCTCACAGCTTGTATAGGGAGACTGGGTTGAGGGTCTGGGGAAGGTATTGTCTGGGCACAGGAGGAATGGTGGAGACCACGTCCCCATCCTGACCCTTTCATGGAGGAGGAAGAGGAAGACAGTATAGATTTGCAACAGGGGTTTGAGGGAGGTAGCAGCTCAGAGGCAGATGAGGGGGGAAGCTGGGAAATCATGAGACAGCCGAAACAACACCCGGCTGACATGTTGCTATTAGAAAGTATTTCAGACCCTCCATCTCCCAGAACCCGGCAAGCCTTAAAAGTAGGAGGGCAAAGAGCTCAAAGACAGAGGCCATGTAGCAGCACCTGTAGAAGTGACGAATGAGAAAGTCGGAGAGATGGGATGTGTGTGGAGATTCACTCGGGACAACGCCATTATCTAAGAAGCTGGGTTCTATAGCCTCTCTCTGTAAAGACTGAAATAAAAAAGGACAGTAAGAAACTTTTCCTTGTCTTTATACTTTCCTGAGCAACCAGCTGGGAGCTGCTGACAACATCCTGACAGAATCATAGAATCATAGAGTTGGAAGAGACCACAAGAGCCATCGAGTCCAACCCCCTGCCAAGCAGGAAACACCATCAGAGCACTCCTGACATGTGGTTGTCAAGCCTCTGCTTAAAGACCTCCAAAGAAGGAGACTCCACCACACTCCTTGGCAGCAAATTCCACTGTCGAACAGCTCTTACTGTCAGGAAGTTCTTCCTAATGTTTAGGTGGAATCTTCTTTCTTGTAGTTTGGATCCATTGCTCCGTGTCCGCTTCTCTGGAGCAGCAGAAAACAACCTTTCTCCCTCCTCTATGTGACATCCTTTTATATATTTGAACATGGCTATCATATCACCCCTTAACCTCCTCTTCTCCAGGCTAAACATGCCCAGCTCCCTTAGCCGTTCCTCATAAGGCATCGTTTCCAGGCCTTTGACCATTTTGGTTGCCCTCCTCTGGACACGTTCCAGTTTGTCAGTGTCCTTCTTGAACTGTGGTGCCCAGAACTGGACACAGTACTCCAGGTGAGGTCTGACCAGAGCAGAATACAGTGGCACTATTACTTCCCTTGATCTAGATGCTATACTCATAGAATCATAGAATCATAGAGTTGGAAGAGGCCACAAGGGCCATCGAGTCCAACCCCCTGCCAACCCCCTACTCCTATTGATGCAGCCCAGAATTGCATTGGCTTTTTTAGCTGCCGCGTCACACTGTTGGCAGATATACAGACAGGAGTGTTGACAGATATACAGGCAGGAGTGTTCTGGAAGGGCTGTGACGGAACTGCGAATATAGGCTACCTGGGCCTCAGTATAGCCAGGAGGGGAGAGTTCTTCTAGGTACAGAAGACTCCCAAACCAGTAACAAGGGGTGAGTCTGTTATACCATTTAGAAGACCTCAGGTGTGGGATTGTTAAGAGAGTGGGTAACTGAGGAGAAGTGCCCCTTGCTCATGAATCAAAGTATTCAGCTGGGAAGGAAGCAGTATGGTGTTGAAAGTTATTTGATTGTAATATCTAAGTGACAGAAACAGAGTTGAGCATTCTACCATCTATTCTAGAAACCTGAATATTCTAGAAGCCTGACACTCTAAATCATTAAGTTTTCCCTCACACAAGTCCCCCACTAGATAATCTGTGGTAAATTGTTGAAATTTGTGTAATTGGTGTATCGTGAGGTGGGTGCACTATATTTAATTGGGGGCAGTTAGCGGGACTGGATCCGCCCCATTATTAGTTGGTGGTATTAAGTGGTGGGTCTGCTACACTCTGCTTCAATATCCCTTTCCCAAAAGCGCTGTGTTTGAACAGCTCTTGTAAAACCATTCTGCGTGATTAGAAGCTAGGCCTGTCAGTCACAAAAGAGCTCCCTCCCCTTCATATTTACCTTTTATGGAAAACTTGGGAACAAATATTTCAAATGTCTGCAGTTTTTGCAAATGTCCAAATCGTTCCGAATTGCTTTGGTCCGGCATGCTTCAGAGAACTCCTACTTCAGCTGAGGCAATTCTCACATCTCTCCAGAGTTGCCTGCTTTTGGGGGGGATTCGTTCAAATCAAATTCAGACCCCTGCTTGTCAGCACACTTACCTTCCTCATGCAAATAGCATGTGAGGAAGCCTATAGCCTAAGGTGAGTTCTTCTTAGTCGAAAATGCAAGCTACATTTTTTAGTCCTGTGTCCTTTCAGAGGGTTGGCTCCTGGTTCATCAGATCTTTTGCGACGGGATGGTGTTCTGAAGGGTAAAGGAAGCAGAAATCCCCCATGCTTCCTGATCCCTCCACACCTCTGTCCCACCTGGAAGGGAGATATCACAACACCTGTGCCTGGGCGATATGCAGTTTCCAGATAAAAGGGTTTTTTAAACACCAGATGCTAAAATTCAACTCCAGGTAATTGGAGGAAAAGTAAGCATCACATTTACTCTTCTTACAACTTAATAGCAGTCTAGCACCATGAAGATGCTATACAAAACGAGCAGTGAGTAAATTCCAAGTCACTGCCCTGGCAGCTAAACCAAGCAATAGCGGTTTATTGCAAGTTAAAATACAGAAGGGGAAGGGCTGTTTGGATTTTTTATATATATACAAATCATGTTCAATATTTCTCTTTCATTGTATTAACAAAAAGGGATTTGTTTGTGATCTTTTGGCAAAAGATTGCATTGAACTTCTCAGTAGTTAAAATTTGCATGTACCTTTTTCTCCCTTTATTGTTGTCATTCTATTATTTTTAAAAGGCCATATTTAGAATGACAGGTCTTCAAAGCAGGAAGAGAAGAAAAAAAAAGTTGGTGTTTGGATCTATTCAATATTCGGTGACATTACTTACCTAATGCATACAAATCTAATTCATTTTTTTTGACTGATCCCATAATTACAAAATTTGTTTAAAGCTGTTATATTATCTCCTTATTTGACACAATATGGCATAATTTTGTTATAGTATTGAAAACCAAATAAGACAACTGCAGCTGGTAGCGTTTCAAAGAGATATTCCCTTTAAGATGAAATCAATCCCGTTTCAAGTTTATTCCCCTGCTTTATGATAGAGGCTCTAGGGGTGTATTTTGCTGAAAAATGTCTTTTTGATTTTTGAGAAATTCTTTAGATTAATATGCAGCTGTCATTGCAAGGCAAATCTAGATTTGCTTTTATGTGCTTCCTCTTTCCCCAGGCTGCAACTGGTGTCTACCTCTCTTGGAGAAGCAGTCCATTCATTTGTGACTGGGGCTCTTTCGAACAGGTCAGCAGCAAAGGATTCATCAACTCATATTCATTTGAAACGTGTCGCACAAGCCCGTATTTACATTGACTGGATCTGCTGCTTTTGCTTACAAGGTTCAATATTAGTCCTTTAGTAGCTCATTTTCAATGCAACGTTATGCCTGGGCGGAAAGAGGGGGGAAATGCAAAGGGTGGTTTATCCTTTTATCCTTTTTTTATTATTATTTCAGCATACCTTTTGAAAATGCATTTAACTTGCAGAACATATACGATAAACTTTCTAAGGGGATATGGTTGAGTAAATAAGGGCTGGCGGCTGTATGTGATGCTTACATTTTTATGCTTAACTACATTTCCTATAGTACCAAACCAGTTTATATATATATTTATATTGTTGTGTGCTCCTCACTTCACCCAGCAGTGAAAACTTCCAAAGGCAGAGCGACCCAGGTTTGGTTTCCTTTAGAGAACACTCAAGACAGTTTTTATTGCATTAAAAAAAATATGGGCTCTGTTTACAGATACTAGTGATGCCGCAAGGTCATTTTAGACTCCTGATTTCATAATCTTACTGGCTTCCCTCTTTAAATGGTAACCTGTGTAACTTCACTTACTTGAAAATGTGCCAATCCAGCCCTGCCAAGTTTGGGGAAACACCTGCTCATTTTGCTGAGTGGAACCCTGGTAAACTGCCCCAAAGTCACAGAATCACAGAACTGTAGAGATGAAAGGGATCATCTAGTCCAACCCCCTTCAGTGCAGGAATCTAGTCCAACCCAACATGGGGCTCGAGCCCACAACCATGAGATGCTCTACCATCTCTACCATGCTCTACCAAGAAAGCTGTCCCTGTGTTGGCAGCCCAAAACCCTACCCAGTATTCTGCAAAAGCTGCTGTATGTGCCCTTACTCTCTCTATGTCTCTCTCACACTTTTAAGCATTCCGGTAGGTAGCCATGTTGGTCTGGCGCAGTCGAAATAAATTAAAAAATTGTCCAGTAGCACCTTAGAGACCAACTAAGTTTGTTCTGGCTTTCGTGTATCTGAAGAAGTGTGCATGCACACGAAAGCTTATACCCAGAACAAATTTAGTTGGTCTCTAAGGTGCTACTGGATAAGTTATTTATTTATTTATTTCGACACTTTTATTTTTTTTATAAAGATTTTTATTAAGTTTTAGAAAAAACAACAAACATGAGAAAGAAAAACAAATACCCAAAAATACAAAATTATAAAATACATAAGAAAAAAGAAAAATAATTTCAAAAAAGAAAAGAAAAAACACATTTTAAGAAAAAAGAAGAAAAAAACACAAAAATCCCTCTTTTTAGTTCTCATCTTTGATTCACTTATTTTCTTGACTTCCTCACATCTCCCTTTTTTGTATCCCTGTTAAAAATTAATTCAGCAAATTCATACCCAATTTATTAGTCTAATTATCCATCCCATCTTATTTTTCACCTCGTTGCTAGAACCCCTTCAGTTCATTTCAATGCCATTAACATTCAAAAGTTTTACAATATTTCTGTAAATAAATTTTAAATTTCTTCCAATCTTCTTCCACCAACTCTTCTCCCTGGTCTCGGATTCTGCCAGTCATTTCCGCCATCTCCATATACTCTATTACTTGCATCTGCCATTCTTCCAAAGTGGGTAGATCTTGTGTCTTCCAATGCTTTGCGATGAGTATTCTTGCTGCTGCTGTTGCATACATAAAAAAATTCCTATCCTTCTTTAACACCAATTGGCCGACTATGCCCAGGAGAAAGGCCTCTGGTTTCTTAGGGAAAGTGTACTTAAGTACCTTTTTTAGTTCATTATATATCATCTCCCAGAAAGCCTTGATCCTTGGGCACATCCACCAAAGGTGAAGGAATGTACCTTCTGTTTCTTTACATTTCCAACATTTGTTATCGGGCAAATGATATATTTTTGCTAGCTTGACTGGGGTCATGTACCACCTATACATCATTTTCATAATGTTCTCTCTTAAGGCATTACATGCCGTAAATTTAATCCCGGTGGTCCACAACTTCTCCCAGTCAGCAAACATAATGTTATATCCTATATCTTGTGCCCATTTTATCATAGCAGATTTTACCGTTTCTTCCTCAGTGTTCCATTTCAACAGCAAATTATACATTCTTGATAATATCTTAGCATTGGGTTCTAACAATTCTGTCTCTAACTTTGATTTTTCCACCTGGAAACCCACTTTTTATCCTGGTTATAGGCCTCTCTTATTTGAAAATAATGTAACCAGTCTCGCACCTTATCTTTGAGCTTCTCGTAACTCTGCAATTTCAATTTATCGCCTTCCTGTTCCAAAATTTCCCAATATTTTGGCCATTTAGTCTCCATATTAAGTTTTTTCAAAGCTTTCGCTTCCATAGGTGAGAGCCACCTTGGGGTTTTACTTTCCAGAAAATCTTTATATCTCGACCATACATTAAACAATGCTTTCCTGACAATATGGTTTTTAAAAGCCTTGTATACTTTAGCCTTGCCATACCACAAATATGCATGCTACCCAAATACATTGTCATAACCTTCAAGATCTAAAATGTCTGTGTTCTCAAGAAGTAGCCATTCCTTCAACCAGCAAAAAGCTGCTGATTCATAATAAAGTTTCAAGTCTGGCAGGGCAAATCCCCCTCTATCTTTAGCATCCGTAAGTATCTTGAATTTTATTCTGGGCTTTTTGCCCTGCCAGACAAATCTAGAAATATCTCTTTGCCACCTCTTGAAACAATCCATCTTGTCAATAATTTGCAAAGATTGAAACAGAAACAGCATTCTCGGCAATACATTCATCTTAATAACAGCAATTCGACCTAGCAAGGAAAGCTTCAAGTTTGTCCAAATTTCCAAATCTTTTTTCACTTCTGACCAGCATTTTTCATAATTGTCTTTAAATAAATTAACATTCTTAGAAGTCATGTTCACCCCCAGGTATTCTACCTTCTTTACCAATGTTAAATCTGTCTCCTTCTGAAACCTTTCTCTCTCAATCGGAGTCAAGTTTTTCCCCAAAACCTTAGTTTTTGTCTTATGTAACTTAAATCCTGCCACTTGACCAAAATCCTGGATTACTTCTAATGCCCTCTTAGTACTAGCTATTGGCTCTTGTAATGTCAAAACAAGGTCGTCTGCAAAGGCTTTAAGTTTGTAATGTTTAACTCCGACCTGAATACCCTGTAGTTATTTCGACACTTTTAAGCGGTCTCTCCCCACTTAGCTACAGAAGGGGTCGCTATGGATGCCCCTACTAATTGCCAGAATGAGCCATTCGCCTTAGGTTGCAGATACTTGGGCAAGGGACAACAGCAGCCTCCTGGGTCTCTTCTGAGCTCCCCTGCCATTCCCCTCTGTTGCCACACAGCCTGTCTTGGGACCCGTAATCTGTCCTGCTGCTTCAGGTACAGTAGATGATGTCGTCCTTTCATCATTGCTGAACCTTCCAGTCACATCAGGTTCTGTAGGTGGAATGAGGCACCATCTTGTCCTTTGCCTTAGATGGCAAAATGTCTTGGGCTGGCCCTGGATGTCACCTTCTCTAAGTTCTGATGCGTATCTCATTCAAAATATGCAGATGAGATTCCCATCGGTTACCAGATACTGAGAAAATTGTAACCAACCATTCTGGGCTATTAGCAAGCAATCTCCCTAACAAAGGCCAACCACTTGCTGCAATGATGCCCATTTTTCTAAGAGGTCCAGGATACCTATGATTCTACGAGGAGCCAGTTCTCTTCAAAAATAAAAATGACCATTCCAACTGAAAACATAAAAACTCAAATTCAATTTAAAAACACTGAAGGGGCGGGGGAGGCAGCTGCACAGATGGATACAGTTCCCAATGCATTCTGAGGAAATTCTTTATCAAGAGGGAAATGTTACGCTTCTTGACAAAAACTGCTTGGGACAGTTTCCCTCTCTGCTGCAGCACACCTAACAGGAAACATGTGCAGCAGTTGTCCATGAGGAAGCTTGATTCCATATGCAGATCTTCTGAGTTGGATTGGGGCAAGGCTGTGTAAACTCCAACTGTGCATTCATAAGCTGCTGTTCTATGAGCTGCCAGGGAATGTTTTAAGCAGCATAGACATTCTAAATGTATCTTTCGATACCTCAACACCTTTCTGTCATTGAACATGGTGTGATGAGAACAACAACAGAGTGTGCCTCTGGGCGTGAAGTCAAACCGCTGTGCTAGCAGCGCCAAAGTGACCTCCTCAAGGTGAAAACCTGAGCAGTGTGTATGGAGCTCCTGGGCTGCCCAAATGACAAGTCCTACCTCTCGGCCTTGCTGATGTAGACGAGAGCAATACACTTGGCACCAGCAGGGCTGCAGGAGCTGCCAAAGGAAGGCATACAAGGCACCATCCAACCGTCTTAGGGACTCCACTCTAGATTTGTGTAGGGTTTACCCATTAGACTTTTCTTCTCCCAAAGATATCCCGCAAAGCACTAGAGGTTTAGGATCAGAGTCTTCATTCTAGATGGGACACCTTCCCAGGTTGATGAGACCCATCTGCCCCTCACATCCCTCTTCAGCATATACAGAAAGTGCTTTCTTGATCATTGGACCCACTATTGATCCCATCCACTCAATCCACTGGAGCCTGTCTTTGCATGTGGGTGAAGTCTCTAATTCACCAAGGGTTTGAGACCCATTGGTTACCCTCACCTGATTTAGCCAGCCAGTCGAAGCTGTTTCCAGGGTGTGGCTGCTGTCACATGCTAACAGCTTTTGTGAGCCACAGGTGAGAGCTGGGTTCAGGATGGGGACCAAAGGTGGACAAACTACTCCAGAAGGAACATGACATGTCCCCCCACTAGAGGTACTACCCCTCCCCCAATGCCCCATACACCCCAGAATATTAGTAGACAAAATAATATGCCATAAGCTTTCGCAGACCAGAGTCCACTTCATCAGATGCATTGTGTATCTGTGGAAATGGATTATGGCTCACAAATATTCTTGCCCTTCTAAATTTGTTAGTTTTCAGGGTGCCTCAAGACTAGCTGCTGCATCAGACTAGCATGACTACCCCACTGGAAATTGTTACAAACCATTAATAAATACTGATTCCATTCATTCAGTGCATAGTCTGCCTCATTCAAACATCATGTGGCTGACCACATGTGAAAAGGTTGTATATATTATGCACCAATTACAAGATAAAAGTTTACAGATGTTAAAATTCCATACCATATCATCTTATCACTATCCAGGAAATCAATACCAAAAACAGGCTTACATTGCTTCTGAAAGAACCTCAACACTGGGCTTTGACATTATGAAGTATATAGTAAAACTCTTATTTGCTAATCTGGTACATCAGTTTTTCACAAAGCCTAGTCTACTATTTATAGCCAAGAAAGCTTCTGGAATGCTTCTAGATCCCAACATTGTTTTGCCAGAAATGTTTCTGTGTTGGCTGAATGATTGTATCAATTCTTCTGTCTTATAACAGTATCCATCCAAATGATTTTAGTGGATCCAAATCTACTACCACTAAAAATGTCCACAGAGTCAAAAACCGGAGGATATATATGTGTAAACACAGAGCTCTTGGTGGCTCTTGGAATGTTTCATGCAAAAACAGTTTAACCAAACTTGACTCATTCAAGGCGGCATACTGAGATTGTCCCCATCCTTCTGCCCTCAGAATAAATAGAAAGAATGAGGCCAGGCCAAGCCAGGGCCAAGTTTCCAATGACCAAGTTTGTGGAGATTTGCAAAGGCAAAAGTGTACAATACATGTCTCCTGGGGGGGGGGGACAAGTCCCACTGAGTGGGACTTACTTCCAGGTAACTTCCATTGCAATCTTACCATATCATTTTTAAAAAGAAAAGAAAGTTTTCAGATAAATAAATTTACTGTGTAATAGAAGATACACAATTAAATTTGGGGGGGGGGATATAATAACATATTAAATAAAAAGTGTAGAATGTTAACACACTTTTGCAGTTAGATAATGAAAAATGAGAATGCTGTGAATTGCTTCATGAATTATCCAAATAGGAGCCTGAAGGCATGGTGGATACAAGCCACAATAACTAAGCCTGTTGTCTCTGTGACTTGTGGATCATTCTCAGGAGAGCTTGAAGCTTAAAGAACATCACCCCAAGAATACTGGACTGGATTCCCATCACTGTATCACCTACCAACTGTATACAACGCGGCTGTCTCCATATGTATTGGCCATTGCATCTGAATTCACCCTGAATCCCTGAGGGTGATGCTCAGGCTGGGCAAATTTGAGTTGTCCAAGTTTTTGCATCAGTCCATGATAAGGATGCTTCCTTCTTGCATTCACCAAAACAAATATTCATGCACAACAGGAGCTTCACTGCTTGCACAAGCTGGCTTATTTACTTTAATGACAGGAGCTCCTGAAACAATATTTATGAATATTCGCCTTTTGGATGATCCTATCATTTATGGTTTCTTCAGTTTGTGTACTTTTCTAGCTGCTTTGTGAGGATACTATCCTGAAAATCAGCATGCAAGTCTACTAAATAAAATCGATAAATAAGTGAACAATTGTGCTGAGAAATTTTGACAAAAAAACTGAGGCGTTCATTGGTGCTGCCAAAAACATGCACTGAAATGAGTTAGTAGTTTTGGCTCAGCCTAGATAATAATAATGTAGAAATCACATTGTGTAATTAATTTAGCACAGACCGAATACATTAACAAAGTTACACAGCTCACATGACAATTGATAAATGTTACCCTTGGCACCGGTTCAGTATTTCTTTTTTGATAACGCAGCACACGGAAGTTGGCCACTAACACATGGTTTGCATGAAGTCGAAGTCACATGCAAGTTGTACTTTCAATGCTGTACATTACTCCAGATTATATATTTGTCATGTTAGTTATTAAGCCAAGATGGATTACGGTGCCATGCTGCTAACAAGCCGTTGCAAGACATTCCCCTGCACTCTACAGACCATGTTCTAGCAAGCTCAACTACATTGTTTTCCAATACTTCCTAATCACTCTATACAATATACGATGTAAAATGATTCCCATTTATATCATACAATAGATAGCAGTGTCGTTTAATTAATTTAAACTAAAGAGGAATGATCAGCATTCACTAACAAACCTTTCCTTTGGGATGGTACATGAGGTGGGAAAACCCCTCATTTTATACCACAGGCAGAGAAAAGCAAGGCTTAGGAAGATAATATTTGCCTGGGAGGAACAGAGACTGCCACCGTCTTAAGTTGTTAGTATGGCGCTGTGCTTACTGATTTGAGGGAGAGGTCCTCAATATTTTTATATTGAGAATAGCCTCCCTTATTTTGCCCTTCCTGCTTCAACATGACATTGAGTGGCAAAGCCAGATGAGACAATATAAGACTGGTCCTGTGGAGCCTGCCTTTGTTGCTGGTACACTGATGAGCCCATTTAAGATATTTACACAGACATGCAGAACTCTAAATGACTTGGGGCCCAGATATCTGAAGGAATACCTGCCTCTTTATTGGAGATGGGGCAAGAAATTCATTTAAGTTTGCATTTAAAGGCGAACCTACTTAATTCTTACTTTCCTAAACTATCCATGAACTGAAGCACAGCCAGCCTTTGAAATTCGCAGTTCTCTGAATTTTGCAGTTCTTCAGCCAGCTAACGTGTACAAAAATGCATATTCTAAGATAAAATGTATATATTAGTGAAAATATTAAAATTGAGTTATGTTAGAAGAAATTGCTTTGCAAAAACATGTACATTAGGCAAAATTGCATGCAATTTTAGGCTAAATTAACTGGTGAATTTTCATGAGGACTTTTTTTTTAACATTGCAGCAATGTGGAGAATTGCACTTATGTGTGGAAAAATGAGAAACCAAGAGAAACCAAAATGGATAGATTCACCCATCCCTACTCTCTACCACACATTAAGATCAGCGGAAGTGGTCCTTCTCATTGTTCTGCTATCCAGTGGCTCTCAAAGACTTGTTTGTTTAGTCGTGTCTGACTCTTCGTGACCCCATGGACCAGAGCACGCCACGCACTCCTGTCTTCCACTATCTCCCGCTATTTGGTCAAACTCATACTGGTAGCTTCGAGGACACTGTCCAACTATCTTGTCCTCTGTCGTCCCCTTCTCCTTGTGCCCTCCATCTTTCCCAACATCAGGGTCTTTTCCACCTTCTCATGAGGTGGCCAAAGTATTGGAGCCTCAGCTTCAGGATCTGTCCTTCCAGTGAGCACTCAGGCCTGATTTCCTTAAGAATGGATACGTTTGATCTTCTTGCAGTCCATGGGACTCTCAAGAGTCTCCTCCTGCACCATAATTCAAAAGCATCAATTCTTCGGCGATCAGCCTTCTTTATGGTCCAGCTCTCACTTCCATACATCACTACTAGGAAAACCATAGCTTTAACTATACGTTACAAATATAACTAATATACAAATGTTCCTCCAATTGCTCATCATCTTCAACTGAATAGCATACTATCTCTGATGAATGAGTGGCTGAATGAATGATGAAAACAAACTAGGTTACCCTACCTAATAAAGAATATTGGATAGTCCCTGGTTATGGTGTCAAGGCACATGACAAAATTTAGCAAGGTTTGGTTGTGGTCAGTATTTGGATGGATGACCACCTCAAAACCACATGTATGCTGCCTTGGGTTCCATGATGAAAGGAAGGCAGGGTAGAAATGTAAGAAAACAAGAGTGGCCAATGCATTCAAATACAGTCTTCATAGATTAAATAATAAATAGCATAAGGAGGGAATTTAGGGAGGCTAGGGCAACACTTCTCTTGCCCCTGTGTTTCAGACATATCAGCATTCCTGAAGGAGGTGAAGGACTCATCAGTATTTCACAGGTTACCCCACCATCTGTAGTGAGGCTGTTCACAATCCATAATAATGTATTTTTACATTATTGTAATGCCCTACCAAAGGATGCTCACCTAGCCCTGATTATGCTATCCTTTAAGCACCATGCGAATACCTTTTTTTTTTTGTCAAGGTCTTTTAGCTGCTGTTGATAATGTGCTTTAAAAATATATCTTCCTAGCTTGTTTGTTAATGGTCTGCTGCTTTAATATCAATGATGGGCTGTTTAAAATTGATTGCTGTGTTGGCCACTCTGAGAACCCTTCAGGGCTGAAGAGCAGGACACAGATTTGTAAACAAACAAACCAGCAAACATAAAATGCAACTATAACTAATTCCATTAAATACATGGGGGTTAAGGGAGGGAGTTTCTCTTGAAGATTAGGCCTTTGAACCATGTTGTGAAAGTACCTCCCACACTTCCCAGTCTGAAACTTAAAATGGTGCCCTTTGTTCATTTAATGGAAGGAATACATTCTATGTAAATGCCCAATATTTCCCCCCCAAAGGTCATATGCTTTCCCCATGAAACTGCATTCTCTGATAAATCTGCCTAATTTTATGGCTCAAGTACTATTGCAGAGATAATGCTTTAATTATAAACACTGTGTGTGTTTGTTTTTTTAAAATCCACCTCTGAAAAAAAGGTTCATTAGAAATGTTTATGGCACACTAAGCAACATAACACCAATCGCCTGGAGTAGGGTTGTATTTTAGCATTCTTGTCCCAGCAGATTCCATTTTTATATTATGGAAATTTCTGCAGACCTTAGGCCATGAGTATTGAACAATTTTCACCTTTTGTGGCTTCTCATTGACCTACAGTACAATATAGGGGGTTTTGAACATAAAAGAATAATTGACAACCTTTATATTACTCTGAGAGATTGCTTACCCATGTGGTAGGGGAAAAAACTTTTAAACTTACAGTTAATTAGGAGTATGTTATTGATGACAAACCTTTAGCGCATTAGAGAGAGGGCGGCAGAGAGAAAGGGAGAGATTAAATTACTTTCTTTGTCAATTGTTATTTAGATCATTTCTCAACAATCGGTTCTTTGGTTTCTTATTCGTACCAAGGTTTCATTACAATGTTTATGCTCACCACAAATGTTATTGTTATAGTCAGGCCAATTATTTCTAAAGGCAATCTTACATGATAAAAGATGGGACATCTCTGATCGAGTCATAGAGTAAACCCATTGCAACCAATGGGTAGAATCTGACGTCACGCTAAGATGGTCGTTCTGTCAGGGCAAGCTTTTCTTGCAGATATTCCCTCTCCTCCCAACCTCACCATGGTCTAGGACTTCTTCCAACCCTCTCACGGAGATCTGGGGAGGACACGGGGATCATGTGGAGGAGCAGAAGGGAGAAAGTCTTGTTGGGTTACTTAGGATTCATTACACTGGCTTCTGCTAGCACAACTTAGCTGAATCCAGCCCATTGCACTTAAGCTGGCCATGACTTAAGTCTGTTGATTACAGTGGGTCTATTGACTTAGTGCAGTATTTCTCCTGAGAAGGATATGCAATAATTCTGAGCTCCTTCACTCACTCACTCATTCATTTCATGCAGATTGAAACCCAGGTCTGCAAGGATGGTAGCTTTTGCTCACTACTCTTCATTATATCAGATCTATCACATTAGTGGTGACTAACATTCCCTCCACTCCACAGCAGCTATTTTTGCAGCAACCATGCAGTGGGATCCCCATAGTGAAGGATTGTCTGAAATGATCCATGATACCGATAAATGATTAATGGTACAATCCATTGCCATTGCATTCATTCTATGGAAGTAGAGCCTGACAAGGTAATTGTGGGTTCCTAAAAGAAGTGGGAATCTCAGAAGATCTTGTTCAACAATAGTCATCCCGCTCTAGGACCAGCACACACTGGCTACAGTCCCTCAAAGTACTTAATTTTGTCCTCCATGTAAGGAGCATATGAACTCTTTTCATTGGAGACCCTTTCATATAAATATTGAAGAAGTCATTGCACCGTGGGCAGGAAAAAACCAGTGTTTATGAGTGCTGTGAAATGAAAGGAACAGAGGTAACCAACCAGTGCGTCCAACTCTGGCACACTGCCATCAGGAATCAAATGTCATAAGTTGTGGCAGTGTGTTGCGAATGAGCCTTAAGTCAATTCCCAGCTATTCAGGAATGTCCTAAGCAGCTGCCAAAATGAACAATACAATGATATTTCTTAAGAACTTGGACCCAGTTTCTAGGACGTTCTCTCTCTTTCCTTGGAGACCTTCCTTTGGAACCAGAGTTGCTAGATGGAGTGGCTTTTCCTTGTAATGACTCTGAACACAATCGCAGTAGTGTAGGAATCGACAGAATGAGAATTGTTAACCCAACAGGCAATGAATTAACCAATCAAAGTGTGCCAGATAGCTCAGTTAGTAGAGCATGTTGGGTGTAAGATTTCTGCATTGCAGGGGGTTGGACTAAATGACCCTCATGGTCCCTTCCAAATCTACAGTTCTATGATTTTATGAAGTCGATAGTGAAGTCATTCTGATTTTTACCAGTTCATTGTAAGGGCTGTATCCAATATTCTTCATACTCAAAATAGACCCTTTGAAATTAGTGGACATGAATAACTTGGGTCCATTAGATTCAGTGGGTCTAACTCTCTTATTTCCTGTTGATGAAAATATACTCTTGAGTAAACATAGTCCAGGTACACAGGTGGCGCTGTGGGTTAAACCACTGAGCCTAGGACTTGCCGATCAGAAGGTTGGCGGTTCGAATCCCCGCGACAGGGTGAGCTCCCGTTGTTTGGTCCCTGCTCCTGCCCACCTAGCCGTTTGAAAGCACGTCAAAGTGCAAGTAGATAAATAGGTACCGCTCTGGCGGGAAGGTAAACGGCGTTTCCGTGCGCTGCTCTGGTTCTCCAGAAGCGGCTTAGTCATGCTGGCCACATGACCCAGAAGTTGTACGCCGGCTCCCTCGGCCAATAAAGCGAGATGAGCGCCGCAACCCCAGAGTCGGCCACAACTGGACCTAATGGTCAGGGGTCCCATTACCTTTACCTTTAAACATAGTCCAGTCAATATAACCACACATTTTCTTTTTACGTTAGTGTGTGTTGGAGGAAGGGGAAATCCATGAGTCAAAAAGTTACCTCACACCCTTGAGTAAATAGCTTTTGAGTACTGCATTCAGTCAGCTAACAGTGTTTGTGATAAACATACTGGCTGGCATCTTATAACTGAAATTAAATTCCTTCATTGTGCTTTGTAGTCTGCTTTTATTCTCCCACCAAAATTTATAGTTTCTTCTCTATACTGTAAGCGCTATATTTGGAATACATTAGTGAGCTATTTTCGTCAGTCCAGGTTGTATGGTCTATCACATGGAAACGTTTGTTTTTCTTCCTTGGGAAGGATAATGCATATTGAAGGCCCCGGTTAGCCTCCTCCTCAGTAAATTAACTATGGAAAAATCTTTCAATGCACCCTTTCATTTATTTGTTGTATTTAAATTGAACCACACCACTTTCATTTGGTATAATAAAAGATCGTCATCAGTATTAACTGGGTTCGATATAAGTGGTTTGCCTCTCAAATGTATTATAGTTCATTTCATATTTAGTGATGTAGTAATAGCTTAAATTGTACATTGAGGTCAAGCGCTGGTATTGATCCTTTAAAATATAAATATTACTATTAATTAGACATGGGCTTGGGCAACTTACCTGACCTTATCAGTTATTCTGATGTACTATTAGAAAACAAAACAGAAATAGCAAAACAACAAAAATGGGATATAACAGGAAAATAGGGCTGACCTTTACTAAATAAATTAGCAGTACATTAGCTTCTAGAATTAGCAGTGAATGAAAACTTTTAAGAATAAGGTAAAGAAAAACAAGAAAAAGAAGAGTGATAAACAATACAAAAGGAGAATTGTACTTTGCCCAGGATATAGCGGAATATTTTCAATCTTCAATTGTGATCCTGTCAAGGTTTCTTTTGAAGTTCTAGTGAAGCTTAAAGGGTTCATTGGTAAGAGAAGCCATCATTAGCCCTCTGAGTGGAGGGTGCCAGTGCCCAGGGTGAGGGCAGGAGGGTTGGACCTCAAGTTCAACAGGAGGCCTCAGATTTAGACACTTGTGTTTATTATTATTATTATTATTATTATTATTATTATTATTATTATTATTGGCATTTTAAAAGTTTTGCAACTTGGTTTTTATGAGCACCAGACCAAATTATGGCATGCCCTCTCAGAGCTTAGAGCTACAAATTTAGGCAAATAATTAACGCCAGGAGGGCAGAGTTGGGTGGGCACACTTGGTATCAGGTGTGGGATGAGCTGGCAGATTAACTGTTTCCAGGCACAGTTATGACCAACACAGCCCTATGTAGCTTGGATCCAGGCTATTTGAAGGACTGTATCTCCTCTACATGAGCCTGCCCATGTTTTGAGCTCTTCTGGGGAGGCTTTTCTCTCAGTCCCACCACCTTGACAGACACATGTGATGAGGACATGACAGAGGGCCTTCTTGGTGGCTGCTCCCACTTGTGGCACTCCCTTCCATCTGGGGTAGACTGGCTTCCTCTCTGCTTTTCTTTCGCCAGCAGGCAAATACTTCCTTGTTCCAATAGGACTTTGGCCACTAAATGGCTGTTGTGGCATTAGATGTAGGTCAAGTAATTAAACTTATTGGGTAATATCCCAGTAAGTCATTGGTTTCAAAGCGTTTACTCTGAGTAGGATTAATAATAATAATAATAATAATAATTTTTATTTATACCCCGCCCTCCCCAGCCAAGGCCTGGCTCAGAGTGGCTTACAAGCAATAATAAAAACAAGTTGAATGATTACAACTTAAAAACAAAATTAAAATACAACATTAAAATATTGAAACATTAAAATATTAAAATGTAGCCTCATCGTAGGAGGAGAAGGAAAGGAAAAAAGAAAGGGAGGGAATCAAAGGCCAGGAGGAACAAGCCAAAGGCCAGGCGGAACAACTCTGTCTTACAGGTCCTGCGGAAAGAAATCAGATCCTGCAGGGCCCTGGTCTCATGAGGCAGAGCGTTCCACAAGGCCAGAGCCAGAGTTGAAAAGGCCCTGGCTCTGGTTGAAGCCAATCTAACTTCCTTAGGGCCCGGGACCACTAGGGTGTTGCTATTTATGGACCTTCAGGCTCTCCGTGGGGCATACCGGGAGAGGCGGTCCCATAGGTACGAGGGTCCTAGGCCGTGAAGGGCTTTAAAGGTCAAAAGCAGCACCTTAAATCTGACCCTGTACTCCACCAGGAGCCAGTGCAGCTTGAAAAGCACTGGGTGAATATGCTCCCATGGCAGAGACCCCGTGAGGAGCCTCGCTGCAGCATTCTGCACCCTCTGGAGTTTCTGGGTCAGCTTCAAGGGCAGCCCCGCATAGAGCGAATTACAGTAGTCAAGCCTGGAGATGACCGTCGCATGGATCATCAGATATCACCTGTTATGTGCAGAGACATACCTAGGAGGGTGGCCTTCTCAGTCATGGGTGCCTAACACAATCACTGTCTTCCCCAGAGAAGCTCACCTGCTGCCAACGCTTACAACTTTTCATTACCAGAAAATGACTTTTTAAAAGTTGCACAACAGTTCCGGCATGTTTTATACCTGATCTGAGTTGTGTTTGGATGGGTTATGCTAGATTTCAATGATTTTACTGGCAGTATGGCCGCTGCTCTGAAGCTGCACATCATTCTTTGTGAGCTGTTTTAGATAGAAAATTGTGCCTTCAATAATGCTTAGTGAAGGGGAGCTTCTAAATTTACCAGACCCAACAAAGTTCCTTTGTTGCACATTGCAGATTTATAAAATCTGCAGTCCTGAGGATAGTGTGGAAGAGAAGGGGGAAGACGCTGCAGCAAAATGAAAAGGCCATATTGAAAATAATAGTGCCACTTAATCCAGGGTCATAAAAAACCTAGAAAGATGCTGTTGTCCTTCTGCAGTTAAAAGGATTAAATGCAATGAAGAGGTAGCTTGGCTACAGCCACTTGCCCACAGCACTAGATTATCTCTTTGTAGCATTTACACAACGCCGCCACACTTGCCAATTGCCATGTGCTGTATTGATCGTGTAGCAGTACCTGTGTTTGAGCTCTGTAAGAATGCAGCAGCCCAAATATAAATTCCATATGATATTCCTCCTGCCAGGGGATTTTTACCTTCGGGTTTGAAGGTGACAGGCCAAATCATGCTTTTTCTTGGAAACTCTCTTTTTTCCAGGCTTACTGGATCTTCTCTTTCTCAGACACCAGAAATCAAACTGTTCCACAAACCAACCAGGGTCACGTCTTACACCCTTCAATAGCGCAGAGCAAGAATAGAGGTCCTGTAATAAACCACAGAGGTATTAATTACCACAGCTTTATCAGAAGGAGCTATTACTCCTTTGGTCTGGAACTCAAATACAGTGTTGTGTTATTTTAAGTTGCCATGCCATTCGCCCTCTGGGTTTATTCCCATGGCCAGGCCATTTGGCTCCTCATCTCCACACACAATGCTGTTTTGTTTGCTCAATGCGGGTAAGGGAAAGTTGTTGCCTCAGAGCCAATTGCAATTCAAAAACTGACCTCCTTGCATCTCAGCAAGCTTCAACCCACCAAACTTAATCTGCATCTTCAGACCATTTCATTGTACTCATTTTCCTTTTCTTTGGCCAAATTAAATGAGGTGAAATTGTTTTCCTTTTGAAAAAGGGAAGGAGGGGACGTTAAAAAAGAACTTCCTGAGAAAGGCAGGCAGGCTTATCATTCATTCATTTTTTAAAGTAAGGTTATTTTGATTAAGGGACACAAGTGGCACTGTGGGTTAAACCACAGAGCCTAGGAGTTGCCAATCAGAAGGTCAGCGGTTCGAATCCCTGCGAGGGGGTGAGCTCCTGTTGCTCGGTCCCTGCTCCTGCCAACCTAGCAGTTCGAAAGCATGAAGTGCAAGTAGATAAATAGGTATGGCTCCAGCGGGAAAGTAAACGGCATTTCCATGTGCTGCTCTGGTTTGCCAGAAGTGGCTTAGTCATGCTGGCCACATGACCCGGAAGCTGTACGCCGGCTCCCTCGGCCAATAAAGCGAGATGAGCGCCGCAACCTCAGAGTCGGTCATGACTGGACCTAATGGCCAGGGGTCCCTTTACCTTTACTAATTTGATTTCCAGTGGGTACCCTTTTTCTGAGCCTTGGTAGACTGAGAAACTACATCAAGCAGGTATTCAGGGAACACGTCAGGGAAGGAGCAAGTCTTGCTCACTGGCGACACCTCCATGCTAACACACTTTCCAAAGGAGCACTGAGTCTGTGTCTCATCAGCACAAGGATTTCCAGTTGCACAATACATCCCCCCTCCCACAGACCCCTAAATCTGTTGCAAGGGTTCCGCCAACCCTCTGGGGAGAACGTGGAGGAAGGAGAGGCAGGAAAGTCCCATTGAGCAGGTAGAAATCCTGGCTCTAACAGCACAGATTGGTTGAATGCCCTATGTACAGCATTAGTGTGAAAGGGGCCTTCTATGCTCAGGCTCAAATTGCTGTGATGTATGTGAGTAGAGCTCCTCCATGCCATTGGGAATCTCAGCTAAGCAATGTTCCGGATTGGATAGCGAAGCTGAAGAGATGGGAGGAGGATTTCACATGAATGTTGAATGCGTGGCTAAAGGGGCATGGCCAACCAGCAGTAATAATAATAATAATAATAATAATAATAATAATAATAATAATAATTTATTTATATCCTGCCCATCTGGCTGGGTTTCCCCAGCCACTCTGGGCGGCTCCCAACAGAATATTAAAAACACGATAAAACATCAATTAAAAACTTCCCTGAACAGGTTTGCCTTCAGATGTCTTCTAAAAGTCAGATACCGGTAGTTGTTTATTATCAAGGGCATGGCAATTAGACACAATCCCACTAATCCCTCACACGTTCACTGAATGGTGGTGGTTCTGTGCATATTTATTTGTTTGTTTCATATCTGATTTTGGTTTTCTGATTTCTTGTTTTAACTTTTTAATACGTTATTTATTGTATGGTCGTATGTACAGTTGTCTTGAACCACTGACATTTCCTTTATGAATGAGACTTTCCTATTCTCCTCAAAATAAGGGGAGGTTCTGTGGTTAGTTTTCTGCTTTTGTTTTGGGGCTCACCGCATGGAACAAGTAGCAGGTTAAAGACACATTTGACAACTGTGTACACGCGGCCAAAAGAACCAAAAAGTTCTCAGTGGTTGGAGGGTACCAGCCATCAAGCAGAAACATATTCAGCCTAGCAGCGCAGAACAGGAGTGCTTGAAATTTCCAGTCCAGAAATGCGCACGTACTGAGCCCTCTTCTCGAGGAGAGAAGCCCTGCAGTGGGGGCTAGCCCCAGCTTTTTAAAGGTTTGAAGCAGCAGATAATCAATGTGAAAGTCCAAATTGCAACATCTTAAGCCATCATTTTCCCATGTAATACTTTTCTGAGGAAAAGTAAGGTAGGGCGGGAGGGAGGGAGGGAAGAGGAGGGAAGGGGGAAGAGAATGTTAAATGACAGAGAACCAGTTCAGCTTTCAAAGAATAAGTGTAGCCCCAAGTGAAAAACCTGACATAAATGCAACAAGATGGCAAAATAAACAAAGCCTGCTATTCTGAAGTTTCAGCAGTTATTCATCATTGTCAAGAGTTTCTTTACAGTATAACCATTACAGCAGTTCAGAAAACTGGCAGGTCATCTCAGATATTATTTCTATATCTTAAGGATATCCTTTTCAGGGATGTGGGTGGGGGAGAGAATCCAACAATCTAAGACCTGCACAAGGGGGGGAAAGTATAGCATTCAACTATATCATTTATTTTACAGATGACTTTTAAAGATCAAAACACCTCTAATTATGGCAAGTGGGAAGAAGTAAAAGAAAAATACTGCGGTGCACATTGCTCCATCCTCTGGCTGCGATGTCCCTGTCAGATATTTAACGTCTATATGAAGTCTTTGAGTGCAATCATTAGGGCTAAGTGTTTAGTATTGTAGTCCCCATTGAGGTCAGGCAGGCTCCCTCCCTGTTGAAGTTCCAGCACCTACTAAATACTGTGGTTTGGTTTTATAGTTTGAACTGATTTTTATTTTTTGTATTGCATCTTTCTGAGCTGCTTAGATATCAGTTATTTAAATTAAAGAAGAAGTCATGTTGCTCAGTGCCAAGAGCAGGTTTTTCCTGTACTTGAGTAAACTAATAGTAATAGTAATAATATACTGTTATTACTAACTGGGTTACAACATCTAACATCCCACACTGTGAAATACTGTTCCAGCAGTGATTTGGCAGGCACCGTCACTTTTGATTGTCAGATGCCTCTCAAAGACCTTTTTATGTAGTTAGTCCTATGCAACCATGGGCATAGCCAGGGGATAGGGTGGCAGCTGCCCCTCACATCAGGTAAATAAATAAAAATACTTGACTAAGCGTAGAAACTGTAGAAAGATTTTGACAGATTTTTCTGAGCACTTAGGTTTAAAAGAAAGTAATTTAAAACATTTCATTCCAAATCTGCTAGAGTCAGATGTTGATGACGGGTGGGTGTCCTGCCCACCCACCAGCATAAATCTTTTCTAAGTCCATGCATGCAACTGTTTAGTTTCCCTGCCCCCACCAGCCAGTCAAGTTAATGATCATTTTGTACTGGTTTTATGGTGTTTTGTACTTTGTCTAGCATGTTGTATTGTATGAGCTGGTGATACAGAAATACTTTTTAGAAATAAATAAATCAACAAAAGAAAAATGCAATATTAAAATCAGTTAAAATGATGTTAGAATCAGTGAGATACCTAGTTAAAAATACACAATAAACTAGACCAAAAGAAAAATGAAGCAACAACAAAAAAGGCAGCTTAGCAGAATATTTCAAGAGAGTAAGTGGGAACCACTCAACCTCAGATTGCCCCAAAAAGCTTTCTACTGAGAAACCACCCTAACGTTAGGAGTATCTGTAAATTTGGACTCATAGATACCTACTGTAAAATGTGGCTTAGCAATAGATCTAATAAACAAACTATAGTTTCATGATGTGATATTATATCTCATTCTGGATTTTATCAGCAGTGACTTGGTGTATCCGTGCACTGAAAGAACGTAGAAAGATAATGGAGTATATTTGATTACTCCCACCTATGTACTAATACTGATAATAGGAACTTCCCTTATTATTTTGAGTTACTGATCCAGTGTTATTTCCCTTGTTGCAGAAATACTTCTAGCTGAGATCAATCATCTTGTTACTGGTGTACATTCCATAGATAGCTGCTTATAACGTACTATGTGAAAACTGGTAATTTCCAGTAGATTACTGACGCGATCATTTACACGACCAAGCTCTTATATTAAATAATGTACCTTGGACAAATTGGGTGCACAACCCTAATGTAACCCTAATGCTGATTGAAACTATGATACTCCGCAATCTCCTTTGTGTAACAGTGTAGTATTAGTTGGGCTTGAACAGTTTGACACATCACTATAGAATAGTAAACATGTTCCTGTATCTAGCAATGCCTACCTTTCTAACTAAGTAATGACAGGAAAGGTAGCAATCTGGAAAGCTATGGGACGAGCTCTGTGTGTTCAGAATAGCTTTGGACATGTAGGACTCTATAGGTCATAACCAGGCCAATCTGTTTCCGGGCACAATTTGAAGTACTGGTTATGACCTATAAAGTCCCACACGGCTTAGGTCCAAGCTATCTGAAAGACCTTATTCCCTCGTACAAATCTGTCCAGGTATTAAGATCTTTGGGGCAGGCCCTTCTCTTGGTCCTGTCACCTATACCCTCCAACATTTCTCCGATGAAAATAGGGACATCCCATTCCATAATAATAATGTTACTATTTATACCCCACCCTCTGACTGGGTGGCTTCCAACATTATATTCGGGGAGACTGGTTGCAAAAACTGAATTTAAAAAATGTGTTTCTTAGGAGAAATTTGCACTAAAATGCTGATGAATTTTAATAAGGATTTTTAAAAACCACAGATTGCTGCAGTAATGTGGAAAACTGAATTTAAGATTGAAAAAAATGAGAAACTGAGAGAACCCAAACTGAAAGATTCATGCATTGAAGAGCTAAGTATTCAAGAGTCCTTGTGCCCTTTCCTTTCCTTTATTTTATATAACTGTTTATACAATGCTATATCATTTTTAAAAATCAAAGCAATTTAGAATAATATCCATACAGAATAAAAACACATAGAAACCAAAATCAGGGACTATCAAATAACTATAATGGAAATATGTATTCTTAATTGCCTGCATAAGGTTGTAGTCGCACAGAAGCTATTTCCATTTTCCTTACTGTTAACTTGCACGTTATATTTGAGCAATTTTAGTGCTTATTTCTGTGTTATTTGCAAGCAGATTTTTTCCCAGAAGCAAATAACATGGAAAGGAGCACTGAATCTGCAGTATATTCCATTATATTTCCAGAAATGGTTTTTACATTGTGTGAACGCTCCAATAGGCATCATGTGGAAATTAACAGTTAGGGAAACATCGAGAATGTGAAATAAACTGCTGTTTGAATGCAGTCTAAGCATGGCAGAATAGAAAAGCATTCTGCAGGCATTTAAAGGCTGAAACAGAAGGTGCCTCCTTTCACAATGAAGCAAAATCAGCTGAGAGAGAGAAGTCTGGAATTTCCTAAATGAAGCAATACTTCAAAGATCTCATCCTGAAGAATAATCTAAGCTTTAAATGAAATAATGCTCGTGTGAAGGAAACCAAAATAGATATGGTTGTGGGGCTCTGATCCTGCAGTCAGTGACCATTGTTGACTCATTACACACCACACAAATGAAAATTAAAAAAGATGAATCATGTGTCATAATATTTATACTCCTTCAGTTACTGCACTCTAGTAATTAAACACATAAGGTGATCACATGTTATGGGCTGATCTGTGTGTCCACTTTGCTTCAAATGACTTATTCAACGCCGCGCAGGAAAAACTAAATCACATTTCACCTAATGGTGTGAAAAGTTAATTATCAGTGTCAATTAGACACTCAAGTCACTGAGTAATTACACTGTAATTGACAAGGGTTAATTACTTCTATTGTAAATTAAACGATGTGTGTCTTTCTGAGGAACACTGTACAGGGAGTGCCTGAACTATTTGGTATGATCAATTTTGATTTTGTTGACTTTTTCCACAGATTTTAAACTTTTGGTCTGTATCGGTTGACTGTGGCCAATCAGGTAGTCCGTTAAATGTGAACTGAGAGTTTCTACCCCACACACCTCAAGTAAGAAATGAAGAAACGCCCCCGGTTTTTTGTTTGGTTGGGTATCTTATCATTATTTCAAAGGATGCAGATAATGAAACAGTGAACCTTATTCAAATCAGTTGCTAACAGGAAAATGGCAACCTTGTGTTGAGAATCTCCAGAAGATTGGCCTTCTTACCACTGTTGTCACATTGTGCATCTCACCTCCACAACCAATCAAAGATGTGGAGCACGGGCAAGGAAATGTACAGTTTAATGATGCCACAGAAGAATGTAAAATGAGTTTATTGGATCAGGTCTACCATCCTGTTCCCACAGTGGCTGACCAGATGCCCATTGGAAGCCTGTAAGATGAACATAAGCACAACACGAGTCTCCCCATCTGTGATTCTCAGCAACTAGTATTCAGAGGCATACTGTCTCTGACAGTGGCTAGTAGAAATTGGCAGCCTTGTCTTCTGTGAAGCTGTCTAATCCCATTCATTATTCTGAAGATTCATTCATTTGTGTGCTTTTCTAAATGGAAACAGTAGTCCCTCCCCACCAGTGTGCTCACAATCAAAGTTGACCGAATGGCTTAAGGGACAAGGCCAGGCTAAACAAAGTGAAAACAACATTTTAAACATCAAGTCTATTTAAAAAAAACAAAAGAAAAGAAAACAAAACAAAACAACAGCAAAAATGAAACACCCCATAACCGTACCACAAATAAGTAAGTGGTCCAAAAAGACATCCAAAGAATGGAGCGTTTTACAGGCCATCACCTCCTCAATGCCCGTTTTTAAAGAGGTGCTGCAGAGTGGAGTGGACTGGGTGATAGTTTCTCTGGAGCTCTGCCCAGAAGGTAGAGGGATCTTCACAGCCAGACCCTGGACTGCTGCTCCTCTCCATCAGAAGCATTGCAGCCAGATGCAGGCATGGGCAGGGATGGAGAGAGTCCTCTTGGTGGAGGTCATGTCAAGGGTAATGTCTATTTCCACCCTGGCTTGTTTATTGCATCCTGGGTGGTGGTAGTGGTGGCAGGACTTGTTATGATTATGTGATCAGCTGTGCAGCTGTGTAGCTAGTAGCAAATCGTCAAGGAGTGAATGGTATCAGTCAGTCATTTAACATTAAGATGTGGCCAGCTGGAAAAAAAATACCATAGGTAGGCAGCAACTTCCCAATGTGTGTGTGTGGCATGGCACGGCACAGCTGACCTGGCCCAAGGGGAGGTAGAAAAATGTACCAAGGCGGGGAACAGAAAAAATAGTCTTCAAGGCATATGGGGTCCCTCTTGTTAATGCAGCTGGAGATTGATAGGCAGAATAGCTCTCTCTCCCCCCCCCCCCTTTCTAAACAGCTTTAAGCTCTTTATGGCCTGATATTTCATTTCAGAATCACAAGTGCTCCATCTAGTGGTTAATGGTTTTCTTTTGCAAACATCAGTCGGTCTTTGTATCTTAATAAAACGTTATGGCTTATGAACTTTCTGCAATTACAATTGTTGACATCACAGGTTTGTGGGTTGTTGTTTTTTAAAAAGAGTCAGTCTCAGGTGTTTGTGTGTGTATGCACTGAGGAGGAATGCAATTTAGCAGTCCCATGTTGGTGCTGCCACCAAAATTAAGACACTGAGCTTCCTATCACGCTTGTTTCATTTGGCCAACAGCAGTTGTGTTTTATCCCAAGTAATGTCTAGCGGGTTTTAATGAAGCACCATCAATCCAAACAAATAAGACGATGCACAATTGGTGATAATCTGAGAAGTCAGCTTGGAGTGTTTGTGTGTGTGTCAGTGAGACACTTCTGGAAACTAAGAGCTGGATCCCAAGCGTGCAGGAAAAACACTTCTGCTTGCACAGTTGCTTGTTGGTCTGTGTGCAGATTCATAGCTAGTTTGTCCATCTATTCCTCCCCTAAAACATACGGCTCAGGACCACAATACCTCATGGACCGCCTCTCCTCATATGAACTGACCTGGGCCCTGAGATCGTAATCTGAGGTCCTTCTTCATGTATCTCCTCCACAAGACGTCCAGAGCATAGCAACACAAGAATGGGCCTTCTCTGTGGTGGCCCCCCATTGGTGAAATTCTCTCTCCAGAGATATTTGGCTGCCTCCTTCATTACATATCTTCAGGCACCGGACAAAAAGGTTTCTTTGTAACCAGGCCTTTGGCTGATTAAACATTTTAGGTATTTAAAAATGTTTAAGTGGGAGGGGGGTTATTGGTTTGTTTTTGTTTTGTTTGTATTTTTATATTGTGAACCTCCCAGTGATGTTTGGGGGAAGGGCGGTACAGTGTTACCTCGGGTTACATACGCTTCAGGTTACAGACTACGCTAACCCAGAAATAGTGCTTCAGGTTAAGAACTTTGCTTCAGGATGAGAACAGAAATTGTGCAGTGGAGGTGCGGCGGCAGCAGGAGTCCCCGTTAGCTAAAGTGGTGCTTCAGGTTAAGAACAGTTTCAGGTTAAGAACGGACCTCCAGAACGAATTAAGTACTTAACCCGAGATACCACTGTATATAAATTTAATAAATAATATTAATAGATTCTGGCTTCAAGCTTGCCTCTTC
Source organism: Podarcis cretensis (assembly GCF_951804945.1). Classification (NCBI taxonomy): domain Eukaryota; kingdom Metazoa; phylum Chordata; class Lepidosauria; order Squamata; family Lacertidae; genus Podarcis; species Podarcis cretensis. Next base: position 81,218,759 of record NC_137174.1, on the reverse strand, counting down.
CTTTGCACTTCCCCATCTTGTTCCAAATGAATCTCCCGCTGACAGTGATTCCCCAGCAGGGGACAAACCCTGACCTGGAAATTACTCTCTGATCATCTGATGCCTCTATGATACCACCCTCTGTCAGCATCCTAGCCAATCAAATTTGTAAATCAGAATCACACATACTGTCATTATCAGTTCTCTGTAGACAGTTCTGTGGACAGACGGGATAATTTGTGGGATCTGCACTAACAAGGGTTTGGAATACTCCTGGTTTATAGGTTGCAAAGGAATAATAAAGAGTATTTGATCCCTAGTCCTCTTGTCCAGAGGCATGTAAAGAAGAATTTACAAGCCTAGGACTGCATAGCCTCAATGTCAGTAACTCTAACCCCAGCAGACTCAAAATGATGACAGGCATCTAAGAAATAACTACCCAGGGAAATGGTGAGAAGCCAGAGACAGTCTTACCACAAAGCAGAGAGCTGAAAACTGTATGTATTGCAAGCTTGGAAGTCAGATTCTGTGCTGATGCTCAAACAACACATCAGATTATTTCTGCAGAAGCAGTCAAACATATGGACAAAGATAGTGAAACTAGGAGAGACGTTTTCAGAACTTTATTTGCTTTCTAGGTGGGGAAGCGAACACACAAACAGAACATATGCAAACACTGCCATTTGAGAAGATCAACTGCAGGAAGAGAGGTAAACTTTCCGCAGAATGGGCAACCTGTTTGAAAAGGCAATTCAAAGTTGGATGCAAGAACTTTTCTGCAAGCATATTCGAAATGACATCTGGTGGAAAGAGGAGCTTTCTCAAATACATATGAGAAATCAATGTGTTGTGCACAAAACCAGCAATCTGCCCGCTGCAAGTGTCCTAATGGTGCTTGAAGTAGCTCTGGGATGGAACCGAAGTAATTTCTCCACTGGTATTAGTTGCCTGGGAAAATCTGTATATCGGCTAATCTGGCCCTTTATCAGTATAGTTCAGGCATAGGCAAACTCTGGCCCTTCAGATGTTTGGGGCTACAATTCCCATCATCCCTGAACACTGTTCCTGTTAGCTAGGGATGATGGGAATTGTAGTCTCAAACATCTGGAGGGCCGGAGTTTGCCTATGCTTGGTGTAGTTCAAGGAAGCTTAGGCATAGTTTGACTGTCCACAGTGATAGGGTAAGGGCTGTCAATAAGTGGTAGAACACAAAGCATGAAGAAGGTCCCAGGTTCAGTTGCTGGCATCTACAGGTGAGGCTCAGAAAGACTTCTACTTGAAACCCGACGAACCCCTAACCAGGCTAGGGAGATAATACCAAACTAGATGGACCAACCATGTAGTAAGGCTGCTTCTTATTTTCTATTTTAGGCACACCATGAAGATTTGCTCCTTTTCCCTTATGGTGTACCCAAGAGCCCGTATAGAGTCCTTAAGTAGTTTCCCTATTGGAAGGAGAAAATAGCAGAGTATATTGAGAAGCAAAGCAGCTAGTAAGCCTGATCTTTATTAAACTGTTGCAACAGGGCCCTCACTCACCACACGCAGGAGGGAGGAGGAACACAGAACAATGGTGTGCAAGCCCATATATAGGCTTTTGAAATTGCCCACCCTGTAGCTCAAGACCACCCCAAAAAACATCACAGAAGGAGGCAGTCTCCAACAGAAATCCTGTTTGTCAGGATACCTGGTAATGGTCACTGATTGCTTTACCTGGGCAGCCTGTGTTACGATATGGATGCAATGCAGCTGCAAACTGCTAGCTTGAAAACATCACATGATGGAATGTTGGGACTGTTCCGTGGGAAACAGAGGGACAGTCAATTCACAGGGCAATGCACCGGAATTAGCTCAGAGTGTAATATGAGCTCTTCCTCTTGCTCTTGTACAGGAAGTACAGGAGGTGTTTGTCTCTCGACTGCTGGAGCTTGAAGAGAGCAGTCATGTTTTCTGTAATGCTGCAAAGACAGGAATAAAAGCATGAAAATACGTTTCTGTCTATCTCCTTTTCCCTGCCGGGAGAGCAGGAGGGAGGGGGTGTGTTCTTCCCACGCTGAGAAGAATCGCCTATCGAGACCTAGCCTGGATCTTGCTGGGGAATGCAGCCAGGGAGGTCAACAGGAGACCAAGCCGGGTGCCTGGGAGTGTTGTCAGTTACTCCTGATATAGGCTTGATTTCGGACAGCCTGGCCATTCCGTTTGAGATGCTAAATACTTAGTTCCTTAATCCAGGTCACAGGCTCACCCTATTCATGCACAAATACACCCTTAAGAAAGGATTTGTGAGCAAAGAGACGATGGGGAGGCTTCCTCACTGCAGAGAAATATTTGAGGTCACTGAGCGACTGAAAGAGTCAAAATGGCTTCAGGGTTGCTCTCCCATACTATTTCAGACACGTGGTTTATATACTTATTTTGTGTTTACCTTGTACATTTATGAACATTTAATTTATATATATATAAGACCTTAGAATTCCTATAACACTACTAAGGTTCTTTTAACTGGACTGTTCTGGACACAGTGGTCAAGAGAGCATCCTGAGTCCTTGCTTGGGGTCACCTTTCATGCAACCATGTGCAGGATTCACCCATCAGTAGGTATTGGCAAATGCTGGCCTTTGGCATGCTTAAAGATGGGTCCAGATGTCAAGGGCAGTGTGCGTGACCCACAGGAAGCAAGCACATTCTGGATATTCAGGACCTTTCCTGAATGATAGCATTCACAAATTAGTCACATGAATAAGCCATCCATTGCTGGGTTAGCGTTCTCTCTCCTCACCCCCACCCCATCCTCTTCATAAGAAGCAAGTTCTAAATTTTGCTATTATAATAATTATTATTTTATTACTTGATTATTTCTAAAAGTAGCCCTGTTGGAATCATATATTGGCAAAACCTATTGGTGTTTCGCAACTTTCTGACTAGTTGCAGGACCTTAGCCAGACCTAGCAGAGTAAATGCAGAATCCATGGAAGCAACTGGCAACTTGGCTGCAGACAGGATAGACGAAACAGGAACTTGTAGTTAGGTGTTTATTATATACAGTGGACTATTTACAGGAACAGAACACGGATCTTTAGCTAGCTCTCTCATACATGACTCACAACTCCTACACTCACTGAACCACTGAACTTCTGAACTAACACATTCCAGTTAGTAGGCCATTAATTATCACTCCCTTGAGAGAGCTTGACCAATCATGGAGCTGTCTCCATGCCTTCTGTATCACCAGGCAGACTTACTCCTTCACATGACCGTTTGGCTGTCTGCCAAACCTTAATTGACTCTGTGTGAGTCATGTACACAGATTCCCAACATCATAGGCACAATCTAGCTGTTATTAGCAAATTATGGATGGAATTGGTGGATGGAACAGTGATAGTTTAGCCAGTTATATGTTGCAGAAAATGTTGGGGGCTATAAGGGTCTCATTTTCAACTGCTGGTTATCATTGGGTTTGGCTTTGATAGGAGGATGCATCTAGAATCATAGAGATGGGAGTTAGAGCCATCTAGTCTAGCTCTGAGCTTGATGACAGAGCTAGAGCAGATTGTGGTCCAGCCTCTGTCTGAAGACCCTCAGTGAAGGACAGGACACCAGCCCCCCAAAGCATTTGTCAAACTGAGCTTCTTGTTAAGAAGTTTATTCTACTGTTCGGCTACTGTCTTGTACTTAAATGGCTCCGACACCCCCAGAAGACAAACAGATAGAAGTGTAATAAATTTACTGACTAAGCTATGTTGCATTAAATACATATTATCTGTTACACCACCTGATTCCTGAAGTGGTGTCAGAAAATATATTTCACCACTTTGCTTCAAGCCTATTGATTACTGTTCAACTTTATTTTCTTAGTTTTGGTGTCATTATTACTTAGCTTGGGGTTTCTTTCTCCTTCATAGAGTTATCCAAGCCAATCAGCAGTATATATACAGTGGTACCTCGGGTTACATACGCTTCAGGTTACATACGCTTCAGGTTACAGACTCCGCTAACCCAGAAATAATACCTCGGGTTAAGAACTTTGCTTCAGGATGAGAACAGAAATCGTGGAGTGGCGGCGCAGCGGCAACAGGAGGCCCCATTAGCTAAAGTGATGCTTCAGGTTAAGAACAGTTTCAGGTTAAGAACAGACCTCCAGAACGAATTAAGTACTTAACCTGAGGTACCACTGTATATATATGATGACACCATGGTGCTATGTAGCCATTCAGATTTGGCCATGTGATGTCACTAATGACAAGTGAAGTTGATTGAGAAAGAAAGCAGACTGTCCATATGGAGGATCCAGACACTTAGATGACTTGTAGCCGTCATTCTGCACAACTGCACGTTTTCATCTTTTAATGCAGCCCTTAAAATATTGCTTAAAAAGTGGGGTGCTGTTTCATGCTGCTGAGAACATTTATGAAAAGTGAACCCTTCTCGCGCTGTCCCTATTTAACTTTCCCACTGATGGTGCCCCAGATGTCTCATCATAGCATCTAGCTGGATTCAGATTAGAGCACCATCAAACAGCACTCACTGTTGCTGAGATTTGCAGCGTCTCTTTCCATTCCCTGGGCGCTAGAACTAGGATCATGTCAGAATATGGGCTAAACAGAAGGAAATTTGTTTGATGCCTTGCCTGTGGACTGCTGCAAGACTGCTTACAAATTTAGTAGACACTAAAAAATTGGTAAGCAACGTTAGAAAACGTCTAAGTAGGGACCAGAGAGACTGTCTGACGAGTTCCTGTGAAAATAAATGATCTTGCAGTTATCATAAGCTCCTTATTAACAAAGTCCCGGGAGTACAAAAGAAAAGAAAAAAACACATGGCCTGTTACATTGGTAAGCCTGCTAAGTGAATAAGCAGCAAAAATTCTCACTGAACAGGCTGCTTACACTGATTTAGTTCAATTAGGTTCAGCAGGATTACACCAGTGCAAGGTGTTTGGGAATATCCCTGGGGGTGCACATCTTTACTGAACCAACTTGAAAGGTTCAGGTTAGACACAGCAATTTTGAAAGCATCCCTGAAAAGTTCATCTGCCAAAACTTCAACAAGCCTGCCTCAGTAGCGTACCGAGGTCTTTTCAATATGTCAGAGGCGAGATTTGCCGATAACCCAGAAAACCTACATTTCCCCGCTACTTTAAATGGAGATCTTGCCTTTTGTAAATCTAATGGAATGTGGAGGACCTTAAAATATTGATTTACTGACAGTTGTTGAAAAGAGCAAGCAAGAGATGAAAATCTGTTGTTTATTTCCACTACTGGTTGCATTTTTTTAAACGTTATTTCAGAAATTATGAAAGTGGGGGCGGAAAATGAAAGAAGAATCTTAAAACATCTGATTGTATGTGTCTTTTCCTTTTGATATAACACCAGAGAGGGCCAAACCATATGTTGTTTCCTCATGTTTCTAGCTGGAGGCATTGGCAAAGAGTTAATAGGCACTCCTCCCAAGGTCAGTCAAACACATTTTGCTACCTGCGATGGAACAGCCCAGGTGCCCAGGTGCCTATTGAAATTAGCTTTTCCATCTGGCTGCCTCAACTGTTTCCCATCCAAGCAGGTCACTATAAGAACTGATGCATGAGCTTGCTTTCTTCCTCCCCTCTCCCCAGCCTCCCCCCCCCCTTGTGTCAAGTCTTTTATAGTGGGGTAGGAGAGCTGAAAATAATGTCAATATACTTCATACCTGGCAACCTATGCGCCCCTTTGGTTTCAGATAGTACATGGGTAAAAGGTAAAGGTAAAGGTACCCCTGCCCGTACGGGCCAGTCTTGACAGACTCTGGGGTTGTGCGCCCATCTCACTTAAGAGGCCAGGGGCCAGCGCTGTCCGGAGACACTTCCGGGTCACGTGGCCAGCGTGACATCGCTGCTCTGGCCAGAGCCAGAGCCGCACACGGAAACGCCGTTTACCTTCCCGCTGGTAAGCGGTCCCTATTTATCTACTTGCACCCGGAGGTGCTTTCGAACTGCTAGGTTGGCAGGCGCTGGGACCGAGCAGCGGGAGCGCACCCCGCCGCAGGGATTCGAACCGCCGACCTTTCGATCGGCAAGTCCTAGGTGCTGAGGCTTTAACCCACAGCGCCACCCGCGTCCCCAGTACATGGGTAGACGAGTCTAAAAAGCCCGGGACACAAATGTATGTACAGTGGTACCTTGGGTTAAGAAATTAATTCATTCTGGAGGTCTGTTCTTAACCTGAAACTGTTCTTAACCTGAGGTACCACTTTAGATAATGGGACCTCCTGCTGCAGCCACGCCACCGCCACACGATTTCTGTTGTCACCCTGAAGTAAAGTTCTTTTTTTTTTTTAATAAATTTTTTATTAAGAGTTTTGTTAATACAATAAAGAAAAAAAGACAGAATAAACAGAAAACAGACAAAGAATAAAACAAACATAAAATTTTACATCTTGTAATAACCATCTTTTCTTCATTTTTTCCTTTTGGACTTCCTCACGTCTCTCGCTCCTACATTCCAATTTAATAAAACTTTAGCCAGCAACTTATCACCTTATTTTCATTCTTGTTATACACAATTCCAATATTTTATCCCTAACTTTGAATATTTTTATCAAAATCCTAAATACCTAATTTTAACATGATATTCATTCCAAATTTATCTTTCTCATGAAATTAACTCATTCTCATAATCTTTTCCGCTAACTTTATGGTGCCCTGTTGTTTTCAAATCTCTCATCCTTCTTAACACTCATATAATTTACAATGTTTTTGAAGATAGTCCTTAAATTTCTTCCAATCCTCCTCCACTGCTTCTTCTCCCAGGTCTCGGATTCTGCTGGTCATTTCTGCTAACTCCATGTAGTCCATCAGTTGCATCTGCCATTCTTCCAACGTGGGCAAATCTTGAGTTTTCCAATGTTTGGCGACAAGTATCCTTGCTGCTGTTGTTGCATACATAAATAATGTTTGGTCCTTCTTTAACACCCTCTGGCCAACAATGCCCAGAAGGAAGGTCTCTGGTTTCTTAGGAAAGGTATACTTAAATACCTTTTCCAGCTCATTATATATCATTTCCCAGAAGGCCTTAACCCTAGGGCAAGTCCACCAGAGGTGAAAGAATGTTCCTTCAGTTTCCTTACATTTCCAACACTTGTTATCTGGCAGGTGATATATTTTAGCTAGCTTGACTGGGGTCATGTACCACCTATATATCATTTTCATAACATTTTCTTTCAAGGCATTACATGCCGTAAACTTCATACCGGTAGTCCATAACTTTTCCCAGTCAGCAAACATAATATTATACCCAATATCCTGTGCCCATTTTATCATAGCTGATTTAACCGTTTCATCCTGTGTATTCCACCTCAGCAGCAAGTTATACATTCTTGAAAGTAATTTAGTCTTAGGTTCTAACAATTCTGTTTCCAATTTCGATTTTTCCACTTGGAATCCTAACTTTTTATCCAATTTAAAAGCCTCTTTAATCTGAGCGTAATGTAACCAATCTCGCACTTTATCTTTAAGTTTCTCCATACTCTGCAGTCTCCAATTGTCTCCATCTCTTTCTAATATTTCCCAATATTTTGGCCATTTGACCTCCATATTGGGTCTTTTCACAGCCTTAGCTTCCATAGGTGATAACCACCTTGGGGTCTTATTTTCTAATAAGTCTTTATATTTTATCCAGACATTAAACACTGCTTTCCTTACAATATGGTTCTTGAAGTTCTTGTGAATCTTAACCTTGTCATTGTTGGTTTCTGCTCTCTTCACTGTGCAGCGAAAGGCTTGTCACAAGACAATGTTTACATTCCACAGACAGCATTGCTGTTATGTTTCCCACGGGAAAGGGGAGGCTGGATGTGACGTACACTGGTTTCCTGTTTTTCACTGTTCTCACACAGTGTGATTCTCTCTGAGCTTCAGAGGAGAGAGGATGCAGTTTTCTGCTCCGGCAGAGACAAGATGGTTTTCTGTAACCTACCAGCTTTGAAATGTAAATAAAGCAATATAGAGCATGTTGGCACGTATTCCTCATCATTCCGCTGTGCACTTGGATGCTACAAATCAACATTATGGTTATGGCCCAGAAGACGCAGTCATTGGAATTCCGGAAAAAGGATCGGAATGCAGAGGGACGGATCGGACGGTATCTGCGCGTCAAGATGATTGATGAGGTATGTGCTACTGCTCCGGGCAGCCTGCCAGCTTCTATTTAATGGCTTTATGGCTGGACTTTGAACTTTTATGTCCGTTTGCCAGCTACAGGCAGCGGCTATGCCTATGCTGGGGAAATCGAAAGTAACTTTTGGGCTGAAGCAGCTGCTGATAACAGTGACGCAGCATGATTTAGGGCAGAGAGAAAGCTGTTTTGAACTTGCCTTTGGAATGAGGCTTGAAGCAGCAGAGATGCAGCTTGTATAAAGCAGCTTGTTTAAAGCAGCAGAGATGATGCAGAAGGCTAATGCCAGAGTCATGATGGCCCTTCAGGATGCTTGTGGGATTCCCAAGCTCAATAAGAAAAATTATACGGACTGGGTTATCTATGCAGAGGCTATTCTGCGGAAAGAGGGTCTGTTTGAAGTTATTACAGACACCCCCCCAGCTCCAGTTACAGATGCATGAAAAGCTAGAGATTCCAAAGCAAGGGGAACTCTTACATTGATAGTATCCCCAGAAGAGCTCTGTCTATTGCGTGATAAGACCTCAGCCAGAGAAATTTGGGACGCTTTGAGGGAGGCACACTTGAGGACAGAAGCTGGGTCTACTATGTTTTATTTTAACAAGCTGCATAATATGGCTCTTGCTGAAGGTGGAGATGTGCGTACACATCTGATGGAGATGCAGAATCTGAGACATGAGCTGCAACAGAGAGGACTCAACTTTCCAGAGGCTGTGTATTCCTTCATGATACTACAATCTTTGGGTTCAGGTTGGGAGTCTGTTGCGACTCAGATTGCTGTACAGCCTACCGCTCAGCTGACAGTGGATTATGTTACTGCCGTGATTCAAAATGAAGCAGATCGCCGGGGTGCTGGCTGCATGGGAAAGGGGGAGTCTTCACAGACGTCATCCCATAGTGCAGTGGAACCACCAGATGGCGCCAAAGCTTTGAAGGCAGTGAAATGCTACTCGTGTGGACGTCTAGGCCATATGAAGAGGGAATGCAAATATCCCAGGGCCAAGACAGAGCAGCGCAGCGAAAGCTCATCGCGTGGAAAAGGCCAGAGCAAAGGCAAAGGTCCGGTGTCCAGGACAACGCAGCCCAAAGCAATGGTCTCACGCTTCACTCCAAAAGTTGCAGAGGTCCAGAAGACGTCTAGATCTTTCTTCGTTGTTGATTCAGCGGCAACGCACCACATGTGCAACGATAAGCGACTGTTCGTGTCTTTTACACCGCAGGAAGGTGCGATTCACCAGGCGGATGACCACACAATTCCCAGTAAAGGCTACGGAACTGTTGTTCTTCACAGTTTGGACTTATCGATACAGAATGTACTTTATGTTCCAGATGCTAAACATAATCTGCTCAGCGTCGGACAGCTGAATGAGCGGAACATTGACGTTTCCTTTAAGAATAAAAGGTGCATCATCACAAAGAAAAATGATTATGTATTGTATGCTGAATATGTTGATCGTTTATATGTTTTGTATTATGATGATGTTGTGCAGGATGACACTTGTTGCATTGCAGGTTCTAACAAATGTTTGCATGCAGAATGTATTCATGATTTTCATCGAAAATTTGGACATTTGGGTTTTGAGGCAGTATCTAAAATGCCTGCCTTGGTTGAAGGTATGACTATTAAACCCTGCAGGTACCACATGAAGTGTAAGGCATGCGCAGCAAACAAGGTGAAAATGGCTGCGAAAGGTAAGGTGTCTAGTAGGCAAGCTACAGAACCATACCAAATTGTTCATGCTGATTTGGTTGGACCACTAGCGCCCTCTTTGGGTGGAAATAGGTACTTCATGGTTCTCATTGATGCATTTTCCAGGTATATTCATGTGTACAATCTCAAGCAGAAATCAGAGGCTTTTCCTAGGTTCAAGGAATTCTGTGCTTGGTTGGAAAATGTGCATGGTAAGAAGGTAAAAATTCTTTTCACAGATCGCGGGGGGGAATTCACTTCTCAGCAGTTTGAAGCTTTTCTGACTGAGAAAGGAATTCAACACGATTTGTCTAGTCCTCGCTCGCCATGGCAGAATGGACTTGCAGAACGAGCAAATCAGACATTGCTTCAAGGGTTAAAAACCTTGCTGCATGATGCCAATCTTCCAGAGAGTTATTGGGCCGAAGCTCTCTCGTGTTTCACTTACAGTTATAATCGCAGGTTATCTTCAGCGATTGGTTGTACTCCCTATGAGAAGATGTTTGGCAAGAAGCCATACATCAAACACATGAAAATTTTTGGTTCTGACATGTGGGTTCACTCACCACAAAACTCCAAGTTAGACAAGCGTGGTTTGCATGGTATCTTTCTAGGTTATGAGAAAGGTTCTTACAGAATAAGGATGACTGATTCTAAGACCATTAAGCTCACAAGAAGTGTTGAGTACAATGCCAAGTGGGGGGAGAATGTGGGAATTTTCCAATGTTACCCTGATGACAGTGATGAGACTGAGGATAGTCAAAAGCAACCACAACCACCCACACCCACTGATGAAAGTTCTGATTCTGAGACTGAAACTGATTCTGAGTCTGAAACTGAATCGGGTGATTCAGAGGATTTCAAGAGTGCGAAAGCCTCTATGCGACCCTCTGAAAGCTCTGATCAAGAATTGGAGGAACCATTGTTCACAATAGGTCGCTTTTCTCCTAAGAAGGAAGAGGAGAGTGTTGAAGACCTAAGGCTAATTCGCAGGTCACAAAGAGCCACAAAAGGCAGACCTCCAAAGAGATTTGCTGATGAGTTTGCCAAGATAGCAGTAACAGCTGTTAAAAGCTCCAAGAAGGTATTTGAACCTTCAAATTTCCAAGAAATCCAGGATTTGGATTCAAAGGAAGCTGAGCCATGGTTAAATGCCATGAAGGCTGAGCTTGATTCCTTGGAAAGGAACAAAACATGGGAACTTGTTCCAGTAGTTCCAGGAATGAAACTGCTTGGAAGCAAATGGGTCTTCAAAGCGAAGACTGATCAAAATGGCAAGATAGTCAGACACAAAGCCAGATTGGTAGCCAGAGGTTTTGCACAGGTACCAGGTGAAGACTATCACGAGACCTACTCACCCACAGTAAGGTATGAGAGCATTAGGCTTATGCTCAAGCTAGCTGCAGAGGAGAATCTACACATTAGTCACCACGATGTGAATACAGCTTTTCTGTACGGATCTCTAGATGAATCACTTTATATGCTTCCACCTGATGGCGTACAGGTAAAACAGGGATTTGTTTGTGCTCTGAAAAAGTCCCTTTATGGTCTCAAACAAAGTGCACGGTGTTGGCACACAAAACTCACTGAAGCATTGTTTTCTCTAGGTTTTCAGCAAGGGAAAGCTGATCCATGTGTGTTTGTCAAAGAGGAGGGGCAAAAGAAACTGTATTGTTTGTTTTATGTTGATGATTTATTATTCTTTTGGAAAGATGTCACAATGTACAATAACGCCCTAGCTCAACTGAAGGAACACTTTGACATGAAAGATCTTGGTGAGGTAAACAACTACCTATCTCTGGAAATAGAGAGAGATCAAGATGGTAACATTCTAGTACACCAGTCACGGAAAATTGCTGATGTGTTAGGCAAGCTAAACCTGATGGATGCTAACCCTGTAGACACACCGATGACAACAGGTTATCAGGTAGATGACACTGAAGAAGCATTTTCTGACACTACACTGTACAGAAGTGTGCTAGGCAAGCTAAACTTCATTGCCAGATGTTCAAGACCAGACATTGCTGTTAGCTGTAATTTGCTAAGCAGACAAGTCAACAATCCTGCTGTTAAGGATTGGAAAGCTCTGAAACGCATAGCGCGGTATTTGAAAGGCACTATGCATTACAGACTGAGATTTAACAATCAGAAGTCTGGTGGTCTTGAGATATTTGCAGATGCAAGTTTTGGAAGTGACACTACAGACAGGAAAAGTACGTCTGGAGTTTGCTACATGTACAATCAGGGTCTATTTGATTGGTCATGCAAGAAGCAAACAACAGTTAGCTTAAGTACTTGTGAAGCTGAACTGAATGCACTGTCTTATTCACTTAAGGATTGTGAATGGTTGTTACAATTGTGCAAAGACATGAAAATTCCCGTCAAATGTCCAATCCAGGTTTACCAGGACAACAAAGCATGTTTGGCTTTGCTGAATTCTGAAGGTTGTAAGCAAAGCACGAAGCACTTGCAATTGAAGTTGCAACATGCTAGGGAACGTATTCAGAAGGGACTCGTAACGGTGTCCTATATGCCAGGTAATGAAATTCCTGCTGATGTATTGTCCAAGATTGTATCAAGGGATCAACACTGTACCTATGTGCAGAAGTTGGGTTTGTACTGATATTGTACGAACACGCTGCCCAGTGGTGTTCACAGAAAGGGGGAGGATGTTGGTTTCTGCTCTCTTCACTGTGCAGCGAAAGGCTTGTCACAAGACAATGTTTACATTCCACAGACAGCATTGCTGTTATGTTTCCCACGGGAAAGGGGAGGCTGGATGTGACGTACACTGGTTTCCTGTTTTTCACTGTTCTCACACAGTGTGATTCTCTCTGAGCTTCAGAGGAGAGAGGATGCAGTTTTCTGCTCCGGCAGAGACAAGATGGTTTTCTGTAACCTACCAGCTTTGAAATGTAAATAAAGCAATATAGAGCATGTTGGCACGTATTCCTCATCATTCCGCTGTGCACTTGGATGCTACAAATCAACAGTCATACCACAAATACGCATGCCATCCAAAAGCATTGTTAAATCCTTCCAAGTCTAAAACATCAGTGTTTTCAAGAAGCAGCCAATCTTTCAACCAGCAGAAAGCTGCTGATTCATAATACAACCTTAAGTCTGGCAGGGCAAACCCCCCCCCCCCTTTCTTTAGCATCAGTTAATATTTTAAACTTAATTCTGGGCTTTTTGCCCTGCCAGACAAATTTAGAAATATCTCTTTGCCACCTCCCGAAACACTCCATTTTATCCACAATCTGTAACGTCTGAAAAAGAAACAACATCCTTGGCAATACGTTCATTTTTATAGCAGCAATTCGGCCTGAAGTAAAGTTCTTATCCCGAGGTATTATTTCTGGGTTAGCGGAGTCTGTAACCTGAGGCGTATGTAACCTGAAGCGTCTGTAACCCAAGGTACCACCGTACCGTATTTTTCCGTCTATAAGATGCCCCCATGTATAACACACCCCCTATTTTTGGGGACTCCGATTTAAGAAAATGGGGGGTGATGGCCCCCATGTCTAAGATGCCCCCAAATTTTAGACATTATTTTTTAGGAAAAAACCCTAGTCTTATAGACGGGAAAATATGGTATATTTTGCTCTAGGCAACTGCAGAATCGAGTTTACACTTCCAGAGTTAACACTAAATACATTACTTCTGGTAAATGAGCCACCATAGCCGCTAGAGGGCCATGAAAATTTGTGCCCCAGGCTTTTTAGACTCGTCTACCCATGTACTATCTGAAACCAAAGGTTAAGGTTAAGGTAAAAGTAAAAGGTAAAGGACCCCTGGATGGTTAAGTCCAGTCAAAGGTGACTATGGGGTTGCGGTGTTCATCTCACTTTCAGGCTGAGGGAGCCGGTGTTTGTCCACAGACAGCTTTCCGGGTCATGTGCGCAGCATGACTAAATCGCTTCTGGCGCAACGGAACACTGTGATGGAAGCCAGAGCGCACAGAAACACTGTTTACCTTCCCGCCATAGCAGTACCTATTTATCTACTTACACTGGCATGCTTTCAAACTGCTAGGTTGGCACGAGCTGGGACAGAGCAACGGAGGCTCACTCCATTGCGGGGATTTGAACCGCCAACCTTCTGATCGGCAAGCCCAGAAGCGCAGTGATTTAGACCACAGCACCACCTGCGTCCCTTGAAACCAAAGGGGCTCATGGGTTGCCAGATGCGATTCCCTGCCCCCGGCTGCTCTCCTACTGCACTCTTAGATTGTAAGCTTGGAGGCAACGATCGTCATACCACTGATCTATGTAAGGCACTCAGGATGCTCCCCACCCCCAACCAAAAGAGCAGGGTAAAAAATAAAAAAACTGCAACAAACAAACAAATAACAATTGTGTCAATATTTTATTGCTGTTAGGTACCTGAACAGTGGGGTACAAAAAAATAATAATAGAAAAAAACAGCAGCAGCTATCTTTAGCAGTAAACAGTAAAAAACCTGTCCAAGTCAGGGTGGTTGATGGCCCACGACCTGTTTGCAGGTTAGCATCCTTTAATGTTTGATAGGCAAGTCATACAGCTCACCTGTGTTAGTTTTAGGAGCAGAGGCCTAACAGCCTGAGCAATATCAACACAGCTGATTCACGTGGACCCAAGTATGCCAAGATCATGGATCTGAAACATAAGATCCCTATGCATTCTTGGATCATAATATGTGGGGTTCTTAATTTGCTGGAACCATGCATGAAGATAGCATCTCTGGAGCAAGAATTTGTGCTCAAAATTATTATTCATGAACAATCTGCATCACCGTGAACGTTCCACGCAGATAGCTAGAGTTACCTTTTCTTGTTCTACAGAAACTCAGTGTTACACTAAATGTCAAAAGAATTGGTTGGAAATACTCATGAACCAGAATTCATAGGCATCGCACAACAGTCTTTTTTTCCCTTTCTTTCCTAGTAATGAGGTCTCTTGCTTTAGAGTCAGTTTCAGATAATGGAATCTGATCCGTTCTAGGAATTTTGCCTGAAACCAGAGACTTAAAAATATCCCAGTGCCCGGCTGCCAGATTTCATGACAGTTATTATGCTTTTAGAAATCTACAAAAGAAAAATGAAATCCACAGGGAACACAAGTTTACTTTGACATTTGTCAACATTTGGTGGACCAGGAAAATTAACACAAGACCTAGCAATGTGATATGCCAAGTCATTATGGTACATCAGATGTAATAGTTACCAATTATCATAGTATCCCAGGTTCACCGTGATACTGCAAGGAGCTGCCACGGGCTGCAGTGTAAATCCTGCATTATAAGGAAATTAAAAGCTAAATTAAAAGATGTCACCCCAAACCCTCGTTATCTGACTACATTGTTCCGCTCCCGCACCTCGTAGGCTCATTTCCAGATAAGCATAGTAATGAAATCCTATTATTAGGGCTTGTCTTTGTCATGCTCTAGTTCAGGGATCTCCCACAATGTTGTTGGGACTCCAGTTACCATCAGTCCCAGGCAGCATGGCCAATGGTGAGGAATGAAGGGAGGGATATCTGCAGCATGGGATCACACCAAAAACCTGATACCAATAGTTTTTCTAAGATTCCTTCTTTCCACTCTCACCATGTTGCTCATAATGTGATAAAACTATATTGTGTCTCATATATATAAAGGTAAAGGTAAAGGTAAAGGTAAAGGTAAAGGTACCCCTGCCCGTACGGGCCAGTCTTGACAGACTCTGGGGTTGTGCGCCCATCTCACTTAAGAGGCCAGGGGCCAGCGCTGTCCGGAGACACTTCCGGGTCACGCGGCCAGCGTGACATCGCTGCTCTGGCGAGCCAGAGCCGCACACGGAAATGCCGTTTACCTTCCCGCTGGTAAGCGGTCCCTATTTATCTACTTGCACCCGGAGGTGCTTTCGAACTGCTAGGTTGGCAGGCGCTGGGACCGAGCAGCGGGAGCGCACCCCGCCGCAGGGATTCGAACCGCCGACCTTTCGATCGGCAAGTCCTAGGCGCTGAGGCTTTAACCCACAGCGCCACCTGCGTCCGTCTCATATATATATATATATTTATATATATACACACACACACACACACTCAAAAGTGAGCCTTCACAATTTCTTTAGCTTTTCTTTATAAGGAAAGTACAGTCGTATTTCGGAAGTCAAACAGAATCCGTTCTGAAAGTTTGTTCAACTTCCAAAATGTTCGGAAACTTCCTGCAGCCAATCAGAAGCCGCGGAAGCCCCGCTGGACGTTCAGGTTCCAAAGAACATTCGCAAACTAGAACACTCACTTCCGAGTTTGTGGCGTTCTGAGTACCAAGGCATTCGGGGTCTAAGGTATGCCTGTATCCTAAAACCTTCACACAACGGAAGTATGGAACTGAGACAATAGGAAGGTACCATCATTCAATATACCCTAAGTCTGAAAGGATTTCTACAATACACTGAGCATTGTTCTTAGTTGAATTGCCTGAGGCAAATGGTCAGATCACAATCCATGTGGTTCTGTGAATAAATGCCCTAGTAGATCTGGTTCAAAAAGTTAACCCACTGCCTTAATTGGGTAGCCCAGATCAACCAAAACCAGGGCTTTTTTTCCCCAGCCGGAACTTGCGGAAATTCAGTACTAGCACCTCTCATTTGGGCACCATTGGCATTGTAAGAGATTAAGGGAGGTTTTCATGGTGAGTTCTGGCACCTCTTTTTCTAGAAAAATAGCAATGACCGAAACAACATCTGTCTCCAAGTTAGACTGTACTGTACTCCCCCACCCCAGAAAATCAGATTCTAGCTAGAAAATCCATATAAACTTTGGTGTCCCCACCCCGCATACAGTGGAACAATTAACAAACATTGCACATGGTAAAATATGTATACAGTAAACACATGGACCTGATCCACAGATGCAGCACCCAAGTGGAGAGGGATATATACAATAAATACTCTCTTTTGACTTAAAAACTGGACAGGGAAAGGAATATTCCAAGTTTTAAAATCCCACAAACCATGTGAGATGAAAAGATGTGCTCTGATGTCTTAAACTCACTTGGTTGCTACATGGGAATCATGTGATTCACAGGCAATAACTTTTTTGGTTGGCTGCAGGAAGAGTTGTTTCCTCTTTTGGCCTGTTTTTTGGGGGGGTCGGGCTGTAGTTATTTTGCATATGTGGAGAGGGGGATCTGAACATCACAATTTTTTTAATTTTATGAACTTTTGTTTGTCTGTTTCTTCATGTTCATATTTTTAACCAAGGCTAGGCATCAGATTGTGCCTGTTCTACTGTACTGTGTCCTTAAGGTGGCCCATCTCACACTTTGAGAACCTTAGTATTCCAAATGGTAATGCTGGTGGACAACAAAAGAGGTTTAAATATGCTCTTAAGGCAAATCTTAAAAAATGCAGTATAAACACTGACAACTGGGAATCACTGGCCTGCAAGCGCTCCAATTGGAGAACAGCCTTAACCAAAGACATCATGGACTTTGAAGAAGCACGAACTCAGGACAAAAGGGAGAAGCGAGCAAAGAAGGCATGTTTGGCAAATCCTCACTGTGATCAACTCCCACCTGGAAACCTATGGTCCCACTGTGGAAGGATGTGCAGATCCAGAATTGGCCTCCACAGTCACTTATGGACACACTGTTAAGAACACATTCATGGAAGGCAATCTTACTCAGCTATGAGTGATTGCCGAAGAAGGAGAAGGAGAAGGAGAAGGAGAAGAGGAAGAGGAAGAGGAAGAGGAAGAGGAAGAAGAAGAAGAAGAAGAAGAAGAAGAAGAAGTAGTACAGTGGTACCTCGGGTTACATACGCTTCAGGTTACAGACTCCACTAACCCAGAAATAGTACCTTGGGTTAAGAACTTTGCTTCAGGAAGAGGCCCCATTAGCGGGAGGCCCCATTAGCTAAAGTGGTGCTTCAGGTTAAGAACAGTTTCAGGTTAAGAATGGACCTCCGGAACGAATTAAGTACGTAACCAGAGGTACCACTGTAATATGTTTTAGACTGAGAATGACTGGTACTCCATCGAGTTCTATACTGTGCTACACAAACATGGGACCAAGAGCAAAGCAGAGAAATTGTCATGGGCACACACCACAAACTATTCTATTTGCTGCAACTAAATACTTCTTTCGGGTCAAATTTCAACAAGGAGCTTTGGGGAACCTGCGGTCTCCAAGGCACATTTGTATGTGCACTTGTGGATGCCACACTGATAACTCTTGAACTACCACTTCTCCCAAAATTCTCAAGAGTCGTAAGCATCTTAAATAATACAGGCTTTGTACTTGCTTTTTCCAAGGAACAACTCAAGCATCTCTGTTGCTTTTAACACACTCACTGTTTCTAGTTCCCTAAACAAGAACTGACGGCCTCGACAGCACAATGGACAACCACAATGACTAAAGCCAGGATATCACTAGAATCACACTGTCACATAGAAAAGAAATGCAGCTCTAGATTGCAGGAATGAACCAAGTAGTTAAAAAGTAAATGAAATATTTGCAACTATGGATTTAATATTGGGGGAAAAAATAACTTTATTCCTGGGATGGACAATCCCCTTAAGAGTTAGCTCTTCTTGAAGTCCAATAACCGAAGCGCAAACAATATCCTGGAACTTTAACTTTGGCTTTCCCCCTCCTTTGTGATATCGTATCTGTCCAAGCGTAAGCACCTGATGGTGTGTTGAGTCTTTAATGAGCATCACCCCTCGCTTAAGAAAAGCCTTCCAGACTTCAGAATGAAACGCTGCAAAAATATGGAGGTTAGGAATCTTCATTTATGAGCAGAGGTTCAACTTCCAAGGCCACCAAGCTGGGTCTTCTCTCCTTCTGCTTGCGATACAAAATAAACTGTGCAGTTATCTGGGTGTTAAAGTCAGGGAAATTATTAGTCACTTGAGACAGAAAGACAATTTATACAGCGATCGCTTTCGAGTTATGAGCAACAAAAGTGAATGTTTAAATTAAGCAGCCAGAAGGACATTAGAAGCGTCCTGAAAGACCCATCAAGTCTAACATTCTGCTCCCACAGTAGACAATCAGATGCAGAGTGGAAACCCACAAGCAAGACATGAGCACAGAAGAACTCTCCTGCTTATAAACCCCAGCAATCAACTGGTATTTGGAGGCAAACTGCCCCCGTTACTGGACAAAATATGGCCATGAGAATTGTAGCCACCAATATCCTTAATTTCCATGAATTTGACTAACCCCCCTTTAAAGTCATCCTACTAACAGATGACCACAATTGGATGTCATCCATTGTTAAGATTCAATTCAGACTTCACACAGGACACACAACAGAATAATCTGCGCAGATATTTGTGGCCATTTTGGCACAATTGTGTGCCGTTTTGCTCATGGAGAACTTTGTGGCTAGTGATTTTCAAGTCCTTTTAAGTTCAGTGCCGTAAAACGTTAGAAAATGGGCAAGAAATACACCGCCATGGTCACGGAAGTCAGAGGCAGATTTTTGAGAGAGAAATCCTCCCAGTGTTATGTTTCCAGCGAAAGCCAAATAGACCCGGACATGGTTTTCACCGTTGGGGGAATAAAATGTTTTTTGTTCAAACTATGGCTAGAAGCCATACATTCCAGAAGGCTGCCAATAGACAAAAAGACCACAGCAGCAGGCAACACCGTTTTTGTACTACAGTGGGAATTATGGACTACTTCAAGCCTGTTAACTAGGATTCGTTTCAATTAAAGTAAGAATTAAAAGAGAGGGGCCTATGTGACCTCAGTTCTTGCGCATTATCACGATTTGCCTTGGTTCTCCCGGTGCTGTACATATTCACAGAATGATGCACTAAATGTATCACAGGGCACATGCAGCTTCTTCTACACCAATACTGAGTGGGTTCCACCCCTTTTGGCACTTCTATTATTCTCTTGACAGGGCACACATAAACACAATATTGGCTGATCTGCCACAGCCGTGTTATCAAGTCTGCTTTAACTTATCAAAAATGAAAACCTAGCCTCCCAACTACCTTTGGTTAATTAACCTTTTGGTAATTATGCTAGCAGTTTATTGTTATCTAGTGGATAGGAGAAGGGACATGGGTGGTGCTGTGGTCTAAACCACAGAGCCTAGGGCTTGCCGATCAGAAGGTCGGAGGTTCGAATCCCCGCGACAGGGTGAGCTCCCATTGCTCGGTCCCAGCTCCTGCCCACCTAGCAGTTCGAAAGCATGTCAAAATAGGTACTGCTCCAGCAGAAAGGTAAACAGAATTTCCATGCACTGCTCTGGTTTTGCCAGAAGCGGCTTAGTCATGCTAGCCACATAACCCAGAAAAACTGTCTGCAGACAAACGTCAGCTCCCTCGGCCAGGAAAACGAGATGAGTGCCACAACCCCAGAGTCGTTCACGACTGGACTTAACTGTCAGGGGTCCTTTACCTTTTACCTTTAGTGGATAGGAGATGGCTGTAAAGCAACATTTAAAGATCAAGGTGCAGCTCACTCAGCTTAACTGAAACCCGTTGGATTAAAGTCAATATAACCCACTGAAGTGAAGTAATGTCACTGAACTGTGTTACGGAGTGGATTGTTAGACATACCGTATTTTTCGCCCTATAGGACGCACCTTTTCCCCTCCAAAAATGAAGGGGAAATATGTGTGCGTCCTATGGGGTGAATGCAGGCTTTTGCTGAAGCCTGGAGAGCGAGAGGGGTCGGTGTGCACAGACCCCTCTCGCTCTCCAGGCTTCAGGAAGCTATCCCCTCAGCCCGGCAAGCTCCGGGAACGATGGTGAAGCTGTGCGCAGCTTCACCATCGCTCTCCGACCCATTCTGGGGGCTGGGGTCGGGGGAAGCTTGGGCTTCCCCCGCTCCCTGCCCCGCAAGCTCCGAGAGCGATGGCGAGGTTGCGCAACCTCGTCTTCGCTCCCGGACCCCCAGCCCCGAGGCTATAAACAAAGCCAGAACAGCGAGCGGGATCCATCCCGCTCGCTGTCTTGGCTTCTTTGATCTTTGGGGCTCGGGGGGGGGGGGGGAGAAAGAAATTGTTTTCCTTTATTCCCCCCCCCAAAAAAAGTGCGTCCTATGGGCCGGTGCGTCCTATAGGGCGAAAAATACGGTACATATTATTACCCTAGAAAATGAATAAAGTGGGGTGGAATAAAATGTTCTTTTTCTGGGTTTAAAGACTTGATAGTCCAGTCTGGCACTTTAATCTGAACAAGTATTCTGATAGATAATGCCAGCTGTTTAAAAAATGCTCTTCTTTAACAAAATTAAGGCTTATCTGAAACAATTCCTTTCTATATTAGAGTGGGCATGAAGCACATATATGGAATGTGAAGCCAACCACATTTCTACAATTTGTTGAAAAGATTCCTCCCCCCTCCTCTAATTCTGGAGCATTTTGTGTCACTTGGCAGATGGCTTTACAGACTAACCATAAGCTTTTATATGGGACAGAGTGCAATTTGCCAAACCAAAACCAGAAACAAACAGCACAGGCAAAGCCAATAAGGTGCAGCATTTAATTAATGAACGTTTCCTGATGCAAAGTATGCTAGAGACCCGTGATTTAAGGTTGCATTCAATTACTTATTAATCAACTTGTAACCACAAAACTTTATGGTAAGTGTGTTACATGCTATATAAAATTGTATGTATTTTACAGCCCAATTCTATGCAATGGGACTTGGTGTGTATACAGGGTAGCAGACGTAGAGCTCATGTTTACTCAGAAGTAAATCTCAACTGTGTTCAGTAGAGCTTATCTCCCAGGGAAGTGTGTACCTAAGATTGCAGACTTAAACATTCTTCTTCCTTCTGACAGTTTTTCAAAGCCACACTTTCAAGTATAATCATACAGTATATGGACAGATGGATGTGATATACCTTTTTGAATCCCATATAACAACAAATATAGGCTGAACATATTCAAAGATGTGTTCTCAACCGAGCAAACTGAACAAATGTGTGTGCTATGATATAACAGCTGAATAAATAAAAATAGTAAAAAAATGTCCATTAGCACCTTAGAGACCAACTTAGTTTGTTCTGGGTATAAGCTTTCGTGTGCATGCACTCTTTTTCAAATACATGAAAGCTTATACCCAGAACAAACTTAGTTGGTCTCTAAGGTGTTACTGGACTGGACAATTTTTTAATTTTATTTATTTATTTCAACTGCGTCAGACCAACACAGCTACCTACCTGAAGCTAAACTTGTGCCACCTGGGCATGGATTTGATGACAGGGTACCCTACTGAATACTGTTTCCTTACTACAGCCCCGAAAGCCTTTTCACCTAAAAGCTATTACTTCATCATATGCCTGCAAAACGCTATTTACCAGAAGGCTGCAGCGATACTAGTCATTTTCATCTGAAAAGGATACAAAAATATCTAAAAACAAAACACCAAAGCTCCCAATAAGCCAGGGGAGATGATGCCAGAAATAAAGATTTATGAGATGCTGTGTTGTAGGCATCTTTAAGACAACGCTTAGACCATAGGTACAGTTTCCCATCATGGCTAAAGCAAAAAGCAGGTAAGAGGTGCCTTCTGTGGATCTTCTTTGGAACTAAAAAATAAATGTAAAAGCAGTGTTATAGCAAAAGCACACATACTTCTTTCTTTTTCTTTACATGCATGACCAGAAATAAATTAGGAATCCTCTGATAACCATCTTGGCCTCTACATGTCTTTTTCATTGGCAACCTTTTAAGAGAAAGAAAGAAAGGAACACAGGAACAACTTTCTACTATTGGTTCATCTAGCTCCATAATGTCTACAGTGACTGGGATCAGCTCTCCGGGATTCCACAAAGGGATTCCCCCCAGCCCTACCAGGAGATGTCAAGAATTGAATCTAGGACCTTGGCATGCAAAACAGGCTTTCTACTACTAAATACTTTCCCAAATTTACAGGCCACTATGGGTTAAACCACAGAGCTTAGGACTTGCAGATAAGAAGGTCAGCAGTTCGAATCCCCGCGACAGGGTGAGCTCCCATTGCTCGGTCCCAGCTCCTGCCCACCTAGCAGTTCGAAAGCATGTCAAAGTGCAAGTAGATAAATAGGTACCACTCCAGCGGGAAGGTAAACGGCGTTTCTGCGTGCTGCTCTGGTTTGCCAGAAGCGGCTTAGTCATGTTGGCCACATGACGCCGGCTCCCTCGGCCAATAAAGCGAGATGAGCGCCGCAACCCCAGAGTCGGCCACGACTGGACCTAATGGTCAGGGGTCCCTTTACCTTTATAGATACAGCATCGTAAACCTAATAGGCAACCTATTAAATCTTTGTCACCTTTAGTGGAATTATAGGAATTTATTCAAATTAGCCTCAAATGCCGAATGATCCAGTGCTCCCAATCTCTGCAGCTGACCCCCAACTTGATCAATAAATGTTGCATGTGGCGTGCACTGCCTTTAGAAATAAGTAATAAAATACTTACATTTTTATACAGCTGGGGAATTCTAGATCCCAAATAAAAGAGACACGATATGTAGCCACACACAAATCCTGACATCTCAATCATGCCATGAGACTTCTGAAGATAACAAAACACACACACACAGAGAAATAATAATTTTGAGATTGACAGAAGTTTAAACACAAAAGGGAGCATTGCCTTCTAACCTATGCACAGCAGTCAATGCAATTAATTAAGAAATCATTTAAATAAATGTGGAAAAGTGGTATTAAACTGAGTCTGCTAGTTAGCATTGGGGTTTTAACTACTTGGAAATTCTATACCACACTACTATCGGTATCAAGAACAGCACAAGCAAAGTAATAAAACAGAAACATTAAAAAGTTGTACCTCACTTGTTCCTGAAAGAGTATTCTGGACTTGGTTCCGCAGCAGTAACGGACCAGGTAAAATCAAACCGAGTATGATGCACATCAAGACCCAGATGACACAACAGTTTTTCAAGTTTATGCCACCTTGAAAAGCAAATGAAAATCAGGGCCAACTAAGTACTTCATTATTGCTTTTAAAGAAATCTAACATTTGTTTGTGATATACAGAGACATAATATGTGATACCAATAGTTTCAGGCCAGCATCTGAACTGGTGGCAATAGCGTGGTTTTTTAAAAAAAACCAAACAACACCCCCCCTTCCTTTCAAATGCCAGCCCCTCCCTCAAAACTTCCTCCCAAGCTTGGGGCCCTCTGGAGTGGATCCCATAAAGCACAAAGGCTTGTCTACGAAAAGCAGCTAAGCATTATTAGCAAATTATACAAGTAACTTGCTCTGCTGCACAGGAATGTCTAAGGGTAACTCTATCATGCTAAAAGTAGTAAACCATGGAACACAGATGAATGCAGGACAGTGCAATCCTATGTCAGTCTGCTCTGAAGTAAGCCTTACTGAGTTCAATGGTATTTTACTCAGTAGGGGGGTTTAGGATTGTAGCCTAAACCTGGGCATATTTTCAGGATTGATTTAGCAACCTGTTTACTATCCAGTCGTTATCGAGTCCCAAGCAGTGTTAGAAACTGACATATGAAAGCTAAATGGCACCTTAAACGTAGGTTATGGGAGCGACAACAGAATGTCCAGACAGACTTTTTTATAACAAGACTACAAAGCTGAAAATGAATGAACTGCAGCTAAAATATTATGTTCATTTTTCACATGGTTTAGTCCTCATCTGAAGACTGCAAAAAAATAAAGCCATACTTCCCCTGCCTGCCCCTCTAATATTCTTAAGAAGATCTCTTCTCCAGTCTTCACCAGAGAGTGGATGGAAGTGGGGAGGCAGAAAAACGTCCCCCTTTCCTTCCACTGTGCAGTTTTAATCTGAAATCTTAGGCGCAGGACTGCACCCAGAGCTCAGAAACTGCTCACGCTAATGAAATTCCCTGTCACAAAAAGCGCCTAGAACAATGGGAGTTTCAAACGATGGTCCCAAGTTCTTCTTCCCTTGTTTAGTGCCAGGAGGAGAATGTGTGTGACTATCATAATTCAGTAATGCAACTTTTTCTAGAAGTATGTGCATCCTAATTGCAAGAACATTTAGTGTTTAAGGCATCTAGAGTCTAAGCCATCTAGTGCAAGCATGCTATTTAAAAACACACCCAGGGTTAAAGCAGTTTCTAAGTGTTAAGAATTTGTTTTTAAAAGCAGCAGCAAATTACATCCAGCTGCAGTTTCCAATCAACACTCACATTTTGTCGCCTTCTGATTTTTTAGCTTATAATAGGCAAACTGGGATATCATAATAATGTCCATGTTAACGTAAAAGATGGCAGTGATTATCTGAAAAAGATGAAAAGAATGGTGCATACTTTAGTGCAAAACATCCAAAGTAGGCAAAATAGCATCTTTACTTATATCCCATTTTTATCTTTTATGCAAATCAAGGTAACAGGCAATAAAAAAGAATTCCAAACTTCTGTTGTTTGTGGTCCTTTCCCACCTCTTTGAGGGAAAAATTTAAGGCCAAAGGAAGGCTATGAAATGTGGGGCAAGGATTGACTATGTCACTATGTCCACATTGCTCCTTTCCTTCTGCGTATTCAGAAATCTATGGCAGACTGGGTGCCAACTTCCCAGCCTGTTGCAGCCAACCAGCCCCACTACACCATGTGGCCCAATCTCTTAACAGAGAGAGTGTGAGGTGAAGGGAGAGCAAAAAAGCTGAAGAAGAGCGGAGGTGAGAAAAATGGCAGGAAGCGAGTAACAAGGATAGGAGGCCAGGAGGTTGGAGAGTACTCTGTGGGTTGTAGAGAGAAAGGGAGGGTTACTACAGAGATGAACTTCAAAGAGATCTGTGTGGGAGAAATGAGACAAAGAGAGAGATAAGAATATAAGAGGAGGCCTGCTGAACCAGGCCAAAGGCCCAGCAAACCCAGCATTTTGTTCTCTCATTGGCAACTGGATGGGAGTGAAGAGAGAAATAGAAGAGGGTACACAATGAGGCGTAAAGAGAAGAAGAAGGAAAGGTTAACAAAGGGGTTCAGATATATCTGTGGTGGTGCAGGGAGAGAGGGAAGAGAGCGCGTGCTATGGAGTACAAAGGGAGGGAGCATTAATAGAGCACTGGCTTAAAAGAAACACTGAGTGAAAAAAAAATTGGGGGGGGTCTTTTTCATGGTTAATGACTCCTGTTGAGTTGGTAAAATTAAAAAAAACAGGCAAAATTGGCCTCAGGTCTCTACTAAGCCAGATACAGTCATACCTCAGGTTGAATGTGGTTCAGTTTGAGCGCTTTCGGGTTGCGCTCTGTGGCAACCCGGAAGTAATGGATCATGTTACTTCCAGGTTTCGCCGCTCACGCATGCGCAGACACTCAAAATGACGTCACACGCATGTGGGGAAGCAGCAAAACATGACCAGCGCATGCGCAGATGCGCCGTTGCGTCTTACGTTCCATTCAGGATGTGAACGGGGCTCCGGAATGGATCCCGTTCGCATCCCGTGGTACCACTGTATTTAAAACTTGGACTACTTACCTGTATTGGAAGTTGATTTGTCAAGTAGCACCCAATAAAACTGGTGAGGTCTCCAGCAATCCAGCATAGCAGAAAACCCAATGAAAGTGCTTGATCCACTTTTCCATTCCGATAGGCAACATACAGTTGACTGGGGGAGAAAAACAATAATCCAAAGGATGCGCTGCATTTTACACAAATAAAATCTAAAAATAAGTGCAAACTGCAGAAGATGTGAAGTGGGCAGCCCCCAAGGAAGCTCACACCAAACATGTTCAAAACAGTTATAAGTGTTGATCATATTACGTTCTAATAGTGCTCTGATTATTTCTGTGCTGCTAATCATTACAAGTTCACTAGCTCAAGAAGTGTGGGGTTGGGAATTTTAATTAATAAATAATACATAAAATGAATAGCACAGTAATAGTTCTTACACTTTGCTAATCAGCCCTAATGAAAAATACACAAACGTATCATACATACTAACAGCACAGAAATAAAGACAGGAAGGAGCTATGAGCAACAGCTTTTATAATGCTTCAGTTGTCATGCTCAGGAATCCTGAAAAAGTGCACATTCACACTTAAAAATGGCTAGGGTCACACAAAGCTTTCATAACAGACTTGAGAGCTTTATTCAAGCCTTTGAATTGTTAAACTGTTCATGGAGCTCATTACCAAAAGTGACCCATTAAAAAAAATCCCATTCTACAAAAAGTGACATTTTTAATGACGACGCCCCTTTTGAGTAAAACCCAAGGGGCTCAAAGGCTTTGCAACACAGGTTTTATTCGGCACAAATTTCCAGACAGTTGGTTCAATAAGTTACAGGCTTCCCCAAGATAACAGACTTCAAAATGAATCCCACTTAACTTCAGCCATTTCCTCCCTGCTGGGAGAATTCCATGCTCTGTTCCTGCTATTGCCAACCTACATACTTGAAATGAATGCACAGAGACTAACCAGCAATTGAAAGAGAAGCAATAAGTGGTACAATGGGGGCAATCCAGGAAAAGAATCAATGGGAATTTTGCCATTGATCTCAAATGGGATATGGATTGCTTTGAACAATTTCAACGCTCTGTAGGTTAGAGAGAACATTGGCAGAAAGCAGAAGGAAGAATAGAGGAGCTGCAGTGCTAAATATCTACTCAGAAGTAAGCTCCAGTGATATCAATGGGCAAAACACATTCTTCTTCCCCTCTCTTTCTTGGTATGTGATAATGGCTGTATCCATTTTCACTTGCTGAGCGAAGTGTTTTACAAACCTCCCATCTTCCCTCCCAATAAACCTGTGGTGATGGTCTCTGGTATTCCTGTTGTACAAGTGAGGAATTGAGAGTGAGAGCAAATTCATCACTGAATGAAATCTTTTTTGAATCTAGCCTTCCAAACCGAAGACTCTCTGCTTTATGCCCAAACTCCCATCAGTCCTGGCCAGCGTGGCGACTGTTCAGGGAGGACAGGAGTTGCAGTCCAAAACACCTGGTGGGCATTTCCTACCCCTGGGTTACATCATGATACCAGGGGGAAAGTTGGTTGCTCTTTTCTAAGACAAGACAGTAGGTGACTTAAAGCTCTTCTGTGACCCCTTCAGGTTCAACCAGCTAGATTGTTATACTTTGTTACTGCAAGTGATGTATGTACTGGGGAAACAAACTGCAGCACAACATTGTATTTAAGTTCCTGCCTGGAACCACAGGTGATGCGGAATTGCATACAGGTGCAGGCTGGTGGAAAGGGGGAAGCAGCACTTCTTCCTTTGCACTCAATGGTTGCCAGAAAGGATGAAAGTTATACTCCAATAGCATCTTGAGGGCACATGGTTCCAGAATACTATGTTACACACTCCTAGCTCTACTCTTTACCACCACCACATGTGGGTCAGTCTCCTTGCAGTCGGGGTGGGGGAAGCAACACAGGTGTGGCAGCTTGTCCTTTGAACCAAACAACAGAATGGACAGAATGCTGCCCTGACCCAGTATACCTGAAGGAGCGTCTCCACCCCCCATCGTTCAGCCCGGACACTGAGGTCTAGCTCTGAGGGCCTTCTGGCAAGTTCCCTCACTGTGAGAAGTGAGATTACAGGGAACCAGGCAGAGGGCCTTCTCGCTAGTGGCACCCGCCCTGTGAAATGCCTTCCCATCAGATGCCAAGGAAATAAACAACTATCTGACTTTTGGAAGACATCTGAAGGCAGCCGTGTTTAGGGAAGTTTTTAATGTTTTATCGTATTATTATTATTATTATTATTATTATTATTATTATTCTGTTGGGGTCCACCCAGAGTGGCTGGGGAAACCCAGCCAGATGGGCGGGGTATAAAAAACAAATTATTATTACTAATTATTATTTTTTAATAATAACAACAACAACAACAACAACAACAATAATAATAATGTACTCTGCCCTCTCCATTTAAGTGTGTGAAATGCACATGTTTTAATGATGCAGAGATCAAAGGAGAAGGGGGTGACGTGTTCTTATTTGCTCCAAATAGCAAAGATTAGCGTAAGTCACCACAACAGTAGAGTGTAGCAAGCTAATTTGTCAACCATCAAATATTGCTTTAAACAGGAGAAACATGCTGCTCTGGCATATCCTATTTATTCGATGCAGATAGGGACAGAAATGCATCAAAGAATGAACCTTAAAAAAAGAGAGAGAGAGAGAGAGGCAGCTTCTGAGAAGAGCTTCAGGCAAGATTACTCATGTATGAATCTGAGAAGTACTTAAAGATTTTAAACTCACGGTAGTGCAGCAAACAGAAAGCAGACAATGGAGATCAGACCTATGACAACACTCCAATACTCCCACGCATTCCCGACACACTCTTCCAGGAGATGCCAAATCCAGGGTGTTCCATTTAGACACAATCTCCTATCCGCGACTGGGGAGATATTAAAAGCATGTGGAGGCTGCTGAAGAGCCATCTATTCAAGTTGAGGGATATTATTTCAGAAGTTGGCTCAGTTCTGAACCCCATGCAAATCCATTTACCAGTTCTGAATATTCTCTCTTCCCCTTCAAAGCTCCCACATCCAGATGGATGATTGGGTACAACAATTTGTTTCCAACCTCACAGGAGGGCCTGCCAAATTCAAAGAAAATAAAATACATCCAGCATTCATACATCAATTTAAAAGACAAATCCAGCTAATTATTCTATTTGGACACATATGAAAGGCAAACTCCAAAGCAAGAAAGAAAATTTAAAATATAGATGTTAACCCACTCAGTATTTGAGTATTCTTATGCCAGTTGAAATGGGCCACTTTTCTATACTGGATCTCAGGGCGCAGTTTCTTAAGTGCCATGACTTTTCTATCATAAGACAGTCGGAGAATTGTAAATACAGTAATATAGTTGTACCTGCTAAAGTGTCCACTACAGCAAAATTGTAATTTAACATTTCTCCACCTTTGAAAGAATGATACATTCATATATGGGATGTATTACTATAAATAAACAAACAACTGCATTAGAGTAACAGAAGGAAAAACAAGTGTTGAACTGTTTATAATGCTTTTCCTTAATATAATTTGCTACATTGCATATTGCGTAAATTCCATTTTATGTCATTACTTAACACTAATGACATGGGGGTGCGGTGGGAGAAGCTTCATATTTGCCTGCGTGCAGCAGTTTACTGATTGTATTTTTCATTTCCTTCCTTGCCCCCAAGATTTTTCATAAGCTAATAACAGAGGGATCAATCCATCTGGAAATTCTCCAGTACAAGCCCTGTTGAAATAAACAGCAGCTACAATACTCTTGCATGGCTCATAGTCCAGTTGACTTGCCACTGTTACCCTAGTTTTAAACGTTAAATTGGGAGGCAATATTTGATGCAGTCAATATGACTTGGATGGGGTTTGTAAACTTGTTTTGGAATGTTTCAGTTTCTTCTCATTTACAGCCTTCTTGTATATGTCTTCATGCTGTCTAAATAACACTTTGATTAATTGTTCTTATTATTAAAACAATTAATCCTAAAGCAAAGAAGAAGAAAAAAGAAAAGAAAAACGGTAGAACATTTGTGATGTGAATATGTACTACAGAACAAAAGAAATTAAAACTAAGCACCATATTCTTATATTGTTTGTTAAGTAATACGGAATAATTGGCAGTCACTGATCCCATGCTTGCAACTACAGATATGGATACAAATCCCTTATCTGTGACCCAACCTTTTGCCAGACTAACTGTTAAGTACTGTATAGAGTGGTTCAAGGGCTTTAACGAGTGAAATTTATAGAGTTATCTGCATCCTATGTGACTAATTTGTACTGCAAATTAAAGCTCGGATTTTCATCTAAATCTCCAGAGTTCAAGAATTTATTTAATAAAATATGAAGGTGCTTTGGAAGGTAACAGCAGTATGTCATGTTGCTGGTACCCTCTAGAATTCACGAAATACTATGGAGGAAAAATATTATTACAAAACTTTGAATACATTTGAGTCTTGTCTCTTAAGTGTAATAATTAGCACATATAGAACCATATGAAGGGGTGGGAAAACAAAGGGGGGCTGCTGGTACAAGGTTGATTTGCAGCACAGTGTGTTTAGCAGACGAGAAGGATATAGCATGGGACTGTATCATTCTCTTGAGATTTTACAGCGTTAGCTAAGAATTACACACACCAAGAGGCTAATCTCCATTCCATGTCCTCCATGGGTTGATTGCGAAATCTTGTGCAACAAACCCCCTTTCCCCATAAACCAGACTTTTTGCAATATGGAAAGTGATGGGGGGGGGGAATGTACTGGAAATTGTGGGACAATGCTTGCTTTGACACAAAGTCATCTGCAAACAAATCAGAATGAATGCTTAATAAACAGGGCATATGGAAAAACTGGAACTTAGAACTCGTTACCGAGCTGCTACAAATTACCCATTTGATCTACCCTGATCTACCCAAGGTGCCGCAACCCCACTTTTTAATCTAAAGGTACATAAAGTATCATCCCATTTTATGTAAACAAAGATAGTTACATATTTCCTTTCTACTTGACTTTATTACCTTCGTTCCTTTGAAAGTTTCCCCTCTGCCACACATTAAAGGCATTGGCAACAACCTATTAAGGAAGAAAAAAAAGCGCCACCAGACTGTATTATTTCCCTGGCTCTTTTCAAATTTGAAATGGAGACAAAGAAAAATCAAACTGGAAAAAAAAATTCAAGATAACAACCATAAAACTAAAAGACTAATACACTGGAAAAAAAAAATCAATGCAATGCATTATTAAAGTAGAACTCACTTCATTACCTCGGGGCTTGCATGTCCCTGGGAGGCCTCTGTGGTAGCTCTAACAACACAACGTGGTACATGTTGGAGTATCAAACTAGCAGTTAATATTGTTGGGAATTAGCATCATGTGACCTGGAAGTGGCGGGGGGGGGGGAGAGCACATTCTGGTTTACTCAGTACAGTACTCAGTACTTACTGAAAGTATAGCTAAATATCTACAGTCATCTTGGGTAACTTGCTTTTCATGTTTAACCTGACGCATCAGGACGTTAACCAGCACCAGTTATTATAGGAAGCAAGCAGTTCAAAAGGAATTATACAGGTAAGCTGACAATCCTCAGGAGGATGAAGGTCTGGCCTTTGGCCCCTTGCTGCACAGCATCTCCTCTGGTGCATGTTATTCTGTTGTCTTTTGCTAGTTAACATTTATGCAACACCAGCCATTGTCAAGGAGTATGCTTAGTATCAACTAAAAGCTTTCATAGAAAACCTGTCAGCTGGTCAAGACACTTTTTGCCAAATCCTGCACTTCACCTATACAGGGTCAGCTTCAAGGGCTTATCAAGCAGTCTGGAAATTCAAGACTTCTTGCTTTAGCTTCAATGCTGTATCACTTTACCTGGCAGGAAACCACCTTTAACAGAAAGGTGCTTCTGAACAAGCTTAGGATTGTGCTGTTAAGAACAATATGCAGCTACACCAAAAACACGCCAAAACTACCAAAATGCAAGGGGAGATAAACATAGAGAGGATCACTTCTGGTAAAGGAAGCGTTCCTGCAGTGACATGGATGGTAAGTAAACACATAGATAGCTCTTAAAACTTTGGTGACACTGAGTGATAAGGATCATCCCACCACTTTTAAACTACTGTATTATTATTTTTTTACTGTGAATATAGTCCCCACCCCGCACCTGAAATAGAACATTGGCAACAGGATTGCTGCTATTATTATTATTATTATTATTATTATTATTATTATTATTTACTTATCAAAAGATGCTGGAAAGGGTACATCCAGTTTAAGGGAGGGATGAGTGCATAGACTGGCATTTAGATGTCAATGGTGTTGTGTGGATGCTGCAATAAGTAAATAAGAATGTATGAGTGTACTATCCCACAATAAACACAAGGCACCCAGACGAGCTGGGATTAAGAAATTCTTGCTGGGTTTACATTTTTCACCTATTCACTGGCCTACCAGAAAAAAGTTAACGTCAACTTTTTTGGATGAACAGTGAATTGATTTTTTTTGGGGGGGGGTGCGCCTGCTTTCCCTTCTCCAAAGCTCCACGCATTCATTTGATCTTCTGAAGGAGCACCCAGGAGGTCAGAAAATGGGGCAGCAGGTGTAAAGCCCTCCCTTCTCCAAATATCCCACACGCACACCCCGGTAGGGCTGCGTGTGAACAGGAAGAGTGGTGGCTCTTTACCTTTCGATCTGGTCCCGGGAAGATGTTAAACCCTTAACCCCAGCTGATTTGCGGGCGTTCACACGTTACATTCCACGAGGGGCAGCCTGTGCGGAGACAAGATGTTGGAAACAAAACATTTGTAAGTCAGTCAGTCAGTCAATCAACCCAAGCCGATGGAAGTTTCTGACAGCTGGCCCTAGACGCAACGGAGATTTGACCACAATGCCGTTTATTCTACACCCAGGAAGACAACCGGGCTCCAGCTTTTGTGGAGAAAAATATATTTTTAAAACTCCATTAAGCCGCTACCTCAGTATAGGAGAGGCACCCACCCCCGCGAGCCGAGAGAGAGAGAGAGCTGGTCCCGGGAAAGGCTTCGTCGCAGCGGCCGAATCCGTTGCCGTTGAGCCGGGCTGAGACCGAGCGCGGCGAGGAGGGCCGGCAACCCAGGCAGGCCTCTTCCTTCCTCTCCCTGCTGTCCAAGCCCGGAGCTGCGGGAGAGAAGCCGGAGATGTGGCGCCGGCTGGCCTGCAGCTCCCTCTGCTGACAGTTGGCCGCCTTCCCTGAGGGAAACCTCCGAGCAGGAGGAGGAGGAGAGGAAAGGCCGCGGGGCTCCGAGGGAGGAGGCGGCCTAGGGCCCAGCTCGGGTCGGTCATCGTGAGGGGCTTCCTGTGGAGTCCACAGGATTGGAAAGAACGGCTGTTGTTGTTGTTGATGATGATGATGATAATAATAAGTTTATTATTATTCTAAATTATTATTATCAATTATTATTATTATATTATATTATATTATTGTTGTTGTTTTGTTTATTATCATCATCATCATCATCATCATTATTTCTCAGGAAAAATCTGAGGTGTGGAAATCTGGATGCATCCAGCAACCTTGTCCAGTTGCTTCAATTCGCACCTGGACCCATTAGGATTTCTATTATGGTTCCACAATGGAAAATGCTTTCTGGTTCCACAACTGGTGTTAGCCGCCCTGAGCCCTGCTCTGGCCGGGGAGGGCGGGGTATAAATACAATTTATTATTATTATTATTATTATTATTATTAATGGAGCATGCTTTCTTTTCACCCCCCCCCCTCCATGCCTGCCAAAATTTCCCTCCCCTGTGCAATCACAAAAAATGGAAAGAGTTCATCTAATTTTGCACCATCTGGTCACACTTGGAGGGCACAATTGTTTTGAACGTGGGTTACACTATAATACTGGCCTGAGCGTGCTAGCCTACAAGCAGGGATCGCCTCCACAAAGTCATCTCCCCTGGGTGGAGGGAAGTTACACAAGGCTAGGAAATGAAGTAAGGCTAGTGGTTCTCCCCTTACCACCTAAATCATCTTTAAGGGACCCCTCGCCCATATTTTACATATTTACTGTAGCTGTTTTGTATCTCTTCTACGTTGATCCTAATATATTTCGAATGCAATGTTTCAACACACGCAGTTGTATTTGTGATCCATGTTTCCCACTAGGCACTCATAGAAAAGAAATCAAACAAGCATCTGCCAGCACAAAATTGGCACTGGATGCCAGATTACCCTTCTTGCAGAACGTGATACAGGAGTACCATGTTTTCAATAGTAAATGTAAAGGAGGATTAGGGGGGGAAATCTACAAAAACTTTCCATCCACGTTCATTGCAGGTATCCTGATTTCATTCCTGTTTATTTAGAACTGCATGTCTGCAAATTCAGTCGGACTTACTTCACTCGGACTTACCATGTGTTTAGGACTGAAACCTTGTAGATCTTGAGTTGTTGCTTACTTTCCTGCTGCATATTTCACCAGCTATATAGCCGCACTGAAAAGAAGATTGCCTTGTAGCCCTGCAAACTTATATCTGAAAAGTTGATCTGAAAAAGCCACTTGGCAGGTTTAGCCATAAAGCCACATATCACTTACCGGCTAGCTTGAGAAAAATATTCTGTGGCTTGGCCTCAGAGGAGTTCTCCTAACTATTTTTGATGACACTAGTTCTAGTAGTAACCTGAGTGAGTGAGGAAACCAATGTTCTCTGAGGTTAGCACAGGCTTTTCTGTTTCACAATGCATTGAGTTTTATAGTTCCTCAAACACTTTATAACAGTCTGTATCACAATCCAAAATATTCATTAGCATCTTCTTCTAAGAATGGCTTTGATTGAACATCCAGTTGTCTATACATTTGTCTGTACAGTTGTCTATCCAGTTGAGAGCCAGTGTGGTGTAGTGGTTAAGAGCGATACTCGTAATCTGGTGAACCGGGTTCGCGTCTCCGCTCCTCCACATGCAGCTGCTGGGTGACCTTGGGCTAGTCACGCTTCTCTGAAGTCTCTCAGCCCCACTCACCTCACAGAGTGTTTGTTGTGGGGGAGGAAGGGAAAGGAGAATGTTAGCCTCTTTGAGACTCCTTCGGGTAGTGATAAAGCGGGATATCAAATCCAAACTCTTCTTCTTCTTCTTCTACATCTGCAAGCATTACACATCTTTTAAAATTAACATCAACATGTTAAATACATGTGCAAAGCTGCCTTCAGTTCTTATTAAATTCAATGCAACAGTACTACTATATATTACTTATTATGAATGAAGCAAGGCACCAGCTAATAAACAGCTTTACACTTACATACCACTGCCCTCTGCTGGACATCTGCTTTGTCAATACAGTACTGTATACTGTACCTAGTAGCCTTCATGCCATCAGTGTGATGAATAACATCACGTGATAAATTACATTTGCCATACACCACTAATTGCCTCACCTGCAGTTTTCTCACTAATCTGTCTTCACTATGAGTTATTATAAAAGCCAGAGCAATGTTGGAGTAGCTCCAAATTTTTATTTTTAAAAAGCTGCTGTGCCATAACAGTGACAAGTTTAAGATGCAATGGCTCCAGAATAGCCTTGTCAAAACTAAAAGACCCTCATGAAGAAGGGGATGCATGCAATAAGTACATACCCATATCCTGCAGTTCCAAGAGTCACGATTTGGACCTTGCTTAATCTTGCACCTCTTACTGAAAACCTCTACCACTTTCCCAAATCTGAAATGATGCCCAATTTTAAACTTTAAAATGTTGAAAGTTGTGAATGACTGACAGCAGATAGAGAATTTTGTCATTTTGATCTACTGTTGACAATTGTTTCATTGAAGCATGTGGAGTTGTACTCTGTAATAGGTTGCTGGTTCAGATAGACCTGGTTTGCTAAAGCTTTTATACAGCACAGTCAGAAATAAATCCCACTGAGTTCAATTATACTAATCCCCAGGTAAGTGTATAGACTTAACTAGCTGAGCAAGATGACACTGTCTCCTTAGTTCATTCAGAATGCTCAATGTCTCTTTCCCCAAAGCCTGGTTTCTGATTTTTTTTTTTAAATTAATTTTTATTCGTTTTTCAGACAAATAGTAAAAACACAACAAAACAAACAAAAGAAAAACAAAAAACAAACAAGGCACACAAGACAATTAAACCCATATAACTTCAAATTCATCATTTCATACTCTTCTTTCTTTTGACTTCCCCATACCTCCCCATCCCTGCATCCTTGTTTAATGATTCTTTAGCAACCCTTAAGTCCATATTCTTAATTCCCTTTCATAAAGTTTCCTTTAGTTTTTTAGTTACTGCTGCATTTCTTTACCTCTTACCCCCTGACACCTTAACATTCCTCAATTTTACAATTGTTTTTAAGATATATTTTAAATTTCTTCCAGTCCTCTTCCACTGTCTCTTTCCCCTGGTCACGGATTCTGCCCGTCATCTCAGCCAGTCCCATAAAGTCCATCACCTTTGTTTGCCATTCTTCCAGAGTAGGTAGTTCTTGCATCTTCCAATACTTTGCCAGTAGAATTCTTGCTGCTGTGGTGGCATACATAAAGAAAATCCTATCCTTCTTTAACACCAATTGGCCAACCATGCCCAAGAGAAAAGCCTCTGGTTTCTTAGGAAAAGTCCACCTAAGGACCTTCTTAATTTCATTATAGATCATTTCCCAGAAAGCTTTAACCCTTGGGCAGGTCCACCAAAGGTGGTAGAAGGTGCCTTCAGTCTCCTTACATTTCCAGCACTTATTATTAGGCAAGTGGTAAATTTTCGCAAGCTTGACTGGGGTCATGTACCACCGATAAATCATTTTCATAATATTTTCTTTTAAAGCATTACATGCAGTAAATTTAATACCGGTGGTCCATAACTGTTCCCAGTCAGCAAACATAATATCATGACCAATATCTTGTGCCCATTTAATCATTGCTGATTTCACCGTTTCATCCTGTGTATTCCATTTCAACAGCAAGTTATACATTTTTGATAAGTTCTTAGTATTGGGTTCCAACAATTCTGTTTCTAGTTTTGACCTCTCTTTCTGAAATCCTATTTTCCTGTCCTGTTTAAATGTCTCATTTATCTGATGATAATGCAACCAATCTCGAACCTTGGGCTTTAGTTTCTCATAACTCTGAAGTTTCACCCTTTCACCATCATATTCTAAAATTTCATAATATTTTGGCCATTTAGAGTCCATATTAAGCTTTTTTACTTCTCTAGCTTCCATTGGTGACACCCACCTAGGGGTTTTACTTTCCAATAAATCTTTGTATCTAATCCAAACATTATACAATGCTTTCCTTACAATATGGTTTTTAAAGCCTTTATACACCTTTGCCTTGTCGTACCATAAATATGCATGCCAACCAAAGCTATTGTCATACCCTTCCAGATCCAAAATGTCTGTGTTCTCAAGAAGTAGCCAGTGTTTCAACCAGCAAAAGGCTGCCGATTCATAATAAAGTCTTAAGTCCGGCAGGGCAAACCCCCCTCTATCCTTTGCATCAGTTAAAATCTTGAATTTAATTCTGGGCTTTTTGCCCTGCCAGACAAATTTTGATATGTCTTTCTGCCACTTCTTGAAACAGTCCATCTTGTCCAAAATCTGCAACGTCTGAAATAAAAACAGCATTCTAGGCAATACATTCATCTTAATAGTAGCAATCCGGCCTAACAAGGAAAGTTTCAACCTTGACCATATTTCCAGATCCTTCTTTACTTCTAACCAGCTTTTTTCATAATTATCCTTAAATAAGTTCACATTCTTAGACGTTAAATTTATCCCCAGGTATTTTACCCTTTTTGTTATTTCCAAGCCTGTTTCATTCTGAAATCTCTCTCTTTCTTCCATTGTTAAATTTTTCTCCAACACTTTCGTTTTTTGTTTGTTCAATTTAAAACCTGCTACTCGACCAAATATTTCAATTAATTCTAATACTCTTTTAGTGCTAGTGTCTGGCTGTTGCAAGGTCAATACTAGGTCATCTGCAAATGCTCTTAGTTTGTAATGTCTAACTCCGACCTGAACTCCTTTAACCAACTGGTCCTTTCTAATCATATTTAACAAAACCTCCAGGACTGATATAAAAAGCAGAGGGGATATTGGGCATCCCTGCCGTGTACCTTTTTCTATGGATATTTCTTCTGTTACCACATTGTTTACAATTAACTTAGCTTTTTGTTTGGAATATATTGCACCTATACCGTTTTCAAAACCTTGGCCTACCCCCATCCCTTGGAGATTCTTTTTCATAAAAGTCCAACAGATATTGTCAAAGGCTTTCTCCGCGTCCACAAAAATCAGAACTGCCTTCCTGTTAATGTCAACGTCTAACAACTCCAAAATGTCTATAATGTTCCTCACATTGTCTGACATATGTCTCCCTGGGAGAAAGCCTGTTTGGTCCTTATGAATCTCCTCTATCAACACTCTTTTCAATCTTTTTGCCAAAATGTCTGCAAAAATTTTATAATCCACATTAAGTAAAGATATAGGGCGGTAGTTTCTGACCTGGTTCTTCTCAGTCTCTGTCTTCGGTATAAGTGAGATGAAAGCCTCTTTCCACGATTCAGGTGCCTTTTTCCCCATCAGGATTTCATTGCAAACTTCCTTCAGTGGTTGTATCAACCATTCTTTCAGCATTTTGTAATATTTAGCCGTCAGGCCATCTGGTCCTGGTGATTTTCCCAATTTCATATTTTGAATGGCACCCTCTATTTCTTGTTCTGTTATTTCCTCATTTAAGATCCTTTTACTTTGTTCTGGAATTTTTGGTAAACCGTATTTTCTGATGAATTCTTCTATTTCTTGTTCGTTAACTGGCCCTTGTGCATACAATTTCTTAAAAAAACTTTGAAAACAATTATTTATCTCATTAGGTTTGTGGATAATTTTTCCATCCATTTCTAGACTTGTCACGGTGTTCATTTTCTGCCTTTTTTTCAATTGCCATGACAGAAGTTTCCCACATTTATCCGCTGATTCAAAAGTTCTTTGTCTCATTTGCTTTATCTTCCATTCTATCTGTTGGTTCATAAGCTCCATGTATTGCATCTGATAAAACTTTATTTCTCTCAAAATCTCATGGGACTTTGGTTTGGACCTCAATTTCTTCTCTCCTTCTTTTATTTTTTCTAAGATTTTTTCTTTCCTCTCATTTTGTTTCTTCCTCTTTATAGAATTCTGTTGAATTAGGAAACCTCGCATCACGGCTTTGCTTGCGTCCCAAATTGTTCTTTTCTCCACTTCTGTTTTCCTATTTATCTCAAAATAATCTTTTAATGTTTTAAGGGCCTTCTTATAAATCTCTTCATCTTTAAGTAGGGTGTCATTCATTCTCCATCTAAAGGATCCAGTTGTTGTTAGTTTCATCTCCATCTTCACAGCATTATGGTCGGAGCAAGTTTTTGGGCAGATTTCTACTTTTTTTGTTCTCGACGCCAGACTACTAGAAATCCAAATTTGGTCTATTCTTGTCCATGTCATTTTTGCCTCAGAGAAGAAAGTTCCCTCTCTCTCTAGAGGATTCCTTGTTCTCCAGATGTCAATCAAGTCCATAGTTTCAGTCATTTCAAAAAAAATCTTTGGTAGTCTCCCTTCTTTTGAAATCACTTGTCTCTGTGCTTTATCCATGTTTGTTGAGACAACTCCATTCATATCTCCCATCATTACGATTTTATAGTCTATAAAGTCGACTAGTGTCTCATGCAGCTTCTTGAAGAATTCGGCCTTCCCCTCATTTGGGGCGTATACTCCAACAATCAAAATCTTTTCTCTTTGAATTTGTATTTCAATTGCCAGGTATCTTCCTTGTTCATCTTTAAATATCAATTTTGGAGCCAATTTTTCCTTTGCATAGATCACCACACCTCTTTTCTTCACTTTGTCTGATGAGATAAATTCTTGACCAAGCCTCTTATTTATCAATAATTTCCTGTGTATCCTGGCAATATGGGTTTCTTGCAGACATATTAAATCTAATTGTTCTCTCTTCAAAATGTGAAAAACTTGTCGTCTTTTCCGAGGAAGGTTCAAGCCGTTACAATTCCAGCTAAGAAGTTGCAGAGACATTTTGTGTTTAAGTACCTGTTCCTCCAACTGCTCCAAGCTTCTGTTCTTCCTCCGATGGTGGTGGTAAAAGTCCAAATGATAGATTTGCTATGTCAGGTGGTTCTTTCTCCTCTACAGTTCCTTTCTGCAGGTCCTCCGCGTATCTCTCCAGAAACTGTTCTTTGTCCTGAATTGTTTTTATTTTGATCTTCCTTCCTTTAAAGTTAAAGGACAATCCTTGTGGGAACCCCCATCTGAATGGTATAGTATTTTTCTTCAGCAGGTCAACTAAATTTTTGTAGAGGGTTCTCACCTCTAAAATGTACTTGGGAATGTCTTTAAAGATCTGTATTTGACTGTTTTGGATCAGCAATGACTTTTGATAATGTAGGTTCAGTATTTTATCTCTTTCTTCCTTTGATCTCAGTGTAATTAGACAATCCCTTGGTTTCTTGTCCTGTCTCCTGCCCAGTCGAAAGGCTGTTGTTATCTCAAATTCGTCTTCTTCGGCCCATTCCTCTTGCCAGAAAGATATAAAGTTCTCTGTAAGGAATTCCACAAGGTTGTCCCCTTCCCCTTCAGGAACCAGTCTTAATTTTAAGTTTTTCTCTTTCCTCTTTCCAGTAAGGAGAGGGCTGCATCATGCTCATTCACTTTTTTAATGATAGGCCCAAACTTTTCCCTTGTCTCCTCAGCAGTATTTTTTGCACTTTCTGCAATCTTTCGTGTTTCAGAGCTCTCCTGAATTAATCTATTTATGGAATCTGTATTAGACGTTACGCTGGCTGTATTAACATCTAGTCTTGCTGTCAACTCTGTCAATTTTTTGGAGTTCTCTGTCGACAGCTTTGTCAGCTTCCAGAGATTGATTTATTTTAAGGAGTGCCTGTGTCATAGGATCCATAGAAGCTGTTGCTGCTTTTTCCTGTGCAGCTGGTGCAGTTCCTGATATTGAACCCCTTTTCTTCTGAGATTGTTTTGCTTTAAGCCTTGTTACTATCTCTTCTGTTGGGCCACTCATATCCTCAAGGTCGTTCTCACAAAAATAGTTTCCAAGTGGAAAATCCCACTGTTACTTTTTCAATGCAACAATTTCACTTGAAACCCTCTAGAGGGAGCATTCAATTGTATCCAAATGGCAAGGAAAAACAAAGGAGCAAGAAAGTATAACAGTAGCCAGTAATTTCCAATGTCCAAACTGTAAACTCTCTGTCTTTCAATGTAGCCAAGGTGCAGCAGGGTAATCTAAAGTCCAGTAACTTTGTTACAAACAAATCCCCACTTTAAAAAGTTTAAAATGACAGTTCAGATCCCGGTGTCTTACTTGGGCAGCCCAACCTGGGGGATTTGGCAGTGGAAGGTCTTATTTTCCCAGTAATTTTCCAGCAGGTTAACAATGTCCCAATCCCTTCCCCCCTTCTCCTGCCTGTCGGGGGGGAAGTTTAAGTCCGATGTCAGTTTGACAGCTTAAAAAAAAAGAAAGAAAAATTTTTCCCTTCAAATGCAGCTTAGTTTTTCGTTGCTTTGTTTCTCATGCAGCTCCGGGGAGGCAGACTTCCTTAGTTTATGCCTTTCCCGTTTTCAGCCAAATTTCTAATTTTAGTGTCCCGTCAATCTCTCAGTCTTACTCACGGGTGTTGTAGTCAATTTTCAGTTACAGGAAGGAATCGGCGCTCTCCGTTCATGGCGACGCGGCTTCACTCCGCTAGCTGGGTGACGACTTTCAGCACCGCGCTTGCCCCGATGCCGCTCAGAAGCCTTTAAAAAGGCTCCTTCCCAGTACCGGGGGGCGCAGAAGGTGCCCACCGAATCTCCTTTGTTCACAGGCTCCGCGCCTGTGATTTTAAGGGTCCCCCGCTCGCCGTAGCGGGTAAGACCCGAACTAGCGAAGCAGTCCTGCCTCGGAGCTCGAGGCTCGGACCGCCATTAAACGCTGGCGCCGACCGGAAGTCCCCAAAGCCTGGTTTCTGAAACCACGTATCATAGTATATGATCTGATGTGAGTCACCCTACAAGTACTATAGAATTCATGGCTGAACGGAGCGGTGATTGGGGGGTAGGGGGCATGCCTGTTTGGGAATGGTGAATACACTGAAATTAATTAAATGGTTTGCTAGGTGGGTGGATTTTCTGAAGAGTATGTTTCTGAATCAGGTCCTTAACCAGCTGCAAAGTTTCAGAAGACATTACTAAGAAGAAGCTTTCACGAACAGAAACTTACTTTGTGGGCCACTTAATTTTCAGTTTTAAAACCAGTGAGCTGGCCGCAGTTGTATTACGAATAAGAATCACATGTGGACTATATAAAATGGATTGGGGGAAGGTGGTGACTGCCCCTAAATGGTATCTTGCAGTGCAAGTGTATGTATGCCTACTGAGAAGTAAGTTACATTGAATTTGGTGGCACTTACCCTTAGGTAAGTGGGTGGAGGATTACAGCTTTAGGGGAGACATCACCTTGCCAACAAAGGTCCATATAGTTAAAGCTATGGTTTTCCCTGTAGTGATGTATGGAAGTGAGAGCTGGACCATAAAGAAGGCTGATCACAGAAGAATTGATGTTTTTGAATTATGGTGCTGGAGGAGACTCTTGAGAGTCCCATGGACTGCAAGGAGATCAAACCTATCCATTCTGAAGGAAATCAGCCCTGAGTGCTCACTGGAAGGACAGCTCCTGAAGCTGAGGCTCCAATACTTTGGCCACCTCATGAGAAGAGAAGACTCCCTGGAAAAGACCCCGATGTTGGGAAAGATGGAGGGCACAAGGAGAAGGGGATGACAGAGGACGAGATGGTTGGACAGTGTTCTTGAAGCTACCAGCATGAGTTTGACCAAGCTGCGGGAAGCAGTGGAAGACAGGAGTGCCTGGTGTGCTCTGGTCCATGGGGTCACGAAGAGTCAGACACGACTAAATGACTAAACAACAACAACAAGTTAGTCTGGACATGAGGAGGCAGCTCCCCTGGGCAAGAGGTATGGAGGGGAGAAAGGGGATCAGGAATGGGTAACACCTTCCTCAGGGGTAACTGAGGTGGTGAGGTAGTTACCCCACACTGCCTGTTGTTGTTGTTGTTAGCTTAAAGCGGCAATCTCTGAATCCCCTTATACCATTGGTTACTTCCACATTATGTCACAGCAAGTCCAGAAATCATGTATGTGCTGTATGAAAACTGCAAAAAACAACAACCCTGTTTTATAGAGAGAGGAGAATTACAAGAACTCTGTTGTCTGTCCTATTCTGCTGGAATGCAAAACACAACTGAAATTGGAAAAGCTCATTAGCAACCACTGTAAGGCAATGGATACTAATCTTACCTCTGAAAACTGCTTGGCAATTTAACACTCCAGCCTGAAATCCATTGTGTGGAAGGACATTCTATCAAAACCAATAACATTATTTCTACTTACTACATCAATATAATCCTCAACTTTGCCTTCCTACCTACTGTGGAGCTCTAGCAGTGGTTAAATGTTGAACCATCTCAGTCTCTAGAAGAAGCAGCCAAACATTTGGGATCCAAAGTATAAAGGTACTAAGGAAAATACAAAGTGTCTACTGGAATAATTTATTCAGCTCTCTCTAATTGCTGGGGTGCTTCTGTCCTATGAACAAACAGATGGCTTTTATCTATGTATCCAGCCAAACTCTTTTACTAATGCTAAGTCCCCTCATAAATAAAAATAAATTAGCATTTATTGAGATTTTATTAGGATGCTACGAGTTAAGAATCCTTTTGTAACATCTTTGAACACATTTGGAATCAGGAGTTGCTATTGCTCCCAGTAAACCCAAAGTAAAAAGTTGCTTAAATTATCTTCCTTACTGCAGTTAATAATAGAAGGGTTGTCTGATCTAAAGATAAGAAAGTATAAGAGGAGAGAGCAGGGGTCCTAGCATTGCCCATCACTAATGATCACCTGGACATCAGACTGAGCAAGCCTGCGTTTACACCATACATTTAAAGCACACACACCAAAGAATATTGGGAACTGTACAGTACTTTGTTAAGGGTGCTGGGAATTGTAGCACTGGTGGGAGTAAACTACAGTTCCCATGATTCTGTGATGAATCAGAACAGAAGCTGACTACCAGGCAGACACAGTTGATCAAATTCAAATATGGTAGCA
Source organism: Podarcis cretensis (assembly GCF_951804945.1). Lineage (NCBI taxonomy): Eukaryota > Metazoa > Chordata > Lepidosauria > Squamata > Lacertidae > Podarcis > Podarcis cretensis. Next base: position 81,174,402 of record NC_137174.1, on the reverse strand, counting down.
CGATAGTTAACCAAGGCACTTCACATAGTGTCCATGATACTAAGGAATTCTGTAAGCTTATGGTCTGAAAGATTAGCATGGCATTTTTGAAATGAATTATCAAAAGCTTGGGGGACGTGTTTTGTTCTGGTTTAATTACTGCCCAGTCAATTGCTTACTGTTGTCTTTGGCAGTGAAGCAGATTTGCTTGGCACTGTTAAATTTCCTGATTACTTGTTCAAACCTCATCTGTGTTGTCTGGAAAGCACATGCCCTACTACTTGCCACTCACACAATTACTCAAGAAGCTAGAGTTGTGAATGAAATAGGTTTTTTCATAACTGAAAATTGTTGGGGGTTTTTTTTTCCCCATTCATTCACTGGAAATCTGGATACTAACAAAAATTTTAAAGTACATGAGCTACTGGAAATGGCTTCCAGTTTTCTTGTGCCTCTGCAGTTGGTATATCTATAGAGTAAATGGATATAGTAAATGGATTTTAAACTGCAGGGAAGGATGGGGAAAGGAAAGGGAATCAGAAAAGGCCCTTAATTGCTAGTGGGCATAGAGAGAGGAGGCACAGTCAATGGCGTCACGAGGCAGATGGAAAACATGAGCAGTCCTCTAAACAGCACCTGCATGATGGACCCAAAGCCGTCCTTAAGGACCTGACCCAGGTCCAGAAGTGAGCTCAACAAAGTTATTCAAAAATAGAGGCCAATCTAGGTTTTTACCAGGCCTATTAGACCCAGACGGCCTTTAATTATAATGAGCTTTTAGGGAAACTGCATAGAAGCTTCCATGGAATGGGTGCAGAGTAATGTGGAACGACAGCTCCAAATTCAGAAACTCATCAACTGGCCAAGGTTCATCCTGAGCTCCATATAAACCAGTGTTCTACATGGCAGCTATTTTCATTCATTCTATTTGAATGAAGTCATGTTATTTTTTATAATGTGAGTTACATTTAATAAATACGAAAAGTGGGATACAACATTACGTATTTATGGAGATGATTTGGTTCACCTGCCATGCAATAGCAAAATGAATAATACATAATTCTGAAATTATGAGCTTCTTGCAACTTCGATGTATTTTTTAAACAGACAAAATGTGAATACTGTTGCAATTCTTTGTATGCTGATAGCTAAACTGATAGTTCCCCCAAGCCAGTTCAAGCCCCTAGTACATGGGTGGTGTCATTTGGGCCACATGAGCAACACTGCTCACAGCCTGAACATCAGAAACAAAGGGCATGGTGTGCGCATACAGAGATATGGAGAGAAGGGTGAACGATGCTGTTACAAATTGACACCAGAAGTAATGCAATAAATAATTGTGGGTACAACCATACCATGCATTTAAAGCACATGCCTCCCCCTGCCGCCATGAATCCTGGGAATTGTAGTTTGCTGAGGGTTCTTCAAACTGTCAATTGTAGTTTGCTGAAGGTTCTTCAAACTACAATTCCCTGGATGTTTGAGTGGAAGCCATGTGCATTAAATGTATGGCATGGACGTAACCAGTCACATATAACCAGCATGCTTGAGAGTGATTAATGAATGAAGGGGTCAATGCCATAGAGTAAGCTGTCTTGTCAGGTTTAGCCCATGTCATTTCCCCTCGCATTGGGAGAAAATAGGCTACCAAGCCTTTTGTTGTATTCGGTCTACATGTGAATTCAGTGCTTGAGGAGGTCTTTAACAAGTCTCTTTTGTTTCAGAAAATAACGGCATATGGAACTTACATTTTTGTATACCAATAGTTTAGGAACTTTTCCCACTTTGAAACCAAATGGCAATGTTTTAATGCCTGTGCAACTTTTTTTGGCTGCTGTATGAAAGAGCTCCTGAATTGGACCTTTGAAGAATTTTGAAAGTAAACCATTTTATAACTTAGCAAGCATGTGGTCTAACTGTGTGCTAGGGAAGTGAGATATTTATGAGTTCATTGGAAAGGGCACACTGTCAGGTTTTACAGCCTATATGTCTATATTTTTCTATGCTGCATGTTTTGCTATGTTAAGTCTTTATACTGGGGTTCTCTCACCAAAGAGTACTTGCCCAAAACTTGGGTCTTGGCTTCCAAGGATTTCCAACACATTTTGCTACATATATTCATATGAAAATAAGATTCAGAAAAAAGGGTAAAAGATCCAACCAATCGAGTTGGCAAAGGAAGCTGAATGGTATATACTTACCTATAAAGGGCAATAATATTTTGTGTCATATATAAAAAAATGTAGTGACACAAACGTGTTTTAATAAATACTTAACAGTTAAAATGTTGTCTGCTGACATGATTGGAAAAGGGACACATAACGTATTATAGTTACCATCATCTCAGCTATTCTGTAGTTCTAAGTTTTCTTTATTATTGTGGGCCCTAAGTAGTTGTGTCAAAATCTAAACCTCTCCAGGGTATCAGTGGTCAACTGTTGTAATACAGCAGGCAGAAGTTACTGCGCTGGTCTATTGGGTAAGCAAGGCTAAGGGCCAAACTCCCAGCATCTACAGCAAACTTAGTCAATCCTTGCTGCCAACTGTGGGGTGGTGGTATTCCATATTACTAAACCCCTCTGTGCCTGAAGCTGGTTTCAAGACCTGTGCATGTACTGTCCCAGGTAGCCCACCAAGACAAGTCTAACTTCAGACCATGAAGCTCCCAATTCAGTCTGCTTCCACCCAAGCTGAGCACTTTATGCAAGACACCAGGGTAGACAATGGAAGGTCTAGGTCTTGAACCAACATATTCAACCAATAAAGTTTTTTTCTTCTTAACATTAGGGCCCAGCTTTCTCTTGTATTTTTTAAAAAAATATATTCTCAAAATCATTCTATTTTTAATTGAGGATATTTTTTAATGCACCGTAATTCTTTTCTTATCAAGTGACTCTAAAAAGAGCACTGCCAAATCAAACCAAGAGTCCATTTCATCCAATACCCTTTCCTACAGATGCTAACCAGATGTCACCAAGAAGCCCACAAGCAGAGCTTGGAAGGCAACAATATAAGGACCGGGGGGAAGAAAAGGTATTTGTGGCTACTGGTTGACCTCCAGTGGTGGAGCTTCATGCTCCGGCACCGGGGGGGGGGCGGAGAGCAGGCGGGGGCGGGCGCACGTCCTGGGGCCGTGGTGGGTTGGGGGTCAGCCACGATGGCACCCCACCAGGAATGCGCTGCCGGGGGTGGTGCGTCCCCCCCGCACTCCTCTTCCTCCGCCAGTGCATCATTCCTGTGATGTAGCGAACTAAGTGTATCCATGATATTTGCCAGGGGAAGCCCTGAACACGATGAGAGGGTGATTACGTGTCCTATAGTGACTTCCAGGGCACTGCACCATGTTTTTGATCTACAATAAAGGTTTGTGATGAGTTTGCACATTTCAAAAGTAAGATTAAACTTGGCTAGAGTACCATTTATCTTTTAAAGTGTTAATCTGATTTATCTCCATTTTGCGATCTCTCTCCCTAATGTACTTGACAGCAAAATTCAATCGTTTTTACTACTGAGCTGGGCTGAAAGGCCAGTGCTCAATTTTCTGCTTCTCAATTTTTATGCAATGTGTATGCTTGGGCACTTGATAAATTCAAACCTTGGGGACAGCGCTACCAAGTTATATTGTGAACGCAAAGGACTATCTGTTGACTTATATAATAGAGATTATTGGTTTAAATTTTTTAACCTTATGAGAAAAAAAATTGATCCTCCACAATATATTGTAGAAGTTTAGTGAGTCTTTTTTCTGTTCAGGTGCTTACTAGAAGTTGTGTATCATTTTAAAATAATGGTCTCTTTCTTGGGAGATAATATTGAACTAACTTGGGGTTTTTTATTGAATAGCAGAGTAATGAGACACAGGGATAAAGATAGCATGGGAGGACTGTAATAACCAGTATGGCCAGGATCCAGAGATCTTCTGCCATTTCCAGTAGCCAGTCATTTGCTGCTTGTTCCACTGCCTCACTGTAATTTTAAGTAAAAGCTCAGGGTTTCCCCACCTTACTACCTGATCATATGATTAAGATACTTGTAAAATATTATCATATTTGATTAATTTTGATAGGGACTGGAGAGCTGGAACTTTGTGAATGCAACCTAGATTTCTGATCCAGCATATCTAAAATGTCTCAGTTAACAACATCAAAAATCAGCAAGTGGTGGCAATTCATGATCTATGGTGTGATTCAGTGTACTAAAACAGTAAGCCTGGAGTAAGGTATTCTCATGCTAATCTGGTTTTCCAGTGGTCGGGGTGCAGGGAGAACTGGAGTGAGGAAAGATGTAAAAACTCCATAAAAGGCCACTCAGTGAAGTCACAATGCTGTTAGCTAAACGTTTGGTGAATCATAAATCATAGGTATCATAGTTCATAGCCTTGTGATCTGACTCTGATTTTTGCCGTGGCAGCAACATAAAGAAACCTTCTTGAGATTCCTACTGCCTAAAACAATGATTACAACTAAGATGTGTTTTTATGGACTTTTAATCCTCCCATCATATTTAATGCACATGTTCTCCATATTTGAACTATTTCATTATTAGAAATTACAGATATTCTTGAATTTAGGAGGCTTGCAAAAGTCATTGCATCCTTAACACTATTATTTAGTTGTTGGTCCTCCCTCAAGATCTACATTGTTACATGGGGGTTCTTCCAAGGCAAATTTCAACAGTCAATCTGAAAAGGTCCAGCACTGAAAAAATAAATCAAAATTAAATTCTGAAATGGTATCACATCCTTAATTTTATAAATCACCTCTGTTATTACAAGTGGATCAGGACAATTCCTCTGACTTCTGAGTCCCACGTGGTGGGCCAAGATATACAAGACTACAGACAGATGAAGAAAAGTATTGTTTGCCCATGTTCCAATCCCATATCCCCTTTTTCGTAATAATATGTAAGAAGCTGCCACATATCAGATCTATGTCTCAGTCTATTTGCTCATCTAGCCCAGTGTTGTCTAACAGGCAAATGTTTTCTAGAATCTTTCCCATAACTTTTAATGCCTGGGACCTCTTGCATGCAGAATCGGTGTTCTATGCTGAGCCTCTCTCCCAAATAGTTTGGAGACCTTTTTTTTGGCATTCAAAGTGCAGTATCTGAATAAGAAATAATCAGGCATACAGCAGAAGTACCTTCCTCTTAAAGTTGAATTAAACTGTACTGCTTACCTTAGTCATACGTATTTGTTCAAGGCAGGTGGTCTTCAGTGCAACTCCTGAAGCTTTTAAAATATATTAAGAAAAGTATGCAACATTTTGCCAGCTGAACTGGTCAAGTACTCCAGTAGTGGAGTGCGTATCTCAAATGGCACGTCCAACCATGCCTCATACTTCGGTGAGTTCAAAGCATCACCTAGGAGCTCAGCAGCTCAGTAATGCTCTTCAATTAGCACAGAGTGCTCCAGAGTTCATCAAGTATGCAACTCAATTAGCAAAGCTCCCTGGATTGGTAACAATAGTGACATGAAATGCAGTTCTCCAGGCCAATAAAATATGCAGCTCAATTAGCAATCCATGCAGGTTGAAAATTAAAATATGTAACTTGATCTTCCAACTAGAAGATGGATGACTAGTTAAATTTTCAGCCTATCCATTAACAACAGTTGCCGTGTTTGTATGATGGGGATGAGAAATACCAACCGTGATACTTGCTCAGTTTTACCATTCCTTTGCTGATCTGTGCACCCCTGGCTTACTACACTTTGCATGGAATCAGGTAGTAGAATTCTGGATAGTACCACTTCAAATTGCAGGTGGGGAATTATATTTTAAAATTATAGTTTTGAATTGTGCTTTTCTGTTTTACTTTTGGTTATTGTACATAGGTGTGTTACAGTCTATTTTGAACGTCTTTGTGCAAAGGCAGCGGCTAACATAATCAACCAATATATACCTTTAAAAAAAGTTTCCCCATGGAAAAAATTGTTAACATGTCAGAGATTATTCGTGTTAATTTACTATGAGCAGGGAACATAGGAAGCTGCCTTATATGGAGTCAGACCATTGGTCTATTTAGCTCACTGTTGATTGGCAGTAGCTCTCCAGAGTTTCAGACAGAAGCCTTTCTCAGTCCTACTTGCAAATGTCAGGGTTTGAACCTGGGACCTTCTGCATGGAAAAGAGATGTTCCACCATAGGCATGCACAGCACATTTCATTAGGGTGTGCATCCAGGAGATTTTTATTTTTTATTTTGCAAACATTTATTGAATGTTCATGCTCAATACTAAATGACACTATATTTAATTCATCAAACAAACTAAATAAATTAAAACTTTTTAAACTAACAACTAAACTAAGAAACTTAAAAAACGAGATACAAAATACCATTTGTTGCTGCAGTGATAATCAGGCATATGCAAAGAGATAGTCAATTTTCATGATCTTTATCTTTAACCAGATAATGAGCTAACCGAGATTGACCAAAGCAGATGAAGGTTTCTTCATCTTCCTTTCCCAGAGAGTCTCCACAAAAGGTGGTGAGCTTGGTGGGTGGTGGAAGAAGGGAGAGACAGAATCATGAGACAGAGACAGATGTAGGCAGAAGAAAAAGGCTGGAATGGATCTGCAGTGTCTGTCTATGTCTGTCTTTAGAAGCAGTGGTGGGGTGATTGGCACTGGAGGAGTCCCTCCTCCTCCATTGCTGCTGCCATTGGACCCATGGCTTCCATCACTTCCAGATACAGAAACAAGCAGACACTGCAGATCCATTCAGGATCCATCCCAGTGTTTTTCTTCTGCCAGGATCTCTGTCTGCTTGCTTTCTTCCCCACTGCCACTTCTCCATAGGTCACGGCAGCTGAGCGAGCCAGGTGTCTAATGCATGCTCACCCCTTTCCACGATCCCCGAACAGACCTGTTCAGAGAGCAGACCTGGCATGTCTGGTGCACATACCTGTATGCTCCACCACATCATCTGCAGTCTGAAATGGTGCAGTATGGATTCCCACCACACAACTATACATAATGTGGACAACAGTAAATTTTAAATTAAAAAAAATGACTCAGTTGAGGGATGGAGGAATGTGGTTGTACAAGAAGGTGGCTTGTAACCTCATCTTGGAACTTCAAAACTCACCCTCAGAAATCATCCCTCTGATTCCCACAATTTCAGAACATTGTTTAGTCCCCTGTATCTTGCTGAATTGACATTCTGTATGATTTAGACAAAGGTCCGTGTAGTTAAAGCCATGGTTTTCCCAGTAGTGATGTATGGAAGTGAGAGCTGGACCATAAAGAAGGCTGATCGCCGAAGAATTGATGCTTTTGAATTATGGTGTTGGAGGAGACTCTTGAGAGTCCCATGGACTGCAAGAAGATCAAACCTATCCATTCTGAAGGAAATCAGCCCTGAGTGCTCACTGGAAGGACAGATCCTGAAGCTGAGGCTCCAATACTTTGGCCACCTCATGAGAAGAGAAGACTCCCTGGAAAAGACCCTGATGTTGGGAAAGATGGAGGGCACAAGGAGAAGGGGACGACAGAGGACAAGATGGTTGGACAGTGTTCTCGAAGCTACAGACATGAGTCTGACCAAACTGCGGGAGGCAGTGGAAGACAGGAGTGCCTGGCGTGCTCTGGTCCATGGGGTCACGAAGAGTCGGACACAACTAAACGACTAAACAACAACAACATGTATATGAGACACAATATAGTTTTATCACATTATAAGTTGAATTAAACTGTACTGCTTACCTTAGTCATACTTGGAAGTATTTGTTCAAGGCAGGTGGTCTTCAGTGCAACTCCTGAAGCTTTTAAAATATATTGTATTAAGAAAAGTATGCAACATTTTGCCAGCTGAACTGGTCAGGTACTCCAGTAGTGGAGTACGTATAAGAATTCAGGGTCCGGGAATATCTTGACGTATGGAAGCGCATGTCAGCAGTGCCGTTTTTGCCGTTTCCCCATAAAAATAGCTCAAAAACTATATGTTTTGGTGTTTTTGCTAAATTTCCTACTTTGTTAATGGGCTACATCTCAACTAAAAATCAACTTGAGGTAACCCTTTTAAGATTTGGCTAGGCTATAATCAGTGCTTTTTTCTGGGAGGACACAGGGGTACGCATACCCCTAAACATTTTGTGGACTTAAGTTTGGCCTCATTAAGGGGCAATATTTCAATATGAGTAGAAAAATGAGAGTACCCCTAAACATATTTTTTTTGGGGGGAGCACTGGCTATAGTCTGGTGTATACATTTTCGCTTGTAATGTGATTTCATTTATTTGTTTGGTTTGGCCCTAATGCAAAAAGACCCAGTCCTGGTCTTGTTGTGTGCTATCTTATAAAGACTCTCCTCCCTGAAAGAGAGGGGAGTGGTTGTGAGCGGGAGCCTGAACACCGCCCCTAGCAGGGGGCGTAGCCCCCTGCCTCCAGCTCACCTGGCTGGCGCTCACGCCCCCCCCCCCCGGTGGCCGTCCAACCAGGTGCCGTGGGGGGGGGCGTGTCCAGCAGCCTTGATGCTGCAGCGTCAGCCTCTCCCCGGCCTCATTTCTCTTCGTTGTCCTGTGCGAGTCAGGAGTCATCGTAGGGAAGAGCTCAGCCACGAGGTTTGGAGTCGGGGGGGTATTTGTGTGTGTGGAGGCTGTCTGGTTCCTGGCTTGCCTTTTTAAATTTAGGAGGCTTGCGTGCGCTCATTGCTTTACTGCTTTTAAAAACCTACGCACCCAAGTTTGCCTTGCTGTCTTGCTGTGTCCTCTTTTCTGTGTAAAAACCTACATTTAACCTTTTATTTCCCCCCACTCCTGGTGCTGGATTTGTTTGGGTGTTTTTAAGTGCGAATTACCTTTCTTATGCTGCAGCTTGTTCCTTTGCCCAGCACATGGTCACTCCACCACCAGCGAGGTCTGAGTGTGAATGCCATCTTACTATCTCCCTTGTCTCCTCACTTTCCTTCCCTGGCCTCTGTCTTGGTGGCTGTGCGTTTTATTTTAATTTTGGCCAGTGTGCATGTATGTTTTTTCCCCTCTATTGCCCTTGCCCGTCCGATTGCCTGGCTGGTCTGGGTGACTGAGTGGGTTTGCCTTTGGGTTTGCCTTACATTTTAATTTGTTGGCCAGGGTGCTTGTACGTTTTCCCCCCTCCCTTGCCCTTGACTGTTCCTCTCTAATTTTAAGTCGTGTGTGTGTGCTGGCAGCATGTGTTTGTGCCTGCCGTTTGTTGATTTATTACTCTTTTAGTGTGGGTTTGATTTACCCTGCCATCCATTGGTACCACTTAAATCGGGAGCCCCCTCTGAAATTTTAAATGATGCTGGGGCTTAGAATAGACTGTGCATTTAAACCTCACCCCTCTTACTTTATCTAAGCCACCCCCCCTTTTTGCTTGGCGTTTGGGGGGAGAAATAAGGCAGGGCTTGGGGGGGACAATTCAGGGTTTCTGACCAGGGAACCATTCCTCAGCATTGTACATTTATATGTTTAGAACCTTTGATGGTGTACCTTTGCCTGGTTCTCGTCATTGGCTTCACTTGCCAGTACAGGGTCCCTAAAGAAAACCGCTTTTAAACAAAACAAAACAAAACAAAACAGGTTGTGGCTTATAGAACCTTACTGAAAAGTCCAGGTTTATATTTCCACTTCATTTTGGCTCACTGTAAAGGACAGCTATTTTCCTTTTCTTCTAAACTTTTCCTTGCCCGGCATGTTCATTTTACCCCCAACTCCCCCCCAGGCTTTTCTTCTCCTCCCTTCACCCCTCCTCCCTCCCAGCACCCCCCACCCTTTCAGAGTTCCCTTTGCTTCTGGCCTGAGTCATCACAGTTACCAGACAGGTTTTTCAACTTGCTTACTTGCAGGCTTGATTGCTCTCTGAGTGACCAGCAGTTTGTTAGGCATTGTCTTTAAGCACCTGGGCAGTTCAGCAGCTCTAGTTGCATTGTCAGTTTAACTAACCAGCAGTTTGTCCATTTGCAGTCTTTTGTCTGTTTAAGCACTCTCATGGAGCTGACCTTGTGGGCAAAGATTTACTTTTCTTTGTTTGGCAAAGTTTTCTTTGTTTGGTAGACGTTTTCCCAGTAGTGAGATATTCCCCTTAAGAGCAACCTCACCCCTCCTTTTCAGAGGGCCATTTGTGTGGGCCTGGAATCTTGTTGATTTCCTTTTCTCTTAATTTGGCTGCAGCTTCTGGGCATTTCCTAGTAAGCAGTTATTTTCAATTCTGATTACTTGGTGTTGCTATGCACCTAGATTTGCCTATCATTTAAAAGGGGCAACATTTAATTGTAGGCAATTATCTTCCAATTCTGTCTGACTGCAGTTGAGGTTTCTTTGTGTATGGGTCTGTTCCTTGGAGCCAGGTGCTAACAACTAGCTGAGCGCTGCTGCTTGAACTCTTGCTGGGTTGTGATTTAATAAATATAAATAAATACAAGCGGTGCATTTAAGTGACGTATAGCTTATTCTGTATGGGACACTGTGCATATTCCTACATTGCAGAGGACTGAATGAGATTTTATTTATTGATTGATTTAAAAGGCTCACTGTTCTGCCGAAATGCTGGTAGAAGGACCATCTCCTTAAGTGTATTTTTCCTACATTTTCATTTGATAGCAGTTCCTGTGTCTGTTGTTCTCTGATTGTTCTATGGTACCATCCCTCTAAATCACTAGGAGTTTTACCTGAGGAAGCAGCTCTATATAATTGATTGTGTGCATCTGCCTGAATTGTATATTGACTAACAGATACATAAATTAATAAGGAAGTATGTTCTGAGCATACTATTGCATGGAATTTGCACAGTGTAGTTAATTCAGCTGATGTTAAGAATTTATATAGCCAAGCATTAATAATCAACTCAAGGAAACATTATATAGCCAAGCGTTAATAATCAACTCAAGGAAACATTGTTTTTGGCAGCATATTCCTTCTGCTGGGCCTCCAGCATTACCTTTTGTTTTGCAAAGTGTTAGTTAAAGGACATTTCCCTGAGAGCGATTTTCTTTGATTCCATTTGATTGCAGTATGGGGGCTGCGTTGCTCTGCTGTTCCTATTGTTTCATCACTACATGCTTGTGAGTTGCTCCTCAAGAGGCAGGTCTATCCACCTGACCCATTTGTTTGGTGTCAAATAAATTTATAGACATAAGAGAGTCTGTGTACTGGTCCAGTAAACGCTTCCGCTGCGCAACCAGCAACAGTTCTCTTTGCAGAGCATTAATTAAGTCCAGTGCAGAGATTCTTGTTGCAGTATATGCTTCAGAGTCTCAGCAGCAAGGAAATAACGACACAGGGAAGCCTGTCTTTCCAAAGACAGGTTTATTGCAGAAAGATAACAGAAATACCTCCGGAGCTTTCAGACATTTTTGCTTCACGCCCCCACAGGCACAGAAAACAAACACTCTTTATATACTGAGCAACTTAACAACTTAACGAGCTTGACTACTTAAAGTCACATGACATTGCTAACTTGCCAGCGTCTTAGGTTTCACACCCTAACACCCCCTCTCGCTGGCAATACAAAAACAAAATTACTTCAGACCCATTTCTTCACAAAAGTTTTCATGCCGCTGAAACCCAAGCGGTTTTGTAAAACCATCAGCTTGATTTTCATGACTGGGACAGTAATTTAATTCAACAATTCCTGCTTTTACCGTTTGACAAACATTTTGAAAGCGGATGTCCAAATGTTTTGTACGATCTTTAAACTGCCCATTTTGTGCTAACTTAAGACACGGTTGATTATCACCCCATACAGTGATTGGAGTGATGGTCTTTTCATACATCTCTTGTGCCAAGCATTTGTAAAATTCTAGATCTCTACATAACTCAGATAAGGCACAGAACTCAGCTTCTGTTGACGACAAAGCAATCAGGTTCTGTTTCTTGGATCTCCACCCAATCAGAGAGTTACCAAATTTTATTACACAGCCAGACACTGATTTTCTATCCTTTAAATTTCCCCAATCACTATCTGCCCAACAAATAATCTGTGCTTGTCCTTCAGAAGATAATTCAAGGCAAAAATCTTTAGTGTATTGTAAATATCTTAACACTCTTTGAATTCCTTTCCATGCATTTACACTAGGTTTTGAAGCTTCTCTGCTGAGTAAGTTAACAGCGTAAGCAATGTCTGGTCTACTCCATTGCGAAAGATGAAGTAAGCTTCCCAGTGCTGACTGAAAGATTTCAGCACGCTTGAATTCAGCACTATCCTTGAACTCATTGTCTTTTACAAAACCCATTTCCATTGGCGTTCTAACACCTGCACACTCCGTCATGCCAAACTTTTTCAACATTTGCAATATCTTGCCTTTTTGATTCAGTATAAAACTGCCATTTTTGGTCCTATCTATCTGAACACCAAGATAGACCTTTACATCACCAAGATTCTTAACTTTGAAGTGTTTATTTAACTCTTTGGCTAGTTTTTTTACTTGTTCTTGTGTCTTTGAAGTATAAATCAGGTCATCTACATAAACAAGCAAAGATTCTTGGGCATCTCCTGAACCTCTGAAATATAAGCAATTATCAGCCTTGCTCCTGCTAAAACCAATGCCTACCAAAACGTCATTCAAACACTCATTCCAATTATGAGCAGATTGCTTGAGTCCATAAATAGATTTATGTAGTTTCCATACCTGATTTGATTTACCAACTTTCAATCCTGGCGGTAGCTCCATATAGAGCTCTTCAGCCAAGTCTGAATGAAGATAAGCTGTAGAGACATCAAATTGATTCACTTTGAACCCTTTCTGAGCAGCAACTGCTAATAGTGCCCGAAGGGTTTCACTCCTTGAAGTGGGTGCATAGACTTCGGAATAATGTAACCCCTCTCTTTGCGTAAAACCTCGAGCTACAAGCCTTGCTTTGTACTCTGGTTTCCCCATCGCTGTTGTCTTTATCCTGTACACCCACCTACAACTTACTGTCTTGGTACCTTCTGGCAGTTTGGTGATGGAAAACACACCCAGTTCTTTCATAGAATTCAACTCTTTTTGCATGGCCTCACACCACCTACTGGCCTCCTCCTGGGGTAATTGCTCAACCTCTTCAAAACTTTCAGGTTCGCAATTTGCCAAACCAGCCCAAACACTAATAGCTTGGTACCTTTCAGGAGGTTTACCTTTGTTGGCACGCTTGGAACGCCTTAACGGTTCCTGTGATGTTCCTTCAGTTTCCCCCTCTGACCCAGAATCACTAGTCGTCACCTGTTTGTCACTAGTAGTTGAAGAACTTTCTGATTCTGACTTTACACGTCTCTCTTGCTGTATGGGTGAACTTTTAGAGCTAGAAGATTCTGACTTTACAGACTTGGGTGAACTAAACGATTTCTCACCCTCGTCCTCAGACTCAAATTCCTCAGCCTGTTCTGGAACTAATACCTGCCCTGGGGCCTGAGTTTCATTGTTACTCTTCACCACATCAAATAGTATGTCAGGATTTCCATGAATTTTATTCCAACCATCCTGTTCACAAAATTCCGCACTTCTGCTGATTGTGATTTTTGTTTGATTGCCTTCTACATTCACAAATCTCCAACCTTTTGTGTTTGCTTGATAACCACAGAAAAACATTTCTTTAGATCTAGGATCACCTTTCCTATGTTGTGCCCTAGGCACCAGCACATAAGCACAACATCCAAAAACTCTTAGATGATCAATTTTTGGTTTTCTCCCAAATAGCATGAAGTAAGGAGTGTTGCCTACTGTGCTATTGTACACTCTGTTAAAAGTATAATTCGCATACAGTGCAGCCTCAGCCCAAAACCGCTGTGGAAGTCCAGAATCAAACAGCAAAGCAGTAATGGCTTCCTGTAATGTTCGAAATTTTCTTTCGGCAACTGCATGCTCCTGTGGTGAATAGGGATTGGTAAGTCTATGAACTATACCTTTCCTTTTTAACCACGTCTCCAGCGTGTGGTTCACATATTCCCCACCACGATCTGATTGTATTTTACGCACCCTGGTGTCAAATTTACATTCGACTTCTTCAATCCAATCCATCAGGATGGAAGCTGCTTGTGATTTTTCTTTCAGAAAGAAAACCCAACTAGCCCTTGAAAAATCATCCACCAAAATTTGCATAAATCTCGCACCTCCAAGCGATTTGACTGGCATAGGGCCACACATGTCTGTGTGCACAAGTTCAAAGGGTTTCTTGCTTACTCTATCAGATCTAGGATAGTTACATGTCTTAACCTTAGCATGTTTACAAGCACAACAATCCAGAAAATTTGGACAGGGTTTAATGTTACACTCCTCAGCTAAATCTGGCATCTTGCTTACATACTTAAAGCATATATGAGCTAACCTTCTGTGTAGTAGATGTGCACAACCTGTATGAGGAGCCTTATTTACACACTTAGCTTGCGCTTCACCTGTTGAACATCTACCTGCTGCTAACTGCTCTTCATCCAAAACAAAAAGCCCATCCTCACAGGGAATTTTAACTAGCTCCTTCCCCTGTTTCGAAATGGTGCACACATCATTTTCAAACTCAACCTTAAAACCACTTTTTACCAGGCATGACACACTCAAAAGTCCATTCTTCATTCCTGGAAGAACGAAAACAGGAAGGTTAGTTTGCAAACAATTAACATAAATTGTGCCTTTAAGGTTCATTTCTCGTTTACTATTGTCTGCTATAGTCACAGTTTTTGCAACTGGCAATGTCTTGCAGTTCATCAAGCTGCCACTAGATGTCGCTGGAACTAAACTGTGACTTGCTCCACTGTCAATAATCCACTTCAAGGTTTGTTGGCTCCTTTTAGGACTCTGTTGTGCTGCCATTGCAGATAGTCCCTTATCAGCACCTGCTCCCCCTCTGGATCGTTGATTCTTGTAGTTCTCACTTCGTCTTCCCCTGTAGCTCCGGAAGCTGACCTTGGACTGTTGAAATTCCTGTTGCTTTTCTGGACACTTTGCTATCAAATGAAACCTGCTGCCACATCGAAAACATGACTTGCTGGCCATAGCAGACACTTGTGAGGCTTCCTTACAGCTCTGCCTGCTAGTTCCCCCACGCTGGGATTTATCTGAACATCCAACCGTTGGGGTACTTGAATTATCAATACGTTTTCGATGATGTTGATATTCTTGCTCACATAATCTACCAGTCACATAATTCATATTCAGCTGGTCCTCTGGCAAAACTTGTAAAGTTAGTACTAAGTTTTCAAACCCTGCATGCAGGCTGCTAAGCAGAGTATAAACTTTAATATTTTCAGGAAAATTCACACCTAGAGATGACAGTCGGTTGAAATACTCAGTCATCTGTGACGTGTGTTCAACCACACTATCCCCTGGCTTCAGTTTCAACTCATACAAAGCACTTCTCTCCGGGCGTGGCTCTATGGTGAATTCGCCTAAGAGCTTCCCAAATTTCAAATGCAGACCTTAAATTTTCCACATGAGGTAATTGGGAATCGTCTATCGATACCATCAACATGCATCTAGCTTTAGTGTCCATTTTATCATGTTCCCTGTTCTGAGCATGTGCAGCAGCCTGTTGCTCTGCTGTGGCATCTGCTGCAACAGCCACAAACGGCTTTCGCCTCTGGACATAGTCAGCCCACACTTCTTTGGCTTCCAACCAGACTTGAGCCCTCTTAGACCACTGCACATAATTAGCAGAGTTCAATTTTGTAAAGGGAACCTGGAAATTTTCCACTGCCATTCTTTGGGTCGGCTGCTACTCCCTCTGTGTGCCCTTGCTTCTCTTTCCCCTTGGGATTTGTCTTACTCACTTTTCAGACGCCTCCAGCCTCTCAGTTCCTTTAAGAGCTGGATTTACGACCATGCCGGTCTTCTCTCATCAGAAAGCTGCTTTCACTTTCTCTGCACACAATACAGCTGTAGAAACGTAGAAGGAGCCATAACCTAAGAGAGTCTGTGTACTGGTCCAGTAAACGCTTCCGCTGCGCAACCAGCAACAGTTCTCTTTGCAGAGCATTAATTAAGTCCAGTGCAGAGATTCTTGTTGCAGTACATGCTTCAGAGTCTCAGCAGCAAGGAAATAACGACACAGGGAAGCCTGTCTTTCCAAAGACAGGTTTATTGCAGAAAGATAACAGAAATACCTCCGGAGCTTTCAGACATTTTTGCTTCACGCCCCCACAGGCACAGAAAACAAACACTCTTTATATACTGAGCAACTTAACAACTTAACGAGCTTGACTACTTAAAGTCACATGACATTGCTAACTTGCCAGCGTCTTAGGTTTCACACCCTAACAATACAAACAGAACAGTCAAGTGATGAATAATTATTTCATATCATCGTCACTTACGGTAGACAATTGATAGTATCAGTAATTAATTCTACTTACAGTGGTAATTGATTGAACAAATAATTGGATTAGATTCTAGTAAATAACAATAATAATAAATAATAAGAACAATAAATAAATAAATAAATAATAGATAAATAATAATAGAATGATAATAATAATAATATTAAAATAAAAAATTAAAATAAAGAATATTAATAATAATATATAATAAAAAATAAATAAAGAGAATAAGTGGAATGGCATCACATACCAAGATTAAATTGATTAATTAATTAAGTAAATCTAAAGATAAATATATAAATAGACAAATAAAACTAATAAAAATAAAAATAAAATTAATAATAAATAATTGACATATATTTCGGAACCCTCAGTTGCTTAGATCATGGTGACAATAATGCCAAGGTTGCAGGTTCGATCCCTGTATGGAAAACTGCATATTCCTGCATTCCAAGGGGTTGGACTAAATGACCCATGGGGTCCCACACAATTCTAGAGAGCCTGGATAGCTCAACTGGTTAGAGCATGGGGCTGATAATGCTTGGGAATCTTTGTTTATTATAAGTAAAACAATCATTAATTAGTATATTTGTTCCAGAATCAATAACATGTCCCTGTACAACTGCTTGTAAGCGGTAGTTCGTGTTTGTGGCAGTAGCTTTAGCATGTTATCCATGGCGCCTAAGAGGAAGCGCTCTGCTACAGAATCAGCTCACACCTCAGGCTGCATGGGTGCCAATAGCCGTA
Source organism: Podarcis cretensis (assembly GCF_951804945.1). NCBI lineage: Eukaryota > Metazoa > Chordata > Lepidosauria > Squamata > Lacertidae > Podarcis > Podarcis cretensis. The sequence continues at coordinate 81,157,437 of NC_137174.1, read as the reverse complement.
ATTCATCGGGGGTGCCACATGGACGGGATAATAACCTATTTCACACTGCCTAAATGCATTTAGATCGTTCATTGATGATTATGAGCAGCTTTTTTCCAATCATTCCCCTAACCCCATGCCCTCCACTGCTACCCCTGATATGCTCTTGGACAGTAACTGCAGCAGTGCAAACTAGGTCTCGGGCTCACTCGGCATCATCTGGTCCTCAGAACTGCATTGGGTCGCCTGCGAGGAGGCCGCCGGCCTGTGTCAATAACCCTGTTGTGTCCAGTTCTTCTAGTCCTTCGCAGAATAAGCAGCCCTGGGTCCAGCTTCCAGAATTGGGCACCTCGTCAGCCGGTGAGGAGGAACAGCAGCTGGAGGGGGAACTTCAGACAACTGAGGGGGACAAACTGTCAGGCAAAAGACGCACCAGGAAGAAGCACGTTTGTAAGAAGAGCAAGTTGAAAACGGGCAACACGGAAGAAGAGTCAGAACAGCCTATGTGCCTTATGGGGGGCCGCCACCGTTAGCTATGATAAAAGTTCTGAAGGAAGGCTTCCAGGATCTCGCTAGCACGCTGGGATCAATTTGAAAAGGGCATCTGGTCGGTGGCGGTCATCCCGTATGTTGAGAAGAAACCATTAGATTCTCATTGCATGGGTAAGCCGGACTTAAGAAGGGAGCCAAAGCGCAAGGTGTGTTGGAAATTCAATAAGGGATCATGCCAAGGCAGTCTGGTAAGTATCCGCACGAATGCGAGAGGTGTGCAGGGGTACACCCAGCTGCAGCGTGTTACAAAGAGAAGCAGCCCTTTCGGGGAGGTCGGGGTTTCCACCATTCTAGCTCCAGAGGAGCCCCCGCAGCAGGGAACAGACGATAGGGACCCTCCGGGTCTAGCATTTTCACTGATCCAGCTCCCTCCTCTCCGCAACCTCTTGTCTAGCTATCCAGATGGAAGCGCAGCATCCTTTCGTTGGAAGGGTTTTGTCAGAGGGTTTCAGAAAACCAGTAACCGACTCTTTAATTGCAAAGGATTTCCCCTAACCAGATGTCAGTAAGGGAAAGGCTTGAGGTTGCTGAAAAAGAAAATAGCTAAGGAAGTGGCAGCAGGGAGGGTGGCTGGTCCATTCGTACACCCCCCTATCCCAAACCTGCATATCTCACCCCTTGGTATTGTACCCAAAAAGACCCATGGTGAGTTTAGATTAATCCACAACCTTTCTTACCCTAAGGGTCTCGCTCTCAGATGTCTCGCTTCCGGTGGCTAGCACCTGGAGCTCATGGGCTTCAGGTCAGGGATATTGGGGCTTTTGCCTAGCGTGCCACCCACCACGGATTACATTCTGCAATACCTTTCCCATCTTGACGATTTGGGACGGGACCCCAAAACTTTAAAGATACACGTAGTCGCCATCAGCTTCTTTGCTAGAGCCATGTTTTCTTCTGACCTGTGCAGAGACTTCCTGATCCGCAGAGCTATTGAGGTTTGGGGCAGGCTACAGCCCCCCTAGAGCCGCAAGCCAATTTCTTACGGGCTGCTATCTCAGATACGCACAAAGCTTAGGTCAATCTGCTGGCCAAGTTCGAGGCCAGCCTCTTTTCCGCAGCATATGCGATCGCCTTCTTTGGTGCCTTGAGGGTTGGTGAAGTGGTAGCCGAGGTTAACGCAAGTGGGAGGAACTGCAGTTGACCGAAGCTAGCATGACTGTGCGCATACGTCAATCCCAAACGGACCAGGCAGGTAGGGGTTCCCTCGTAAAACTTACAGTTTCAGCGCAGCGGGGCCCATGCCCGGTCAAAGACACTAGATGGTACCTTTACCTCAGACTGCCCGGTCCTGGCCCGGTCCTGGTTCACGAGGATGGGTCACCTTTGTTGAGACACCAATTCACAAGGGCACTCCGCAAAGTTATTGATGCCTGTGGTTCATCTTCCCAGGATTATGCAGCACACTCATTTAGGATTGGCGCCGCCTCAACAGCTGCATGCTTGGGCCTGCCAGTGGATAAGATTAAGGAAATGGGCCGGTGGAATCCGACGCTTATAAAGGCTACATTCGTTAGAATGCGCCCTGCTCCTTTACCTCTACTTATCCATAATTTTCTTTTCTTTTTCTTCTCTCTCCTTTATTTTCAGCCGTTCTCAGAAGTGTCTGGATTTGTGGCCATGGTATAGTCCATTGGCCCACGTACGGTCAGTTAGCTGTGGCCTCACCCCTAACCTCGGATTGCTACCTGAAGTGCGAGTTTCCTGGTTTTCGAGACGAGGCATTGCTTATGCCATTGCTGAGAGGGGGAGTTGCCACGTTTGGCCCTCCTGATAGCCACCTGGAGTGCGAGTTTCCTGGTTTTCGAGATGAGGCATTGCTTATGCCATTGCTGAGAGGGAGAGTTGCCACGTTTGGCCCTCCTGGCAGCCACCTGGAGTGTGGGTTTCCTGGTTTTTGTGACGAGGCATTGCTTATGCCATTGCTGAGAGGGAGAGTTGCCACGTTTGGCCCTCCTGACAGCCACCTGGAGTGCGAGTTTCCTGGTTTTCATGACGAGGCATTGCTTATGCCATTGCTGAGAGGGAGAGTTGCCGCGTTTGGCCCTCCTAACATCCTTATCAGCAGAAGAAGTGTGGACTTGTCGTGGCACATAAAGAGAGATTTGGATGAGGTGGCTGCCTTGTGTCCCGGAACAACGGTGTTCTGGTCCTCCTTCTTGAAGAGAATTGTGTGACGCAGTGTGCAGAACTGTATGGCCATTGAAAAATCCAGGAAACTCTTAAATCATGCAATAGCCCGTTGGGTGCACTTTTTGTATGGCCGAGTCATTTATCATGACCGTATCCGGATCAGCGACCAAGCTTTATACCGGAATGACGGTATCCACCTATCGGATCTGGGGAACGACAGTTGGTTAGCTAGTGTCAGCAAATGCATCTGGGATTGGTTACAGCTTTGAGGGTATTGGCGGCGAGCCTTTCGGCTCGGGTGGCGGTTAGGCATTGGAATAATGTGCTGTGGTGTGTCGAAGTGCTAGGTGTGGCCATCGCCTATGCCTTCAATGTTTAGGGGTATTCCGTTAAAGGAATCTGGCGGTCGTGTATTCTGTCCAATGCCTGCTTGGCGGGAGGCCATGGCACGACCCTTGGTGACAGCAGGGGTGAGCCTATAGTTGGATTAGCATCAGCAGGTGATGAACCCCTGGTGAATAAACCCACTTGTTTCGTAATCCAATGCCTAAGCCAATACCTTTTCATTGCTGTAATCAATAAAGTTGTGGCCTTTTCTAGCCCATTAACCTTATATCACGTGTCCCTGTGTCTTCTTTTCACGCCGCGGTGGTCGGGTCCTCGAACCACAGTCTTATATCTGATGGCGTGCATCCATGTATGGTGTTTTTTCTTTCTTTCAAGATTATATGTTTCCAGTATGATTTCCTACTTATATGAAATCAACAGAGCTGATTTTTAAAATTAAAATATTCAATTGATAGACCATAATGGTTAATTATTTACAAGCAAGTTTCAGTTTAAAATGATATTGTAACTGTCAGCATTATCATTATTAGAATTAAAATGCATTCTTTGAGAAGTAGTTAACATACCTCATTTAGATTAAGTGTCATGAATACCAAAACGTTTTTCTCCCTATAAGTACATAATTACATCTAGGTAAAATAGTTTCTTTATTTAAGCCCTAGGACAGTAAATTCAACACTGCAACTCTCTATAGAAGAACAAATAGAGTTGCAAGTGTTTGATAATTTCCCTTGCTCTTTTCTGCACCTTTTCCAATTTTGTGGTATCCTTTCTGAGATTATCAATTATTTTAATTATTTGCCTTAGCCATAAGCAACTGCAAATCCACCTTAAAACAAATATGCGGGTGTTTTATTTCTAATATCCCAAAACCACATTAGCTAATACTCCTAGCATAACTTAATTTATGAGTCCAGGTTATAAAGAAAAACTTTCTCAATATCACTATCTCAGCAGCATTTGGAGTGAATTTAAAATTGCATTCATGTACACAGATTGTTCCCCTTTTCTTGCTAGCTAGTCAGGCAAAGGATGCAGCAGACCAAGTAATTATCATAATTTGCTTGCTAGCAAGCATTCTCATTCCTGAACAGGGGAACAAAAGAGACACTGTGCAAAAATGGGGCCAAGAGGCTGTTTCTATATTTAGCATAAATGGGAAATGTCCAGCCAAGTTAAGCATTTTTAAGTCCTGTTGATGTCAAGTGGATTGTTGAGCATATGCTTATATATCTGACTGACTCATGCTGTAAACTTCAGTCTAAGGGCCAAACTCAACATGACACAACAAAATTGTGTGAATGCAGCTAACACACACACACACACACACACACACACTTGCTTCTTCTTTGGTGATCACTTGTAACCAAGTAAGATTTTCTTCCATGAACACGGTCTTAACAGTGAGTCTGTAAGTGACTAGAGAGACCAATTCTGGATCCACATGTCCTTCCACAGTGGGGACACAGGTTTCCGGACTGGAGTTGATCACGGTGAGGGTTTGCCAAGTGTGCCTTCCTCTTAGCGTGTTTCTCCCTTTTGTCCTGAATTCAAGAGTCTTCAAAGCCCATGACACCTTTGTTCTCCAATTGGAGTCCTCGCAGGCCTCTCAGTACTGTTCTTTCTGGCTAGGCTTCTTTCAAGATTCTGGTCCCAAAGTTCTGCTATGGGTTTTCTCTCTAACCCTTCAAGCTCTTCTTCCTCTGACCACGAGCCTAAACCCCCTACCAGAACAGACTTTGAGCTCTCTTTCTCTTTGTTATCTTGGCTTTGCGGCTTATCTTGGGTACCTCACAACTACACCCCCGGGCTAGGTGATCCCTTCACAGATTTACCCTTCCCCCTCCAGGTGTATTGTTTTCCCCACCAAATCCTACCAGTTGTCAGTGTTTATACTACATTTTTAAAGATTTGCCTTGAGAGAGTCTTTGAACCTCTTTGTTGACTACCAGCATTATACTTACCATTTTTAAGTTTGGAATAGAGCAGTTGCTTTGGAAGACGATAATCAGGCACCCGCACAACATGACCAGTCCAGCGAAGCTGGTGTTGAAGAATCGTTGCTTCACTCTTTCATGTGAAGGGGAAACACCCTTGGGACTGCAAGGGGTGGGGAGGAAAAGGTTTATAATCCCTCCCACTTCATCTTGCAGAGAATGAAAATGGCTCCCTTTACCAACAATGCTATTTGAATTCTTCCCACTGGCCCTTCTTTCATATCCAAAACAAAAACATCCTTGAAACAAAGGAAATCTCTCATACCTGCCCACCTTGATTGTATCCACCTGCTGTTGGTATTGTGTTTGATGGCTACAGGCTGCTTATGACATTGATTATTATTATATTGCATTTATACCCCACCTTTTCCTCCAAGGAGCTCAAGGTGGCACACATGCTTCCCCCCTGCCCTCTTCCTTTAATCTCCACACCAACCCTGTGAGATGAACTAGGCTGAGGGACAATGACTGGCCCAAGCATCATGGACAAGCAGGGACTTGAACCCTGATCTCCCAGGTCCTATTCTGACACAGTAACCACACTGGCTAGGAATCACCTAGTAGGAAACCACCTGGTAGGAATCAGAAAGTGAAACGGACAGGACCAATGCTAATGAGCAGACATGGCAGGGGAAATCAGGAGACTCAAATGAGGGCTCAGCTCCAGGATTTGTGCGCCAGGGGGAGCTTTGGAGAAGGCACACCCAAGGAACCCCTTCTGATCTCATGTGTGAATTTTCACATAGTGCCTTTGAGTTTCTTGGGTGTTTTGGGGAAAACGAGAACAGGGCCACTGGCTGTTGTTGTTGTTGTTTAGTTGTTTAGTCGTGTCCAACTCTTCGTGACCCCATGGACCAGAGCACTCCAGGTGCTCCTGTCTTCCACTGCCTCCCGCAGTTTGGTCAAACTCATGCTGGTAGCTTCGAGAACACTGTCCAACCATCTCGTCCTCTGTCGTCCCCTTCTCCTTGTGCCCTCCATCTTTCCCAACATCAGCCTTTTTTATGGTCCAGCTCTCACTTCCATACATCACTACTGGGAAAACCATAGCTTTAACTATACGGACCTTTGTTGGCAAGGTGATGTCTCTGCTTTTTAAGATGCTGTCTAGGTTTGTCACTGCTTTTCTCCTAAGAAGCAGGCGTCTTTTAATTTCATGGCCACTGGATCTTTTGCCAAATGAAAAAAATATGATGCTGCCTTATAATACGTTGACCATTGTCCGCACTTAGAGATGCCAGTGACTGAACCTGGGACCTGCTTGCAAGAGAAATGCTGTACTGCTTAAGCTATTGCCCTTCCCATAAATGCATCTGACAGTTGCTCAAGCTGGCTGCCCTCAGAAGCCAGTCCCATTAGGGCTATATAGGTCATGCCAACACAGTCTGTCATATCCAGGGATCCAGCGTTTGCATAAATCCATATAACACTTTAAGTTTTAAATTGGGGGTTTGGTGCAATGCCAGGTACTGTTTTTGAAAGGCTCTCCACAATCCTTCTTTAGCCTCTTGTATTCCTAAAAAAAGAGAGAGAGAGAAAGTTCAGTCTCCTAACTTTTCTTTCCCTGATAAGAGGCCCTACGACTTATATTAACTTCTAAAAAATGCTCTTTGCTACGTTGAGCAGTTTATTCATTAACTGAATAGAGAAGCACTCATCTCCTCTTTCAGGAAGAAAAACAAAACAAAGAACCCCAACCCTGTACTATTAGAACCGTAATGATTCAAAGGCGCAAATGTACTCCTGCTGCCTTTTTCACTCCGGCCACTTAAGTTTTGTAACCAATTAATCTGGTTTTGGAGTGGCGGAGTTTGGGGAGAGAAATAGAGGGAAGATATTTGTTTGCTTGATTCCACATGACAACTCCAGGGTAACTGAATAGACTGTACGGTTGGTTTGACAAGGCAGAACATTCAGCCAGCAGCTTCACATACCAGAGGCAGGGGGCTGGCAGGGGGACTCTGACAGTTGTAATGGATTTTATCAGAATTTCTCCAAAGGCTTGACTGTTTTCTCTTCAAATATTAATGCTTTGCAGAGGGGTTGTTTGCCCCTCTTTCTGCGAGGTAATGAATAACTATTAACTTAAACCAATATGCATTCCTATTAGTTTTTTCACTGATGAATAATGAATTGTGTGCGGGGCTGGGGGGGGGGACAGAGCCTCAGATTTCTGCATGTCAAAACACCAAAGTTGATTTCTGAGGGAGCATAAAACACAACCTTAGAAGTTGTGGCGGATTGGGAAATGACATGGCTATTGCTACAGATGTTTGTGTGTGAACTGGCATTCATGTTGCTCTTTAATATGTGGGCTGGATCTGGTGTGAATTGGGTTCAGATGCTACTGGAAGAGGAAGCAGGCTCTGTTAGACCGTGATGTTTCACTGTGTACATATAGATTGATTCTTTTCACCTTTCTTAATTTCACTTCAGTTCTCTGGGACAACGCATTTTCTCTCTCGCCGCCCTCATTTACAAAATGCTGTATTGTGGCAGCCTTAATTTGGGGGCAAGTTCAGTTTAAGAGAACAAAAATATCATTGTTTCATTGCAGAGTTTCTTTAATAGATGTCTAGTTGCCAGTCACTGAGGCAGACCCCAAGAGCATCGAGGAAACGCTGTGTAGTTGCACTCACAATGGATTCTGAGGGTCCCAGTCAACTGATTGTGATATTTTGAATTGAGCTTTTTCTGAGTTTAGGCTTCTCTGAGATGCTTCATTCTGTCTGTCTCCAGTTTAAAGCAAAATCAAGTTTTGCTATAAGTTTGTAATGTGTCTAGAACTGTTTTGGCTCACCTAAGTACTAATACAATAAATATTATGAAAATAAATAATAACTAACAACAACATGTTATGCATGCTTACTCAGAGGTAAGTTTCACTGTGTTCAAAGGGGCTTACTCCCAGATTGTATGTGGAATTGTATTTTGGCTTCTCATTTTTCCAATTTTAAGTTCATTTCTCCATATTTTGATATCAGTTTGCAATTTTTAAAAAGTTCTTATGAAAAGTAAGCAGAATTATACTGCAAATTTTCCCCAAGATACGCATTTTTGTATGCATTTTTGCCCAATATAATGTTTTTTGCATATGGATTTCCCCCCAACATAATGCATTTTTGTATATTATTTTTCACGAATATATTATTTTTATGCACACTTTAACCTAGTATATGTATCTTGGTACATATTACTTGCCTGGAGAACTACACTGCAAAATTTGGAGAAGTGTGAATTTCAAAGGATAGCTGTATTTCGGTTTACAAATTTCTTTAGCAATGTATGAATTAGGTTGGTTCACCTTTAAATGTGAACTGAATTGAATTTCTCCCCATCGACACTTCCAGGTCAGTGAATACAAGACTGCATACTAACAGCACAATCCAGCATGAATTAAGTCCCTTAAATTCATTGGGGCTTACTGCCAGGTAAGTGTTTCTAGGGTTATATCCTTATTTACTTACGTTTTGTCAACCCTGCACCTCTTAACCTTCAACTCTTTATAGAAACATTAATTTGGGATTGAATATTCAATGCAGAAGTATTGCAAAGTAGAAGATTATAAAATACTGTAACATTGTGCTGTTCCTTTATCTTCTGCAAATGTATTGTTGCTGCTCAGTTGTCACTAAATAGCTCAGAAGGATACATGAGCGGCTCAGATACTGTAGCAAATGTTAGCTACATTTGTTTCAGCATTTCAGACAATAGTCTTCAAAGAACTGTTGTCCTGAAATAACCTGATTATGGGCATTTATGTGGGTCTACTAAATTCGGAAGGACATATTGCCTGTACCTGATCCCAGGTGTTGGTCATGTTTCTAATCTAATGGTTAAAAGGGGGCGGGGTTTGCTTCTGATTCTGGCTGAAGAATCCCGTCACAAATAAAAATATATAATATGTTCACAGCCTTTAAAATGTAGGTTTACAGTGGTACCTAGGGTTACATACGCTTCAGGTTACACACTCCACTAAGTCAGAATCAGTGCTTCAGGTTAAGAACTTTGCTTCAGGATAAGAACAGAAATCGGGCTCTGGCGGTGCGGCGGCGGCAGCAGGAGGCCCCATTAGCTAAAGGTTAAGAACAGTTTCAGGTTAAGAACGGACCTCCGGAATGAATTAAGTACTTAACCTGAGGTACCACTGTATTTTAATTTAACAAAGTGGAGTGGATTTTATGACCTCCTTTTGTCAAGGAAGGAAGATTACATCCTCATGCTAAGTATTATACAAACTAAAGGCAATCCTAAAGTGATATCCCCCAGGTTAGGGTCTAGCAGATCTCCAGCTGAGCATATGTACTTCCCAGTCTGGCTCAGCTGGGACACAGCTGGCTGAACCAAGCCTGGTGGTTCTTAAGCTGATATAAGTGCTGAAAAGTGAGCATACTGGGGGTATTGTGGAGTGGGACAGGAGGAAGTTTTCGGCTGGATCCTAAGTTTCTCCAGCATTGTCACATGGTGTGGCATAAATTAATCCAGTAAAAGGGAGGCTGTAGCAAACTATTCTGGGTGACGCTGTGGTCTAAACCACAGAGCCCAGGACTTGCCGATCAGAAGGTCAGAGGTTCGAATCCCCTCGATGGGGTGAGCTCCCATTGCTCGGTCCCTGCTCCTGCCATCCTAGCAGTTCGAAAGCACGTCAAAGTGCAAGTAGATAAATAGGTACCGCTCTGGAGGAAAGGTAAACGGCGTTTCTGTGCGCTGCTCTGGTTTGCCAGAAGTGGCTTAGTCATGCTGGCCACATGACCCGGTAGCTGTCTGTGGACAAATGCCAGATCCCTTGGCCAATAAAGCGAGATGAGCGCCGCAACCCCAGAGTCGGCCACAACTGGACCTAATGGTCAGGGGTCCCTTTACCTTAACAAACTATTTTACAGCTTCTGCTGGTATTTTGGCCAGCTCAGCCAATAGTAGCCCTGTCCCTGAACAGAGTTTGGATTGAGCATACTTTATGCCATCTTAATTTAAACCGTCATAATTTATGCTGGCTTCCATACTTAGGATTGCTCCCTAAGCATCTACATCTGATTGATCTGTTTTTTCTTTCTATAATTGATTAGGGTTCAAAAACTGGAATGTAGAACAGGAGGCTTTTGCTGGACTAGGTCAGTCCTTCTATTCCTCTGAAGTCAAACTATCTACCTATGAGGTATCACCAGAAACTTCTGCTGGGTAATTTGGATACAGGTAGGCCTACCAACCAGGAAATATGTTAGCGGCCCAACCAGTAAAACTGTATTTTATCATGTCACCCATACTGGTGTCTGGAGAGGAGGTAAAGTCTATATTTTTCTACGCTGTGCCTCAGACCTGTTGGGTTCCACTTGTTCTGCCCATCCCTGATGCTGGACACCAGTATTTTGGAAAACCTTTTTTTAAAAAATCTTATTTATTGTAGTTAAATATTTTTACAACAGTTTTCTGCCGAGATTGATATTCAGGGCATCTTTTAATCATCAAAAAGATTAAAACATCATTAAAAACAAACATAAGATTAAAAAAAATACAGTCACTAATTTTTAAAATCCCCTAAACTTAAAGCTGTCAAAAGATTTCACAGGAGAAGAATAAAACCCCAGACTAGCAGAGATCTGGTGAAGCAAAGGTGTGTGTGTGTGTGGTTTTGTTTTTGTTTTTTAAAATTCATTTTAAAAAAACCACGAAGAAAGGGGTCCATCTGGCTGCCTGAGAGTTGTGGGCACGACAAACGACAAGATCCTGTCTTGCACTCCAGCAGCCAGATGAGCCTCTGAGCATAACAGGATGTGAAGCAAGGCATTTTGAATGACTGCAGTGTTTGGACAGGTTGATATGAGAGAAGGCAGCCTTTCAAGTTGGTCACACCAGAAGTATGCTAAAATGTATGCTGAGATTTAAAGAAACTCTTGCGTATTGTAGATTTCCAACTTTTCTTTTCCTACCAGTGCTGCAGCAGAGGCAGCTCCTAAATGGGTCTAGAATATAATGTAATAAGTCAGATTTCTGGTCCATCTAGCCCAGCCTTTCTTAACCTTGGGTCCCCAGATTTGCTGGACTATAACTCCCATCATCCCTAGCTAGCAGGAGCACTGTTCACGGATGATGGGATTTGTAGTCCAACAACATCTGGGTACCCAAGGTTGAGAAAGGCTGATTTAGCTCAGCTTGTCTGCAATGACTGGCAGCAGCTCTCCAGGGTCTCCGATGGGACATTCCCAGTTGTTCTACCTGGAGATGCCAGGGACTGAACCTGGAACCTCAGGCTTGCAAAACACATGCTCTACCACTGTGGATCTTTGGGTTTTGCCCATCTACAGAAACATAAGCTCTAATGACAATGAAAAACATGTATATATCCCCAAATTAGACTCTACTATAAGAAAACCATCTTTATAATAACTTTCCCTCTGTAATAAATCTCCCCCTTTCAATATGGTAAGGAATCTTTCAAGTTAGTAATGTGAAATTTGTAGCTGAAAATGACAGTGTGTGTACAGTGGTACCTCGGGTTAAGTACTTAATTCGTTCCGGAGGTCTGTTCTTAACCTGAAACTGTTCTTAACCTGAGGTACCACTTTAGCTAATGAGGTCTCCTGCTGCCGCCGGGCCGCCGGAGCCCGATTTCTGTTCTTATCCTGAAGCAAAGTTCTTAACCTGAAGCACTATTTCTGGGTTAGCAAAATGTGTAACCTGAAGCGTGTGTAACCTGAAGCATATGTAACCTGAAGTGTATGTAACCCGAGGTACCACTGTATAGTGAACCATATAGATGAACACTAATTCTTGGGACAGCTTCATTAACTATAAGCAGTATAAAGAGCTGAATTTACAAGTGCAAAGTATAAAACATGTGCAGAACAACTTGGACTGAATCACTTCCCTGAATACTTTGGTTGCAGCTGGCATCTTTATTTGCTTACGTGAGTTTACATGCTGTCTATGGCCTGGTTAGTCAAAATGAAGGGCAGGAGCCCGTCGTGACAGAAGGAAACTGAGAGACATGTAAGAAACAATGGCTGTTTTGTACGAAGTGTCTCAATGTATGTGTCTGATCCCATGGGAACTGCAGTAGACCATACATGCTTTGTGGAAGTAAGATGCTCTCTTTCAAGATATTGTTAATCCTTTCCTTTCACTGGAAACATATTTGTGAATGTTGTTGAAAAGTTGCCTGGGAGATTCTATGAATTCTACAACAATAAAAATAAAAGAACTTATGTTGCTCTGGAAGGATGCAAAGGATGGCAAACATGTTATGGCCAAAGATAGTGAAGAGGAAAATTTATTATTATTACTATTATATAGTTATTTATTTATACCCTGCCTTTTTCCCTGACAGGACTTGAATATTATCCAGAATGAGAAAATGAACACTTGGTACTCAAAAGTTACAATTTGCCACATGTCTGATGAAGGTTTTGGATTGAAACCAGTCTAGTTTCATTGATTTTAAACTGGCTTTAAGGATAAACCTTGCTAGCCAGAATGCCTGCATCATTTCATTAAAGTCAATGCAAACATGGCGTTTAAGTTGAACCAAGTCAGGTCTGGGTTGCGTTTCATATTTAAGGTTGGATTAGAGAATTTGTGATTAATAAATTGTGTAGAATGTAGATTCACACACCTGTTTTCGGCATCAGAGCAAACAGGCCATCAGGTGAGACATTATTGTGTTGGGTTTCATCCAACTGTCTGGAAGCTACTTTCCACAAAGTCAATTTAGGTAGCCCCACCATCCCTGGCCAAAACATTCCCTGCAAACATATTGCTGCTATGTTACTTTTAAAGGCATGGACATAAACTATCAGAATGTAAAAGCTAGTTTTAAATGTGTGTTGTTGAAATCTCCGCACAGTTTGCCTCAGCTCATATACCAGCTGTGATCTAAGCTGGAAGGAGAGAACCTGGACCAAAATTAGCCCATGCTCTGGTAACCTCCTGTTTAGACTAATGTGGATGGGGCTGCCTTTAAAGATGGTCTGGAACAGTTAGCTCAGACTAATACTGCAAGGTTATTAAGTGGGACTGGTCCCTTTGACCATTTATGTCTGTCCTTGTCAGCTGCCCTTGCTCCCCATCCATTTGTGGGCCCAATTTAAAGTACTGGTTTTAATCTTTAAAGCCCTAAAGAACTTGGGATCAGTTTATCAAGAATACTCTCTTCTCCCATATGTAAGTACCTGAACAGTAAGGTCTTTTTTGGAGAAGGTTGAGAAGCAAGACATCAAATGAAAGGTTCAAGGAAGTGAATGTTTGCTGCTTAACATGAAGAAAATTAAGGAGAGCAGAGAGGGCAAGTGATAAATTTCAAATATGTAGAAGTTGCCTTCAAAACATGTAACAATTATTCTCTTGTTCAGTTAGCATGAGGAAGAAGGTTTTATTTTTCTGGAAGAAAATATTAGGAGGAAAAAACAAAGCTTGAGGAAAAAACCTTTGACTGAAACATGTTTCACCTAAAAGGGCAAGTCTCATTTATAACTTCCTTAAATGACTGCTTGAGCCAAATGCATTTTTCTTAGAATTGTTCCTGTTTCCTTAAAGCGAAGGGGCAAAAAATGTAAGCTGGCAAGTTTGCTTTGTGCTATGAATCACTTAATCTAGTTCTATTCAGGCTCTAGTGATAAGAGGTACGGTAAATGATACAAGGCTTATATAGGCCCCAGAGGCAGGCACCATACCTTATATTGTGTCATATATACATAATAAACACATTGCAAAATACATCTGGGATGAATCCCCCCCCAAAAAAAAACTCCTTCGGGGAAGAGCTAGAGCTTAGCAGTGGAGCACATGCAAAGGTCCCAGATTCATTCCTGGGCATCTCTAGTTGAAAAGATGAAGAAAGGCCACTGCCCAAGACCCAAGAAAACCATTGTCCGTCAGAGCAGACAGTACCAGGCTGGATGGATCAATAGTCAACTAAGACAGCTTTCCATGTTTTTAAAGAAACACTATCTTGTGGTAAGGGCTGCGCCTCACTGTATATGATAATCAAAAGCTGTGGATTCCACTCACCAGCCTCCTATTGGGCTGGGAAATCTATGATCCTCCAGATGTTGTTGGATTATAATCCCCATCATCCCTGAACATTGATCATGCTGGCTGGGGTTGGTGGGAGTGGAGCAACATCTGGAGACCCGCTGGTTCCCTATCCTCCGACAAAATGATGGTGGGTCAAGATGAGAAACACTGATTTTGACAGCGGTTGCTGACGCTTCATTTCACTTCCATCTTGTGTTTATTCCTGGAATGTATAAAGAAACGAGAGGCTGAAATGAATTCAGGAATTGTAATACTGGGGCCGTATTACACATTAGGATTTTTTCAGAAAAAGTGTGCCCCCCGCCGTTGATACTGCCGCCTGAGGTGGTTGCCACACCTTGAGTCATGGGTAGGCCAGTCTTGTTATATTGGCTTCAGAAGAGCTCTGTTGCTATGGCTACTCCAGTCCTGAGAACTGAGGGCACTGATAATTCTCTTGTTAAAATCTGCACAGAACTACGGTTCCCAAGATTCCCTGGTTTCAAGGAAATGACAAACCAATTGAACTCTCTCTGTGTGTAGAGGCTTCCTGAGTTGCATTGCTATGACATGTTCATGTTGAAGTGCACAAATATGTTGGGGTTGTGGGTATTACATATCATAAACTGACCCAAGAGGGCTGCAGGCAGCTCCTTCAGGCCTTTTTTGTATTCATGAGCTGTTTTATTCTTTGGAGAAATAATGGCTTCTCCATAGAAGTTTCATTCATTTGCTCTCTTTCAAAGAACAAAAAATATTGCAAGCCCACTGGGGTGTCTTCCCAGGAGAGGATAGTTTTCCACCAACAGAGAGCTCTCTTTTATCCACTAGAAACAACGGGCACTCAAGTCGAACAGGCTTTTTCGGCTTTTGTCCCAATAATAGAGGCTTTCATTCACAGTTAAGGCTGCTCTGCTTTTAGGTCCTTTCTGGTCACCTGATGAAGCCCTTGGTAACTTTTTAAGGCTGCTTTAGGCTGCATTCCTCAAATTCTTTATTCGTGGCCCTGTAATTAACAGCTTCAGGTTCACTGCGTGAACAGTAGATTCCATAACTTTCCACTTGTTGTGCCCTTGGATGCTGGACTGTTGCAACAAACAGGCAAAGCTGCACATAAACCCTGATTCTCAAAATACGCAACTTTGCCGCTGCAAAAAAAGAGAGAGAGAGAAACCAAAAAGCCCTACCTGTGGATGCTGTTCTGGAGTCATGTTCAGGTAAAGCATTGTATATGCTTCCTTTCTAAAAGGGTTCCTTTCTAAAGTAAAATCAGAAATGCTGAAAAAGCACCTCTATTTTGAACTTGTTTTCTCATACCACAGTACTTTTGTTGATTTCAAGTGTTCTGTCATTTACGCTACTGAATCGGACAGAGAACCTGACTTGTCAGTGCGGTTTTGATTTACCCCCTGCCTCATGTTTTATTGCTAGGCTGTGTTTGCTAACTACCAAGATGTATATTCATTTATGGATAACTCTGTAATATTAGTTTTTAAAAGGGCAAGAGGAAAAGATGACAGATTTCCATTTTATGGCAGGAAAAATAATACACAAACTGGATGTTTTTATAGAGGGATTTCCTGCCACTATACTTTATTGTGTTCTACACAATTTTTTAAAAAATTGTATTGACATGAATGGTATTAAATCAGTGTCATTGGGCCTAATGGGAGGAGGTGGTTCAGTACAAACTATTTTACTCTTCCAGCTTTGCAGTTAAAGGTCAGACTGACATTTTAGGTGAGATACAATTTGAATGTTTTTTGCAGGAAGAGTCAGGAAAAGACACTGTGAGCTTTTTGAGCTTAGAGTCGCTGTGACTACATTTTGTACCAGGACTGAAAGGTACTGACAGTGAAATGTGTGCTGGAGGTGACCTCTTCCTACTGCATGCGTAGCGGAATTATATAAATGGGAAGCTGGCTTCCATTCCACAATGTGGCCTATCATATATATATATATATATATATATATATATATATATATATCAGTATATATACAAGACTGGATTGCAATGGACAGGGAAGTGAGTGTGCAAAGCAAGGTAGCATTTAAAAAATTTAGCTTATACTTCCATGTGCAGTGTTGCCAAGAACTGAAAAGGGGCTGCTTTTCTTTAGCAGGGTAAAGAGAAGTGTCATAGTGAAGTAAGAAGTTGGATTGCATTTAGGATATTCACATAGCCCTGTAGTAAGAGTATCACTCAGAGAGAATAACAATCACAAGGGTGAACAGGCAAACTTGCTTTTTTGCTTTGGGTGTCAATTAGCCCATGAGATTAGTGACATGAGATTTTTTTAAAAATTTATTAGGTCCATTAGTTCATTAGTGGGCACATGCCAAATTAAAAAATTAGAGAGTGGCATTGCTTGTGCCTTGGAGTGGTTATCTCTCTACTCTACTAAGGCAGACAGCCGCAGACTTTTGCAAATTGTAAGTGGGTTTGTAAGCCTGACTTTATACCACAGGCACTGTTGGGTGGGTGTCCAGTGTACAGTGTGCTAACATTGACAACATGTGTTCTGAGATGTGCTGAATTCATGTTTATATTTATCATTACAATATATTGCACCTATCCTCCAAGGAGGTCAAGGTGGCACCTGTGGTTCTCTCCTTGTTTATTATCTTCAGAACAACCCTGGGAGGTAAATTGGTCTGAGATACTGTGAGTGGCCCAAGAGCATCCAGTGAGTTTCATGGCTCCATGGGGATTTGAACCCTGCTCTCCCACATCCTACTGAGGCATCTAATCATAAGCCTGCATTTTTATCAAAGCTTATATTTTTGATCAGGGCCTGTATTTTAAAATGAGCTTAAAGATTTTCAAATGTTCATGCCAGGCAGAAGACCAGCTGCCTAAGAACCTTGGCAAGATGTTTATTCTCCTGGACAAGGGCCCCCCCTGATTTATAGCAGAAAACAATTCTCAAAGTCGTAAAAAGGGAATTACAGGCTGACAGCCAAGGTTACACTGACCCTACATATTACAGAAGATAAAAAAAGAGATAAACATAATAAGAGTTGATAAATAGTAAAATAAAACCATGTGCCTCCCATTAAACTTGAGCCATATTTTCCTAAGGTTGAAAGGTCAAGAGCAGTGAAAAAGGCAACTGGCTTGGCTGGAGAAGATAGGTTTCTTCCTATCTTATTTTGAGGCTGGAAACTGTTCCTTCCTTTTTTACTTTGAGAAGGTTTATTCTTCTAAAAAGCTATCTATGTTATGTATTAAATATATTGGCTTAAATGTAATTATGCAAAGGAATTAGAAGCTAAGAAATGTTAAATCCTTATGCTAGATTCTTATTTCATATAGTTGGAAGAGATCACAGGGGCCATCAGCCATCAGCCCAGCCCCCCCTGCCAAGCAGGAAACATCATTAGAGCACACATATGGTTGTCAGGCCTTTGTTTAAAGACCTCCAAGAGAAGGAGATCTTTCAATGATGATGTGAACTCAAGATCCTTGACATCTGTTTAAGATAAAAATTTAAGATTAACCATTTGTTTTGGAGGGCAATAGGGCAAGGAGGGCAAGAGGTGAGCTGGTAATTAAGGTTCCTTGTTGAGACACATGTAAGATATATTACTACTTATTTGTCATTTATAGATAGAAGAATATATAGCTTTTTGTTTCCCATAAAAGGGCAAAAGGAAATGGGTGTATCTTTTGTGATTGGTTCTAGCAAACAGCCAATAGGAATTTCAACCAGGCTGATTGGACAGAGGCAGCCACAGGAGGAGCAAGGGGGCTGGATTAAGGAAATATAAGTGCTGGCCAGAATGGCAGGAGGGCAGGCCAGAGCTTGGTAACCATATACCACTGTGCCTCTCATTTATTTGTCTGACAAATAAATTATTATTTTAATTTCTCTATTGCTGCATTGAATATTTCATTCCAGCTAAGCGTTAACCACAAGCAGGGTGCTACACTACCACTACGCTACACTGGCTCTTCTTCAGTAATCACAGCTGAGAGCTCAGGAGTGGCCCTGAACTCAATCTGGAAGTTTGTGGGGCGGCTGTCAGATCGCTTTCGTGCTGTGCTCATATGGTAAAGGTGTTTGTGTGAACCGATGCTTCCATCAGGCTACTGTACTTTAGGCTACTGTAACTCCCATGGCAGTCGTGTGCAAACCTTGCCATGATGTATAAACCAGCTATTTGTTTAGAGCAAAACTCTGCTGAAAAGAGTTACATTTGCCTCTAATTCTAATTATACACTGAAGAGATCCAGTTGCAGGAAGCCTGATGGCACACCATCTGTTATTATTTCAGGTATGAAGCCAGGAAAAGCAAAAACCAATAGGTTCTTTTATATATATTATATAGGTGGGTTTTTTGCTGAATGCAAGATATTGAGGCTTCTTCTTTTCTAAGTCCTGTTGTATTTTTTAAAAATACCCTCATGCTGACAGATTGCTAGCAGTTGACAAGTTGACTGAACCCAGATCCTGCAGGTTTATGTGGCTACCCTTGACATTTGTTTTCTTTAAAAAATGTGCTATACATATTGCACAGACCTGGCTAAGTGAGTTTTTACAGGAGGTTGTTGTTTGCACCATGGCCTGTACAGCTGCTATAATTGCACAGCCATCAGTGACGTACGTATGTGTGTGTGTGTGTGTGTGTGTGACCCTACTATTTGGCTGTTGCTGGCAAGTAAGGTAAAAGGTAAAGGGACCCCTGACCATTAGGTCCAGTCATGACCAACTCTGGGGTTGCGGCACTCATCTTGCTTTATTGGCGGAGGGAGCTGGCATACAGCTTCTGGGTCATGTGGCCAGCATGACTAAACTGCTTCTGGCGAACCAGAGCAGCGCACGGAAATGCCTTTTACCTTCCCGCTGGAGCAGTACCTATTTATCTACTTGCACTTTGACGTGCTTTCAAACGGCTAGGTGGGCAGGAGCAGGGACCAAACAACGGGAGCTCACCTCGTCGCGGGGATTTGAACCGCCGACCTTCTGATCGGCAAGCCCTAGGCTCTGTGGTTTAGATCACAGCGCCACCCATGTCCTTGGCAAGTAAGGTGCCCCTGCCCTAATGAAATGGCATGATTTAGCTGCAAAAGACAAGGATTAGATTGGGGATGCAAGATGCAGACTCTGCATCCAAATTGTAGCTAGGAGGGTCCATTGTGGGCTCCTGCTATGTGCATCTGCAGAGAAAGTCTGGATAAATAGGTCCAACAACATATTCTATCATGGCAGAGGAGTAACATGGGGGTGCTGGCAGGGGCACATTCCTCCCGACGCCCTGCCATGTTGTGAGCTGTTCTGCTTCTCACGGCGCCCTGCAGCCTGAGAGGCAGGTGAGAAGGATGCAACTGGGCAGGGTACAAAACAGTGCTGTGCTCGCAGGGTGCCATGAGCTGTTGTGTCCTTCTCACCTGCCCCCCATCTGGTAGAGGAGGATGCAACAGGCTTCAGCTGGCGGCTTGAGGAGGACACAACAGGAATGTGCCCTGCCAGCCATGCTCTGTTTTTGCAAAGCGATGTTGGGCTTGCAGGGTGCTGTGAGTGCGCCTCTCAAAGCAGGGCAGCATCGTCTGAGTCAGGTGGCTGTGCTCTCCACCGTGCAGCCGGATGCAGCTTGGCCCTGCTTAGTTCCTGCAGGCGCATGCATGCCTCTTGTGCCAGTGGGGAATGCTCCACCACTGTACTATGGAACAAACTAGAGGGAGGACAAATAAATGCCAAGGGAGGAGAGTGCATTCACCATTGAAAGAAAAGTGCTCCATTCTGTTCCGTTCTATCAAAATACATGGGGACGTTAGCTCAAAAGCCTTGCAGTGAGATGCTAAAACATGGTTCCATCCCAAAATAATGGGATTTCCAAATTTTATTTTCCATTGAAATGTATGAAGAGATAATACGACCTCATAAGGAATCAAAAGCCTGGCCTTTCTGAGTTGTATTGGCCTTCCGTAGTCTTTCGCAGCCCTTCTGTCAGGGTTCCATTTAACTTGAGGTGCTGGATAGTGAACCTGCAACCTCAGTGCAAAACATCTGCTGGGCCATTGAGCAGTCGCCCCTTCCTCTGGTGCTTGTGCATGGGGGTTCCATTGTACAACAGAACTCATGCATGAACCCATTGAATAGGGGGATATCAATTTAAAGCTTAAGGTGTCTATATAGTTGATTTGCCTGCCACCTTTCTAACAGATATGCGTTGCACAAAGTGACTCCCATCAGTTAAAATCGCAAAATAAAAATATTACAACAATGCAAAAATCACAACATTAAAGCCACAAATTAAGAATATGTGGATAGCAGCGAATTTGACAAGGGCAGGGACAGCAGATGAAATGCACTTTCTCACGAAAACCAACTCAGCCTGACGAAATAAAGGTCTACTTGTGATCACTTTGCATAGAATATGGTTCCCCCCTCTGCTCCCCCAAGTATAACTTTTCATTTTAAGTAAGTTTCCAGCCCTTCTTACTGGAGGAAGGGTGGGAGGGAGCTTAATAATGCACAGAAAAAAATTGCTGCAAATGTTTCTGAGAAGTACATGTGGTTTTGCCTTTTAGGGTCAAAGGAATATTCCTGTTGTCTTACCATTCACTAGTATATTTCCTCACCATTGGCATCTTCTTTGTTCTTTAATGCTCTATATATTTTCTCTAATGCTTCCATCATCAACATATAATTCCTGTTGAAATCAATAAAGTTTGGGGCAGATCTTGCTATTCCGTTATTTATCTTCGCCAAAAAACATCTAATTTCATAACCAGGTTAGATGGGTGGGGAATATTTATTTATTTTATATCCTGCTTTTCTCCCAGTGCAGGACCCAAGGCAGCTCATCACATGAATAAAAAACAGATTCTGCTTTCAGAAAGAAAAAAAAGACCAATAAATTGTTTTTATTTATTTAAATGTATTTAATTGTTTTTAATAAGTTACCATATATAGTTGAGTGCATTTCACTTCTGCATTGAAATGCTTAAAAATTTAATATAGTACTGTGTTAAATATTAAATACTGTAAAAAGGTAAAGGGACCCCTGACCATTGGGCCCTGTCGCAGACGACTCTGGGGTTGCGGTGCTCATCTCGCTTCAGTGGCCGAGGGAGCTGGCGTACAGCTTCCGGGTCATGTGGCCAGCATGACTAAGCCGCTTCTGGCGAACCAGAGCAGCACATGGAAACACCGTTTACCTTCCCGCTGGAGCGGTACCTTTTTATCTACTTGCACTTTGATGTGTTTCGAACTGCTAGGTGGGCAGGAGCTGGGACTGAGCAACGGGAGCTCACCCTGGAATTCTAACCGCCGACCTTCTGATTGGCAAGCCCTAGGTTCTGTGGTTTAACCCACAGTGCCACACGCGTCCCTATTAAGTACTGTATAACTGTATTAAAAATTAATATAGTACTGGTGTCTTTGTGGTTATGCCCATGATTATTTCTTTTTTTAAAAAAAAAATTAGAGAGCCAAGCATTCTTGTTAATCTATTTCTTCTTCTCAGATTATGGCAGATGAGGTCCAAAAATATGTGAAAAAGAATCCTATGTGTGGGAGAGGGACACCTTCTTGATTATGGATTATTGACTGAAGCACGTTCTGGCCGAACAATCAACTATGCACCATCTCTTTGGACTCGTTTTGGGACAAAAGGATCTTTCACGTGCAGGGGACCTCTTCTCCTTAGACGATTCTGAAATAGAAGGATGTCTGTCAGAAGCTCTCGAGCAAATAAAAACTATTAGTTCATCTCCAGTAAGTAATGCATTTAATGCCCTTTCTTTGAGTGTGAGATGGAATGTATAATAATGGATCAGAAAACATGAGCATCTCAAAAGAGCTCACATTTGAAGAATGTGAGGGTACAATCACACACACACACACAGTGAATGCAGAATTTCTCCTTCAGTTTACCATAGGTAAAATGGGACGCAGGTGGCGCTGTGGGTTAAAGCCTCAGCGCCTAGGGCTTGCCGATCGAAAGGTCGGTGGTTCGAATCCCTGCGGCGGGGTGTGCTCCCGTCGTTCGGTCCCAGCGCCTGCCAACCTAGCAGTTCGAAAGCACCTCCGGGTGCAAGTAGATAAATAGGGACCGCTTACCAGCGGGAAGGTAAACGGCGTTTCCGTGTGCGGCTCTGGCTCGCCAGAGCAGCGATGTCACGCTGGCCACGTGACCCGGAAGTGTCTCCGGACAGCGCCGGCCCCTGGCCTCTTAAGTGAGATGGGCGCACAACCCCAGAGTCTGTCAAGACTGGCCCGTACGGGCAGGGGTACCTTTACCTTTACCTTAAAATGGGAGAGAGCTTTACACAATTATTGTGAGAATAAATTTCCAGTCATCCACTGCCTGAAATGGGAGAAAGGGGGGGGGAGCAAGATAGTTTTTATAGTAGTGTGAGGGTTTCAAAATGCGCCAGCCTCAATTATGTACATCTGAAAAGAAGTCCATTTTTAGCAAGGTGAGGAAGGGGGAAATAGGTATTCCCCCCCCCCATTTTGCACATGCTCCTTTATATTGCACCAGCTCTTAGTTCTTAACATTTGAAAAACATTTCATAAAAAGATTTTCCTTAAAAAACCAAGTTTAAAAGTTAATTCCCACTAGAGGGCATCAGTGATACATATTTTTCGTTGCACACACGCTTTCATATGATTTCCAAATTCAGTTAATTCAGTTAAGATGTCACATGAATGAAGCCTTAGAAAATTACAGATATCATTATTCTCCAACATTCCCCCAAAGAAAAATCATGGAGATGGACAGAAAGGAATGAATAAAAGGAGTAGGATAGAGAACCTTTTCCTTTCGAACGATGAAAATTTGAGCCTTTTCTGCTTGGGGGGGTGGGAAGAAAGAAAGATTGGGAAGGAACCTGAGAGGGGCTGATAATAAGTGCACATCAACACCAGCACATGGGGTCATCCCTTCAAATTGATTGGCAGTAGAATTAGAGGAAAGTAGTACTATCCACAGTGCGTCACCAAATTATAGGGCTTGTCTACACTTCTGCATGGGGACGCAGGTGGCGCTGTGGGTTAAAGCCTCAGTGCCTAGGACTTGCCGATCGAAAGGTCGGCGGTTCGAATCCCTGCGGCGGGGTGCGCTCCCGCTGCTCGGTCCCAGCGCCTGCCAACCTAGCAGTTCGAAAGCACCTCCGGGTGCAAGTAGATAAATAGGGACCGCTTACCAGCGGGAAGGTAAACAGTGTTTCCGTGTGCGGCTCTGGCTCTGGCTCTGGCTCTGGCTCTGGCTCTGGCCAGAGCAGCGATGTCACGCTGGCCACGTGACCCGGAAGTGTCTCCGGACAGCGCTGGCCCCTGGCCTCTTAAGTGAGATGGGCGCACAACCCCAGAGTCTGTCAAGACTGGCCCGTACGGGCAGGGGTACCTTTACCTTTACCTTACACTTCTGCATACACTGCTGAGAAAGCAAGGGTTCAAGCAGTTTCCCATTTGTCCCATGCTTTCCAGGTTTGGGTCAGAGTGGTTTTGCTTTTGCCACCCTGCTTTCCCTCAGAAAACATGCTCTTTAGAGCTAGACTGGAGCAAGTGTCAATCAGGAGAAAACTTGTTTGTAGAGCAGTGACATGACTAAAATTGAAAGTTCTGTCCAAAGCTATAGATTGGTATGGTGTATGGGAGAGATTTAACCTCCTTGGTTCATTCTGATGACACTTGAGTACCATACCTAAGCCTCACAAACTGTTTTGCCCTCATTCAGGACTACCAAACGAATGACAACGACCAGGCAGTTGTGGAGATCTGTATCACTCGAATCACAACGGCCATCAGGGAAACAGAATCCATAGAGAAACATGGGAAAGCCCTTGTTGCACTCTGGGAATCTTGCTTAGAGCACAATCTGAAACCTTCGGGGAAAGATGAAGATACACCACATGCAAAGATCGCTTCTGATATTATGAGCTGCATTTTGCAGGTGAGAGTGTTATACCAAAGCACATTGTCCTTGGCAATGATCAATGCTTTTTTCACAAACAACCAGCTTTTGGTTGACTGGAGAACTGCCCTAGACTTGATTTGGAATCTCCCCATAGTCACAGGCTTTCTCAGGTACCGTATTGGTCTGAAAATAAGCTGCACACAAATATAAGCCGCACCTTTAAAATTGGAGGGAGGAAAAGGAAAAAAAGACAATACCCCCCCCTTCCCCTTTCTTTACGGCGGCTGGGTGAGGCTTGGGAGCAGTGGGCGGGCTGCATGCCATTGTCCCATGCTTCCAGGCTGCTTCCTGGGCGATGGAGACATGCTGCTTTGCCAGCAGTCTTCCCCCTTCGTTTTGACAGCTGGGTGAGGCTTGGGAGTTGTGGGCAGGTGCTGCGCTGTTTTCCTGCCCCCCCTCCTGGGCAGCTGTTTCAGCAGCGATATCATAAGGTTGCGACTGCAAATATAAGCCACACTTTAACTTTTCTGGATCGGAATTTGGGGGGAAAGTGTGGCTTATATTCGGGCCAGTACGGTAACACTTCCTCTCTCACACAGCCCAGCTCACCTTTTGGGTTATCTCTAGGCATTCAGGGACGAGGGTGGTGCTGTGGTTTAAACCACAGAGCCTAGGACTTGCCAATTGGAAGGTTGGCGGTCAGAATCACCGCGACAGGGTGAGCTCCTGTTGTTCAGTCCCAGCTCCTGCCCACCTAGCAGTTCGAAAGCACATCAAAGTGCAAGTAGATAAATAGGTACCGCTCTGGCGGGAAGGTAAACGGTGTTTCCGCGCGCTGCTCTGCTTCGCCAGAAGCGGCTTAGTCATGCTGGTCACATGACCTGGAAGCTGTCTGCAGACAAATGCAGGCTCCCTCGGCCTATAGAGCGAGATGAGCGCACAACTCCAGAGTCATCCACGACTGGACCTAACGGTCAGGGGTACCTTTACCTTTACCTTTTACCAGGCGTTCAGTGGTGAATGTGTCTCATCACATTGCCTTATTAGTGTATATATATCCTGTATTTTGCTGTGAAATGTTTGGTGCATTGTTTTTAAAACCAGCTTCACACCAGTTGAAGTCCTTAAGCCATTCCTAAGTCATCTCCAGCCAAAATGCGTACAACTTCACAAAGGGTAAAGACATCCCTGTGTTTCAATGCCTCCCTGTGTGTACCCAAATTGAAGTGTATCAGGCACTAATTACTATGTTGATGTGAGCAGCTGGGCGGGGGGAGCTCTGTGAAGCACACCTGAAAAACCAACAAGTTTGCTGTGCTCTAACTCGGTCATGTGAATACACCCTTGTTTTCAGTCTTAATTCTTAATCCTGCCATTACTGACTGCAAACTTTCAACAGCACTAAAATGTTTCTTGCTATCTAACCTTGGCTCCCATTCAGGACTAACCTCAAAGATTTGTCTTGCTTTAAAAATCATATTAATCTGTTTTGACTCTTGGTTGTTTTCATCCAAAAGGTCGAGAACATGATATTGGAGAGGGAGAGAAAGGGCTCCTAGACCTGGTTTCCCATCAGTGTGGTGGCAAATTAAAACTCTCTTTGTATGCCCAGTTCTGTCTGTTTCAGCTTCAGAATTCTAGGACCAGGTCCAAATAAACATTTTATGCAATGGAAGTTGAAAAAATTATCCTGGATCCAAGACAGGTGTTGATTTCCAGAAATATAACTCTTTAATAAACAGAACAAACCCCCATTGTCTCCACTTCGCTTGTTATTGTAACGCTGTCAAAACAAAGGGCCTTGTTGCCTGGAATATATTAATTGCCTTAAAATCAGTTGTACTTGTAATCAAGATGCAAACAAGGGGCATGTGATCAAAAGCCTCCCACTGAATTTGATGCTCCTTAGGCTGCAATCTCCTAAGTAAGTTATTCCCATTACAGTATTTTTATACAAAGAAGTACACCTGAGAGAGACAAAGAGAGAAATGCTATCAGTTGCCGTTTAGACCAGAAAGTCCAGAGATGGTACAAGTTGCCTGAGAAATCCAAGCTATTGGGAAAGGGATTGCAAAGTGCAATTGCCTCTTTGTGTTGGTGCAAAAAACAAACAAACCGTAGCTCATTGTAGAGCACATACGTGGCCTGCAGAAGTTCCCAGGTGTAATCATAGCACAGTGATTGCACAAGGTGTAATCGTAGCACCTTGGGCCTAGAGACCAAATGCAGCCCATCAGTCCTCGCTGTCTGGCCCTCAGGATTCTTCCCAGGCCACATTCCTCACTTCTTCCCATCACCCTTGAGTGCTTTTGCCTGGCTGCAACATGCTCAGTAATGCCACTCCTTTGCCTGGATGGAGGGCAGAGAGGGGTGAGTGAGTGTGTGCAGGAACTAGGCTTCAGCACAAAGCTAACATTCACTTTTGTGGCTTCACCCACTTTTGCAACTGTCCCCTTGCACCACTGACATGTGGCCCCTGGAACATTGGCTCGCCACCCCTAGCATCTCAAGTTAGAAGGATCAAGTGGCCAGTGATGGGGGGGGGGGGAATCCACCTGAGATCTTGGAGAGCCACTGCCAGTCAGTGGACAATACTAGTCTAGATGGGCAAATAGTATGGCCTGGTATAATGCAGCTTTCCACATTGCTAGGATCCAGCTCTCAAGTTATGTGCATCTGTGCATGGTCCGGATTGATGGTCCCACATCGTCTGAAACATTGTAAGGGATCTCAGGGCACATCTTTTAGGCCATAGTGGACAGTGGGGTGGGTGGTAGTGCTCACCTGGCCCCCAGTTGCTCCCCTTGCTGCTGCATACTGATGTGAGTAGAAAAAAGTCAGCAGTGAGGTTGGCTCAGTGCAAACCAACGGAGCCAGTCCAGCACTCCTGCTGGTCTGTTTGCACTGCACCAGCCTCACTGCCACCTTGACCCTCTCTGTTCTGCTATGCAGCAGTGACACTTGTAAGCGGAGGTTGGATGAGTGCCATCAGCCCCCCCCCCCCGCTGCTCCACCTGCTGCTGCTCTCAGGTCAAAACATTGCAGCTTTGTCTTGAAAAACCATTCCTTCAGTTTTTACATAGATGGACCATTGTTGCTTTTCTACAATAGCGTGTAAAAACTTGTGATAATTTTCAGAGCTAATATTAAAAGGAGAGTCCAAGAGAAGCCCAAGATGGTACTAAAAGGGACATGTCTAGAGAAGTTCCATGGTCTTAGCTGATGGACCCAAGCAGATGACTTGTAATGAATGTTGCTTTTTTGGTGCTTCTGTTTTCCTCAACAGAATTATAACCGTCCTCCCATCATGGCATTGGCTGTCCCCGTCGCAGTCAAGTTTCTGCAGAGGGGTAACAAAGAACTGTGCAGGAACATGTCGAGTTACCTCTCCCTTGCTGCAATTAGCAAAGCAGACCTGCTGGCCGAGCACACAGAAACCATTGTAAAAAGTGTCCTGCAAGGTAAGAAATATCAGAATTGCTCTATTCTGATTTGCCTTTTTGGTCCTGTAAGGTTTTCTATACATGTGGTGTGTTTTTTTTAAATAAATAAAATCTAAAGTTTTACAGTCAGGATAGTTTCAGACACAGCAATCTGAATGCGTGCCTTAGATTTCATGTTCATGCGCTCATGTTCAGGGGACTCTATGTGATTATGGGGCCATGTTCTTGGCCCTACTGCCCCCAAAATGTCCTGGCTCAGTCCTTGATGCAGATTGAGTTTGGACTTCAGGAGTGGGTTAGACAGTGTATGTGAGATTGGAGCAAAAACAAACTCTCACTTCCCTGTCAATGTGTGGGCCCCTTCAGGGTGAGTAATGTAATGTAACATAATGGGTAATGGTGTGTGTGTGGGGGGGGCATAGCCAGGATCTTTGTAAGGGGGGGTAGGCCTTTCATGGGGGGGGGGAGAAGCTCAGTTTGCTTTGTATTTTTATTGATTTTGGGGGGCAGCTGCCCTCCTGCCCCCCCCCCCAGCTATGCCTGTGTGTGTGTGTGTGTGTGTGTGTGTGTGTGTGTGCAGCCTTCCACTACATAGTGTCTTCCAGATGTGTTGGACTACAACTTCTAAATCCCTGGGCATAATGGACAACGGTCAGGGAAGGCTGCGTTATGGAATCAGAGAATTAAAGAGTTGGAAGGAACTCCAGATGTTATCTTGTCTGGCCCCCTCCATGCCTGCAAATCATCCCTTCCACTCGAAACAGATAGTGACTTTCTACATAGCCCAGGGAGTGTCTGCAAAAGAATTCATGCAGGCATTCCAGAGGTTCCTGATGGGTTTCTATAGCTGCAAAGCACCCATAAATGCACTGATGGAATTGGTGGAACCTGACAATAGCAAGCATTTTCTTTTCTTTTTTAAAATTTGGGTTGGGCATAAATCTGCTGAGTAGAATTACCACCTCTTTTTAAAAAATGAACACAATCCTAACCTCCTTACCAGGGAGTAAGTCCAATTGAATATGTCCTTATGAGTAGACACTGGTAAGATTGCAGTGCGTGGGAAGTGGGATACTCCTCCATGATATGCACACACACATCCCACCAGTGGTTTTTTTTCTGGGGGAACTCAAGGGTATGCAGTACCAGCACCTTACCCCCCCCCCCGTCCCCAATGTTTAAAGGTTGGCACTTTCTGTGACAACTTCATGGTGAGTCGTGGCACCTTCCTTTCTATTAAAAAAAAATAAGCACTGCACCCCACCACATTAGACATGTTGGGTCAACCCCAGGAAATCGTTCCACTGTATACACCTGGAATTCACCACTCAAACAATTTTGGAGTAGTCAGAGTGAAACTAGTCTTAGGGAAAATGCATCAAAAGCAGCATTTTCAGAAGAAACCAGTGGATTGTGCGTAACTGTGGATAACGTCGAGTGTACATGAGTTCAAAGAACAGAGGTGGCAATGCACTGAAGCCAGAGTAAACCGCCCTGAGACCTCCGGGTATAGGACTGTATATAAATTCAATTAATAATAATAATAAAGCGTATTGCGTGGACAGGCGGAGTCCCCAGATCCCGAGCGGTCCCTCCCGTCATGTGGAATAACGACTCAAGACAACGTGCTATGGGATTAAATTGGCCACAACTTTATTAAATTTCAAATGTGGGTAGACCTTGGCTCAGGCATTGGGCGTTCTCCCTCCCCAGTCCCCAGCTGGGGACCTAGGGAGCTTCAGGGTTATCCAGTGTGTTTGTGGGGGATAGGCCGGCTCTGGAGAACATATGTTCAAGCAGAGATAGCCGCCCCCGTTACGCCGCCGCCACAGGGGAGAGCAATGACGACCTTTCGGCGTACGGTCAAAGCCTCCCTTCAGAAACCCCTTTAACGGGGAACCCTGGTATCGCCGCCGCAAAGAGGAAGATGGACTAAAGGATTCCGCCCAAGGCGTGATACCGCCAAGACTACCTACATCTGAAAAGCCCCTTTGCCATCCTCCAACCAGTCAATCAGGCCATGCCTGATGTCGCTCAGCCAATGCTCGTTACCAAGGTCCAATAGGTGCACGCCATCGGGCCAAAATAGCTCCTTCATGTAAACTTTAATGTTGGGGTGTTTCACGACCCGACCTCCCATGCGAGTGGTTGCAGAGCGCACTGCCCTATTGATTTTTTCAACAGTGTAATTAAGTCTAGTGGATTTTGATGTTGCCACGCCAATGCAAGCGTGGCAGAAGTTCGAACGAGAAAATCGTGATATTGGGGTGAGTGGCGTGTACACTTTCCAGGTCTGCGATCGCTGTTTTGATCAGAATTATGCTTTTACGAATGACCAAGTCATTTTCGCCGAGGTGGAGCACAACCGCGTTTGGCGGGTGGTGGAACGCAAGCTTGTGACGCAACCGAGAGAGCAGGGCATCCCATCGCATTCCACGTTGTCCGAACCAGGAAATGGAGATCTTTGGCTGCAGACCCAGATGTTCTCCGTTTGGACCGGTGGTGGCATGGACAGCCGCCCAATGCACTATGCTGTGGCCGAAGATCCACACATGTTTGGGGGTTGAGCCTGAAAGAAAGGATTATATGGTATCTGTCAGTGCCTGCTGGTTGTATCTAATGTAGCCTTTGAAGGCAGCTGAACGCCACTGCCCCATTGTTTTTATGTGTTCTGCCGGGAGGCCGCTTGCAGCTGCCGTGGTTGCTGCACCGATACGAAAGGAATGCCCGGAAAATCGTGCCGGGTCGCCTCCACAAGCATGGATGGCCTTACGCAATATTGAGACAAATTGGCAACGGGTCATGGGGCGGCCTGATGCGTGAATGAGGAGGGGGCCTGGTCCCGGAGGACGTACCTTCAGGAATTTGTGTGTGTCCAAGACAGGGCATGGTCCAGTGTGTGGGGAGGAGGCTAGACTTAGCATGGAACCCCTACCTAGTTGATCGGTTTTGGAGGCTCGGATTTTGACTTGTATCATGCGCCTGTCAAGGTTGATATCAGCCACAGACAAGCCCCTGCGATGAGGTGACAATGTGCACCCAATGCACTCTCCGATACGGAGCGCACCAAAGAAGGCCAGGGAGAAGGCTGTCCTGAAGAGCCTAACCTCATAGTTGGACCAGCAAATACTGGGGAGCGCATCCCAGATCAGCCGGAGGATCTCTGTGGTTACTGGCCTCCTCTTATCTGGAATGGGCGGGTGGGAGCGACGCCACCCTGCAATAAGCTTCCTTACATGGAAAGTGTTACAGGGGTCTGGGAGCCAAAAACAGTTGCTGAAGTACGAGATAGCGGCCTTGTGCAGGCTGATGGTCTTAAGGGCCATGCCCCTACGCTTTAGGTGAACCAAATATTTTAGAACATCAGACTCCTTGGCTGCACGTCTGCATCGTAAACCAAACTTATCTCTGAACCCCTCGAATTGGGACCATGCTCTGGTGTAGGACTGCAATGTTGATGGTGCAAGGGCGCTCAGAACTCCTGCTGTCACTTCTCTCGTCCAAGTTCCCAGAGGTCCTCCGGAAAGGCTTCTGGGAGTTGATCGGCCTCGGGTGCTAGGTCGCGAAAACGCTCCATCTGAAAGCGAGACAGGGCATCTGCAATGTCGTTATTGAGGCCCGGGATGAACCGTGTGGAAAAGGAGATGTTACCTTTCAGACATTCCAGCACGAAGAGACGGAGCACGCGAATTACCCTGTTGGATTTTGCAGATTGCTTCGCAATGATTCTTACCACCACCTGGTTGTCCGACCAGAAGCACACCCTGGTGTCCTTGAGGAGGTGCCCCCAAACACGGAGAGCCACTAGGATTGGGAAGATCTCAAGAAAAGTTAAATCGCGTGTAATGCCCTCCGCGTGCCAAGATGTCAGCCAAGGCTGCGCACACCAGTGACCCCTGAAGTAGACGCCAAAGCCAAAGCGACCAGAGGCGTCAGAGTCCACCTGTAGCTGTTCCTTAGGCAGCAGCCAATCTTGCCAAAAGGACACCCCATTGTAACTTTCCAGGAAGGTCAGCCATATTTTGAGGTCTTCCCTTATAGTGTGGGTGACCCTGATGTGGTGATGGGGGGCAACACCGCCAGCCATGAGACAGGCTAGGCGTGCGCAAAAGGCGCGACAGGGCCTGCATGCAAAATTGAGGTGTCCTAAGAGTGTCTGGACCTGACGCAACATGGTCTTTTTCTGGGCCATCATGGTAGTTATCAATTCCCTCAACGTGGTGAGTTTGGCCAGGGGCAGGCGAGAGGTTTGGCTGACAGAATCCAGTTCAATACCCAGATATGAGATGACAGTGGTTGGACCTTCGGTCTTGTCCGCTGCCAATGGGATGCCCAGTTCAGCCGCCAGCTGAATGAAGCATGCCAGCGCCCTAGCGCACGCATCTGAGCCCACTGGCTGGACCAAAAAGTAGTCATCTGCGGTGGGACCCTGACCTGCGTTTCATGGCCCATTCCACGAATGTGCTGAAGGTTTCAAATGCAGCGCATGCGATGGAACAGCCCATGGGCATAGCTTTGTCAAAGTACCATTGGTCCTGGAATTTGAAACCTAGCAACCAGAAGTCCCTGGGGTGGACTGGTAACAGCCGGAAGGCCGATTCGATGTCACATTTTGCCATGAGCACACCCGGGCCGCACTCCCTAACCAGCCTGATTGCCTGATCAAGAGATGCATATTTGACTGAGCATTGTTCTTGGGGAATGGCATCATTTACTGACCCACCCTTTGGGTAAGAAAGGTTATGTATTAATCGAAACTCGCCTGGGGCCTTCTTAGGTACGATACCTAGTGGAGACACTATGAGGTTAGGAAATGGAGGTTCTGCGAAGGGACCTGCCACTCGCCCCAGCAAGTGTTCTTTGGAGATCTTCTTCTCGGCATTGTGTGGCATATCTCGGACAGACTTTTGGTTGGGGGGATTGGTGCATGAGGGGGTGCCTACCACTGGGATGTGGAAACCTTCCTTAAAGCCCTCCTGAATGTATTTTGCTGCCTCTTTATTGGGGTACTGGTGTAAAAAAGGCAGCATTGCTGATAGAGATATGGGTGAGGGGGCTAGGGAAAGGAGAACACTATTTGCGGGCATTGTTTTTGCTTTGCTGTGTGCCAGAGGAGCTTGTAGAGGCTCCGGCCTCTCTTTTGTCTTGAGATGTGCCTGCGCCTGATCCGCGGGAGCCTCGAAAAAGCTTCTTCCCCCGAAAACATTTTGTGGCGGGGTGAGATCCACTACAGCACTCGCATTCATGAGCAAATCGGCATTTTTCTCTGAAGCAGGAACCGTTGTTATACTCCCAGCAAGATCTCTTGGGGGCCTTGGATTGGTATTTGGACTGTTTCACATTGTCGGGCCCTTTCTTGAAGAATGGGGCAACCAACTCAGACCACACGTCATCATCTTTGATATCCCATCTAGCTGTGTCGTCTCCTGCCGCCCGCTCCCTGAATGCCTGGTCATAGGAGAGTGCCACCGCCTCTCCAGACATGGCTTCAGCCTTTAGGATGATAAGTAGGTAGTTGGTCAGGTGCCAACCCCTGTCAGGGTAACTAGCGACTATAATACCCATGTAAGTGGTGTATGCAGTGAGCCAATTACGAAAGGTACGCTCAACACTCACTTTTTTATCTTTTTTCCTCTGCTCGGCGGATTTAGATTTTAGGCATGTCGAAGAGGCTGGGGATAGCAGATCAAACAAATCCACGAACTCCCCATTAAGGATGCGTTCCCGCCTGTGTCTCCGGTTGCGGTGCCGCCAGACCCAGTGCGGCAGCCCTGGGGCGTGGGGGCTTGTAACCCAATAGCCTTTGATGCTCCCTCCCCGTTCACCATCAGTGGAGCTGGACCTACCTGAGGAACTAGATGATCCAGAAGAGTCCCTCTTGGACTTGTGGCCCCTCCTCCTGGATTTGCGGTGTTTCCTCCCGCGATGACGCAATCTGTGCGACTCAGGGCTCTTTTTACTCTTGTACCTGTCAGAGAAGCTGGAACGGGGGGACCTACCTCTGCGCCTGGTGGATGCGGATGATGAACGTGACCCACCTACCTGAGCACGGCGGTTAGCGGAGCTGCTACTGCGCCCTCGCCTGCGGCCGTGAGGTGACCCCGAGCTCCCTCTGCGCGAATCCCGCCGCTACAGGCGGCGCCTCAGCCGGGCAATGGTCCTGTCCTTACTGTCTCCACGCACCGAGTGCGAGAGACTGCTACTAAGGGAGGAGCGGGTAGAGGAGGAGCTCTCTGTATGTCTCGGCTTCGCAGCCGACCCCCTGCCGGCGCGGCTTGCCAAGGCTTATGGACCCAGAAGACCCTCTAGGTGCCGCTGCCCTCTTGGGGGCGGTCTTCTTGGGTTTGGGCTACTCCTCCCTGGTCGCACGCGCCTTTCACTGTCCAGTCGCCTGTCTCTGGGCAGGCTTGGTGGGCGCACCCCTTACGGTGCCCCTTCTGGTGCGGGGAGAAGCAGCCTGACGCTTTGGTGGCATGGTGTGGGGCTAATAGAGTGGGGTATGCTAGGGAATCCGTAGAAAAGGGGGGGCAATGATTGGTAGGAAATGCTCGCTATTAATTTGCAAACACACGCTAGTGATAAAGGTAAGGGTACAATTAATGGGAGGGGAGGAGATAAGGCAAGAACTGAGTCGCAGCAGGAATCGCAACTGAAGGCTGCAAAATAAAGCAAGCAATAGTTTAGAAAATCACTGCACAGATTTCAGTTGAGGTCCATGGGCAGTCTCCCCTCGTCGATAATGAGCGCGATGCCTGCTGTCCGCTGCACCTGCTGGCAAGCCATGATGGTGAGATGTAAAACCAATACGTACCTAATGAGGCCATAGGTGTGCCTGAGGACCACCGAGGCATGACCGCCGCCATGCAGCCAGATCCAGGATGGCCGCCGCCATGCAGCCACCGGCACAATGGCTGCCGCCACGTGGTCGCCATTGAAATGGCTGCAGGCATGGAGCCACCACCAAGCAGGCCCTGCACGCCCCCAACAGGGACCAGTCCTACAGCGGCTTGGCAGGGCCCCGTGATGCGGACCCCCCGCCACACAGTTTAAGGGGGGGTGGGGCAAGCAGAGGCCCACACTGTCCCCCAGGACCACACTGTCCCCCAGGACCATCTGGGGGAGCGGGTATGCCTGCTGGCTGCAGAGGTCCCCCCCCCCGCTGACCAGGGGAGGTTCCAGGGCCGCCGGAGGCCCGATTAGGCCACGGCACACGGCAGAGCCTCCCCGAGGCCCAGCCAGGCCTCCCTGAGGCCTAGCTAGGCCTCCAGAGCCGGGGGAGGCCGCGTGGCCCCCCCCGGCGATCGTGGGGGCAGCGGGAAGGCCCCTGCCGCCCAGGGGAGGCTCCAGGGCCGCCGGAGGTCCGACTAGGCCGCGGAACACGGCGGAGTCTCCCCAAGGCCCAGCCAGGCCTCCCAAAATGCAGCGGGCCTCCCTGTGGCCTAAAAAGGCCGCTCCAGATCTGATGCTGATGGGGCCGCTCCAGATCTAGGGTTGCGCATGTCCACGCAAAGGGCGCCCCCCGTTTTAAGCGGGGAGCGCTCATTGTGTACATACCCTGAGTGCATGTGTAAAAACTAGGCTGCTGTTTACTCCTGTGTCTACCACTTCCATGCCATTCCTTGCTTGCTATGGGTCAATTTTTATAAATTACACGCAACAATGACTCTGTCATTAACTTAAATATAGTTAAGAGTTCTTCGTAGTATTTAACTTATATCCCATTTATTTTCTTTCTTCTTTTCATTTCCATCATTTGACCAGTAGGTGTTGCTCTGGATATCTAAGATGAAATTGCAAGGAATGTTTAGTTTCGTAGAGATGCTGTAGGAACTAAGAAACAAGCAGGCTGCCTTCTGTTGTTATTATTATTTGTAAGAAAGCGGGAGAATTTGAAAAATATATATGCATGAATGAGCAGACACCCTAATCCATAGATGGCCTATGTGCATGCAAAAATGTGCTTCTGTGCACATGTTCCTAACTTGTCTGCATTTTTGTGTATGCAAATGGATGCTAGGTGCAAGATTCTAGCTGTGGGGTGTGTGTGCATAGAGCTGTTATATCTATGATAGTGTTGGCCAGCTGTTTGGGACCCGGACAGTTGAGACTGGGTTCAGATTCCCCTACTTTGGCTAATGGGTTATCTCTCCCAGCCGTACCTTGAAATCACAGAATCACAGAATTGTAGAGTTGGAAGGGACCATGACGGTCATCTAGTTGAAACCCCTGCAATGCAGGAATTCTTTTGCCCGACATGGGATTTGAACCCACAACCCTGGCATGAAGAGTCTAATGCTCTACTGACTGACCTATCCCAGGATTGAATTTAGGACCTTCTGTATGCAAAGCAGATGCTCTACCACTGAGCTAAAATCTTTCCTTTAAAAGTACCCAAGAGCTTTTCAGTTTCTTTAGTGCAATTAACTGGGATTAAAACTTCATGCTTTGCTAGCACAGCTGTTTAAAGGATTGGGCTTTAAGGGGCTTGGTATAAGTACATCTGTGGTTCCCTTGTTGCCCTTGAGCTGATGTAATCAGCAATTGCAGCATTCTGCACTAACTGCAGCTTCTGGATCAAGCACAAGGGAAGCCCCACATAGAGCGCATTGCAGTGATCCAGTCGTGAAGTAACCAACGTGTTAACTACTGTGGCAAGGCTTTCCCCTTGCACTGGCAGCTGTTGACACAAAGGTGGTATTAAGCTATCTATAATCTGCTATACCACCACAGTTTCTCCTTCTGATGGTGCAGAAGTTTAAAGTGATTCTATTTCTGGCCAGCTAGCTCACTGGAGTCCATTAACTTGCTCCCTTTTAGGATAATTCCCTATCATGGGACAATCAGAGACCTCATCCCTGCTGTCTTCTGTTCCTGCCTTCCCCATCTTGGTGCCCTCTGGATGTTTTGTACAACATCTCCTATCAGCCCCAGCCAGCATGGCCAGGGATAATGGGATCAGTAGTCCAATCCTTCTGGAAAGCATGAGGTTGGAGAAGGCTGTTCTAGTTCCCATACAGTAGCTTTTGCAGTTCTCATAGAGCAGGTTTTGCTGGAATGACCAAAGATCAAGTACAGGCCTTGATTTCATCTGGCTTAGTTTAGTACAGTTTTATTTGGGCACCATTGAGTATTACTCACTTCTCAGGCCCCTGAATATGAACTCTTATGTGAGATTATTCTGTTTGCAGAGAAGCATACAGTGGTACCTTGGTTCTCAAACTTAATCCGTTCCGGAAGTCCATTCCAAAACCAAAGCGTTCCAAAACCAAGGCACGCTTTCCCATAGAAAGTAATGCAAAATGGATTAATCCATTCCAGACTTTTAAAAACAACCCCTAAAACAGCGATTTAACATGAATTTTACTATATAACGAGACCACTGATCCATAAAATGAAAGCAATAATCAATGTACTATACTATAAAATAAATAAGGCAGTATTGTAGATGATAAAAAAAAAATTTCTTACCTGCACTGATGATAGTCATTGTTTGGATGTGGAAGGGGCTTTTATCCATTTCCACAGTCAATCAATCAATCAATCAATCAATCAATCAATCAATCAGTAGCTGAACTGGGTTCCACACAGTCACAAAAACAAATTAACTGAAAAAGCCTCAAAAACTAAATAGCAAAATAAATAGCAAAAACAAAAGCGCCAAACTCAATCCATTCTGGAAGTCCATTTGACTTCTGAAATGTTTGAAAACCGAGGCACAGCTTCTGATTGGTGCAGGCGCCCTGGAAACAATAGCAGACAGCCGCATCGGACATTCAGCTTCTGAAAAACGTTCAAAAACCAGAACACTTACTTCCAGGTTTTCGGTGTTTGGGAACCAAGGTGTTTGAGAACCAAGGCATCACTGTACATAGATTGTATGGACAAGAAAGACAAGAGGAAAGAGACATGCCATTCCAAAGCTGTGCTTGCTTTGGCAATTCAGACCTCTTGAATAAAACTATAAGAAATACCAGTCTGATAAAGCATTTTTATTTACAGTACAATTTTATAAAAAATAATTTCAATAATGTTAGTACAAAATCAATTTACAATATAGTACAGCTGTATCCATTCCAAACAAGAAAATTACAATTATCTGAATGCTAGGTTGGTTTCCAGTATAAATAATATCTTGGACACGGCACTAGCTTTATTAAGGTGTACATATCAGTTGCAACAAAAAACAAAACAAAACAGCAAACGTTACTTCAATACTCTTATATGGTACATCTGTAAAATTCACATTACTAATATAAAATCTACAAACAGAGGATATCCAGAAGACAGCATATTAGCTCTGCAGAAAAAGAGCTCCAGCCATTTGTTTGCATATATTTACTTAAGGAAAGTTATTGAGCCAAAATCTGTCCTTGGATTATCATGAATGACACCTATTTGCTATGAGTGAGAACAGCTTCTGCATAGACTGTTTTCCAATATAATTATTGAATAATTTCGCAAACTACTTTTGATTATGTTTTAACTTTTGCTTGCTGAGACAACATTTCATCCACACCTCAGTTTAGAGCTGCTTGCTTACAGTACTAACTCATCATGAGATATATTTAAGAGCACATAGTATGGCTGCCATATGGAAGCCATTTTAAATTGTTCCTTGTGGCAGCTGTTTCTGTGCCCCAGAGAATGAGGTTCCTTGTGGCGAGAAGGCCTCCCACTGACTTAGTAACTACTTGTTCTAGCAGCAGATAATGTCTGCTATCTTCTAACCGTCTCTCAGTGCTACTCATCCCCTTACCCTCCCTCTGGCACAACTTTTTTCCTTCTTGGACTCAGAACAACAGAGGAGAGTGGGAAAATATTAGAGTGATGTAGTTGTAGCTGCTACAGTCACTTGGAGGCTTTTTGCCATGCTGAGCCTTATCCAAGGGTTCCTGTGTGGACTAGGCTGAAGTGGCACCTCATGAATTAAGCATTCCCACCCCCCCACCCCCATATCACTGCTTGTCTATTGAGTTATAAAGCAACTTCCCTGTGGAAGCTCTTTGTATGACCAGATCCTTAAACATTCAGGCTTCCTAGATTTTCTGCATTTGATGTCTTTACATGGACTTTTGAAGGGCATCTGTTCAGGGCCCAAAAACATACTGAGCTCCTCCATGAGGCAGAAGCTCTGTAACCCCCCACCCAACTAAGTTGCCACGAATGTTACAAGCCTCTTCTCCAGCTTGTCTTGTTATCTCTTTGCCGCTGAGGACTCTGTTCCAAATATTAAAGCCAGTTATTTTCCCAGAGAAAGCTAAAGATTCATCGAGACTGCCTCCATCACAGCAGCGATTCTTTTCTTGGCCAATCTTCAAAATCCCACCATCTGGAACGATGTGGTCCTCAGCAATTTCTGTGGAGGCAGCCACCACCTTCCCGTTTACCCACAGTGAAATACTTCCATTAACTGTGCTCCAAATGCCACAAAGGTGAATCCACCGTCCAGAAGAGACGACATGTTGGGCGATGACCTTGTTGTTGTCATTGCTTACAGCAAGAACAGCTGAATCATTGCTCAGATACAACTGAATTTCATGGGGATTTATCTTTGTTCCATAGGAGAATACAATAGTTTTGTCTAGAATTTCCGTCATTTTAACCCATGTGCAGACAGTGAAGGAGTAGAGCACCATTGTGGAAGTTGGGTGAACACTCACATATATCTTTTTGGAGCGCATTGGGAATAAAAGGGCCATCTCACAACCTGCAAAAATAACGGAATGATGTTATCATCAACCAGTTAAGTTACAACCAAAGTAATTATAAGAGTGTCATTCCTTAGGGAACCAAAACGGCACCATCCATACATCTCCATATCTACGACCTTGAATGACCTGGAATGCAACCCCAATGCAAACTGGGAGTTGCTTGTATGAAGTTCTGTTTATGGTTTTTTTTTTTTTAAAAAAAAGGACATATATTCCACCACTGAATTTGGGGGATTTTAAAAATGGATTTTCACCAAAATTCCAGTTTGAAAGTTTTAGTTTTCCAAAACTAAGGTTCTTCTGAAAGCCCACAATAGAAGGAAGCAAGATTTTAGGACAGACAGTGGAAGATGGAAAAGATTTATTGCAGTTGTGGATTGTGTTCTTGACATTTTGATCAGGGCATCTTTTTTTAAACGAGTGTCCATAAAACCTTTATAGGATCAGCACATCATTAGATGCTTTGTTTAGGGCACTTTTATTGTATGTTATTTCCTGTTTGGGATTACTTGTATTACACCAAATAAACAGTAGTATTACACAGAAAGAGTGTAATACCTCAAAAAACACATAGAAAAGGCACCTTGCAAATATCACCTTACAATGTTGAAAGTAGTCCTCAAGAACTGCATGTTATTTGATGGGATATAAGTGACCAAAGAACAAATTCAAAAGAAAATGAGGGCTATCCTGGCCCCAACTCTTCAAGCACTGATGGCCAAACTTGGCCCTGCAGCTGTTTTTGGACTACAACTCCCATCATCCCTAGGTAACAGGACCAGTGGCCAGGAATGATAGGAATTGTAGTCCCCAAAAGCTGGAGGGCCAAGTTTGGCCATCAGTGTATTATGGGACTGGTGGTGGTCAATCATAGAAATGCTCTAATAAATACAGAAGTAAAGAGATCACAGGATTTTTTGGAGGGGACATATTATTGTATGAGCAATGAGCTATGTATGAGCAATGAACATTTGTATATCAAGTTCCTAGAGCTAAAATGCATCTTGAAATCACAGCTGTAATAACCGGGCCAGTCACGTGCTTTTGGCTTTGAGTGTGTTAACAACCTTTTGACCACTGAGAAGTGGGGCATTAGGACATGTTTCTGTGGGGACTCTTCTTTAAAGAGAGCAGAGCTGTGTGCAGAGATATGGCTTTTTAATTAGCAGGATTTCTGGCTTTATTATCAAGGGGTAGCCAAAATTAAAACCAGCTTCATAAGACACCAGCAACAGTGTGATCAGAAAAACCCCTTAAGAGTCAACCTGGCAGGAATCCACAATACACAAGAAATCAAAACCAGTTGTTGAAAACTCTTTTAGAAAAGATTTCCAGAGGGATCTGTGGGGTATTTCAAAAATACACTCTTCTTGTTCTTAATCATATTACGACTTTCCTTCCTCCTCCTATCAAAACATATGGAATGAAATTCTGTCTGTAGTCAGTCTGTTGTGAATTAAGAGCAGGTCCTGTGAATTTGGCTGAGTTATTCTGGACTTCACACTGACTTCATCAGTTGGGCAAAAATGCAGAAAGGAATCCAGCCAAAGTTAAGAGTTTTTATGTCCCGTTAATTTCTGTGGGCTTGAGGCCAGGACTGCACATTGCAGCTGACATGCGGCTGCCGTAGAAAACAGAAATCCCGAATCTCCCCCTCCTCCTCCTTTCTCCTCTATAATGTCTAATAATGTGAAACATGTGTGACATCATTGCATTGTGAGTTACCCCACCTCTCAAGCAGCAGCCAATGAAGTGGAGTGGGAGCAACCTTGCAAGGTGATGTTGCGTCATATATTTTGCATTACCAAATGTTACAAAGGAGAAGGGAAGGGGAGATACAGGATCGCCCTTAAAAAAGCAGGCACACATCAGCCACGCCAGTTAGTTGCGGCGTAACTTTCCCATTGAAGTCCACAAGCGTTAAATGTGCTTACCTTTGGCTGGATCATACCTGTATGATTGTTACTCTTAAGTATAGTGAAAATGAGTGGTTTCACCTTTATTTCACAGCTGCAAAGGTTTGCAAAAGAAATGTTAGTCTGATGCCTCCATCTTTAAGCAACTCAGAATGCTGATCCAGGGAAAAGTGTCAAAGGGCCAATAAGAATTTCTTAGAGGTCCTTGGGAATTGCTCTGTT
This sequence comes from Podarcis cretensis, assembly GCF_951804945.1. Taxonomy (NCBI): domain Eukaryota; kingdom Metazoa; phylum Chordata; class Lepidosauria; order Squamata; family Lacertidae; genus Podarcis; species Podarcis cretensis. Next base: position 81,116,260 of record NC_137174.1, on the reverse strand, counting down.
CAAAGCAGAAACTGGTGCATGCAAAAATGCATTTTAACCACTATATTTTAATTTGGCCTTATATTTTGAAAGTCAGTGTGCACCAGTCTGTGCTACAGGGTACTTTCCCTGCACCCCACCCCTCCACCAAAATGTGCTCTCTCTCTCTCTCTCTCTCTCTCTCTCTCTCTCTCTCTCTCAAATTAAAAAAACAAACAAACACTTTTTCCTTATAGTTTTTTGTTTTAGAAGTTGACTGTAGTTCTTGCAAACTTTCTCTTGAATGTGCAGGAGTCCTTTCTCATACTGCTGCTTTCTATCAATGAGTATAAAAGGAATATCTGTGCAGTGAGATTTTACCTATTTCGACTAATGAATACACAACACATGGTATGGGTTTATTCAGCCATCTGTTTGCTTTTCGGGCCCACTGTAGTCAAATAAAACAAAAGAAACTTTTATGTTTCAGTTTCACAGGCAACTGATGCTTTGGAGGCCAGTGATTGGCACTGCCAACCAAAATCTGCATTTGGCATCATTTACCCCACAGAGCTGCAGGCAACCTTGAACTGTGGTAAATGCTGGTTCTGGGTGGCTAGTTCTAAACGCAGGAGCCATCCTCTCTATATTAACTTAATATTATAAATATCTTCATTTTTCCTTTAGTGGAATATTTCCTTGATTACTTCAGGAATTGATATTCATCTAGGTATTGCCTTAAAAATCCTTGTTGGGTTGTAAATTGGAGCAGAGAAGGATAAGTTCGAAAACTATTTTATGTAAATGGTTATTCTATTCATCGTAACATGAGTCATGACATACATAATGGTGACTTCTGCCCAAGCACTTGAATGGTGCTGGTATTTCAAAGAAAAGTTGCAGGGGATTTTTTGTGATGGATCGCTGTGCAGTTGGGCTGCACAGGGTGAAAGCTATTCCGCCTTCCTGAACCCCTGTGGAGAATCTGTTTATGCCCTGAAGCATGAGAATTGATGAATAGCGTGTTGACATAATCAGTGAGCTCACGGGGTCAAGTTTTGTTCATAAATAGCCTCTGAGGAATGCTGCGAAGGAGGCAGCAGGTAGGTTGCTGAGAAGAGGAAGGAAAAGAAGGGACCAAAATGGAATGGAGTAAGAGGGGTTTTTTTGTGGATTATTGTTCTTATTCTTGCAAACACAAGGGGAAGTCTGTAGCTGGAAGCCAGGAGTCAAGAAGACATTAAGGCCTTGGAAATGTGTAGGCTGTAGACCAGTACAGTGGTACCTCAGGTTAAGTACTTAATTCGTTCCAGAGGTCTGTTCTTAACCTGAAACTGTTCTTAGCCTGAAGACCACTTTAGTTAATGGGGCCTCCTGCTGCTGCCGTGCCAACGGAGACCGATTTCTGTTCTTATCCTGAAGCAAAGTTCTTAACCTGAAGCACTATTTCTGGGTTAGCGGAGTGTGTAACTTGAAACGTATGTAACCTGAAGCGTATGTAACCCGAGGTACCACTGTACAGGAGTCTTTCTGTTGGTCAAATATAGGAAATGATGTTGCCTTTGGCACCATCCAGTATTATGCTAGCTATAGTCTCCTTGTTAGGCATCCTGTAAATGGGTTTTATGCTGTGTGTTCGTGTTCTTTGGTTGCCATATTGCACAATCTGGGGATCTGCTAAAGACAGACTGCTCCCACACAATATGCCTTCATCTCAGGCTTCACAATAATGCTTCCCCTTGTATAATCAAAGCATGGATTGCTGCTATTTAACAAGAGTTGCTTAAACACAGTTGTTTGGGAATGGATGTGAAGTTTATTAACTAACATCGCCAATAGAGTTTAACTTACCAAATGGCAACAAGAGCTGTGTGGTCCTTTTTTGGGCTTCTTTCAGTTCAGCTTTGGTTTCCTGCAGTTCTTGCCATAGCGAATTCAGGATGGAACCGCCCCCACTTGCCATGTCTCTGGATCGGTCTCTCTGCAGAAAGCCCCTCTGCTGCGCATCCACCTCAGCTCCCCTCTGCCAAGTGTGCTCAATGTGACCCAGCCTGCTGGACATGTTTTGGCTCAGCTGCAGAATCTCTTTGAGGATCTTCCCTTCCACAGATACAGGAGGCACCCCGGGAAAGTCCTCAGTTTGCCTGCTGCTTTTTGCCAGCATCTGGCCCATTTGGCTCACAATTTGGGAGGCAGCTTTCTCTGTGGAAGTGGTGCACGTGCCAGCCAAGGTCTGCACTAACTGGAGCATCTCCCCTCTCACCGCTTGCAGCTCCACCTTAAGGATTTCATCGAGGGAGTGGAGCAGCATATTCTCTTTCATCTGGGAGTTCTCAAGCATGATGAAGAGTTTGTCCCATTCTGTGTGTTCTCGCTGGCAGTCGCACGAAATACCTAGAGCAGAATAAACACAGCGGCTGTTAAATCTATGTTTCTGTGCTGTGGGTTATTTTTTTCCTTGAGCAAAGTTGTCTTTTAAATAAGTCTTTTGGAGCACACTGTTTTCGGTGTGCTTCAAAACTTCCCACTGCTTTCTTTCCCCAGAAGACAAGGGTATGACTTGTTCAAATAGTACTGGTGGTGTTATGTGGCCGACCTTAGCATTGTAAAAGGGAACTAGAGAAAAGAACACAGGCGTCTGCCTTCTTATACTTATAAAGATCTTGTAATCACCATGCTTTTGGTTAGCTGGCTACAGCTTTTACAACAGTGCAAGCATAAGAAACATGAACTCTGAATGTCCTTTCCTTCGATGGCTACAGAAACAGCTAGCTTGCAAGACTTAGACAAAATAGGCAAAAGAACTACTTACTTTCTTCCGTTGCAGGAATTACACTTTCAACTTCATTGTCAAAATTGAAGAAAAAGAGGTCATCGTACTCATCCTGGTTCTGACTAGATGAGGGAGACCAGAGAGCAAAAAACAGGATCACAAAGGAAAGCATTTCTTTCAATTAGGATTCCCCAGCTGTTTCCTTGAAAGTCTCAGCGTGTCCCTGAATGAAAAGGGCTCTAATAGGAAACCGAGCAGAGATGATTCTAAGAGAGGGAGTTGCAGAAAGCCCTTAAATAATACTCTGAGAGTGCCTGAACCTGAATGAATGAGTAATGCTAGTGCTAGTGCTGTAATCGGAGTGCTTCTGGTTATTATTAATTTTTTTTTTTTTTTGGATGGGAGTTGTGGGGAGGAGAAGGGGGTGGGGGGTGGGAGGTTGCACAATCCTGAACCTTAAAAGTTTGAAATGTGGCTGGATTACCTAGCAGTGTAAAGGGAGAAATCATGGGGAAAACTCCTATTACGAATTGCAAAGCTCCTTGGAAACTAGTTTTTCTTGAAAAATATTCTGAAGGATGAAAAGCCAAGAAAACAAATAAATTGTGAATTTGCTGAAATGAAGAGAGACTGGGATTTCAAGCTATGATTTGAAAACATTTTAGAGTACATTCCAAGTTACAATCCTCTTTTTTTTTTTTAAAGAAGATTTTGCATAACTTTGAAGTTTCCCAAATTGAAGTGTACTGGGTTGGCTTTTTTAATGCAGTAATTTAAATATGTCTTAATAATAATAATAATAATCAGTGATGCATTGGGTTGGACTAAGACCCCTTTTTCTATATAAAATTGCAGCTGCTCACTGCAATAATAATAATAATAATAATAATAATAATAATAATACTTACACCCCACCTATCTGACTGGGTTTTCCCAGCAATTATCACCAGTTGAACATATTCTTCATCCCCCCTAAGACTGGCAATCAGCTGTCCATCATAGGATCATGAAATCATAGAATTCTAGAGTTGGAAAGGATCCTGAGGACCATCTCGTCCAACGCCCTGCAATGCAAGAATATGCTGCTATTCCAGGGATCAAATCTTCAACCTTGGTGTTATCAGCACCACGTTCTAACCAACTGAGTTAACCAGGCTCCTAAATCATGGATAAATTGGGAACTAGGATGGGCTGCTGCTAACAAAGTGCCAGGCGCTGGATGTGTTCCTCTCCTCGCCACCCTTGCCAGTAGCATTCTTTTCTGCATGCTGATCTTCCTTGAGAAGACTTGCTCAAGGAAGCCTTGACATCTACCCACAGAGATGCATTGCTGGACCTAGACAGTAGTCTGCAGGTGGCTTTAGATTATAACCCTGATTTTGCTAACACTCACAACAGCCCTGCAAGATGGATCACAGGGCTTCCTGGTTTGCAGATGGAATGCTTAGGCTCTAAGATGTCCCTTGTTCAAGGGCACCCTCAATCTATGTAGCTGGTTAAGCTGGAATTTGGGGAACAGAAATTCAAAATGTATGATCAAAGTGAACATTTGATCCACTATACTAGAACTATTCAAGAAGGGGAGCCTTCTCTAGAGACTGAAACTGTCTGTGACAGCTTCCAATTTATACTTAGTCACCTGTATGATATATTAGTCTACTGACTAATATACTTTAAAAGAACCCATGTCTATTCTATGAGAATCAGGATATCCCTGCTAGAAAGCAGTGGCAGACTTTTGGGCTCTCAAATTTCAGAAGCACCCTGCGCGGCACTAGAATTTGGCACTCCCCAACCTCTTGAACTCCATTCTACAGCATTGCTTTAGCTGCCCCTGCAGTGTGACACCCAGTGTGACCAGTTGCACTACCCTAAAGTCACTTCTGCAGAAAGGTGCACAGTCTCAGATGTGGGGGCACTAATGGAAAGACTTAAGTGGGAATTAATGACCCATTGTCCTTAATGACTCATACCACTGATGCTGGAGAACTAGATGAGAGAGGAGTTGTGTGGTTTACACACATGCAAAATACAGACCCAAGCTGCCACCCGCCCTCTCTCAGTAATGTTCAATGAAATGAAATATGCAAAACGATACTACTGTGCTGAAGATTTTCCTGCCCCTGCAGGCGCAACCACCAATGAAGAAGAGACGGGGGGGGGGGAGCTTGCAGTATAGTGATGACAAGTTACGTGTTCAGTAGACATTACTGGAAGGCAGAGAGAGGATCAGAAGATATGAGGCTGCTGTTTTTGAGCTGTTGCATGACTTCTAGCCTGCATAGCTTTGGCTCAGCATACATTATTACAGGCCCATGTAAATACAGCCTTTCTCCAACTATGCAGAACTGTGCCATTTAGCTAACATATGAATTGGCCTCCAGATCTGCCAGTCAGGGTTTTCAAATGTGGAAATGTTCATTGATTTCCTCCTACTTTGTTCATTATGAATTGGCTGTGGTTTCGGTGTATCTGTAAGCTGCATTGTGCACAGTCTTTTGTGGAATAGGGGAGTACAATTTAAGAAGGATATTGATCAGCTGGATCATGTGCAGAGCAGGGCAACCCAGATGATCAAGGGTCTGGAAACCGAGCCTTATGAAGAACAGTTGAGGGAGTTGGGTATGTTTAGCCTGGAGGAGAGGAGACTGAGAGCAGATATAATAGCTATCTCCAAGTGTCTGAAGGGCTGTCACATGGAAGATGGAGCAAGCTGGTTTTCTCCTACTCCAGAGGCTAGGACCTGAACCAATGTCTTCAAGTTACAATAAATGAGATTCTGACTAAACATCAGGAAGAACTTCCTGACAGCAAGAGCTGTTCGGCAGTGGAACAGACTCCCATGAGAGGTGGTGGACTTTCCTTCCTTGGAGGTTTTTAAGCAGAGGTTGGATGGCCGTCAGTCATGGATGATTTAGTTGAGATTCCTGCATTGCAGGGGGCTGGACTAAATGACCCTCAGTTTCCCTTCCCACTCTACAATTCTATAATCATCATCAGAGAATAGATGCTTCCTACTGTGTGGGAATGTTTTGTTCTTTAGTAAAAATACACAGGTTATAACCGTTAGCTCTACTCGGAACAGACCCATTGAAATGAATGGACTTAAGTTAGTGATGTCCAGTATTTTCAGTGGGGCTGTGCTGATTAAAAATAACACTGGATATGAACCCATGAGTGCAATATATATGCTCCTTGTGTCACTTTTGAATTGTGCAAAGAGACGAGGAACATAATGCATAGTTCTGAGAGAGATAGAAATCTAAAGTGAGAAGCTGCCTCAAAGTACTCTTGTTCACCTGTTAGAAGAGCCATAGGATTAAAGGGTAGCTAGGGGCTCTCAATCGCAGGAAAGAGCCTCCACGTTTACAGCACGGTCTCCCTTCAGACCTTCGCTCAACACATGGAGATCGGAGAGCTGGATGCAGAACTGGGCAGTCGTGCGCAGTGTTGGGCGTGGAGCCATCAGCGCAACTCTTTAATTATCTGGCGTCCCTTCACATGGATAACATATGAAACAGGCTCCAAAAGACCTAGCAGTTCCCTGTAGGTATCTAGCCATTTCTGTTACAAAACTCAGTTCTTTCCAACTGTGGCCTCATGCTTTCATAATTCACGAACATGATATGGGTGACTGCTTTGCCAGAACCTTTATCAATGTCGATCATCTATGCTGTGACTGATAAACATCTTGCCAGAATACACAGTAGTGGTAGTATGTCGGGTCAACAACAGGGCAAGATTTGGTCATCTGAAAGTACTTTGTACACAGCAGCATCAAAAGAAAGCTTCCAAAAGATGGGCTAGGGGAGCAAGAGATGCTTCCTTTTTATGTTCATAATTCATGCCAAACAATTCCCCCCCGGAAGAATCCATTGGTCAACTTTTCCCTCACACCTTTTAATTCACAAGGACTCAACTGCATTCCAAGGTTTATATCTGAAGGCACCTCTGGATTTAAGAATGAACATCTGCTCACATCCTTTTTTAAAAAAGAAGAAGTCAATTTGGAAATCCCAGGTTCATGCTCACTTCTTTTCTATTAGTAGTAAGTATGAAATATATCATTAGCTCTAAATCACTACGGAGGCTTAACAAACATGGGTGAGTAATGATGATGTCAGGCTTCTTATCCCAGAGAGCCCCTCTGGAATTATTCTGGTATTGTGAAGAAAAAATGGATACCTAATTTAGATAGTTAAAACAGGAGTGGACTGGTTCATGGAGGCCTGATAAGTTAAGGCATGGAGCTCTTTCATTAAAACACAAAACCCAGTAGGAGTGTTGGTTCTGCTGTCTCACTGGGAGCTTACTTAATTGGAGGCATCCTTCATCTGGTCCAGTCACTGCATTGGCAATAGTGACTGACTTGCTGTGAAGCGGGAAAAAGTTGTGTGATAGCCATCAGGCCTATGAGGAAATCCTTCCTGATCTGCTGCTGACTCAGACATTCCTACACTTAAAAGACTGATGATGCTGTTCATTTTCCCATGGGGGCATGGATCCAAAGTGGAAGAGGACAAGGGTGAGAAGTTACTCGTCATGCAGTGCAAGTTTCTTCAGAATGATGCAGTGTGCACAATTTTGTTTGTAACAGATGATTGATGTAGGGTGTACACGAAATATCTAAAGCAGGCATTTGAATCATAGTTAGGAACATGGTCCAGCATCCTGTTTCTAATGGTGGCCACCAGCTAGAGTTTTCCAGGAATCTAGCAAGCAAAGCATGAAGGCAATCTCCTTCCTCCACTATTTGGCACCTGACAACTGGCATTCATGGCTATCTTGGCTGTGAGTTCTGGGAGACCTGCTTCCTGCTTTTCTGGCCTTTTCCTTCATGGCCATGGAGGGTGTGGCCCTGATTGACTCCAACTACACAAGTCAAGGCTGTTAAAGAGGCCAGAGACCATCTTTGTTGTCTCTTGGTGGAGACCCAGGTCATCAAGCCTGAGCTTCCTCAGCCACCCCCACCATGAACTGGTATTGGCAGGATTGGCAGCAACAGCAGCAAATATGTTCTACACTTATGACAATGTATTATTCTCTTGCTAACTATGTTGTTTTAAATGTGCATTTCATATTTGATTTCCTGTAGTAACGTGTTCTTTTTAAATGTTAAAGATAATTTGGTTTACTTTGCTGCATTAAATATGCATTCCATAGTTGACCTTTGTAATGTTTAGTTTTGAAATCTTTAAGGTAATACTTTAGTTTCCTGTTAATTGTGTTGGTTTGAATGTATACTTTATATTTTACTTTCTTCATTAATGTTTTACTCTGGATTGTTTTATTTGATGCTTTAATGTAGGTTGTTAACCGCTTTGAGATTTTTCTTTTAAAAAAATAAATAAATACGTAAAGGAATGAAAACAACAATGACAACAACAACGACTGCCGCTGAATGTGGAGGTACTACTTAGATACCCTTCTCAATGTGTTATATTTAATTCTAATCATCTGGTGAATGAGTTGTGTCAGGTTCCTAGGAACAGATACCATCTTGAAGAAACACATTCTTGAGTTGCTGGTCACCATTGACCCCAAAATGAACATAGGGTGTAATTCACCATTATGCTATTATGATTGGTCTGTCAGTGCAAGCATTTCTGGTTGTCAGATGAAATGATCTTCTGCCTCCTCCAAGAGCTTCATGACCCCCAAGAGCTAATATGGGAGAGAAGCTGGGGGGGGGGCATTGTGCTAGTGGGACTTGATATGCTGGCTCCTGCTGGTGCAACTGTTCCAGGGATGCCCAAACATTTTTCAAAGAGAACCAGATTTGATGAAGTGAACATGCGTGAGTTGTTGAGCTTCTTTTAGGATTGAAGTTGTTCAGCTTTTTTTTTTTTTTTCACCCCGAAACAGACTTTGGACATGCCTGGTTTAGTTGAATCTGTCCCGGGGAATCCATGTCCCTTTGCTAATAGGGCTAGAAAAAATGGGGAGGGGGGTGGTACTCTGCTAATGCATCCCATCAGTGCAGGATTTCTGCCTGTGCAAATAGACTTTTTCCCTTCTCTTCCCCCTGCACGTCTCCTTGCCCTCCCAAAATCTGCTCGAGAGGGTTGAGGGAGCCCCTAGAATAGATTTAAGGGATGGAGAAGAGAGGGGAAATATTTTGTTATGCAAGCAGAAATCCTTGCATTAGTACCACATTGGTTGCCTTAACACTACATTGAATTCTACCCTATAACTTATGCCAGCAACGTATGTTGCTGTGTTTCATGCACAAAAAGCTGCTTAAGATAAGAACAAGACACATGATGAGGGACAAATCTGCCACTTGTGCTGCTGGGGCGCTGCTGTTATTTAAACTTATTTTTAGGAAGGCGCTACAGCTTGCCATTACCAGTGGCAGGCTTGAAGAACACATCATTCCCCATTGAGATATTGTGGTTTAGTATCTGTTTAATGAGAAATTGAAGTGTCTGCCATGGGTCCCAGGCACAGAGCCTCATGGTGCAATTCTTTGCATGCTTACTCAGAAGTCCCGTTGAGTTTGGTGAGGCTTACACCCAAATAAGTGGGTTTGGATTGCAGCCTCAGTGGAGCAGGGGTGTCATTCAAAACCCAAAGAAGGCTACTTGAACTGTTCCCCGTGTGTCCCAGGCCAGAAGAAACAGCTGATGGAGAAGACATGCTATCAGCATTTGACATTAACATCTAAGCAATGCAAAACATTGAAAAGGCGCTTTAGGCATCTCTTGCAATAGCACCTTAGTTGAAAAGGTTTTCAACTAATAGCATTAGGACTGAGGCAGGCACAAACATTTCATTGAAGGAGGGATAATCAGGATCTGATTCCATGTCAGTTCTTTAGATGTTTCCAAAAAACATTTGAAGATTTTCCATTTAAATTATGTACATTTTACATGTGTTCTTTCCCTGAAATAGAAAGTTACGTATTCTTCTCACTGCATTTCCCCCTCAAATACACATTTCTCCCTTAAAACACACATTTGGGTGTGTTGTTTTTTTGAACCAAAACTGCTTTACAAACTTTGGGAAAGTGTTCAGTCCAACCGATAGCTTCAATACGCATGTAAGTTTGGGAGCAGTGAATTAGGTCAGTTTGTTTTAAAATGCAAACCAAATAAATTTCTCCTTCATCCATAAACCTAACTCTGATTTGGTCGTGCCTTACAGTATAGACTTTTAGGACAGTTGTGATTTTATTGTTGGAGATGTTGAACTATACATATGGCATTCCAGATGCTGGTAATTACAGGGTGAAGGAATGTCCTAACAGCTGATGTTTCTACTAAACAGTCTGAAACTCTGCTATCATACAACTGATGAGTGACCTGGTTGTCTTCCACGTTAAGAGAGTGAGCAAATTTAAATGAAAGAAAGCATAGGAGATCGGCATACACATTTTTTTCCTGGAAAGTGAATCCATAGGGGCTTTCAGTATGTTTAGAAGATTTAGAGAGTGAAACCATGTAATATAGTGATAGGCAGATGTTTCCCATATGCTGTCAGCATGGAACTTCAATCATTCCAGGCCCAGCTTGTACAATGTTTCATGTTATAGATTTCTCTGTGAAGCCTGGCTTCAAATTAAATCGTGCACGCACATCTTCAAACACACTCTTCAAAACTGTGTGAGAATATTTTTTTTTGTCCTGGCTGTTCTCTTTCATTTTCCATGCTTCAGCAACTCCCTAGTCCCCAGAAATTGCATCCTAACTGGTTGTATTTCAGTTTACCTTTTTGCTAATTTTATACTTTTAAAAACCAAATATTGTTTCCAGACCTCCTTTTAATTTGGTTTTCTAAAAAAAAATAAAAATCCAACAAATGGGGAGGGGGTAGCTAAAATGCATTGGCTTGTCTTACTTTTCATGCTTGTTTAGCAGTAACCTTTGCAGTGGTTTAGTGCTCAATTAAATATCGATACATTTTTTTGAAAATCTAAGCAGCTTGCTTTATGCACAAGGCCATGTTGCCTCGCTTAGCCGCATTCCACATTAGATAATGTTTTGATTTCTTGATGCAATATGTATTATCCTTTTGTTGTGCCATATGTTTCAACACAAACACCAGTTTTCACAAATCTCCTCCCCAGAAATCATGGGTAATAAAATGCCAATTCCATTATTACTTTATCTCTTCGCTTTGAGAGATGTTATGAAGGGAGAGACTTGCTGGCAAGATAGACCATGCTGGCTCTCTCTTATTCTTCCATTCTCGTTTTCTCGACAGGGAACGCAATGTTGCTACGCGTATTACCCTGCTTGTATGAAAAGCAATCGCAGCCAATTAACAGCCACCTGAAGGATCTGGTATCGCTGATGTCTCATCTGGAGCAGCCTGAACAGCAGCACCTTTTACGGCTTTTGCTTATAGTTGCAAAGAAAAAACAACCAGAGGTAACATTTATTAATTCATATTTTTCCACCTTAGTGTAGGTGGCTGTTCATTCAAGGGAGTCTGTAACTTAAATACCTTTTCAGCACAATCAAGTTTCCCATGTTATTAGGACCTCCTCCAGAGAAGCAGGCACAAATATTGTGTTTGCCCGTCCAATGTATTTCCTTGCAAGTAGTGCCCCTTGAACCCTAAACTTTCATTTAGACCTTGCTGAGTTCACAAACAGTTTAGAGATTGGGCACAAAGAGGGGGAAGCAGGAAAATGCACTCTCTCTGGCGGAATTGCAGCTCACTGCACACACCGTGTGACTATGCCCTCACACTGCGAGTGCTGGAATTTGCACACTGGCGTAAACCCTCCCTCTCTCCAGGACTTCACTCTGGTGTGGTAAATATTAGGTGATGCTGCGTTTACTCAGCCTGTTCGCTGCTTGTAATTAACTGTCCAGCTGTAACACTTATTTTGCGCACCTGAGACTATGCACACAAATGTAAACAGATGGCCTTAGAAAGGAGTTTGTGAACTTACAGCCCTGCAGATGTTGCTGGACTACCGTTCCAGCCATCCCTGACCATTGAGCATGCTGGCTGGGGCTGATGGGAGTCGGGGTCCCACAACATCTGGAGCACCACAGGTTTCCCAGCCCTGACTTAGAAGGGTATAAATCATGGGTAGGCAAACTAAGGCCCGGGGGTCGGATCCGGCCCAATCGCCTTCTAAATCTGGCCCGCGGACAGTCTGGGAATCAGCATGTTTTTACATGAGTAGAATGTGTGCTTTTATTTAAAATTCATATCCCCCCCCCAAATATAATCCGGTCCCCCACAAGGTCTGAGGGACAGTTGACCGGCCCCCTGCTGAAAAAGTTTGCTAACCCCTGGTATAAATGGATCCTTGCCCTGGTGGCAGAGTTGGCCATAAAGCCGTTTCTTGCTTTGAAGCCGCATAAGCCCTTGCAAAATTGAAGCAGTAAAAGCTCTTTTTTGCTTTATTAATCTGAGGAAGGTGTGTGTGTATATATATATATAACATATTTATTTATGCAGAAGTTTAACTAAATTTAGATGCATTTGCATAATCTCGAACAATCACATATATTTACATATGTTTACGACAATACTAATTGCATCTTTATAATGACCATCTGCAGCATCCTGCACTGAGTCGGAGGTAGACTGTATAATTCTACAAAAATAAAGGCTTTCCATTCATTTAGTTCTTGCAAGTCGATGAATTGCAGCAAGTATGAATTTGCAGAAGAGAGTTGGGTAAAAGTTCAATGAATTCTACCAAATAAACTGTCACAGGTTTCCAAAATGTTATTGGCCTGATGAGTGATGTTGTCACAATCAGTGTTAATGGAGAATTGAGCCAATTAGGTCCTTCAGTGGATCAGAAGAGATTTAATGGGATGTGCGTAAAAGTATCAGAATGATCAAGATTGACCTTGCTGCCTTCCAGTTTGAGGAGAAAAGGGGCATAAGGGAGCAAGCATGCCTGTCATAATCAAGCCATCTTCTGATTAAAGCTTCTTAATATTTTAAGAATTCCTTACTCATTTATTGTAGTTCAATCTGCAAAGATAAAGGTGTTTTTAAAAGGCTTCAGTAGTTTTTAGAACCAGATTACAGTGAAAATTTGCCCGAATTTGAAGAAGCAAAAAACACACACAACAGAAACATTGAATGTTTCAGATATGGTTCACAAGGATGTTTATGAGATATAGGCATTATAACAAGCTTCAAGGATACCTAGTTTGCAGAGTATAAATTTCAGCAGTCTTTGTAAAAAAAAACAAAAAAAACTTGCAACAGCCAGGAATTTAATATCCACCTTTCAGTATGTACAAGCAGACCTTCTCAAAATATATAGTTGCAGAGGAAATATAACTCCTCCTATAAAAGAGACTTTCCAGCCTGATGAGGCCCATTTTAGCCTTTGTTTGGAGCCTAGGTCATGTGACACCTTTTCAACATAATCTCCATTCTCTTGTTAATATCTCTTTGCGATACTATGGGGACTCTTTGGGATCTGCTCTGTAAAAATGTCATCTGACATTTCAAAAAAACAAAACAAAAATCCACATCAAGCAATTTAAAATTTGAAGCAGCTGTATGGTATAGCATATAAGGAGCTGGACTTGGACAAGGGAGGTCTAGATTCATTCAGAAGCTAATTGGAACATTAGGCACCTTACCATATTTTAGCCTAGCCTACTTCTCTTTCTTTTTTTTAAAATAATTTTTATTCGTTTTTCAAACACATAATAAAAACAAAACAAGACAAACAGAAGAAAAACAAGAAAATCAGAACACACAAAACAATTAAACCAATATAACTTCAAAATCATCATTTCATATCCTTCTTTCTTTTGACTTCCCCATACCTCCCCATCCCTGCATCCTTGTTTAGTGATTCTTTAGCAACCCTTTAGTCAATTGTCTTAATTCCCTTTCATAAAATTTCCTTTAGTTTTTTAGTTACTGCTGCAATCCTCTACCTCTTACCCCCTGACATCTTAACATTCCTCAATTTTGCAATAGTTTTTAAGATATATTTTAAATTTCTTCCAGTCTTCTTCCACTGTCTCCTTCCCCTGGTCGCGGATTCTGCCCGTCATCTCAGCCAGTCCCATAAAGTCCATCACCTTTGTTTGCCATTCTTCCAGAGTAGGTAGTTCTTGCATCTTCCAATACTTTGCCAGTAGAATTCTTGCTGCTGTGGTGGCATACATAAAGAAAATCCTATCCTTCTTTAACACCAATTGGCCAACCATGCCCAAGAGAAAAGCCTCTGGTTTCTTAGGATAAGTCCACCTAAGGACCTTCTTAATTTCATTATAGATCATTTCCCAGAAAGCTTTAACCTTTGGGCAGGTCCACCAAAGGTGGTAAAAAGTGCCTTCAGTCTCATTACATTTCCAACACTTATTGTTAGGCAAGTGATAAATTTTTGCAAGCTTGACTGGGGTCATGTACCACCGATAGATCATTTTCATAATGTTTTCTTTTAAAGCATTACATGCAGTAAATTTAATACCGGTGGTCCATAACTGTTCCCAGTCAGCAAACATAATATCATGACCGATATCTTGTGCCCATTTAATCATAGCTGATTTCACCGTTTCATCCTGTGTATTCCATTTCAACAGCAAGTTATACATTTTTGATAAGTTCTTAGTATTACCCCAATAGCCTAGCCTACTTCTCAGGGCTGTTGTGAGGATGGAATCAAACAGATACCACTATCTTTCAGGATCTAGCAGCAAAGGTCTTTTAAGAAAAAAGGAAGATGTTCGGACCTTTGATTTTGCAGAACTCTTACATAAAAAACCATGTAAACATTGCAAGAATTGTGGGATGTGAAACACAAGAGCAGTCAAGTTCAACATTCCTAGAGTGAACATGTTTATACATGGGGAGGAATGTTTGTCCAGCCAGCAGGTAAACTTCCTGTTTCCTTCTGGGCTAGGGCAGACTTCCTCTGCATGAGACTAGAGGTAGGCGTGGCCTCACCTGTGCAGGTAACGACAAAAGCACAGGGCAGGGCAGCCATCTCTCTCTCTTTGACTACATGCATCGAAGAAGCAACATCTGCTTAGCCAAAGATGCTCTCTTGGCTTCCCAAGACACGACAGAAGGACTGTCTTCTTATGAGATAGTTTCCAGGTATATGTTACCTTTCTAAGCTAAGTCTGCCTTCTGGCATCTGATTGTGAACAGAATCTGAGTAAACTCTTTTTATACTTTTATAGAAGACTGTGTCGTGTCTTATCTTTTATGAGGGAATAAGGGGAAAATACCAGAACAGTTATAGAGGCTTTAGCGAGCCTGAGCAAACGCATCCGCTGTGAATTTAAAAAGGGGGATGTTACTCTGCTAAATTGTGAACTTGTTAACACAAGTTGGAAAGGCTATAATCAAACAATATATCCTCTCCTGCATCCCTGAACATCCCCACAAGAATAGTTCCATCAAGGCATTCCAATTTTCCATACTTTGATTACATTTCTTGGGCCATCAGATGAACAGTGCTGCCCTTTTATTGCAAGTATAGCCTGGTTTGCACTATCGTTCTTGGCTTCAAATAATACGGTTTATTAAGACAGGAGCAAGTATCCGGACTGGGCACTCTCCTCCTCCCTCCATCATACATCTTTTCCTGATTGGTTATGAGCAGTCCAGAGCAATACATAACAGAGACCTCTATCTTATTCCAAGCCAGGTTCTTTGTGTTGATCCCAGAGTGCAACAGGAGGAAGGGAGAAGGCAGGGAAGCTTGACTGGTGCTGGTGCTTTTCCCAGATTCATATGCCATGATTTATGGAGCCTCAAATGATTGTCCAAGCCAGGCAATTGTGTTCTGTTTTGATAGTTGTTACAGTGGTATGATGCTTATTTCTCATATTGCCAAGGTTCTTAGTCCTTGCTGTTGTGAATCTGTGTCCTTTCATTGCGGCATATGGACTGACACTGATTTAAGCCAGCACAGAGTCTGGCTCCTTAATTTCATTCTTTGCTCTAGGCATCAGACCTAGGTTTTAAAGGATTCCTTGGGGACCATGGGATTTTCTGTTATTCCTTCATTTACTGTGTCATCGGATAATTCCAACTTCTTTTAAATCAATAAAACTTCATACTAGTCTAAGGGGAGAAACTTGAGAATTTTCTATGTTTTTCTTCTTCTTCTTCTTTTAAACACACCAAAGGATTTCCTTAATTATGAAATGCTACATCTATGAATGTATAACCTCAGGCAGCAGTCTACTCCATATGCCTTGTGCTGAGCTGAACTTGCAATGACTTCTTGGATAATTCTCTATAAAGAGAATAATACGCAGAACGTTTTTGCAAAATTAACATTTCTATTTCCTTCTGCCTCTTTCTTTTTAGGTGCTCAAAGAATGTATCCCTACTCTCACTGGTCACCTAAGAGATCCCCATCATAATGACCTCATCCTAAATATACTGATAGAAATATCGGACTATGAACCAGAAGTATTGACCAATTTGCTTCCAATACTGAAGGAGATTGGGGAGAGTTTCCCAAGTCTGATTGGACAAACTGCAAAGATCTATGGAGCGGTTGGACATGTTGATGAGGTATGGAAACCGTTATGTGCCAGGAATAAATTTTCATAAGCTTATTACCTATAGTGTTACTGGCCAGCAGTCATAACTTAAGGGTAAATCTATCACCAGCTACCAGGAGAATATGGGAACTGAGAGCAAAGGCAAACTGAGTGGTGTCTACTTTGAACATATTTTAAGGAATAGTCCTCTGGCCTTCATAATGATGGGCTGGGGGATAGTTTGATGGGATCTACTTAATAAAGCCTCTCTGGAGGAACACAGTGGACCAGAAACCCCAGTGGGATACATTTTCACGAGTTTCTCCTGAGACATAATTCTGGGGTCATGGGCTGTTTCTGTTCAGTAACTAGTTTGGGGTGGAATTCAGTCACATACCATCGAATTCAGGTTGCACAGTGAAAGTTGATTGGAAGCCATAGCTGTCAACTTTCAGATTTGAAAATAAGGGATCAGCAACCTCGAAAATAAGGGATCAGCAGCCTCACCTGTCCTGGGGACAGTCTACAGGATATCTAACAATCCGGGATAGCAGCGGGAAGCAGCAGGAAATGGCGCTGGCATAAGGGAATTTCCCGCAAAAAAAAAAAAAGGGAAGGTTGACAACTATGCTGGAGGCGTGGCTCTCTCCACTGCCTGACGAAGAGCTACTTCTCAGAAACGTCGGAGGCTCCCTGTAGTCTTCTGCCCCCCTCCCTCCTTTCGATGGCAGTCCCCTGACAGTATGTTTCCATTCCACATCCGTATATGAGAAGTACACTGTTGTTGTGGATAAGAAATCATATTATGAAGGTCCCCCCCACAGTCTGTATCAGAGCAGATTACATTAGTTTACCTTCTGCCCTCTGACAGCAAAATGCTGTGTTGCACATTCATGTGTTGTTCTCTCGAGCATTCTAATCAAGGCACTTCAGGAAGCAGTTCTGACCCAGGGCTGACCTGCACCAAGGGAAGTGTAGAATGCTTATTGCCATACCGTGCTTTTCCTTGCACGGGTCATGTCTGAGCCACAAACAATGTTTTATGTAACACACTCAGGGGATCTATATGGTGAATGTGTGCATCTCTCCTCTAACCACATGCCGCGTCTGACTGTATAAAAATACCTTCCGTTCCTACAATTTAGCTGTTAGACCATTTAATCTGCTCCAGCACTATTCTGTCTTCCACTTAAGACAGCTGACTGTTGCAAGCATCCCTCTCTGGATATTCAAAATAAAATCCCTCTGTTGATACTGTATAGTGTTTGATAGCTGATGGCACTTTTCCAGTGGACTTGTGTGACAGATAACAACTCTAGGCCCACTTGTATTTTTGGGTTATATCCTGCCTATCTGTGTAGGGACTATAGGAAACAATTGTGCAGGTGCAAGCGCAAGTTGGGTCTCGCAAAAGAGACCTTTGGGTTAAGTACTTAATTCGTTCCGGAGGTCCGTTCTTAACCTGAAACTGTTCTTAACCTGAAGCACCACTTTAGCTAATGGGGCCTCCTGCTGCCGCCTCGCTGCCGGAGCACAATTTCTGTTCTCATCCTGAAGCAAAGTTCTTAACCCGAGGTACTATTTCTAGGTTAGCAGAGTCTGTAACCTGAAGCGTATGTAACCTGAAGCGTATGTAACCCGAGGTACCACTGTACAAGGGTCTTGGCTCAGGTTCTGCAGGCTTCTGACCAGGCTCAGCATCAGCCAGAAACACGGCCCAACCTCTCATGCAGTGCTAGTTCAGCCCCAGACTCAGAAGAATCCACAAAGGTGTATTTCTGGTATATCAATTAATATAAAAGGCTGCTGAATATCAATATTATTGGGCTTGGGGGGGGAATACTTCCAGTACAAGTAACTGCTGTTTAAATACTTAAGGAACTGGTACTATTCACATACAGCAAAATAAGACATGTGGGTAGTCTAGCCAGGAAAAGTACAAATGTGGTATAGTATATTAATTTCTGAATAAATTGTTATCAACGCATTGTTTGTTAGAAGTACACTCTAAGCCTGAGCCCTTGAGAAGGGAAAGAATGAACTGCATGTTAAATACTTTGTAGTATTTATACCACAAACCTTCATTGTACTTAAGAAGGAAGAACTGTCCTTTGGTGAGTTGTGCAGGGTCTTGTGGGTAACTGGAAGTTTTAAACAAATAACATTCTGGTATTAACTTTCTGAAATTACGAAGGCTTTCTCATGACATGTGATCTTATTTGCTCTGAAGATGTTACACCTATCACATAGACGTTATGATACACCATGCTTTTAATGAGATTTTTTTGAATGATTCCTGTGGCTAGATATATTACAGTGCAGTCCTAACAATGTCCACTCAGGAGTAAATCCAGCCGAATTCAGTGGGACGTGCTCCCAGGTAAGTGTGGCTCCAATTGCAGCCTTAGCGCACAGTGTGCCTCACAGCAGTTAAAGAGTCCATTGAGCTGAAAGCTTCATACTGTGGCATTACAATAGCCTTGGATAAACGACTGATTTGTAGCTCTGTGACTATGCTTGATTATAGCCAGAAAATGACTGGAATGTAGTAAAGATAAACATTTTAAGAAACATAAAAACAGTGCCTACGTTACAGCAACCAGAATAGTTTATTCTGTGTTCTGAACTTTCCAGATCTTCTTAGCATTAGTTTCACTGATTTCTTACCTATCCACCCGGCCCCAAATCACTAGAAATGATGGCAACTCACACAAGAAACTGGCTTTGTCTGTAACATCATGAAACAAACCTTTCCCCAATTTTTGCTGATGTCCCTTGCCAGCTACCATAAATTAATAGGTTTGAGCTCTCCCCCCACCCCCGCAACACAACAGTTTTTCTTGTTTTATGGATGAAACTAAAGGCAGTGTTTTCTTTTAGCTCTGAGATTGTGCTTACACCCGAAACCACTGGAATAAACAATCTTCCCATGAGATCTGTATGCCTGGTGCGTACATCTGTGTGTACCAGAACCCAATGAGTGAGTTTTGAGAACCAAAGGACATATTAAGTATTTTGGTAGGAAGCTATACAGTACACTCAAATTTCTAGAAATATATGAAAATCCAATCATTTCCTCTAGTAGTAAAGCGGGTGTGGCCCTGTTCCAGGCAGGAAAAAGGGTTGTAAATTAAACAATAGGCCTGTGCATGTCTACTGCCCTTTAAGTTGCACATCATATGAGGGAGGGAAGGAAGGAAAATTGAGGGGTGGAAACTAACTTGCTTGAGCCCCTAATAGTGATGAATATCTTTCAAAACACACACTTCAGGGTGCTATAAGCATTTAAGTGCTCTGGCCCCTTTGATGCTCAAAAAGTCATTGGAGGGGAGATTAATTAGTTGTAGAGGGAAAGAATGCCTTCCCATCCTAATTACCATAATAGTTCTAAAAGACTGCTTAAATTCTAATACAGTGGTACCTCGTGTTACGGACAGGATCCGTTCTGGAGGCCCGTCCATAATGACCGCTCCCCACTTAAAACGGGGGGCGCCTTTTGCGTGGACGCGTGCAGCCCTGGATCTGGAGTGGCCCCATCAGCATAGGCTTTGCCTTCCCTCAGGTGGGATACCTGGAGGTCCCCGCCTACCCCAGTGAGTTGTCCAATCCCACCTGGGGGAAGCGTTGCCAGGGAAACCAGGCCAGGTAAGGGGAGGGATTACCTGCCCACACAATAGAGGGTGGATCTTAATTGTTAATCCGTCCATAATGTGAACTGCCCACAACTCGAAGCACTGCATCTGTGCAGGCACACAACGTGATTTAGCGCTTCTGCGCATGCGTGAGCGGCAAAACCCGGAAGTAACCCATTCCAGTCCTTCCAGGTTGTCATGGGACGTAACACGAAAAGACACAACATGAAGCGGATGCAACACGAGGTATGACTGTATGAGCAGAGCCCCTAACAGCTGCCACAGAGGGAATGAAATGGGCCTGGGAGATGTCCAACATCATGTATAGCCATCTATTGTGCTAGGCTGTTGAATACCAGCTTTCCCTGAACCTCAACAGTGAGACTACAGATTTCCCAATTGGTTACCCGCTACCTCCCATGATGATTACCTGGGCCCATAACTTATACATTGGTAAGGCAAACCACGGTCTACGGAAGACTGCATGTTGTAAGGTTCAGGACAGATTTTTTAAGAAAAATCTTTGTGCAGCACATAGCTATGGAACTCGCTTCCCACAGGAGGCAGAGATGGCTGCCAACTTTGATGGCTTTAAAAGAGGATTAGACAAATTCCTGGACGAGAAGGCTATCAACAGCTACAAGCCATGATGTGTGCAGTTTTCCAGAAAAAGAGGTGCCGGAACTCACCATGAATGCCTTTCTTGTTCTCTTACAATGGCAATGGCTGAGAGGTGCTGGAACTGAGTTCTGGGTAAAAAAAAGCCCTGGTAATAATAATAATAATAATAATAATAATAATAATAATAATATAGCATGAAACAAATGTGCAGCTTCATGAAAAATTTGCAAGGTTTTTTGTTTTTTATGAAGCACCTCAAACTTCAAGAGGCACTGCTTTTAATAATGGTAGTGGAGAGCCTATAATTTATTTTTAAAATATTTCCTATGAAATTAACTGCAAAAAGATTGTGACTAGAATTCTCTACTTCTTTCTCTACTGACTCTTCTCTTCTTATTTTATGATCTGATACCTTTGAAACATGACCTTTTATTATTATTATTGCGATTTTGACCTAGAAGTATTGTGGGACAATATTGTTTCTCTTTTTACCTATCTTGCTTCACCCCATAATATTTCCTGGGTATCCTGTAGAATGGACTGTGATACTTTGTTCTGCAGATTGTCATGGGGTGGCTTGCTGACAGCACCTTCAAGTAATAAATCTTACTTTATGAGAATGTAGCCACTGGCAAGACTAGAAGTCAGATTGTAAGCTCCCTGATAAATGACCTGCCTTTAGACTTGAAGGCCCACTTCTGATGGCTGAACCAAGGGAGACCCTCAAGTAATTCAGTGTCACTTTATCAAGTTATTGCACGTTGTATTAAGCATTGTCTCTGGTACCGCAAGAGATAACCAGTGTAATAGGAGCACATAAAAAATAAGAAACTTAATGAAGAAAATGTGTCCTTGTGACACAGCTTTTGATGGAGGTGTCTTTCTATGAGTTTGCCATTTAAACTGAGGCCACAATCCAACACGGAGTTAACTGTGCCTAGGGACACAGAAATCAATGGGCTTAAGAGTCCTTAGCTCCATGTTTGATTGTGCCTGGAGACTTTCACAATTCACTTTCCTGCAAGGGCTGGAATGTGATTCCATTTTCCTAGTTTTGTCTCTACTCCAGTTTAATTGGGGGAATGCTAGGAATGTGGTTTTTTCTGTATCGCTGAAAACCTACAGGGCCCCTGGTATTATAACAATGGCCATTTCTCATCTAATCTTGTTTAAAGAAAAAGAAATTTTATCCTATAATGTGTTGGGGTGTGTGTGTGTGTGTGGCTGATTTCCTTCCCTTCCCTCCCCCAGCACATGAACTGTTTTAGAAGCTCCAACAATTCCATGTCTTCAGTATTTCTAAAAACGTTGCTTGGAACCAATTGCAGATTTCCAAGTGAAACTGTAGTCCTATTTTAGTGTGCCAATTGAGTGTTAACTTTATATCTGCTTTCCTGTTTCCTTGAATATCCTGTGTGGTCTTCTCTTAAAGCATTTACTTGAGATAGCTATGTATCCTGTTTACATATCCCATTTAAATTTCCTTTATAAACTACTGTAATTTATCATTTGTTTTTAACTTTTGCCCTGGCTAATTGATATTCTAATTAGTATTCTTAAGGAGAGGGTATCAGTTACAGCCCATCACAGTTTTCTCAGTAAAGAGGATATAGATTCCCCTGGCATGATATGAGACAAAAAGGGTGAGTTTGGAAATCTGTTACACTTTGTCTCAGACATATTGGGAGGATATATAGGGCTAAGTGACTATCTCTCTCTCTCTTTTTGTACACTTCAAAGGCTGTGTGGAATGTAGTCAGAAACAGCTTGGATGACCTAGGCACTAGGCATACACAGCCTCACAACTTTAAGTATTTGCTCTGGTGACTGTGCTTGCTTTGTCTGCAACACATTGCTTCCCAAATTCATCTTCAGTTTTTTTGAACTGCTTAACAGAAGTTGATGTTGCCTGCATACCTTAAGCTCCTGAAAAACTGAAAATGTGATAGCTATCAATATATGTTTGCATGTTTTTTTTCCTGTTATGACATTAGTTGCCTTTTTCTTTGGTCTACAAAGAATGTACAGTGGTACCTTGGTTCTCAAACTTAATCTGTTCTGGAAGTCCGTTCCAAAGCCAAAGCGTTCCAAAACCAAGGCACGCTTTCCCACAGAAAGTAATGCAAAATGGATTAATCTGTTCCAGATTTTTAAAAACAACCCCTAAAACAGCAATTTAACATGGATTTTACTATCTAACGAGAACACTGATCCATAAAATGAAAGCAATAATCAATGTACTGTACTATAAAATAAATAAGACAGTATTGTAGATGATAAAAATTAAAATTTAATTTTTTTCTTCCCTGCACTGATGATAGTCATTGTTTGGATGGGAGGCTTTTATCCATTTCCGCAGTCACACAATCAATCAATCAATCAATCAATGAGTAGCTGAACTGGGTTAAACACACTCACGAAAACAAATTAATCAAAAAAGCCTCAAAAACACAAAATAAATAGCAAAAATAAAAGCACCAAACTTAATCTGTTCCAGAAGTCTGTTTGACTTCCAAAATGTTCAAAAACCAAGGCACAGCTTCTGATGGGTGCAGACATCCCAGAAACAATAGCCGACAGCCACATTGGATATTTGGCTTCCAAATATTGTTTGAAAACCAGAACTCTTACTTCCAAGTTTTTGGAGTTTGAGAACCAAAGCATTTGAGAACCAAGACATTTGAGAACCAAGCTATATATCTACCCTCTAGAGCCAGAATAGAGAATCTATGGCTCTCCATATGTTGTTGGACTACAACTTGTATCTTCCCTGGAAATCGAGTTATTGATAGTTATGGGTTGGCACTAACATTTAATATCTTCCAGATTTCCAAAGGCACCTTTTTGTAGAATGAAGTTTTGGTGGTGCCATTGTAATGCTTAGTTCACTAACGAATTGAAAGTCTGCATGGGTTTGAGCCACTGCTTAGAAAAAAATTCTTAAAAAGAACTAGTTAAAGGATTCATCCACAAGTGCATTTTGCCCCATGCTTTTTAGGCACAGGTCTGTACTTTCCCGGTCCATGCCCAAGCATGGTTCCCCCTGCCCTCGTTGTTTCCCTAGGAACACCTGCTCTTTTATTCTGAGTTGAAACTAATGATAATTCTGGTTTTCAGTTCAAGCTCATCATCGGGGGGGGGGGGAGGACCTTCTGCATTCAGAAAGTTGCAAGCTGCTGTGCTGAAGTATAGGGTCCTAAATGAAATCAGAGGCCACACCCATAATTGTATTTCTACAACTGAAAAGACTTACCCTGTTTAATTTGTGTCGTCAGCCACAGAGCTGTTAAGACACAAGGCATATTTTACTTGTTCCTGTACCAATACTTTCCACTGCAAGCTGCTCCAGTCAGAAGAGAGTGGATGCCTCACATTCCTTCCTTCTGATTGCTTTGCAACAGTGATTAAGTGACTATGTGACATTAGCACCAGCAGTGCCTCCATATACGCTAATAAGCCTTGGAGTGTTATCTCCATGTTCAGCTTTATCATTTTTTATACAACTTTGTGATTCAAGGACCACCACCACCACCCCGCTTGGGGATAAGAAAGACACAAGGACACAGTATATAAGGTTAATGGGCTAGAAAAGGCCACAACTTTATTGATTACAGCATGTGAGAGGTATTGGCTTAGGCATTGGATAAATAGCAGAGCTTGACTCCACCCCCCCAGGGCAGGGTGAGTCTAACAAGGGTTAACCACCAGTAGGGGGAGCCTGTTGATGCAAATACAACTGTAAGCTCTCCCCTGATGTCACCGGGGGTGGTGCCATGGCCCCCAGCCACCAGCAGGGCATTGGACAGGATCCACGACCGCCGGATTCCTTTAACGGAATACCCATAAAGTGAAGGGGTAGGCGATGGCCACACCCTGCCCTTCATACACCAACAACATATTCCAATGCCTAACCGCCAATACCAAAAAGCAGAAAATTGGAGCTACCTTGGTTAATAATTCTCTTAATTCATGCCAAGGACACTCTGGATTGAAACCAATATATTGAGAGAGCAGCTCTTCATAAGACAGTTTTAATATGCTGCCCTTGAAAATCAAAACAATATTTATGAGCCATCTAATAAAATTATTCATTGGCTAACAATATACATTACACTCTTCTTTATTCTGCAGTGGCTTCTGTTCATTGCAGGAAGTAGATGCAATAAGACGCAGGGTAATTTTTTTTAATACATTTGTTCCCACCTCTGATGAATAGTTAGCCTCATTTGTCTCATTGCTCATAGTAAGTTCTGTGTACAGAGTACAGAATCTATGTCCCAAGACATTGAGCTGCTTACATCATGCAGGATACTATTTCTAATCCAGTAAATACAGTACTTTGTTTGGTTACTGTCCCATCATGATTATTTCCCAGTCTTGAGTCCTAGCCAAGGACTGAGTCTGGCTCCCTCTAGATCTTAGGCAGGCCCTTTAATTGGGTACGTCTGGGCCATTCCCCTCTGTTTGCTTCCCTCCTGAGTAAGGCGAGAGAATTGGGAGAGTTTGGAACAAAATCTTCAACACCTTAATAGGTTGTTTGTTGTTTTCTCTGGTGGTGCAGCCTCTTCTGATTGTAGGAAAGTGCTCATAAGTGGAGGTAAAGGCAGAGAACCTGCATCCTCCCTTGGGAGATAAGGTAGGAGGACAGGACACTGGAATACCAAACTGAAAGATGTACCTGGGAGGAGGAAAACACACCATGCGGTTCAGTCCCACTCTACTTCCAACAGCGTACATGCACAGTCATTATATCCACAAAGCTGGTTAACATGGAGAAGTTGTGGGCAGGAACAGTGAGTGCATTCCAGCTTGCTCTCCTTGAGTTGATGCTACGTGCAATTTGAATGGTGCGTCCTATAAGGCGATCTGAAATGTAAGCTGCAGATGTCATTCAGTGGAAAGACTCCCATTTTATCCCTTCGCAGTTGCTGAGCTCTATGTTGGCGCTGTGGGTTAAAGCCTCAGCGCCTAGGGCTTGCCGATCGAAAGGTCGGCGGTTCGAATCCCTGCGGCAGGGTGCGCTCCCGCTGCTCGGTCCCAGCGCCTGCCAACCTAGCAGTTCGAAAGCACCTCCGGGTGCAAGTAGATAAATAGGGACCGCTTACCAGCGGGAAGGTAAACGGCGTTTCCGTGTGCGGCTCTGGCTCTGGCTCTGGCTCTGGCCAGAGCAGCGATGTCACGCTGGCCACGTGACCCGGAAGTGTCTCCGGACAGCGCTGGCCCCTGGCCTCTTAAGTGAGATGGGCGCACAACCCCAGAGTCTGTCAAGACTGGCCCGTACGGGCAGGGGTACCTTTACCTTTACCTTTACCTTTTATGTTGCCTGTGCCTAGACCTTATACCTGCGGTGGGCAAAATGATATTTCCTCCTAATGTATCTGCTTAAATGTTTAGTCGCTGACATTATATTCTGTTACCATGCTGAATTCTCTTAAGTAGTTTTGACATGCTGACTTAGTGAGGTGTTTGGTTACAGCCTGGCTGTGACATTAGGAGTAACGCTTACTTGAAGGGATGGCACAGATGGGGCATTTTAATCACTAGGTCCAGTTTCAGCGACATCCGGAAGACCTTTCACTAGATATTTAAAAATATTTATGGAACTGACAAGGGAAAAAACAGCAATGGGGAGCTTGCCAGCACAAGTTCAGTATCTATCATCATAATATCACTTTATAACTGGATCCTAATGACTAACTGGTTAATATTTGAGTTATGAATGCTTAACTGTGGCAAAGATAGTTGGTCCTTGCCTTGGTCTTGCACCTTTATTTGTTGAAATTTGCTGATTTTGAAGTTTTGAATTGTCTGGGCCAGTAGTTAACTATTCTGATTGGGCTGCTTTTAAACTATAAGGAGGGTGCTTCTTTCAGCTTAGACTCATTACTATGTAATCTGAAATTTGCATGAGATTTATTGAGTATTGACATTCCATCACTTCCAAAGCCTTATCCAAAAATTCTAGTGGTCATGGTCAAAGCCACACATCTTTCATGTTGTGCTTACATGAATTAGTGAGGTCTGCATTCCTTTTAAATCGTAACTGTTTTATGAAAAACCACCTTCATTCTTGAAAGCAAAAATTGGATTCATCAGAAACAAATCATGTCTACTCTCACAATACTTTAACTCTTTCGTGCCTCACCATCTACATAAATTGCATTCTCAGAATTAATGTCACATTTGGTTTGTTCTTAAGAGGTTCCCTCATTCAGTTGACAGAGACTGGAGGCAGTGGCGTAGCGTGGGGGGTGCAGGGGGGGCCAGCCGCACCGAGCGCAACATTTGGGGGGGGGGCGCTCGCACTCGCAGCTCTCTGCCCCTACCTGGCTCACTCACTCTCTCTCACTGCAGTGCTGGCTGTGCGAATCCGATCCGAGCTGCCGGGTCGCCGCCCACTGTGGAGGGGGAGGGTGCCAGGCGTTGCGTTGCGGAGCGGAGAGAGAGCGAGGGAGGGACTATCTGGGGGAGGGACAGTGCAGCGGCCGCCCAGCGCAGCGCTGAGCGCGGGAGAGAACCACACCCGACCAGCCCAGGCAGCAGCAAGAAGAAGCTGGCAGCGGCGGCAGGTTAGGGGTTAGGGGCGCAAATTACTTGCCTTGCCCCGGGTGCTGACAACCCACGCTACGCCGCTGACTGGAGGCACAACTTATGACCCATTTCTGCAAAGGACTTACCTCTTAAAGTGAATCCTACTCTGGTTTGGGGGAGGTAATATGGGAAATGGGGTGGCCCTCATTCTTAGCACATCTCCCAAAGATACAAGACAAATGAGTTGGGCTCTACTGCAAGAAGCCTTACCTGGGAAATGGTAAGCTCAAGGGGAAGAGGCTGGTCATATATCAGTTTTTGCAACCTCCAAACAACTCTGATGTAGTGGCTGACCGAGGCACAGCGGGGGGAGGATGCTAAAGCACAATTTGTTGTTTCTTGTTTACAATTGCAAAATGATATAATGCATACTGCAGTGTGACTGCGAGTGGCACATGTAAGTGCATCTGGCCCCTTTACTTAAAGCAAATAATTTACATTGGACAAAACTGGAATGGGAACATATGCTTTAAGCAATAAATCCACTGCTCAGGATTAGGAAACAACTGCAGAATGAAATTCTTCTACCAGTTTTCACACATGGGTTAGGGAAATGTATTGATCTTAAAAATGATGTACAATTTGTTCCTCTCTTTATCCTCTTCAGTTTCAAATCTTGGATTTCATAGGCAATTCTTCCTCCCAGATTAAAAAAAAGATGGTGCTGGTATTTCTTTTTCCCCTACCCTTTAATTTTTTATGTAGCTTTTAATGACTTAAGATTAGATAGAGATATTTTAAAATGAAATAAATCCAAACCACTTTTTATCTTTTCAAAAATCCACTAAATTTGTGGTTTTTTGTTGTTGTTTATTATTCATTTGAAAACGGACTGGAAATGAATTAAACAGAAACACAGCTGGCACTATAAAAGCTGAAGTTGTTCTGCAAAACAAATAATTAGAATACCCATTAAAAATAAAAAGCATGATTATTTAGTTATAAGCATTGCATGAGAACAAAAGGGCAAAGGACGTCACTTTTTTATTGCAGTGTCCAGTTGAGAAATACAAGCAATAAAATAGTTTCTACTCACATAGACACGCCACTGATCTTTTCCTTATCTTTGCATTCAGTCCAGTGATTCATCTTGCTTGGAGAGTCTGTGTCTGAAATCCTTCCCCCAAATTGTCTGTGTTTTTTCTTAAAATTACTACGATTTTGTTCATACATCACCCTGCCTGTTACAAGTAATGATTTAAGGCAGGTTTAAGGCAAGTAGCATTGGTTTGCTGCTGCTTCCTTGCTTATAGGAAGAAGATAAGTGTAACATGAAAATGATGGTGATTTCAAAGTGTTCCCACTGCATTCAGACCAAAAACATTGATTTTTCCCCATGGTTGAGCTCTGCTGAAAAAAGCCGCCCCCCCCCCCAATTCTGCACAGAAGATGGCTGTGCACAGTACTGATTGGCTAGTCCCTGGGACGTCACTGAGAACCTCTCCCCAAACAAGTGCTCACCTGGGGCTCTGGGTGGGTGGCATTTGCTGCATGGCATGGCTGCACTGGGTCCATGGAAGCCTCCATCTTCCGGCATGGCCAGAGGAGGGAATGGACACCTGGCACCACCTACCTCCGGCCACAAATGGCCTTTCAGGTATGGACGGACAGTGCCCACAAGGCCAATCAGGGACAGGGGCTCGGGGGCTGCACCCAACCTGCTCCTGACCTATTTAAGGGGGTGGCCAGGTGCAAGCCGCCCTCTTGGCTCCTTGCTGCTGGATTTCTTCTGATTTCTTCTTGAAGAAGAGTACAGCCTTGAGGTAAGGCCTCTTTGCCTGTCTGTTAAAGTAAAAGTAAACGGACCCCTGACCATTAGGCCCAGTCGTGGCCAACTCTGGGGTTGCGGTGCTCATCTCGCTTTATTGGCTGAGGGAGCCGGTGTACAGCTTCTGGGTCATGTGGCCAGCATGACTAAGCCGCTTCTGGCGAACCAGAGCAGCGCACGGAAACGCCGTTTACCTTGCCGCCAGAGCGGTACCTATTTATCTACTTGCACTCTGACGTGCTTTCGAACTGCTAGGTTGGCAGGAGCAGGGACCGAGCAACGGGAGCTCACCCCGTCACGGGGATTTGAACCGCCGACCTTCTGATCGGCAAGTCCTAGGCTCTGTGGTTTAAAGCACAGTGCCACCCGCATCCCTTCGGACCAAAGCAACAGTCTGGTGAACAGTGGGTTAAAATAAGTCATTTAAAACATACTTGGCTGTCTCCCACCCACCCCTTTACCTGTAGCTATGATGTGCATTATGCAATAAGATGCCCCCTCCCCCTTCACAAATTCACTGCCCCATTTTGCTGTCACAACCCCTGCTGGCCCTAGCACCCATTGTCTATGCATTGGGTTGGAAGGTCTGAAGCATGAAGTTTCCGCTAAACACATGGACCCCTCCATTTGGAGCCCTGCACCATCAGGAGAGAGTGTTCTTGTGCTCGGCTCCTACTAGAGGGTTTCCCACAGGTATCTGGGTGGCCACTATGAGTACAGGATGCTGGACTAGATGGACCATTGGCCTGACCCAGCAGGGATCTTCCTACCGTATATACTTGAGTATAAGCCGACTTTTCCAGCACATTTTTTATGCTGAAAAAGCCCCCCTCGGCTTATACTCAAGTGAGACAGGCGGCGGAGGAGGAGGGTTGAGTGGCCCGAAAGGAGATATTTCTTGCTGCTGGTCCCGTCGCCACTGCCACCACCACTAAGTTTGTGGTGTGGTGAACCGGCTTATTAAAAAAGGTAAAGGTAAAGGGACCCGAACCGGCTTATACTCGTGTCAATAAGTTTTCCCAGTTTTTTTGTGCTAAAATTAGGTGCCTCGGCTTATATTCGGGTCAGCTTATACTTGAGTATATATGGTGTGTTCTTCCAAGTTAGTCATGACTTGCTGTTGAATTTGGTTGATCTTGTAGGAACCTCTAGCCACTGTCGGAGGAAGACGGGGGCAGGGGGAGCACAGTGACCCCAGCACCACGATCCCGGTGGAGGTGCTATCATGTCTGCCCCCCCCCCCCCGTGCTGGGCAGCACATCCCTGCGGGTGCGCGCCACACCGCCACCTGCATGAAGCTCCGCCACTGCCTCTAGCAAAGGTCTTACAATGCAATGTCTGTTGAATAAATTCTCCAAAGTTGAATTCAACCCTTTATCGTGCCCAATAGCGGCGATAACTTTACCAAGATAAATCTAGAGTCACTCCACATTTGTCTTCTGCTGTTTCCTTATATTTTTTCATGCAGCAAAATAAAATAGCTTAAGCGGTTGCAACACTTTATATGAGCATCATTCCCCTGTCAACAAATGTAATTGTATACCGTAAAAATAGAAAATCTGCTTCCCATAAGGAACATAAGCCTACCCACTCAAAAACCAAACCTACAATAACAATGGTAACTAAAATGCAAGCGTTATTTTTACAAGAGACTTCTGATCTTGGTCTTGCTAAAGATTATTGCTTTTAAGTCGACGAGAATTTTTTATAGACTTTTTGTGTGCACGTGTGTGCATATTAATTCCATATCCTATAATCGTACAGTTCATTATTCCTTGACAATTCCCTCTAGATGCATAGCAGAATTTCAGCACTTCTGGATTTCTGCCAGCTAGATCAAAGTAGGAAACGGCTGGATGATGCTTCCTGGCCCTCTTGAGTCTACTGCAGATATTATCTGGGAAACAGAACTGTTCTTTAAGTATTACTTAAGGTCTTGTTTCCCCTTCATGGATCACTGCCTTGCCGTGGCGAAGGGGCTTGAAGAACTCAGAGAAGCTATGAACTATGCCGAGCAGGGCACCCAAGATGAACAGGTCATAGTGGAGAGTTTTGACCAAACGTGATCCACCTGGAGGAGGAACCGGCAAGCCACTCCAGTATCCCTGCCAAGAAAACTCCATGGACAAAGACAACAGGCATATAAAAGTTATGACGCTGGAAGATGAGCCCCTCAGGTCGGAAGGCGTCCAACATGCTACTGGGGAAGAGCGGAGGGCAAGTACAAGTAGATCCAGAGCTGATGAAGCGGCTGGGCCAAAGCCGAAAGGACGCTCAGTTGCGGATATGCCTGGAAGCGAAAGGAAAGTCCAATGCTGGAAAGAAAAATATTGCATAGGAACCTGGAATGTAAGAACCATGAACATGGGTAAGTTGGAGGTGGTCAAAAATGAGATGGCAAGAATAAATATTGACATCCTGGGCATCAGTGAACTCAAATGGACGGGAATGGGTGAATTCAGTTCGGATGACCATCATATCTACTACTGTGGGCAAGAAACCCGTAAAAGAAATGGAGTGGCCCTCATAGTCAACAAAAGAGTGGCAAAAGCTGTACTGGGATGCAATCTCAAAAATGATAGAATGATCTCGATACGAATCCAAGGCAGACCTTTTAACATCACAGTAATCCAAGTTTATGCACCAACTACTGGTGCTGAAGAAACTGAAATTGACCAATTCTATGAAGACTTACAACACCTTATAGAAGTGACACCAAAGAAGGATGTTCTTCTCATTATAGGGGATTGGAATGCTAAAGTAGGGAGTCAAGAGATAAAAGGAACAACTGGCAAGTTTGGCCTTGGAGATCAAAACGAAGCAGGGCAAAGGCTAATAGAGTTCTGTCAAGAGAACAAGCTGGTCATCACAAACACGCTTTTCCAACAACACAAGAGACGACTCTACACATGGACATCACCAGATGGGCAGCATCGAAATCAGATTGATTATATTCTCTGCAGCCAAAGATGGAGAAGCTCTATACAGTCAGCAAAAACAAGACCTGGAGCTGACTGTGGCTCAGATCATCAGCTTCTTATAGCAAAATTCAAGCTTAAACTGAAGAAAGTAGGAAAAACCACTGGGCCGGTAAGATACAATCTAAGTCAAATCCCTTATGAATACACAGTGGAAGTGAGGAACAGGTTTAAGGATTTAGATTTGGTGGACAGAGTGCCTGAAGAACTATGGATGGAGGCTCGTAACATTATACAGGAGGCAGCAACGAAAACCATCCCAATGAAAAGGAAATGCAAGAAAGCAAAGTGGCTGTCCAATGAGGCCTTACAAATAGCGGGGGAGAGAAGGCAAGCAAAATGCAAGGGAGATCGTGAAACATACAGGAAATTGAATGCAGATTTCCAAAGAATAGCAAGGAGAGACAAGAAGACCTTCTTAAACAAGCAATGCAAAGAAGTAGAGGAAAGCAATAGAATGGGAAGAACCAGAGATCTGTTCAAGAAAATTGGAGATATGAAAGGAACATTTCGTACAAAGACTTCCATAATAAAGGACAAAAGTGGAAAGGACCTAACAGAAGCAGAAGACATCAAGAAGAGGTGGCAAGAATACACAGAGGAATTATACCAGAGAGAAACGGATGTCTCATATACCCCAGGTAGTGTGGTTGCTGACCTTGAGCCAGACATCCTGGAGAGTGAAGTCAAATGGGCCTTAGAAAGCACTGCAAATAACAAGGCCAGTGGAAGTGATGGTATTCCAGCTGAACTATTTAAAATTTTAAAAGATGATGCTGTTAAGGTGCTACACTCAATATGCCAGCAAGTTTGGAAAACTCAGCAGTGGCCAGAAGATTGGAGAAGATCAGTCTACATCCCAATCCCAAAGAAGGGCAGTGCCAAAGAATGCTCCAACTATCGCACAATTGCACTAATTTCTCACGCTAGCAAGGTTATGCTTAAAATTCTACAAGGAAGGCTCAAGCAGTATGTGGACCGAGAACTCCCAGAAGTGCAAGCTGGATTTAGAAGAGGCAGAGGAACCAGAGACCAAATTGCAAACATGCGCTGGATTATGGAGAAAGCTAGAGAGTTCCAGAAAGACATTTACTTCTGCTTCATTGACTATGCAAAAGCCTTTGACTGTGTCGACCATGGCAAACTATGGCAAGTTCTTAAAGAAATGGGAGTGCCTGATCACCTCATCTGTCTCCTGAGAAATCTCTATGTGGGACAAGAAGCTACAGTTAGAACTGGATATGGAACAACTGACTGGTTCAAAATTGGGAAAGGAGTACGACAAGGCTGCATTTTGTCTCCCTGCTTATTTAACTTATATGCAGAATTCATCATGCGAAAGGCTAGGCTGGATGAATCCCTAGCCGGAATTAAGATTGCCGGAAGAAATATCAACAACCTCAGATATGCAGATGACACAACCTTGATGGCAGAAAGTGAGGAGGAATCAAAGAACCTTTTATTGAGGGTGAAAGAGGAGAGTGCAAAATATGGTCTGAAGCTCAACATCAAAAAAACGAAGATCATGGCTACTGGTCCCATCACCTCCTGGCAAATAGAAGGGAAAGAAATGGAGGCAGTGAGAGATTTTACTTTCTTGGGCTCCATGATCACTGCAGATGGTGACAGCAGCCACGAAATTAAAAGACGCCTGCTTCTTGGGAGAAGGGCAATGACAGGCCTAGACAGCATCTTGAGAAGTAGAGATATCACCTTGCCAACAAAGGTCCGTATAGTTAAAGCTATGGTTTTCCCAGTAGTGATGTATGGAAGTGAGAGCTGGACCATAAAGAAGGCTGATCGCCGAAGAATTGATGCTTTTGAATTATGGTGCTGGAGGAGACTCTTGAGAGTCCCATGGACTGCAAGAAGATCAAACCTCTCCATTTTGAAGGAAATCAGCCCTGAGTGCTCACTGGAAGGACAGATTGTGAAGCTGAGGCTCCAGTACTTTGGCCACCTCATGAGAAGAGAAGACTCCCTGGAGAAGACCCTGATGTTGGGAAAGATGGAGGGCACAAGGAGAAGGGGGCGACAGAGGACGAGATGGTTGGATAGTGTTTTCGAGGTTACCAGCATGAGTCTGACCAAGCTGCGGGGGGCAGTGGAGGACAGGAGTGCCTGGCGTTCTCTGGTCCATGGGGTCACGAAGAGTCGGACACGACTAAACGACTAAACAACAACAAGGTCTTGTTTATGTCTTGATCTCTCTGACCCTAAAGAAAAAGTGAAGAGATGGGTAGTATAACATCATGACTTTCCAAATATATCAGCTACCTTTTAAATGCAAACTTTCTATTTGTTGAGCCCACTTCTTGAGATCTATATTCTATGTCCTCTCTGCTGTTTCTGAGTTGTACTCATACTTCAATATACCTACTTCCTAATGAGATTCATTTTCAGGGTTCTGAGCTGAAAGACTGTTGGGGTTGTCAAACTTTTTATGGTAGCTTCTTCTGGCCATAGTTCATTTATTCTCTACATGTGTTGTTGTTTTTATCAAAAAGCTGGCTGCCCCAACTGTCTTTGAGTTCAAAACACTGGAGTTGACTCCCATTAGGAAGTAGGTGGGCCGTTTTTCACACCTTCATGAAACCCCCTGGAACAAATCACTATCTATATATCAGCAGCTGTTCCTGTATTTCCTGATTGGGAAAACAGCCGCTGCATGACAAAATTGACAGTTCCCCATGTTTCCATTTGAGTAAAAGAAAATATGCTAGGACATCCACCTACAGATCTCCTGTGTAACATGTAGCTTGGCCCTGTGTCTGCTTCTTGCTAGGTTTTCATGGCTGATACTGGAGAGGAAATCTAAGCCACAATCCTATGTATACTGTTTGGGAGTAAGGCCCATTCTGGGAATGACATCTGAGTAAACGGTGTTTCCGTGCACTGCTCTGGTTCGCCAGAAGCAGCTTAGTCATGCTGGCCACATGACCCGGAAGCTGCATGCTGGCTCCCTCGGCCAATACCCTTTACCTTTAAACAAGCATAGCAGACCCTCCAAGTGTCCCTATTTTCCAGGGACGTCCCTGATTTAGAGAAGCCATCCTGGTTTCTGATTTGACCCTGGAATGTCCCTCTTTTCCTTAGGATGTATCTACAGTGGTACCTCGGGTTAAGTACTTAATTCGTTCCGGAGGTCCGAACTTAACCTGAAACTGTTCTTAACCTGAAGACCACTTTAGCTAATGGGGGCTCTTGTTGCCGCCATGCCGCTGGAGCACTATTTCTGTTCTCATCCTAAAGCAAAGTTCTTAACCTGAAGCACTATTTCTGGGTTAGTGGAGTCTGTAACCTGAAGCGTATGTAACCTGAAGCATATGTAACCTGAGGTACCACTGTATTTTCATTGGAGAAATGTTGGAGGGTATGGCGTTATCCAATCTCCAAGGCAATCCTTGTTTAAAGTTTTAAAGTTTGTTTAAAGTTTTATTGTTTTTATATATGTTGGAAGCTACCCACAGTGGCTGGGGCAACCCAGTAGCATGTGTGGAGTATAAATAGTAAAATTATCATTATGGAATGGGACGTCCCCATTTTCATCAGAGAAATGTTTGAGGGTATGGCATAGACTGCCCATCTTTTCTTTTACAGATGTTGCACTTGTGGCAGTTCCTACTGATCTAGATCGGCCTGTTCACCCATTGGAATCGTATTCCTTTCTTCTTGGCCTCTTCCAATTTTACTAAACTAGAAGAGCACTACAACCTCATTCCCTAATTAGGATTTATAGTTGCCAATCACTTTCCTCATTTATTTATCCTGTGTACAATATACAAGACACTAGAGAATTTGAAAGGGGTCAGTGCTCCCCCTTCTATCTTTATACACATTTTGCTTGAGTTATTTAAACAAAGACTTGCATTAAGTCTGTGTAACCTGTTTATCCCAGCTGTACTTGAGATTTTTATTTTTCACGCAAATGCTCAAGTGGTTTGAATTCCTCCCCCACAAGTGTTCTGTGGATTTTATTTTTCTGGTAAAGTAGTCACAAGATTTGAAACTAGCAGTGTTCACTTTATAAAACCATCTTTTTCTCAATTGAATAGGAAAGAGCCAGGATCTGCCTGATCTACTTGGTTAATCAGCTGGCCAACATGGAGCATTCATTTCACCATATTCTTCTGTTGGAGATCAAGCACATCACAGACACCTTCTCCAATATCCTGGGTATCCAGAGCAGAGACATTTATCGTATGAGCAACAGTTTCACAGCCATAGCAAAACTTCTCATCCAACAGCTGGAAAACGACGCCACCGCTGAGAGCAGGTAACCCAGTTCTTTTGTTCCTTTATTTAGATAGGTGACATTATCTATGACACATTAATGAATATGTGTGGCATCTTAGATGTGCTATTGTCACATTTAGTATATCAGTTGAAAAGGATTTAACCATCAGATGCCTTTCTTTTTAAAAAGATTTTATTTATAATTTTTCAGGGAAAAGATACAATTAATCAAACATTTTCCAATAAACATTCAATTAAAAAAATGACTTCCTTCTCCCCTTCCATGGTTTTGTCATGGTTATCTTTTACTGCTGCATATTATAGTTAATCAACACCTTCTTTTCTCAACTTTATTCTCAAGTTAACTTTTACTGCTGAACTTACGCCACACCTGCTAACCTACTAACATGTTTACAGTATATATATTTTTTAATAATCTACAGACATTTTCCAATCCTCCTTGAAGGCTGTCTCATTTTGTTCTCTAATTTACTAGTCAAACTTGCTGATTCTACATATTCCATCAATTTCAACTGCCACTCCCCTTTCATGGGTACTGCCTCCTCCCGTGGTTTTGGGGCATATAATATTCTCGCTGCTGCAGTCACATACACAAACAAATTCTTTTGACTCTTTGGTGCATCTGGTCCAATTATCCCTAGAAGAAAAGATTCTGGTATTTTGGGGAGAGATCTCTTAAATATTTTTTTATCTCATTATGTATCATCTCCTAATATCCCTTAGCTACTCTACAAGTCCACTACATATGATAAAATGTACCTAAGACACATTTCTTAAAGGATGGTGTTTTCTTATCAGCTGTGGTCTGATGACTGATCATGTAGATCAGTTATTGGAGGATTTTATAATTGTTGAAGTTTCAGGAGGAGGCTCTTTAAATCCTGGAGACCCTAAATATGTGCTGCTAGCTCATATGTGAGTTCTGTAGGACAGCATAAATATTTGAAAACAGCTTGTCATGCCATAGTGTGCAGGTGTAAGACTTCCTGAAACCACACTGTCCCTCACTGTATACATTTCCATTGAGCATTGAATACATGAAAGAGATTCCAATGGCCAGCGAAGAGCTTATCTTGCAAGCGGTAGAAGAGATGCGAATAAATCTCATATCAGCCAGCTTATTAAGGTACTTGAGAAGGGAAAGGGGGGGAAAGTCTGTTTTCTGGGAAGTATTTGAAAGTGTGACTCCACTATTTAGTAGTATGGTTCAATTACTTTGAGGGACTTTGGCTCACATACTACAGAAAGAACGGATAAATTTTAAAAATAGCAAGGATATACCACAGGCATTTTCCCATTCAGCCGCTCTCACACAAATACCCCAAACTTATTTGTCAACTATAGAGTTGACAAAGCAATTTGGGTGCTTAGCAGAGGAAGCTACGGAAAACTACAGAACAACTCTGGCGTGCACTGAAATGTTTACCTCATACACCTTTAGATTGTACCCAAAGTTAATAGTAATATACCTATATAGTGTTCCAAGTATTTCATCTAACTTATCTCTTTAATCCTTAGGGTAACCCTCTTTAAATTATTGCCATATCAGTAACCAAAGGATGAGAAAACGGAAACTTGAATAATGCCACCTAGCAAATTTATGGCAGAGCCATTCTCTTAGCCACTATGCTATACCAGCTTTTTGGTGCTACATGTAAGAAATTTGCCCATTTGCTCAGACATTTCATGCTTCGAAGGGAATACAGCTAGTACCCAAATAGTCAGATTCTCTTTCCTGCTTCACACATCGTTCATTGTTTCTTTGTGTCAACCACTTTGAGGGTTTTAGTTTTTGGGTTTGTTTTGGTTTTTTACAGTCAAGTGATGTGTACATTTTATGAAATAAGATAACTAAATAAATAACTGGCAACTATAAATTCATAGTTTGAGGTTGCAGGAGATGTTTAAGGAAACAGATAAAATAGTATTGGTCTATGGGTTGCATCCAGTTCTTCATGAATGGAGTAGCCCTAGCACAATGGGACTTTCCCTTCCCATGTACCCCTAAACACTGCTTGAGGAGGGGCCCCCACCCCTCTGGAGCAGATTATAAGGGGGATGCAAGGGAGAGGATAAAATGAGGAAGTGCGAGTGAAAATCTGATGTGTTGGACACAACCCTATAACTGTATTGATATAGCTACACGCTACACTTTTTAAAATAGCAGATGTTTTTCAAGTCTGCTTTCTTAATAAACCCAATAAACATTAAAAGTAAGGTAAAGGTACCCCTGCCCGTACGGGCCAGTCTTGACAGACTCTGGGGTTGTGCGCCCATCTCACTTAAGAGGCCAGGGGCCAGCGCTGTCCGGAGACACTTCCGGGTCACGTGGCCAGCGTGACATCGCTGCTCTGGCGAGCCAGAGCCAGAGCCAGAGCCGCACACGGAAACGCCGTTTACCTTCCCGCTGGTAAGCGGTCCCTATTTATCTACTTGCACCCGGAGGTGCTTTCGAACTGCTAGGTTGGCAGGCGCTGGGACCGAGCAGCGGGAGCGCACCCCGCCGCAGGGATTCGAACCGCCGACCTTTCGATCGGCAAGCCCTAGGCGCTGAGGCTTTAACCCACAGCGCCACCTGCGTCCCCCAATAAACA
This sequence comes from Podarcis cretensis, assembly GCF_951804945.1. Classification (NCBI taxonomy): domain Eukaryota; kingdom Metazoa; phylum Chordata; class Lepidosauria; order Squamata; family Lacertidae; genus Podarcis; species Podarcis cretensis. Next base: position 81,077,643 of record NC_137174.1, on the reverse strand, counting down.
TTAGCTAAGGCTGAATATTGGATTATAAAAGTTTTAGAAAAGCCTATTGTAACTGCTACAAGCATAACAATGAGCACCAGTCTTCCTGTCTCACATCTAATACCTTAAAATCCCAGCAAACATCTCATTTCACTTTCCACTGGGGTACATTTTCATTAATGTGATATACCCAGCTGTTTTTCAAATAGCTGTCCATTAGCTCTATGCCACTCAGCTTCATAAACACTTTGCTGTACTTGCTTCCCAAAGCAAGTTTTAAATGTTTTCATATGCTCAACTCTTTAAATGGTTACATTTTATTGAACTTCTAATAAGTCCTGTTCCTTGCACTCGATGCAAATAGCCATTTTAAGTGCAAGCATACAAAACACACACAACCCATGTTAAATACAATTTTCAAAGCCTTCCTTCAAAATGTCAGTGTGTCCAAATGAAAAAGAAAACAGCACAAACTATGGACACAAACCTGTCAGAATTCAACTCTATTGATTCCATTGGGAGTACCCTTAACTTCAGCAAAATCATTGGATTTGAAGTGTGCTCAACTTTCACTGGCATGTGCCTAGTATTTTAAAAGCATTCACTCTTATAATAAAATAGCACAAAACCTGTAAGGATACAGATGTGTAATTATTTTATTTCATCTATCCATAGCGTGTTCATGAATGAGTGAGTGTCGTATTAAGTAAAGCAAGACCAACTCCTCTGTGCAAACACGTTGTTGTTGTTTAGTCGTTTAGTCGTGTCCGACTCTTCGTGACCCCATGGACCTGAGCACGCCAGGCACTCCTGTCTTCCACTGCCTCCCGCAGTTTGGTCAGACTCATGCCGGTCGCTTCGAGAACACTGTCCAACCATCTCAACCTCTGTCGTCCCCTTCTCCTTGTGCCCTCAATCTTTCCCAACATCAGGGTCTTTTCCAGGGAGTCTTCTCTTCTCATGAGGTGACCAAAGTATTGGAGCCTCAGCTTCAGGACCTGTCCTTCCAGTGAGCACTCAGGGCTGATTTCCTTAAGAATGGATAGGTTTGATCTTCTTGCAGTCCATGGGACTCTCAAGAGTCTCCTCCAGCACCATAATTCAAAAACATCAATTCTTCGGCCATCAGCCTTCTTTATGGTCCAGCTCTCACCTCCATACATCACTACTGGGAAAACCATGGCTTTAACTATACGAACCTTTGTTGGCAAGCTTTTTAAGATGCTGTCTAGGTTTGCCATCGCCTTTCTCCCAAGGAGCAGGCATCTTTTAATTTCGTGACTGCTATCACCATCTGCAGTGATCATGGAGCCCAAGAAAGTAAAATCTCTCACTGCCTCCATTTCTTCCCCTTCTCTTTGCCAGGAGGTGATGGGCCCAGTGGCCATGATCTTCGTTTTTTTGATGTTGAGCTTCAGACCATATTTTGCGCTCTCCTCTTTCACCCTCAATAAAAGGTTCTTTAATTCCTCCTCACTTTCTGCCATCAAGATTGTGTCATCTGCATATCTGAGGTTGTTGATATTTCTTCCGGAGATCTTAATTCCGGCTTGGGATTCATCCAGCCCAGCCTTTCGCATGATGAATTCTGCATATAAGTTAAATAAGCAGGGAGACAATATACAGCCTTGTCGTACTCCTTTCCCCATTTTGAACCAATTAGTTGTTCCGTATCCAGTTCTAACTGTAGCTTCTTGTCCCACATAGAGATTTCTCAGGAGACAGATGAGGTGATCACGCACTCCCATTTCTTTAAGAACTTGCCATAGTTTGCTGTGGTCAACACAGTCAAAGGCTTTTGCATAGTCGATGAAACAGAAGTAGATGTCTTTCTGGAACTCTCTAGCTTTCTCCATAATCCAGCGCATGTTTGCAATTTGGTCTCTGGTTCCTCTGCCCCTTCGAAATCCAGCTTGCACTTCTGGGAGTTCTCGGTCCACATACTGCTTAAGCCTGCCTTGTAGAATTTTAAGCATAACCTTGCTAGCGTGTGAAATGAGTGCAATTGTGCGGTAGTTGGAGCATTCTTTAGCACTGCCCTTCTTTGGGATTGGGATGTAGACTAATCTTCTCCAGGTTCCTATGCAATATTTTTCTTTACAGCATTGGACTTTCCTTTCGCAGTTCGCCTCAAACCTAGGGTGATAATATATGTCCAATGAGGACAAGTCGTTTTTGTTGTTATATGCTACTAATGTGCAGTAATCCCTTTTAAATTGCATGAGATCCTCATCACTGGTATTAAGCAGATTATAAAAGGCCAAGAGGAGATGGGAAATCACACATATGATAAGATGCAACACAGGTGTCACTGACAATGCAAATATGATAAGCAGCCTTATGCTTGCAGTGGGAGTCAAAATACTGGATAGAATTAAAAATAGATGTAATGGAAACTTAGTGGACTTGAAATTCTGCAAATGTCAGACAAACTAACTTGGCAAATGTGATAAAAATATTAATTACTAATAGCACTGTATCAGAAAATTGAAGTGTATGCCATATGTATCTCTAAAGGCAACTCATAGAGGGAAAAATCTATCCCTGAACTCAAAGAAGTGTTCTGGAAGCCCAAAGGAGGTTGGGAGGAGTCATTCTGCAGACAAAGCCTGTGATAAGATTATAGAGGGAAGCTGGCTGACAAATAAAATGTTCTCAAAATGCATACCCCTCAGCATCCCTCTGATCCAAACTGGGACACTCGTTTTTTCATCTCAAGCTCTCATGGGAGCCAGCTGGTTCTCACACAAGACCAAAAAATGAGCATCTTTTGATCTGGCGCTCTGGGACAAGCCAAGTGACTTTGCACTAGAGTGCTGGACCGAAAAACCGGGACATTCCAGGATCCAAAGAGAAGCCAGGATGGCTTCTGTAATTCCTGTTAAATCAAGATGGTTGAGGAGCATCTGAAATAATAAATCATGAATCTGAGAAATAATAAATCATAAATCTGAGAAAAAACAGGACGACACTGGTGTAAAACAATACTTGTCCCAAACTCCCAAAACCAGGTTCACACTTTTCCCTGGAGATTGTTCTGGTAGAAATGTAAGTTCTTCCTCCAATATAAGCCAACAAGATTTGAACTATAAAATGGTGGTTTTCTTGAGTCAAAATGAGAGCATCCCTAAACATTTTTAGGGAGGGAAAGCACTGCCTATAGGTGACCTGAAGAGCACCACCACAGTGCCAGACAGCCAAACTCCTTATACCAGACTGTTAACAGGCAAGCCGTGTGTGTGTGTGTGTGTGTGTGTGTGTGTGTGTGTGTGTGTAATGACCAGAGTTGCAAGGCAATGCAATCCATGAATTTCCCAGTCTCCCTCAGCTTCCCATGGAAGATAACTTACAGGTCTCACTAAATTCAATAAGAATGTGTGCCAATCATCTTCAATAAAACATGCCAGGACTTTATTAATCTGCCCTGAAAAACTGCAATAGGACAAGTGGTATTTGTATATTTATTTATTTATTTATTTATTTATTTATTTATTGCATTATATTGTTACTAACTCACAAGACCACCACTGTTTAGGATTCCAGCCAGTTAGACAGACAGCCTGCCAGGCTTTCCTCCAGGTTAGTATAAGCTGTTACATAAAGAACACCTTGTTGGCTTATATTGGAGGAAGAACTTACATTTCTACCTGAACATTGCAGATTCTCTCCCTGGCCTTCTTCCCACCCCACCCCAAATCTTCAGGGAAAAGTGTGAACCTGGTTTTGGGAGTTTGGGACAAGTATTGTTTTACACCAGCGTTGTTCTGTTTTTTCTCAGAGCTATGATTTATTATTTCAGAGGTAAAAACAGGATTTGGTCTTCAAGGGCAAGGATCCAAAACAGGATCTGTTAGGGACCTCTAAAACAATCTCCTCTTGTTGAGGGTAAATCTCTCGTCTTATGAAACTGGTTTGCTCACAGGATTGATGACAGGACATGACAAATCCTTTTACTTCAAGGCAGCTGTCTTGTGTGCTGTCAAAAGCTGAAGCAACAGAAAGTTATACGTAAAATGAGTTGGTGTTTCCTGCTGGAGTTGTGTTTGCAACATGCACAAAGCCAGTTCAGCGCCAATAGGTCTCAGCTCTTTAACAAGAAGGTTGATTCCATTTGTTACTATTTACTGCCTGTTACTTCACTTTTTACAAATATTCAGCTTAACACTCCTTGGCTTCAATCCGTCGTCTGTCATCTGATAGGTGTAGTTTATGCTTGTGCTTCAGATACGTCCCTCCAGTTGAAGTCACTGGTATGTGAACTGGAATAATGGCTGCCTCCCAGGTTGTCGTTTTAAACCATTAGACATGGTGTAAGGTAGTTTGAAGTAGAACGCGGGATGAAAAAACTCAGTGCTGCGAAGTTGGACTGGGTGCACACATAAGCTATCTGCTGTTCTTTCCTGAAAGAAATGGTGGTGATAGGAAAATGGCAACACTTAGGTCAGTACTGCCTTCGAGTTGATATGGCTCTTTAGAAATCTGCTGCTCATCTCTACCTCTAGTTTTCTCTAGATTTATAGATTTTCACTGTACCATTCTATACAGAAACCTGTGTGTAAACCCTAATGACCAGGAGTCAGCAAGGTTTATCTTGCCTGGGCTGGATTGGTCCCATGGAGATCCCTCTGTGGGCTGGATTGCGGGCACGCATGAGTGTGCGTGCCTGCGATTTTTTGCCATCTGCATGTGCACAGATGCAATTTTCAGCATGTGTGCAGATGTGATTTTGGGCGCTGCGGAATTGAGTTCCTGCACTGTGCTGTGCCAGTTTAGCCCAGCGCGGGAGTGGGCAGCTTGGTTCTGGGGTGGCTCATGGGCCGGTCAAATGACCTCCACGGGCCGCTTCTGGCCCATGGGCCTTAGGTTGCTGACCCCTGCTGATGACTGTACACATGCTCAAAAGTTCACACTTGTCATGCTTACTCAGTATGCACCATATAGTGAAAGGGACACAGATGGCGCTGTGGTCTAAGCCACTGAGCCTTTTGGGCTTGCCGATCAGAAGGTTGACGGTTCGAATCCCTGCAGCTGAGTGAGCTCCCGTTGCTCTGTCCCAGCTCCTGCCAACCTAGCAGTTCGAAAGCACGCCAGTTCAAGTAGATAAGTAGGTACCGCTGCAGCAGGAAGGTATGGTAAATGGTGTTTCCATGAGCTCTGGTTTCTGTCACGGTGTTCCATTGCACCAGAAGTTTAGTCATGCCGGCCACATGACCCGGAAAGCTGTCTGTGGACAAACACTGGCTCCCTTGGCCTGAAAGTGAGATGAGCGCCACAAACCCATAGTTCCCTTTGACTGTAGTCCTTTACCTTTTTACCTATATAGTGAAGCTCACAGATCCGCAACGGTTGTACAGCCTGAACCCATTTCTTACATGGAAAAGCATTCCACCTCATAATAATTCAGTGTTTGAAGTAGCCCTGACTCTGAGGTCAGATGCAAATATCAAAGCTGATTTTGAATTAACAATGTAATTTGAAAATTTGTGTGTTGACAATAATTCATTCCTTCAGGAAACCTGCAGTTATTGTACTTATAGGGAAGTGACTTTTCATGCAGTACTTGTTGGCCTGAATCCTTTGACATGGGGAATTTTGCATATATCTGATGTAATTAAAACCATGTGTTAATGAAAACCATGCAGTATTAGAATGCCCCGGCCCCCTGCTGATCCCAAAGATTCAGGTCATTCAAATGTGAATGAAGAATTTTAATACATAGTGATTTCATCTTACAAATCAACCATGGTCAACTTAACAACAAACAGAAAATGCAGATCTACCGAAACCTCCCAACCACAATTCTTGAGAATAACAAGGCATGAAATTTTCATTGTATCCTTTTTTTGTTTTGTTTATTTTTCTTAATAGCCGGATGAACTGAATTCCTTTTCATTGTAAGAGAGGCTTGATCTGCCATATCTGATTTGGCTCTTGCAGCCCTTACACCTTTTATTTTCACTGCCATTCGTCCATTTTAAGACAGCACTTTGCCAAGATAAGCAATGTTGAAAGTACATGATGATATTGATGTGCTCTTTGGAAATGATCCAGTGTAGGATATTTTTTCCCTAGGGCCATGCATCTTGATTATGACCATTTGCTCTTAGGAAGGTTCATATCAGGGCTCACCAAGCAACTTTTCACCATTGCTCAAAGCTTTTTCAGAACCACTAAAATCACTGTAAGTAGAGATCCTCCTATAGAATTTATTTTAGTGCAAGTCCTTTAGGTAGAGCAGAATGCTAATCACTTTGGGCTAGATAGCTTTATGCAGGTTGCCCCTGAGCTCCCACCTCTTCCTATATTGGCTGCAGGGAGATTTTAATACTGGTGAACCTCTCAATCTTGCTGTAAATATTGCTGAGATAATGTATGAAAGGCACTTTGAACAGTTTCTGGGCAGAGTGGGAAAGTTTATGAATTATCTTCCAAATGTCAAAATTCTAGGGCTATGATGATTTACTTAGAGTAGACCTGCTGAAGTTAATAAGCCTAGCTAAGTTAGGTCCATTGATTTCAGTGGTCTACTCTGAGTGAAAGTTAGCTGAATACCACCCTAGAGTTTGGGCAGAACAACTTGGGGTGAAATCTATTCACAATTTTCACCAGTAATTAGTTTTATTGCTGACTCTTTTCCTAGAAGAGGCAAGAGAGGCGGAGACATATCTCACAGTTGTACGTAGTATGAAGGCTATAAGTGAAGCATTTCATGCTTGTTCCATTAGTCTTACTTTCCAGCAAACAGTTTGCCTGGAAAACTACATTGTTCTGGAGGTCAGCCTGGACGTAAACAAGCAGAATACAATGTTGTACCCCCTGAAGAGGATCTCCGGGGACAAGATTTTTGGGGCTGGCTTTGGCGAGGCAGCACAGAATCCTCTATTCTGAGAATTCCACTTGTGTGATATTAGCTAACTAGAGGAGTCTTAAGCCAAGTTAGATACTTTATAGATTGCTAAGCCATAGTAAACAATGTACATGCAAATGTAGAACAAAATGTCCCCTTAAAAACAAAAGACTGTTACAAACATTTCTTTCTATGACCTGACATTGATGGAGACTCTTATGCTGCCTTGACCACATTTTACCCTTTACGTATTACATTTAGTGAATTTTCTTTTTTTTAATATAATCTTTATAATTTATAATTAAACATACTTTTACATCTTATTCAAACTTTTTACTTCCATCAATCCTGTCTGCAAATTGTCCAATCTAATCTCTCAGTATGCATTTCTTATCTTCCCTATTACATTTCAAACTCATAACCAATATCTCTATCTTTTTCTACTTTGTAACACTTCTTATATTTCTCCTTACAAAACTTCTTGTAGTCCTACTAGCGTAATTTGTTGATTACAGTTGCTCTTCAAATAATTCATATACTTCTTCCAATCTTCTGTAAATCTCTGGTCCCGCAGGTTTCAAATCCTTCCTGTCATTTTGTCCAATTCTGCATAGTCCATTAATTTCATCTGCCATTCTTCTTTCGTCGGAATTTCTTCTTGTTTCCATTTCTGGGTAACAATGACCGCTCCCCACTTAAAACGGGGGGCGCCTTTTGCGTGGACGCGTGCAGCCCTGGATCTGGAGTGGCCCCATCCCATCAGCATAGGCTTTGCCTTCCCTCAGGTGGGATACCTGGAGGTCCCCGCCTACCCCAGTGAGTTGTCCAATCCCACCTGGGGGAAGCGTTGCCAGGGAAACCAGGCCAGGTAAGGGGAGGGATTACCTGCCCACACAATAGAGGGTGGATCTTAATTGTTAATCCTCACTTGGCTCCAGAGCTTCTCCCACCCTACCCACCCTCAGTTAATGTCTTCTGCAGGTTAACTTTTCTTCATAGGTTTTGCAGGTTAACCTGTCTCCACAGGTATGCGGGCGCTGCTACGATAAGGTCGCTGTTAAAGGGCCGGAAAGGAATTTCCCTGCATTGGCAGGTTTCGCCTTTCCCGTAGCAAAACATCACAACTTTGGCGGTATCAGGCCTTGGGCGGAATCCTTTAGTCCATCTTCCTCTTTGCGGCGGCGATACCAGGGTTCCCCGTTAAAGGGGTTTTTGAAGGGAGGCTTTGGCCGTACGCCGAAAGGTCGTCATTGCTCTCCCCTGCGGCGGCGTAACGGGGGCGGCTATCTCTGCTTGAACATATGTTCTCCAGAGCCGGCCCATCCCCCCCCACACACTGGATAACCCTGAAGCTCCCTAGGTCCCCGGCTGGGGACTAGGGAGGGAGAACGCCCAATGCCTGAGCCAAGGCCTACCCACATTTGAAATTTAATAAAGTTGTGGCCAATTTAATCCCATAGCACGTTGTCTAGAGTCGTTATTCCACATGACGGGGGGGACCACTTGGGATCTGGGGACTCCGCCTGTCCACGCAATACTCTTGCCGCAGTTGTTGCATATAAAAACAATTTAACATCTTGCCTATTAATGTCCTGACCTATAATACCAAGTAAAAAGTGACTTTTCAATCAGATCTCCATACAGTTCATGAGTAGAATGAGGATCTAATAGTAGGAACTCAGAAAAGTTTATGCAATTCATTGTCACAAGATGTAGTGATGAGTTTAAACCCTTCTCAGGTGGTTCCAGAGGGACTGCAAGTATTCAGAGGATGTGCATACAGGAGAAAGTAACACCCCCCACATGTCTCTACCGTAGTATGCATATGTGAATGCACATCTTCAAATTGCCTATACATGTACACTCAAATGCACATAGGCATCTCTCCCTGTTCCTTCTGAGGCTCTATACCCTAACTTACCCCTAACTTTGAGCCATTGGTCAACCCCATCACAAAACATCCATAAGCTCTCCCTTTTCCAATCTTGGACCCCTATGTAGAATCAAAGAGAATACAATATGGCTAGCACAGCTGTATCTCCTATCCTTTTAAGGCAGGTATGGGGAACTGGATCCAATTGGGGGTAGATTCAGGAGTTACCCAACTTCAGCAGGTCACTTTGACAGGTGGGTGAGGGCAGACACTTGTCAATGATGCCAGGAGATACCACTTCAAAGAAGGAGTTGGGAGCACACTTAGGGTCCCCTCCCAATTCTTCCTTCCTTTTTTGCAGCCCTGGCTTTAATGCAAGCCGAGCCTGCGAAGGAAGGAAGGAAGGATCAGGAACACACCTTTCCAGCTGTAATTTGGTTCTTTTTTAATGTAATGCCTTTTTCTGCGTTGGAGATTCAAGGGATGCAAAACTGCTAGATATGCAGCGGTCTTTTTCAGCTCAGGGAAAGAGTCTTACAGGGACACACCAGCTAGTTCCAAGCTGCTACTATATTCAGTGCTATTTTTCTGGGAAAAATAAGTGCCGGAATTCACTATGAACGCCTCCTTTGTTCTCTTTAATGACAATGATGCCCACCTGAGGGGTGCCAAAACTGAGTTCCTGCTGGAAAAAAGCCCTGACTTATATTGATGTTGGTGAGGCTCTAGCAAACTGTTTGCAGATGGCTGTTTTGAAACTGACTGTGGGATTTATGTCTGACAGTGTGGTCTTTTATCTGTGTACTATGATGCTTTTATTGCATTTTATTGGGGTAAATTAGATTTTTATTGTAATGCAAGTTTTTGTTTTGAATATGATTTATTACTGAAAGCCATTCCATGGATTGTGTTTTGTCAAGGAACAAGGTGCAACTTGTGTGTGTGTGTGTGTGTGTGTGTGTGTATGTGTGTGTGTGCAGCTATGTTTTCTTGCCACAGTGCACCAGGACAACATTGCTTCCAGGCACTCTGGGGGAAAGAAAATGCCAGCACACAGACCACTGAAGGAAGAAAATGCCTCTCTTGTTTCTGCCACCACTGGAAGTCTCCCATCTTTATTCTTTGCAACCCCCTTCCCCACTCCACATTTTGTGCGCCCTGCAGTCTGTCTGGAGGGCACTAAAAAGATTGATTATTTTGATGTATATATAAGAATATGTGTCACCTATGTGTACACACACACACACACATTTATATACATTGACAGCAAATTAGTTGCAGGTGTCTAAAGGCTGCTCGTTATATATAACACTTTTACTAATCTGTTCTAAATTGCATTTTAGAATACTTGCCTTAGAGATGTCCAGCTGGTATTCAAGATTATATCACTGGGAATTCTTCCTCTAGCTGTTTGCTTAGACATTCACATTTATTTCTCATCTATTGTTCTCTTAATAATATATTCAGCAGTAGCCCTTGAGGCAGTTTGCACAATACGGACATAGCCACACTGCACCCACATAGAGGCCTCTACACAAGGTGATGATGCCATTGATTCAAGCAGGGGGCAAGCCAGTCTAGGCATCCTCACAGCATATAGCTGGTGGTGTCAAAAGTCCCCTGTTCTTGAGCACCAGTGTGGTGTAGTGGTTAAGAGCAGTAGACTCCTAATCTGGTGAACCGGATTCGCGTCTCCACTCCTCCACATGCAGCTGCTGGGTGACCTTGGGCCAGTCACACTTCTCTGAAGTCTCTCAGCCCCACTCACCTCACAGAGCGTTTGTTGTGGGGGAGGAAGGGAAAGGAGAATGTTAGCCGCTTTGAGACTCCTTAAAGGGAGTGAAAGGCGGGATATCAAATCCAAACTACTACTACTACTACTCTTCTTCTTCTTCTTCTTCTTCTTCTTCTTCTTCTTCTTCTTCTTCTCACTGATTGTAATATATTTCCACAGAGCGATATGTTTGAAATTATCTTGTAAAAGTTGCTTCTAAAGTCAATTTAGTCAACTCCTTATGACAGATATATGGTACAGCCTTTTATTTATTTTGGCACCTTTTTACACCACTCTTCGGCCAAATATGACATATGGGAAGGAGCTGTGAGGTAAGACCGACAGTAGAGAATTATATAGCACGAGTCAGAAAGGTGTAGGCCTGGACTAAATGGGAATGATAATCCCTCAAAAGAACCTGGCCATAGATGCACTTGGAATAAACGCTGGCATATATATGGACCCTTAGAGATACATATATATTTTTTATTTCTACCACCTGCAAAATAGGACGGTGTTTCTGTTAACCCCCCAGTTTTTCACTTCTCCTAGGGTAGAAGATGTTGCTGAAACAGAATCTCCTTCTCAGCTGGATGACTTAAAATCCACTATGAATGGGAATGAAGACGATGAAAAACTTCAGGTTAAAAAACAAGCTTTTGAAGAGAAAATAAACATTGACAGCAGTACTCCTGGCTCTGTACGCCGGTATAGTCTTGGCCAGGTTTCTAAAGAAGAAAGGAAGGACATGAGGTTTAACAGGTATGCTTCAGTGCAGTGTGTCAGTGGTTTTGCATGCCGATTGGTTTTCCCATACATAATTTTTCATGGAAAAAAAACCCCAAATGTTAAAGTGAACAGGCAAGTTACATATTACCTGTGGGCATCAGACATTTAATTGTATCCAGACATCTTGTCAATAACTCTAAGAGCTGGATAAGATCTCCGAGTTATTTGTTTAACCTACCTTGTGCTCCAGAGTGCTGGGGGAGGTGCAAAGGAACACTGGATTTGAAAAAGTTCAGGCAAAAATGAAGATCGCTTTCCGTAAGTAGAGCTGGCGAAATTCTTTTGGCAATTTGGACACCTTAAAAGCAGGTTTATAAGCACTGTCAACCAGTGAAAAGTATGCAGACATACATAAATATATAGTCAAAGCAGATCCAGAGAAAACGAAAGGTACAAATGCAGCAAACCATGGGTTAGAATTAATCTGGCATAATGCAAAATTAGGGACGCAGGTGGCGCTGTGGGTTAAAGCCTCAGCGCCTAGGGCTTGCCGATCGAAAGGTCGGCGGTTCGAATCCCTGCGGCGGGGTGCGCTCCCGCTGCTCGGTCCCAGCGCCTGCCAACCTAGCAGTTCGAAAGCACCTCCGGGTGCAAGTAGATAAATAGGGACCGCTTACCAGCGGGAAGGTAAACGGCATTTCCGTGTGCGGCTCTGGCTCGCCAGAGCAGCGATGTCACGCTGGCCACGTGACCCGGAAGTGTCTCCGGACAGCGCTGGCCCCTGGCCTCTTAAGTGAGATGGGCACACAACCCCAGAGTCTGTCAAGACTGGCCCGTACGGGCAGGGGTACCTTTACCTTTTTTTAATGCAAAATTAATAAAGACAAAGTATTAAAAGAGATTGTATTACATTAATCTGGCATAATGCAAAATTAATAAAGACAAAGTATTAAAAGAGATTGTATCACATATGTAAAACATTAGGGATAACAACAGCAAAAGAAACCCACCCCAAACAAGAAAGTCCTATCTAGGGCAGTATTTCTTTGTAAATAATGTTAATCTTCAGCTTTTTAAGATGATGAATTAAACAATAGAACAAGCCAAGTCTGGCGCTAACTGTTAGTTAGACTGGGCACTGATCAAGAAGGGCCCTTCACCAGCCAAACAAAGCTGTGCCACCCTGCCGCCTCCTTGCTGGGCCCCTCGGTCATTTTCATGGTGGGATAGCTGTTTCTGAACGAGAGTCAAGCTTGGCTCACATCTGCAGTGGCTCCCCACCATTTTCTTTGACCAAAAATGCAATGCCGCAGCCCATCAGAGCTATGAAATCTATGGGCTTCATAGATCTTTGTACTAGAGCGTTGCATTTCCTGGTAAATTAAAATGGCAGGCAGCAACCAAGGGTGGGAGCTGAGCTTAGCTCCTGTTCAGAAGTGGCACTTCTGCCAGGGGCCCAGTTGCTACAGTGGTGGCAATGGGGGGTAGGGTGGGGGAGAGATTCGGTTGCGTTGGGTGGTGTGTGTGTGTTTGGGGGGCCCCTCTGAAGTCTGGTGCCCACTCTGGAACAAGCTACCATGTGATCCTCCAGTAGCAAGGTTTCTTAAAATAATTTCTGATAAATAATCCTGTTAAGAATTTTCAAGTAGAGATGCCAGCTGTCCCAGTTCTGAAATCCCAAGGCCATTATGATCTGAGCCATGTGCCCCTCTAATTTCAGCTCAGTGACTTTGTGGCAGATCTCTGTCAATGCCAACCTTTCCTACTGCTAACTTTTCTTCCACTACCACCCTTTTCCATACAGTCCCAGACCAACCAAAACCCTTTTAGGGCAATTGTAATCATATAGAGGGGTGGAGCAGGTCTGTGCCCTCTGGCTCTACTTCTGCCATCACATCCCCTACCATCCACATATTAGGGAAACAATGGTAAAGGTGAGCCTGGTGTATATGTATGTAGCTCTCGATGTACAATTAAGGCTCCTGATCACATGGCGAACGTACAGCAAGACATCCCCCCCCCCCAGATGCACAAATGCTGGGAATCAGAGCCAGCATAGCACATGACGGCCAGGCCAGAACTAGTGACACTGGCCCATTCTCTCCTCCACCTAATTACAATAACATAGGGGTGAATACCCCAAAAGGACTCAAGTTGCAAGTGGGCAGGGGCAGAACTGGCAGATACTGTATAAGACCAGTGGCGTAGCGTGGGGGGTGCAGGGGGGCCGGCTGCACCGGGCGCAACATCTGGGGGTTAGGGATAGGGTTAGGGGGTGCAAATCCAGGGTTAGGGGGCGCAAATTACTTGCCTTGCCCCGGGTGCTGACAACCCACGCTACGCCACTGTATAAGACTGGCAAAAGCCATCCACTCATTTGATAATAGAAGGCTTCACCGAGTGGTAAGGAGGGAGCAGCTTTTGCCTTTGTTGAAACTTGGATAGTTTTCTGTGTTAATCTCAAAGGCAGAAGAGCATAAATTTACACTGAAATTCCATTAAAGCAGTGCACTTACATCCCAGACCCATTCTTACGAGTTTGCTTGGCACGCAAGTTGCAGCTGACAACATCAGTTGAAACTTTTTTAAAAGTTTAAGTTTTCAATAGAGGTCACATCTATGATGTTGCTCATTTCTCAAGGACAAAACTGTGTATTTCCTTAATTATTGGAAAGAAGGCTAACAAACAAAAATACTTGCAGTAGATATGGCCATTTTGAATGGTTATTTCTCCTGTGCAGTGTGATTAATTTTTTCAGAAGTTTATGTGGTATATACTCTGAGTCACTGTATTGATTTTGGATTTGGATATTATTAGATAAGGTGTTGGCCACAATGAGATGATCAGCAAATATCAGCAGTGAGCCTCGAGCTTTTATGTTCCCTCCTTACCTCTCTCCTTCCTTCACAATCAAACTTTTTGTTAGCAGCAAATAATAGCTTGCAATTTAACCTGACAACTACAATAGGTTTGCACAAACCAGAATCCCAGACCATCATCCCAGACTGGTTTGAGGAAATCAGCTTCGGTTTATGCAAAAGAACTATAGTAAAGGACCCCTGACCATTAGGTCCAGTCATGGCTGACTCTGGGGTTGCGGCACTCATCTCACTTTATTGGCTGAGGGAGCCGGCGTACAGCTTCCGGGTCATGTGGCCAGCATGACAAAGCCGCTTCTGGCGAACCAGAGCAGCGCACGGAAATGCCGTTTACCTTCCTGCCAGAGCGGTACCTATTTATCTACTTGCACTTTGAAGTGCTTTCGAACTGCTAGGTTGGCAGGAGCAGGGACCGAGCAACGGGAGCTCACCTGTCGTGGGGATTCAAACTGCCGACCTTCTGATCAGCAAGTCCTAGGGTCTGTGGTTTAACCCACAGCGCCACCCGCGTCCTTATAAAGCAACTATCATTTAGTGCTAATTATGGTTTGGAGCTAATTAAGGTTCTTACTCTCCCCCCCCCCCCCGCCATGCACCACAGTCCATTTTGCCTTTTGCCCAAGCCATTTGTTCCTGCCTTTGTTTACACTGCAGGTCCAAAAGTCTAGCTTTGCATGCTGTCCGTTTGAGGAGTGTTCATTCTGACAATGGACAAGAGATGGAGAATGGAGATGTTACAGCCGGCATCTCTTTCACAGATATCTATCTGAGCCAAGAAGCCGACAAATTGCCTTCCAGTGCAGACACTGAAGAGTCGCAGCTGGAACAGTCTTCACTTTCGCACCCAAGTATCAAATGTACAGAACCAGAGAATCTGCCAGAACCCGTTAAAGAAAACTGCCATGAAGGGAGCCCGAAGACAATACAGAATCCTGCCGAGTATCAAGATAAGCTTTACTTTCACTTAAAGGAAAATCTCTCTAAAGTGAAAGCATATGTCATGGAGATGGGGAAGAAAATTCCTCTCCCAGATGAGTGTGTTATTGAAGGTAAGAGGCCTGACCCTTTGAAATGATGGGAGCATTTTAGAAAATACTTTAGGACCTTCTTTTAAGCTGTCAAGCAGCCTCCTCTAAGCATGAGTTCTTTTCACTAGCTGAAACGTGTTTCTGCATAACAGCGTTGTTTTAAAAGGCACTGTCTTGAGATTCCTTCTTGCCTCTGCGTTGTTTCTGTGCTTCATTGTGCTTTACCTCATAAAGGACCTGCTAGCAGGCTGTCCTTGCATGCTTGCTGTGTGCTTCCGCTAACAAGTCCTATATGTGCCCAGGACTCTTTTTCATGGGTTGTATCTAACTAGCTTATGCTCAGAGTAGTAGACCCACTGTAATGAATTAGTTGGTCATGAATGCAATGAGCTAAGTTCCAAGTATTACTGCTAGTGGTTTAGGACCAGGTTACCTGAAAGACCGCCTTGTCTCTTTTACACTGGCTAGATCACCATGATCACCTGCAGAGATAATCTTCTGAGGCCCTCCTTCATGTGCCTCCTCCCTGAGAGGTCAGGAAGGTGGCAACACGAGAACGGGCCTTCTCTGCAGTGGCTCCCCATCTGTGGGATGCTCTCCCCAGGGAAGTTCACCTGGCGCCTTCATTACACACCTTTAGGCACCAGGCAAAAACGTTCCTTTTTAACCAGGCCTTTGGCTGACCTAATCAACATCCTATACCCTTTAAAATGTGGCTCTTTTTTCGGGGGGGGGGTATTGGATTATTGCTTTTATTTTGATTTTATATATTGTGATTTTTTTGTGTGTGAACTGCCCTGAGACCTCCGGGTATAGGGCAGTATATAAATTCAATGAACGAACAAATGATTGATTGAATGAATGAATGAATGAATGAATGAGAAGCCCTCCTAATTTCCCCACAGATGTATCCTATTGGGTTCATTTCAATGTGAACCAAAGCTTTTAGCATGGTGACTCCAGTAAATAAACTATGCCATTATTGTAGAACTCACTTTTACTGTTGTAATTTCCTGAGAATTCCTTAAGTACGATTATTGAGGCAAAATTCCCAGAGTAAGACACGTTGTAAGATTGATGTGACTGATACTCCATACATGCACAGCCATACCTTCGTGTCCATTGCACGTGGGACACTTAGCTAATATTTCCAAAACTCCATAAACTACTTGTTCTGAAATTTGGCTGCAATCTGAACTTCTTTAATTTCTGCAGTTGGTACATCAAGAGCTAGGCTCTTCTTCATCCCACCCATTTCTTAAGAAACTGTTCACAAGTTCCTGCTACAAATAATACACAGCTGTTTGGTGTTGCATTAGCCAAACTGGAATTTGCTGCAATTTTATTAATATTAAATGTAAGGAGTATGGTGAATACGCAATCTGTGTCAAACCACACATGACTAACAGTTTGTTACATGACTGTACTTCAATATACAAGGTATAAGTACGAAGAGTTCTCAGAACTGCCACTTCAGTTGTGTCAGTTGTGTTCTATATACCTTTAAAATGTAACATTATTTCTTTGATTAGTGTTCTCGGGAAGCATCTATCATTTTGAAAAGCAAAATAATCCCACTCAAAAATACATATTCAGGGTGCTCTCTAGGTAGGCACAAGTATATTTGTTTACACACATGCACATAAAAACAGGAAGTGACACCATGTTGAGTGGGAGGGGCAAGGGAGCAGGAGGCATAGATCTAAGAAATGTGTTAAATGGATGCACATATCTGAACTTCCAGTAAGACCCTTGGAAATTTGGGGCTGTGCGTGAGAAAGTGAGAGCCATGATGGCTTAAGGATTTTCATGACAATCCCAGTATTTTCAGGGCATTTGGAGGGTTGGGTATACTTTGGGTAAACACACTTGGGATTCGGGTGAGTGTTGCTTACTAGTGCAGCTTTGAGCAGTTAGTCAACAAATCAGTGAGAATTTGTATAGAAATGCCTTTAAGATTTAATGAAACCTACAGTTGAGAAACCAGTTTAGTTCCTTGTTCTATATTTCTTTAGGGAAACTTCACTTAATCTATTTAAGGACCCCTTCAAAGACCTAGGAGATCCCAGAGTGCAGGAAACTTGTTCCACTGGTAGCTTTTCTCATACAATGATTTAGCAATGGTGTGATATAGGCCCTGCTATTGAGTCCTCTCTTGGCAAGAAAGGAAAAGGATTGTGATTCACATAAAGCTTCAGTTTGCCATAGTTAAACGATGGGCTTATCCACACTTTTGCCCCACTCAGCCTGGATAACTCAGTTGGTTGGAACATGGTTCTGATAATGCCAAGGTTGCAGGTTCGAGCCCCATATGGGACAGCTGCATATTCCTGCATTGCAGGGGTTGGACTAGATGATCCTCAGGGTCCCTTACAACTCTAAAATTCTATGGTTCTTTCCAGGCACAGGTCCATGTCCAAGTGCCCTCTTTTTTGCTCCAGAGCTTCCCCCTCAAAAACCCGCTCTTTAAAGCTGAATTGGAGCAAACAGCTATTCAGGATTTCTGTGGATTGTTGTTTGCTCTGATTCAGCTTTAAAGAGCAGGTTTTCGTGGGGCAAGCTTCAGAGAAAAACAGTGGGGCCGTCAGACAGAGAGCTTTAAAGTGCAGACTGTGCCTGAAAAGTGTGGCGGAAAGGTAAGTGTGGATAAGCCCTAGCTGTTATGGTTCTTATAACTATGTATCCCACTTTACAGAGGATAACACTCTATTTGAAGGGTTGCCTGCGGACAATCCACAATTTGAAGGACTCCTCTATTTGAAGAGTTGTCCCATCCAGTTCTTAAAGTACAGACCCAGAAGAAGGGATGGAAGCAGACGGATTGAAGTTGCCCCTCAGCAGTTACCTCCAGAGCAGCAAGCACACAAGCCACACAGCCCCACTGTGGAGGGATGCACAGCCTTTCTAGTTAATTATACAGCAGTTAATTATTCCAAATTTGCATCAACACATATAAATTAGTGTGTGCAAGTTTTATGCACTCCTGCACTCTATTTTGCTCTCTTTTCAGTGGTACACTTCTTCTTTAGCAGGCCTTATGCGGCCACCCTAAGAGTAACTCTCCCGCCTCCTGTTCCCGGCAAGGACTTTGCTTGAGTTGGGTAGCAATTTTGAAGTGAATGGCTATTTAGTTAGTTTAGGAGTGTCCTTTGCTTGGCTAGAAATGTTATCTTTTGTTGTGAAAATCAAACCCCATGACAACCTGGCACAGGTTCATATTTATGTCTATGAGGCTGCAATCCTATACATGCTTAGCTAGGAGTAAGTCCCAGGGCACTCAGTAAGCAGAAGTAGTTCTAGAATTGGGCTGCATAACTTGGAGCTCAAGTTTAGTGCTTAGGTATTTCAGAGGGGGAAGAAACAAGATCCAAACCATAAAAAAACTGATCTGTTAAATTTAATAAAGAACCTGCTTTACATCTTGCTTAATTCCATCCAAGATCACTTATTTAATATTTATATATGAAATAGCTTCTAGATCCAATGCACCGACAACCACAATATTTCATCTTTCTTCCTTAGTTTCAAAAAATTACCATCTTTTCCACCTGTTTCTCTTTTAATTTAAAAACAAAACAAGGAGGGGTAGTTTTCATCAGCTTATATTTCTCCAGATGTCTTGCGATCTTCCTTCTTATCTGCGTTTCAGGAATTTTGCTTACTACAAAGCTAGGCTTACTGGTTTATAATTTCCTGGAGGACCAGTTCGTTTATTAAATCTAGTTGGACTTTGTTGGCTGGGATTTCCAGCCGGTTCTATTTCTGTATATATCTAGTAGAACAGGATATTTTTTTTCTGTTTGATCTTACAGAAATTGATTACTTTGACATATTTTGAGATCATTCTCAGGTTGCCTGCACACATGAGATCAATGCAGTCAATACTGTGACCTTACGATCAACAGCATGTAAGACAGGAAACAAGTGGGAAATGTATTGCTAAAATCACAGCTAATTTTAAGCATTGGCCTTAGATGTCCACCTATTATCTGATTGACATTAGCCTGTTTTTATGGACTTTACACATAAAAGGTTCTTTCCTAAGAGCAGTGGCGTAGCGTGGGTTGTCAGCACCCGGGGCAAGGCAAGTAATTTGCGCCCCCTGACCCATGGATTTGCGCCCCCTAACCCGTGGATTTGCACCCCCTAACCCGTGGATTTCCCTAACCCCCAGATGTTGCGCCCGGTGCGGCCGGCCCCCCCTGCACCCCCCACGCTACGCCACTGCCTAAGAGCCTTCTATTGAGCTAGTATGATAGCAAAGATAGCTTCATTCAGACATTTGGTTCTGACCACATGAAGGATCCTGTGATAACATACAGGTCTAGCCTCATCCTCTTGACAACAACACAACTGCCAGCCAGGCCACTGGCTGACACATGAATTGTGTTAGCCTGAATGGGTGCTTCTGTGCATGTAGGGTTTCAAACATGTAAATAAGAACCCTAGTCAAACAGGGTTCCTGACTGTGTCAGAAACCCTATTCTCATGCAAGACTATTATTGCATTGGCCGGCATATTTGTGATTGTCATGAGAGCTAGCCCCACACATTCCAAAAAGATGTTTCATTTGTTTGGTACCCACAGATACTGATTGCCTGAATAGGGCTTTGGGGATTTTCCTTGGAGCTGGTTCCCACTTCCAGCTGACACTTGAACATAAGAAGGAAAACTTTTAGAAAGCCCTACAACTGAAGTGACCAGTTGAAACGAAATTCCCATCAGTGTCCATGATAGCTCGCATTCCGTCGCATAAATCATCATATTATATTTCAATGCCGCATAGTTTTCATAAGTAGTTTTGATGAGTTATTGTGCATTTTATGTTAGATTGGGGGAAAGCAAATTGGTACGACAGTTGTAAAGTTTTGTCTTAAGCTCTGCATTGGCTTTCCCCCCTTGCTTTTATTATTTTCTGTAGGATATAAACTTAAACAGCAAATATTTGATGGAGTGTATGACAGAATTCCCCTTGATAACTAGGGCAAGAGTGCCCTTGGTCTGAATTTGGTTGGTGTTATGTTTTATGCTGTGCTGTGAGATAATTAGTACCATATGATGGGATAGATGGGAAAGATCACTGCTCCCCTGCAGTGCTTGCTTCTGGAACCTTTTGATAAATTTAAGCATGGCATGAGCCAAAGCATGATTGAGAACACATGGGCTTCTGCTAACTCAATGCAACCACAAACTTGCAGAGACGCAGAGCAGCATTTCTGAAAATCAGTTGTGTTTTCACTATGCCAAAAATAAAAAATTAGCTGGCCTCTTATTATTTAAATCTGATGTTAAGCTCCAGACCCAAAAGTACTGTTCCCATACTGTGAAAAGTTCACATGCCAACACTCAAACCGGTTCTTCTATGTAGGCTGCCTTTACCAATTGCACTTTAGTACCCATGGCAGCACAGCCAGTATTATAAGAGGGGCACTAATCTGCTGCTCAGAAATAGAATTAAGGACCTTCTCCCATTTTCATGACTAGGAGGGGCCATTATTTAGCCAGATGTCACAGCTCTGCATGGCCTTACCTTTTCCAATGGGTGCGGATAGCAGCTTCAGTGGATAATTTTCAGAGGGCGAGGAAGTGCAATGTGGGGAAGAGTTAAACCTTCTTCCCCTGATGCCACAGTCCTGACTGGGGCTCTTCTCAATAGCTGCTTTCTGTAAAATAAATATAGGTTGATAATTCCTATCATGGAACTCCCACATCACCTAAAATGTTTGCTTTAATTGCTAGGGAAATCTTACTTCAGAGCTAGAAACTCCTTGGGAAGGGAGCAGAGGTTCTGTTTCTGTGAGGTGGTTTGGAATGGATCAGAAGTGGAGTGGGTGTGGGTGGGTGGGTGGGTGTGTAGTAAACACTGGTGTAAGCAGTTTCCCCATCAGCTGAATCTTTATGCCGCTGCCAAACAGGCACCGTAAGTTGCTTGCTGTTGGCCATTTTGATTAAACTTTAAGCTACTGTGAAATGAACTAAAGGGCTGGTTTACACCTATTACTGCCTTTTTCCTGTGATATACTCTGAATCCTGAAGTATATCTGCATATCCTTGTTTGGACTGTTCATATGGACACATAGAGAGAATAAATCCTCATGATCTTACATGTCCCAGGTGATTATTTTCATGTTTTATGAAACATGAAACATTTATTCCTTTATATGGAAATTTCCGTCTTGCCCTTCAAGAAGCTATGGACATTTTTCTCTGCAAGTTTTGCCTTCTCAGGCAGTTACACTCGGATGGACATTGGCTTCTTGCACTACTGATTACCACCTAGATTAGCATTCTTCTTCTGCTGCTTCTGCTGCTGCTGGTGCTGCTTTCCGGTGCATTTTGGGTTGTTATGCAGTGTTTTAAAGCTGTTCTAAAGACTGGTGTTATGCTCCTGAAAATTGTGGATTTAGAATGAATCAGTTTGCCATGTGCACAGAAACTCTTAAGTACAGTGGTACCTTGGTTCTTGAACTAAATCCATTCCGGGAGTCCGTTCGACTCCTGAAACCGTTGGAAAACCAAGGCGCGGCTTCTGATTGGCTGCAGAAGCTTCCTGCACTCAATTGGAAGCCGTGTCAGATGTTCAGCTTCTGGAAAACGTTCGCAAACCGGAACACTTACTTCTGGGTTTGCAGTGTTCTGGAGCCGATTTGTTCAACAACTAAGCTGTTCGAGAACCAAGGTACCACCGTATGCCCAAACATGTGAGTGGGCTTTGACCAGCAAGCAAGGCAGTGAGCTGAGAGCTCTTTTTGTGCCAGGAAACCCCAAGTGGACCCGGTGTGAAAAGGGCTTTTAAGGGCTGCCCACTTTGCCTGGGACTTGGCTTGCACAATTTCAACCAGCGTATGGTTGAAAATGCACAAGTCAAATAAGGGATTGCAGTAGCTGTATTGCACCTTTATTTCTCCAAGAAGATGAATGCAGATGAAATGAGGGCCCTCTTCCCATCCTAACAGGGACGCATCTAAGCCTTAACAATGGTAGTGGCACTTCATACTGTTGGACCATTCCCTGGTCTCTGATTGCGAGTCTTCCATCCCAAAGAAGGGCCAAGGCTTAGATCTGATGCAAGAGAAGTGGATAGCTAAATGCCAGCAATGACATAAGGAGCAAGCAGCAGTCTGAGCAAGGGGAAATATCCACACTTCATCCAGGCTGTTACTTTAAATTCATCCATGCAGCCATTTTCCTGTAGCTTTAGAGCTCTGCCTTTTCTCTTTTGTCTTTCATGGAATGCATTTTCTAACCTTCCTTTGTTAACCTGCAAAGGTCAAATGTGTTCACAATAACCGAATAATCGTCTTGCGTACTGCCACAAGGAAAATACAGAAAGGGATACCATGTAAGGTCACCATATGTTGTTGATTTAAAGAAATTCCCCATATTTCACAGCGTGATGGGTCTCTTTTATTGTGCAGAGATTTCCTACTGCTTAGGGTATGGCTTGTGATAAATGCTTATCGCAATGCCTGCAGCTTTTATTATTTATTACGTCCCACCTATTTCCAAAGGTAGTTTCCATACTGTATATCAGTAATCTGTAATAATAGCCAATATCATGTTTACAAGTGTCTGTGTGTCTGCCTCCTCCCCTTGTACTGCTTTGCCAGCATGGGAAGTTTGGAGAGCCCCACAATTCCTTTTTCTTCAGCAATCTTGCCGGTGATCAGTGCCTACCCCAAACTCTGGATCATTAACAAACAAGTGGAAAAGCACAGGTCCCAAATACGCTAATCTCAGTTCTATTTGCATACAGCTACTGTTCTCTTTCCACTGTTTGTTGATCATTTTGCTGGGACGAGATTAAATTCATACAGCCCAATAAAAAGGTTGTTATTGTTTAGTCGCTTAGTCGTGTCCTACTTTTCGTGACCCCATGGACCAGAGCACGCCAGGCACTCCTGTCTCCACTGCCTCCCGCAGTTTGGTCAAATAAAATAAAAAGGTACATAACAGTTAAGGACATTAAAGCTGTATGCATACCATACGAGAGCCAGTGTGGTGTGGTGGTTAAGAGCGGTAGTCTCGTAATCTGGGAAACCGGGTTCGCGTCTCCGCTCCTCCACATGCAGCTGCTGGGTGACCTTGGGCCAGTCACACGTCTTTGAAGTCTCTCAGCCCCACTCACCTCACAGAGTGTTTGTTGTGGGGGAGGAAGGGAAAGGAGAATGTTAGCCGCTTTGAGACTCCTGAAGGGGAGTGAAAGGCGGGATATCAAATCCAAACTCCTCCTCCTCCTCCTCCTCCTCCTCCTCCTCCTCCTCCTCTTCTTCTTCTTCTTCTTCTTCTTCAAGCACACAGCTTCCCCTGAAGAATTCTATGAACTCTCATTTATGCCTGACAGAGCTATAATTCCCAGCACCTTACAGTTCCCACTGCTTATGTCTATGGCCTTCAATTCTTGCCCACTTCAGAAAGCATATTTTGGTCATTCAGAGCCTTTGGTGTAGAGGCATAGTATAATCACTTGCATTTACAGATGACAGCCATCTTCCTCAATGCCTAATTTAGCTTGGGACATTCATAAAGACGAGTCAGCCGAGATGTTACTCGAAGAAAGTGAAAGCTGATGAATATGAATGGATGAAATAGTTCTCATCCTGCCTCATTGTTATGAGCTTCAACACCAGTAAGTCCCAAGCCAGCATTGTCAGCAGACCATGTTGAGGGAAACCCAGCCAGATGGGCGGGGTGTAAATAATAAATTAATTTTTTTTTTTAAAAAAAAAAAGCTGTTGTTCAACAACATCTGGAGGACCTCCCCATTCATCACCTGGGGGATCACATGCTTGAATATCCCTCCTTACTATATCCCTGAACATGCAAAGCTTAGCACATGAGGGGCAAAAATTCTAGAAAACAAATTAGGTAAGCTAAACCCTGACCATTAGGTCTAGTCGTGACCGACTCTGGGGTTGCGGCGCTCATCTCGCTTTATTGGCCGAGGGAGCCGGCGTACAGCTTCTGGGTCATGTGGCCAGCATAAACCACTTCTGGCGAACCAGAGCAGCATACGGAAACACCGTTTACCTTCCCGCCAGAGCGGTTCCTATTTATCTACTTGCACTTTGATGTGCTTTCGAACTGCTAGGTTGGCAGGAGCAGGGACTAAGCAACAGGAGCTCACCCTGTCGCAGGGATTCGAACCGCCAACCCTCTGATCGGCAAGTCCTAGGCTCTGTGGTTTAATCCACAGTATTAGACTGTTGTTAAAAGAAGACAAGATTCTGGGATTCACTGGAGCTTTCAAGAATGTAAAGAATTAAATGGTCATTTAATCTGCACTGATTCTATCTATCATCTATCTATCTATCATCTATCATCTATCTATCTATCTATCTATCTATCTATCTATCTGTCTATCTATCTAATTTTACTTCATTCCCTTACTTTTTCCAGCCATATATGCAGCTCCATCTTGAATAGATTGTTGACTTTACTGCTTCAAAACAGCATCAAATGAAGTTTAATACAAGCTATAGTTGGCATCTCCTGTCTAACTTTTAAGTGGTAGGGGAAAGTCTGGAAAACTATTACATTTTGTGGGCCTTAATCATATACATATTTGGTTATCTTGCGGGTAGCTGTTCCTATGTGAGCTTCTTAAGTCTCAAAGTCACTGATAGAAATAATAGAATCCAGAGTGGAGAAAGCATTACAGAATAATCGAGAACGGCTTTGGACCTTATGGAATGTCAGGGGAACAGGAAAGACAACTTTCCCAAGAGTTGCTCAGACTTGATACGTTTTGGGGGGTCAAACTATATGTGATTTTAAACATCTCATTAGGAAGCTATCATTTTTTAAAAAAACAACAACAACGATAATAACAGCAGGTGAGGCGCAGTTTTCATCAGGACCACAATATTCAGAAAGGGGAGACTTAACCCTTTCACAACCCACCATGGTCCCAACAAAAATCACTCTCACCAGTCACCACACTGCTATCACAGACCCGGGGGGGAGGGATGCTCCCATTGGCACCAGTGGGAGCTTTTTCTCTGGGACTAATGCCATTTTTGAGGGATGGTTTTCAGCGGTAGTAAGGCTGCGGCAAAAAGCATTAAACCTCAGCTTCCTGTGTGCTTAGGTCATTGTGATCTACCCACTATTTAAAATGCTAAAAAAATACAAACTGATGGTCTTTCTCCACAGATTTCATGCTAAACACATTGTGGCTCAGTTTTTCTAGCACACTATCTTCTACTATTTATTGATGGGGTGGTCTGCTCCAGAGTCAGGAATGGGGAAAGGACAGACAGGACTGAGCAAAGGGATAGCTCTACCCAATCTACTGTAATTTATCATGGTGTCTGAACACAGCCACACAGACCCATGTGGATCTCCCTTTGATACTGTGGTGAGGATGAGTTCGTCCTTGCATTTTTTATTTTTATTTTGGAAGAAAATTACTTCTGAATATAGTAGATGTGAGTTAAAAGATAGATATAAGAGACTGCCAAATGTATGTTTCATTTGTGTGTGTGTGTGTGTGTGTGTGTGTGTGTGTGTGTGGTTTTTTTTTAAATGAAATGAAATTTGCAGATTCTGGCTTATGGTTTCTGATTTGTTTCATGTGAATGAACGTTGTGTTTGGGCTAGTGCCATGAAATAGATGCCACATAAATACGTTTCTTCTGTGTCTCACTGTGGTTCTGTTCAATGACAAAATGGAAGATTCTTCTTCAATTAACAATTACTAAAAATAAAAAAGACCACGATGACAGCTGCATGTTTTAAAGTAAAGCTACAAATTATGTTTAAACTGGAGGATGTGTTTTAGGCCTCAAAGTGCCTATTAGTTAACATAAATTAAGAAGCTTTTTAATCATGGAACCCACTGATTAAACAATAACCAACAGTGAACAGTGGTTAGCCAAGTATACTTTAGTAAGCAAGATTGTGAATGCAAACTGAATGTAGATTTATTTATTTATTTATTTATTTAAGAAAGCATCGGGGGAAAAGATTCACACTTGTCAAAGAAGCGAGTGTGTTGTGTACAACTCATTTGAATGCTAAGGAGTCTGATAAAAAGCTAGTCCTTGTGGACTAGGCATATAAATATAAGGCATGAGATAAACAAAAAAATAAGATATATAATTTATAATACTTAAAATATGCCTACCATTGGACTTAATACTCGTTGCAGCAACAGAAGATAAAAGAATCTGGCAGTCTCCTCCTCCTATTGTAGTATCATTGCCAGGCAATTGTTCGGGTGTTCAGTACTGCCAATGTGATGGTTTGTTACCTACAATGTTCTGCAAACACTATTCTGAGGAGATAGCTGAGCATATGTTGGCTTGTCCATTTGGGCCAAAGTGACAGCACACTGAGAGAACTATCCGTTTCTTCATGACCTCAGAAATTTAGATGCGCTTAAAAAAATGCAGACAGAGAGAGAAACTGCTGGTGTTTATTATGAAGTAAAAAGACGACTTTTTAGCTTGTATGACACCATGAAGTGGTACGTCCAAACAGTAGGTTGCATCCAGAGTTCTGTGTAGACAGGAACATGGCCTTCTTATTTATTATCCATGAGAAGGACTTGTCCTTGCATGTATGGTCATCTTCTAACATGCAAATGAAATTTCATAGTAAAGAACGAAAAGTATGTGTGTGCAGGGCTCAGAATCACATCCCTAATGTTTGTTATGGATTTGTAAGTTTGCGTGGCGAGTTCCCGCCTCCCCCCTCGAGACACAGAATTCGGGTTAATGGGTCGAATTAGGCCACAACTTTATTGATTACAGGAATTGAGCGGTATTGGCTTAGGCATTGGTCCTAACAACTAACCGGCTTCAGCCCGCTTGCTTGAAGACCAGTGAGGATTAGCCACCAATGGGGGAGTCCTGCTGATGCACGTCAGCTAGGACCTCCCCCCCGGAGTTACCGCTTGGGGCCGTGCCGTGGGCCCACACCTCCTTAGGCTTAGGACAAGGCCACGCCCCCTGGAATCCTTTATCGGACTACCCTTTTGCTTTGGGGGAAGGTATGGCGCTTCCTCCCCCCCCCCCTTCATCAGCATAATAATAGAGCAATACCCCTACCAATGCCTAACCGCCAATACCGAGGAGTTGTGAAAGATTGCTATGAGGTAGGCGAAAACCAAGTGGCTGGTGCCAATCTGCCAAATGGAAAAATTCCTACCAGGCCCCTTGACGGCGACCAACTGAAGTCCATAGCAACGTCAGAGAGCCTAGCCTAACGGGTGGGAGGGAAGGGAAAACCTGGCTAGCTGCAGCGCAGTGAGACCTAAATGCAGTGAGGCCACGCCCCCCGGTCCAGCCGACTGGCTGGCCCGGGGATGATGCATCTGAAGCCAGCCCCCGTGAGCGTGGGGGAGGGGCATGAAGCCCGCAACCCCACCTCCTCCCTAGCTCGGAAGTGGCTTTGTTGGCGAATGTTACCTTACCACACCCCTCCATAGGGATGAATTTTATAACATGCCCTAACACCACAGTACTAGGTATCAACAAAGAGTGCAAGCCTTAAGTGTAAAATAATCATGCTTAGGTTTCCATTAAATAATAACAGCTGACGCTAATAACATGTATTTCCCCCCCAGATACCGTCAGAAGTTGTGTAGCAAAGTTGTTCTTCAGCTGTCCCCTGAAAGGACATTACTGCCTGTACAGTAAATCCAGTTTTACTCTCATCAGTCAACAGCCTCAGCTTTGGATCCATATCATGTTTCTCTTTCAACAGGTGTGTGCAATATGTACGTATCCATAGTGGCACTTTTATCATTTAAAAGTTCCCCCCACCCCACCCCCAATTAAAGTCTAATTTGTTATCTCTTTGGAAATGCTGCTGTCCCTTATCACTGTTGTTGTGAGGTGAGTATTATTATTCTGGGTTTACAGTTACTGGGGCCCTGATACTAACCAGGGTCATTGCTAACTATGCTTTCCTTGTAAGGCAGAATTTGGAACGGGCTTGCAAATTGAGGTTTTGCAAGGAACTTTGGTCCTTGTATTAACCATAGCTGGCATTGGTCTAGCATGAAACCATTAATACCAACAGGGCAATGGATGGGGACTTGCAACAGAAATGGGGGCAGGTATGTGAGTTATTGATTTGCAATCTACATTTTTCAGGGAACCAGTGTTATGTCTACCTCAGACTTCTAGGATTGTTATTATTGTGATTTTTCGTCTGCTAATAATGCTGTTTAACATGCCTTTAGCTTTAACTGTACTGTATGCTGCTTCTGGTGGTTTGGTTTTTTATTTTATTTTAATTATTTTGCAACATTTACTCGATTTTGCAATCATGCTGGAAAAGGATAAAGACCGACTAAATTGCTTTTGCATGCAAGTTGTAATAATATGGAAAATGTGGCCCATTTCAAACAATGTTAATGTTCTTGACGGATTTTCTTTTTACCATGTGATGATTCCAGCTCTCATATTTTGACTCCTATCTACACAATAGTCTAAATACAGTATGAATAACAGGCAGTGCAAATGAAAAGCAAAACACAGCTCAGTATCAGTATCCCATTCCCACTGAAGGGAAAGGCATTGTGCAGGAAGAGAGCCCGTCTGCGCATTAGTCCAGGAATCCCAACCCAATTTCAGTGCTGTCAAATTTCATTTTATTCTTACATATCCTAATTCAGAGACAAATTAAATGATCAAGACACAAAGGCACCAGAGGAAGGAGGCGGAGTTGTCCTACCCCGCCCTCCACAACGCCCCACTGCAGATCACGATATTCCTCTGAAGCATATATATATATATATATATATATATATATATATATATAAAGTGATATTAAAATACATTGCATTTCGGCAATTTATAATGTGGTGATATACATACCCACTCTGATGCAAGGTCTGTTAAGTTCAATAGTACTTAATCCCCAGCAAGGGAAATATGTAAGCTCCACTGAACCCATTGGGATTTACTTCTGAGTACAGGATTGTGCCGTAAATCTTCAATATAGCAAAGAGAAGATAGTACAATCTTGCTTTGAATCTCTTCCACTCACCCATACGCACAAATTTATTTGCCTCCCTGCCACTGAAATTGCACCCCTATAGAGATGTCTTCTCTGACATGGGGCTGTTCTCACACAATAATGACCACTCCCCACCTCAAATGGGGGGTCGCTTTTTGCGGGGTCGCGTGCAGCCCCTCAATCCTACACGATCCACGGCAATTCAGCCTGGCTTCGCCTCCCCAAGCTGGATACCTAGAGGTTCCCGCCTAACCTTAGACAGTTAACCAATCCCAGTTGGGGAGGTGTTGCCAGGGGAGTTGATCAGGTAGAGTTAGGACCACCCTGCACACACAATAGAGGGTGGAGCTTACCTGGGAGTCCTCAGTCGGCTCCAGAGCTTCTCCCACCCTGCCCCCTCTCAGTTTACACCTTCCTTTTGCAGGGTAACCTCTTCTTTACAGGTATGAGGGCGCTGCTATGGTCATTGATGGTTGCTGTTGAAGGACCGGGAAGGAATTTCCCTGCATTGGCAGGTTTTGCCTTCCCTGTAGCAAAACGTCACAACAAAGGCCTTGGGTGGAATCCTTTAGTCTATCTTCCCTAAATGGGGGGGGTGCCGTGAAGCGATGACCCCCCTCCCTGCGGCGGCGATCCCAGGGTTCCCCATTAAAGGGGTTGTGTGGAAGGGAGTCACTGGCCATACGCCATTAGGTTGTCAGTGCTCTCCCCTGTGTTGCGGCAAAATGGGGGGTGGGCTCTCTGCTTAAACATACATTTTCCAGAGCCAGCCCAATCCCCACACAGTTTGGATAACCCTGCTGTTCCCCAGATCCCCGGACGGGGGCTGGGAGAGATAAACGCCCAATGCCTAAGCCAAGGTCTCCCTACATCTGAAAGTTTAATAAAGTTGTGGCCAATTTTAATCCCATAACAGGTTGTCATGATTCATGAGTCCTCCCGGGGGGGGGGGGGGGTCGCCTGGGATCGGGGGGTCTCTGCCCGGCCACGCAAAGTTATAGCTGGCATTTATTTACGTTGTGCAGTGTTTAATAACATGACCGGTTCACCAGGTATTTGAATCTAGAAAGCATGGGGCACAGAAACTGTAAGCTTCTTTTCCTCTTGGAAGCTCTTCACAGCCTTCTCCTTCCTTCTTAATTACTCCTGCCTGTCACTACTGTTGACACTCCTGTCAATCACAAATTGACACTCCTGCCATTCACAAATCCTGCTATTGAGCTGTGGCATGACTATTATGCTTGGCCAAAGCTGAAGAAACAGGACTAGCACGAATCCCAAGAGCACCAATCAGCAGGTAGCTTAACACCCATTGGAACATTTCCATTTGCATTTATGTACTATGGCAATGATTCAGCAAAACTTTCAAGTCGCACACTTCCTTTGAGTGTCTCATCTATTTACAGTTAACCGGAGGCTAAAAACTGAATGTTTATTTAGGTAATTGTGTGCACTCTGTCAAAGGTCCCACAGAAGCAGTCTCTGAGACATCAGAAAATATATTTCTTGCCCCAGGCGGATTTTAGGAACCAAGGGTAGGAGAAACTTGTGGTATCAGTGTTAAGGATATGGAACTACATCAGTAGAGAAACTGAAGTAAGGGCTGAAGCATCTGAGTGAATCTGAACAGAATAGAGAATTAATTGAATCAAATAAAGGAAAGAAAGAATATTAAAAGGAAGTGTATATTGGAGGAGCTAATGGGGAAAGAATGTTGAATGGGGGGGGGGGGAATGCAAGGAGCAAAGACACCATTGATGAATGAAGCTACTATACTCCAGCAAGTTCACTGAAGAATAAGGTTAAAACCTGGTCTTGGGGAAAATAATAAGGTGAAATAGTTAAATACAGATGAAAATCAGCACTGAGGAAAACTTGATAACAGATGGGTGTAAGCCATGTATTAGCAATATTGAATTTAGAAGATTGAAGGTAAACACAGTGGAAAAGAAAACATTTTTTTTTAAAAAAATGGGTTAATAATTGCACTGCAGTCGCTGTGCCACATTGGTTTCCTTTTATTTTGTAACTTCCTGGGAGTTATAATTTTTATCTTTTCAAAATTACAGGGCATAACAGTATCACCCTGTTGCTTTCAGTTACAGTCTGATTTCAGAGTCAGGTTTTATGTACTGTATGGTGTCGGTCGCTTGAATCAATTATAATGTGTTGAGGACGGGGTTGCCATGCTTGAGCCTCAGAAAGACATGAGAAGGGGGAAGGTTTAAATTATCCATTGTCTCACTGCTCTCTCCCTGATATGAAAATTATTAGGATTGTTTCTTTTGCTATTGACTCTGAGAGTTTTGGGAAGTCACCATATAATTAACTGAGTTTGTCAGAACTTTTCTAACATGTATTTTGTATTAATTGTCAGATTGGGGGGGAAACACTATTCATGACGCTTTCTTCTTTCAATATTGCCCAGCAGAGTTTGTTCCCAGAAGCTTTGTCCATGCAAAATAATTCTGTACAAGCCTTGAAAGCATTGTGGGAGAAAACCCAGCTGAAGGGAACACACAGCTTTGAAACTGCAATGGTTCAGTCTACATTTCCACACGAAAAGGTATTTCTCTTTCCTCCCCACCCCCAGTGAGCATTCATGAGGGTATGATGTGCATATTACTGTATGATAGATCAGTGCAGTAGCCACCAAATCTGGACAGAGAGATCAAATCAATACTGCTCCTCAGGATCATAGTGAAATTTTAGTGGACCATTGGCTGTGGAGTTTATGTGCGAATGCTAGAAGCCTCTGAGACAAGATGGGCTCCTTGAAGCACTGAATTCAAGTACTCCGGAGCTGAAAATTCATGGTTATAAATAAGAGCATGGATGTAATCAAAACCGAGGAAATGGGGAGAATCAATTGGATGCTGTTATCCCTAGATATGAGCTCCCTAGAAAAGACAGAGAAGTACTGGGAGTGGTGTAGCTCTGCATATTAAGAAGGTATAAAATTCAGATAAAGTAGAAAACTTGAAAGGACATAGCATACATTTCGTTTCACATGTTCGCAAATATAAAAGTGGGAACAGAAAGTTGTTATTTTTAGCAGCACCACATAGGAGAGGGCACAGTCTCTTTCTCTGCTTCATGGGTAGCAAATCTTGCATGTGGACTTTTTTTTGGTCATTTCGTGCAATGACCGCTCCCCGCTTAAAACGGGGGGCGCCCTTTGCGTGGATGCATGCAGCCCCTAGATCTGGAGCGGCCCCAACAGCATAGGCTTGGCTTTGCCTTCCCCCAGGTGGGATACCTGGAGGTCTCCGCCTACCTCAGTCAGTTGTCCAATCCCACCTGGGGGAAGTGTTGCCAAGGAGACCAGGCCAGGTAGGGGAGGGATTACCTGCCCACACAATAGAGGGATACCTGGGAATCCTCACGTGGCTCCAGATGCTCCCTAGGTCCCCGGCTGGGGACTGGGGAGGGAGAACGCCCAATGCCTGAGCCAAGGTCTACCCACATTTGAAATTTAATAAAGTTGTGCCCAATTTAATCCCATAGCACGTTGTCTTGAGTCGTTATTCCACATGACGGGGGGACCGCGCGGGATCTGGGGACTCCGCCTGTCCACGCAAATGTATTATTCCCCTCAATCTCCTAGACATTCCTTTATTTTGATCACCTTTTGGAGCCTGAAAAGGAGGAAAAGCATATGGGTTTGTCCAAAATGATAAAGGCTATCCTTTTGTCTTGGTCATTTGTCTGACTAACCTAATGTACCGGAATGAACTTTTGCAAATACATACTTTTATATAGACACATATATGTGAGCTTGTCTCCTTTTTCATTTTTGCACAGTCTCTTGTTTTTAAATGCTGCTCAGAGGTAGGTTGCCTTTGATCATTCAGCCATCATGGCTAATACCAATCCATAGGCCCATCCGCCATGACTGGGGCATAGTGGCAGAGGATGTTAGAACATAAGAAAAGCCTCCTGGATCAGGCCAGTGGTCCATCTGATCCAGCATCCTGTTCTCAACAAGATGCCTAGGGGAAGCCTGCAAACAGAATCTGAGCTCAGCAGCATGCTGAGAGCAACTGGCATCAGAACTATGCTGCCTCTGTCAGTGGGGATAGAACATAGTCATATCTTCTATGGATTCATCCAAGTTGGTGGCCCTCACTATTTTTGGCAGGAGCGAATCCCATGGTTTTACTGTTTGAAGAAGTACGTTCTTTTGTCTCTTCTGAATCTTCCAGCATTCAGCTTAATATGATATCTCCAAGTTCTCAAGGACTGCCTCTCCCCATATGAACCAACCCGTGACCATGTGACCATCATATGAAGCCCTTCTTCCTGTGCTCCCTCCACAAGAGGTCCAGGGGGTGGCAACACGAAAATGGGCCTTTTATGCTATGGCTCCCCATTTGTGGAACGTTCTCCCCAGGGAGGCTCGCCTGGCACCTTCATTACATATCTTTAGGTGCTAGGCAAAGCGTTCCTCTATAACCAGCCTTTAGCTAGTTCAACCTTCTATGACCTTTTAAATGTGGGAGGGTTTTTTGGTTCGTTTTATTATATATTTTGTTTTCTCATTTTGTATTTATCTGTTGTGAACCACCCTGTTATCTTCAGATGATGGGCAGTATACAAATATGAATAATAATAATTCTATTAATAATAATAAAGTGGGGGGGGGACTTTTCTCTGTCCACTATCCATGCCATGAATACTTTTGTACACTTCTATCATATTGCTTAAACTAAGTTTAATAAGTTTCTGAACTTGTCAGTGCTTGCATTGATGTCCTCTGTGCTGTTTTTTGAAAGGCCGTTGAGTTTTGTCCCTAATCCCTTGCACATGCAATTGATATCTGGATGGAAAATGAAAATGGTACTTGGCTTTTGCTCTTATTTACAAAAAAAGAGAGAATAGCTGCCTTTTGCAAATTC
Source organism: Podarcis cretensis (assembly GCF_951804945.1). NCBI lineage: Eukaryota > Metazoa > Chordata > Lepidosauria > Squamata > Lacertidae > Podarcis > Podarcis cretensis. Next base: position 81,043,664 of record NC_137174.1, on the reverse strand, counting down.
ACATAATTGTGGGCTATGGCACCGACTCTGCAGGGGTAATGATTTGTGCATGCTCTGTCCTGTCAGCCTTTGCCCTTTAAAAATATCCCTGCTTCAAAGCAATTGCAATTTCAAAGATGGCAAAGAATTCTGTTTCAAAGCAAAGCAAAAGATTTCTGGTCAAAGCTATTAGCCTTTAATTGAGGTTCACGCAAATGACCAGCATGGATTTTTAAAAAATGTATTTGAAGTAAGTCTTAACAACCTACAGTTTTCTTTTAAAAATAAAAAACTGCACACAAACACACACACATATGCACAACCCTAACTTAAAATTGCATAACTGAAGTCAAGCAAGGAGAGATGCTTTTCTAAAACTTTCACTGACAGAAAAGATCCAAAAAACATGAAGACCAGAAAATAGCAACTTTTGTCTGAATGAGGCTAAACTACTATAGGATTGACCATCACATTCAAAAATAATAATTTAAGTCCTCCCAATGTCCCCACAAATTGAACAAAAATGATGTAAGTAAAAAAAAAATATTTTTTTTTACAAACAAGAGACTCACTTTGTGTCCAGAGCTGCTTACTTACACAAAAACACAGTGAAATAAAAAGCAAACAGCAAAACTGCTCAAGCATACTCCTAATGCCATGTTGGGACATTTTTTAAGCAATCCTCACTCCTCCAATCCTAACTTTCCAGCTGTCCTGGAAAGGCCTCATGACAAGAGATGGGAGTAGACGCATTCGATGTGGGACTGAATTTAAAGCAATCAAATCAAGTCACATGTTTTCTCTGCTTAGAAAAAGTTTGGATGGGGTTTCCTTTGAGGAGAAGTATAAAATAGGACAAGGAAATAATGTGTGGCTTTGAGGGGTTTTTTTGGGGGGGGGATAAAAAATAATCCTTTGCATTCTTATTGAGAGGACTGAAGTATCTTTGGAAAACTCAGTGAAAGAGATTTTATTATATTTGCTTCTAAACATTTGACTGAGTTCCATGAGTTAGTAGTAGTAGTAGCTGCTGCTACCAGGCCTAAGACAATGGTGTAGTATTTGTCATAGGACGTGGGTGGTGCTGTGGTCTAAACCACTGAGCCTCTTGGGCCTGCCAACCAGAAGGTCAGCGGTTCGAATCCCCATGACGGAGTGAGCTCCCGTTGCTCTGTCCCAGCTCCTGACCACCTAGCCGTTCGAAAGCACACCAGTGCAAGTAGATAAATAGGTACCACTGCAGCAGGAAGGTAAATGGCGTTTCTGTGTGCTCTGGCTTCCATCATGGTGTCCTGTTTTGTCAGAAGCGGTTTAGTCATGCTGGCCACATGATCCGGAAAGCTCTCTGTGGACAAACGCCGGCTCCCTTGGCCTGAAAGCAAGATGAGCACCACAACCACATAGTCGCCTTTGGCTGGACTTAACCGTCCAGGGGTCCTTTACCTTTTTTAACCTTTACTAGCATACAAAGCCTTGAATGGCTTGGGACTCGAAGTGCTTACCTTCCCCAGTATCAGCCATCTCAGGACCTACCATCAGCAGTGGAAGCTCTGTTGGTGGAGAGAGTGTTGCCTGGTTGGCACTGACCTGTGGCAGAGCTTCCTCAGTGGCATTTCCCTGTTTGTGGAAATCATCCCTGGTGAGTTGTCTTCCCCTCTATCTTGATTATTAGCATCCAGGAGGAACTAAAAACTTTCTTTTTCACCAATGCATTTAATGAGTAAATATAGGAATCTGAAGGATGCTGTTCTCTGCAACCTTGCAAGTATTAGTTGTGAAACTGTGGCCATTTACATTTTAAAAAATATGTTCTTTATTGTTTTCATTTTATTTTCCTACTTCATTATTTTCCATCCTGGGCTCCTTTGGGAGGAAGGGTGGGACAGAAGTCTAATAAATAAAATAGTAGTAGTTTTATTATAATTTTATAATCTATCCTTCCCTTTCTTCAAAAAGCATCCATTTCTAATCCACTCCTTCATTTTATCCTGCAAAGTAGGTTAAACTGAGAGATAATGAGCTGACCATGGTCACCCAGTAAACTTTATATCTGAGCAAAAATTTGACCAAGGATTGTCCTTCTCCTAGTTTAATATAGCATGCTAATATGCTAAGCCTTGTTCAGCATTCACCACCCTGGGGCTTAGCCCTATGAAGGGTTGTATCTGAGCATAGTCCATTGGGAGAGAAGCTTCTTCACTTATTTCCTGCTGCTTTCAGGTCAAAATCACACACATCCCAGTGATGCTTTGATCTGCTAGATCTTCCCTTTAACTTTGGGTAAAGTATAGATAGCAAAGCAGGATGGGGAGAGGGATTTGAAGCTGGAAAGCGACAAGAGTGGAAAGGTCTCACACTTCCCTTCCTTACTCCTCGATCCACAGCATACCCAAGCTCATTTTGGCTTTTAAACAATGCAGAAAGTTGAGGGTGGCACTCTGCGCAATGTGTAGTTTGAGCTTTAGAGACACAGCACTTGACTGAGGGAACCACCAAGAGAGAGGAAAGTGCTTAGGAAAGTGAAATCCTTCTTGGCCAGAATTCTAATACATCATGCAAAATTCCCCAAAGACATTGAACACGCAGCAACAGCAAGTGCTATTGCTCTCAAATGTATTAGTTGCATAATCATATTACGAGCAGGACAAGGGCTCATAAGAAAGACGAACAAGCTTGTCCTGTTGCTCACGTTCTGCAAAAATATGTGCTGAGTCTCCTTATCGCTACAGCCGTCTCGTTTTTGCAGAACGGGAGCATGCTAATCCCTCGTAGAAAACTTTGGAAGCTCCTTCTACCTCCTCTGTTTGCCAGCTGAGCTTCTGAAGGGTGGGCTTTGCATCTTTTTTAAAAAATAATTCATGGCTATTTTCTCTTACTGGGAATTCCCTGATGCTGAGGAAGCAGGGGGAAGCCTATCACAAGCTGGCTATCGCTGAAAGTGGTTGCATATCTTCATCCTACGAAAGACGAGCCAAAACTAGAGCCAAAGTAGAGCTGAAAGCAGAAAACTTGTCGGTTTCAATGCAGTTCAGCTTCAATTATGTACAAGCTGGGGACACAGTGGATCTTTTAGAAAACAAACAGAGTGCTGGAAGGGAGTGCTGACCCTCACCTCCCACCTTGCCTCCTTCCAGTTGGAGTCATTTCCAATAATTGTTAGAGCCTATTAGGGCAGGACTATCAGGGCAGGACTTTGGGGCAGAAGTCTGGGCCTGTAAGCAGCAGAATGACCAGGAGGGTATTCCATCCTAATCAGGTTCATTGCTTTCACTGTGACTTACTTCCAAGTAAGGAAGTCTGGGATTGCAGCCTTAGTCCTATTGATTTCTACAGTGTTCCACAGCATAGCTGTCAACTTTTCCCTTTTCTTGCGAGGAATCCTATTTGCTATCATATATATATACTGGTTTTTAGCTTACAAAATTATAAAACATACCTCACAGATACATTCTTATTTGGACTTCCATCAGCACCTCTGATAATCCTCCGTCTTAATCACTTCTTATGCCTTTCTTAACTTAATATTGCCATTAAATCTTTTAACATATCATCTCTCTTTTTCCATTTTTACAATATTTCTAATATTACTCCTCACAGAACTTCTTGCAAACCTACAAACGTCGTCTGATCATCACAAATACTTTTCAAATAGTCCGTAAATTTACTCCAGTCTTCGGTAAACTTCTGGTCTCGCTGGTTTCGGATCCTTCCTGTTAGTTTGTCCAATTCCACATAGTCCATTAATTTCATCCTCCATTCTTCCAGCGAGGAATCCTATTTAGAATAAGGGAATTTCCCTTTTAAAAAAGGGAACAGTTGACAGCTATGTTGCACAGGCTTAAGAGCCAGAGTATTGACTTAAATGTTTTGTGCTTTGTAGGGTAAATAACTAGGCCCAGAGAGTCTCAGGTGTGATGAGATGCAATTTTCATGTAAGCTCTCCAAGAGAACATCTGGACTACATCAAAGATTTTGCAAAGATTAGATCTGTACCTATGTGCTTCTGATATGAATCTGATCTCCCCCACTCCCTGTGGTTTGTACAGCATTTGCCGTCAGTCTGCAGGGATGCATGAATATGTGCACTGCAGGTATGGAGACAATCATGCAGACAGTGAGGCATGTGCAGTCTGCATGCCACTGTTAATGCTGTCAGCATGAAGTTCTTCAGTCCCACATCATTCCTGCTTCTAGGGTTACCAATTTCTGCTGCTCCTCATAGTGCTGTAGAAACACACTGCTGTTTACGAAGGATATTGACAAGCTAGAACTAGGAATGGTTGAGAGAGCAGAGTATGCTTAGCCTGGGGAAGAGAAGACTGAGAAGTGATATAATAGTCATCTTCAAACACCGGAAAGGCTGTTACATGGAAGACGGAGCAAGCTTGCTTCCTGTTGCTCCAGAGTGTAGGACCTAAACCAGTGGATTCAAATTACAGGAGGGGAAATTCTGAATATACATTAGGAAGAACTTTCTGGTGATAAGAGCTGTTTGACAGTGGATGGCAGGTGTGCATGCAGGAGCCAGGCCCTGTGACCAATAGGCATAGCTGTCAACGTTTCCCTTTTTTAAAGGGAAATTCCCTTATTCCGAATAGGATTCCTCACAAGAAAAGGGAAAAGTTGATGGCTATGCCAATAGGACTTTGCAGGACTGGGGCCTTCCTAAGTTTTTTCTGAAGAGGCAAGGCGCAGCCTCACAGGTGAGGCCGATTGGTAACTCACAGCACCTGGTGGCAAAAGCTGGGAAGGGATATAAGGTCAGCATTTCCCTTTGGCTCTTTCCCACAGCAACACACTCCCTGGCTTGCTGCGTTTGGCTTCTTGCTTCCTGATCCTTGAACCTCGGCTTCTTGACTCCCTGCTTCTTGACCCTTGGACCCTTGACTTCTTGCTTCTTGACCCTCGGACCCCTGACTTCATGCCTCCTTGCTTCCTGAACCTTGGACTCTTGGCTTCCTGACTCCTGGCTTCTGGACCCCTGTTCCTGCTCCCACCCTGCCATCTTGCCCCCAGTCCTGACGTCCCCTGCCGGGACTTTGATTGCCCGTGAACCGGACCGTGACAGTGGAAACCTCAGAAGGTGATGGGCTCTCCTCCATTGGAGGTTTTTAAACAGAGGTTGGATGGCTGTATGTCAGGGATTCTTTAGCTGTGATTCCTGCATTTCAGGGGATTGAACTAGAATGACCCTTGGAACCCCTTCCAGTTCTACAAGTCTATGATTCTATGGAATTAAGACACCAAATACATCTTACCAGTCCATGTAGCCAGACTGGGAACTTGGACTTTCAACAAATTCCTCACCAAAGACTCCCAAGTACCATACTTTTCTGTCTATAAGATGCCCCCATGTATAAGATGCCCTCTATTTTTGCAGACTAATTTAAGAAAATGGGGGGATATGGCACAGAGTTACAACGCCCACTTTTTAGTATGATTTTAAAGGAAAAAGTACGGTAAGCTTAGTAGTCATGGGATCAAAACACATTGTCCTCTTACAGATCAGTAACTGTTTAAACAACAAGACAGACAGAGCAGGTATCATTTGATATTTTTCACAGAGGAGGAACCTGTAGGTGCACTCAAGAATTTCAGTTGAGACTGATGCTTTTAAACTTATTTTAACATCTTGGCTGTGATTCCTGGAAGACCTGCTCCCTGCCTTGCAGGCTGTTTTCCACCTGGGAGAAGGGGTTAAAAATAAAACGACCGATATACTAATGGGCATTGTACAAATCTATAGTTTGCACTTGTAACACTGTGTACAACCCTAGTCACCATACCTCAAAAACAATATTCCGCGGCTTCTGATTGGCTGCAGCAGCTTTGTTTTTGAATGTTTTGGAAGTCAAATGGACTTCTGGAATGGATTCCGTTCAACTTCCAAGGTACAACTGTACTTCTTTATTCAGCACACAGCTGAAGTATGAAATGCACAACCACAAAATGTAGTGACACCCACTAACTTAAAGGTAAAGGGACCCCTGACCATTAGGTCTAGTCGTGGCTGACTCTGGGGTTGTGGTGCTCCTCTCGCTTTGTTGGCCGAGGGAGCTGGTGTACAGCTTCCAGGTCATGTGGCCAGCATGACTAAGCCACTTCTGGCAAACCAGAGCAGTGCATGGAAACACCATTTACCTTCCCACTGGAGTGGTACCTATTTATCTACTTGCACTCTGACGTGCTTTTGAACTGCTAGGTTGGCAGGAGCAGGGACCGAGCAATGGGAGCTCACCCCATCGAGGGGATTCAAACCGCTGACCTTCTGATCGGCAAGTCCTAGGCTCTGTGGTTTAACCCACAGCGCCACCCGTGCCCCTACGCACTAACCTAGGTGGCTTTAAAAGTGGATTAGACAAATCCATGGTTACTAGTTATAATTGCTGTGTACCACTGCCAATGTCAGAGACCGTATGCCTCTAAATGCCAGCTGTTGCAAATTACAAGTGGGAAGAGTGTTGTGGGGCCCAGGTCTTGCTTGTGGGCATCTGAGAGTCATCTGGTTGACCACTGTAAGTACAGGATGCTGGGTTAGATGGGCCTTTAGTCTGATCCAGGTCTCTTCTCAAGTTTTTATGACATGAATTATTTGTACTCCATTGCCTTCAGTTGTGGAATGTCAATTTTGCAGCTCAAGCAAGGTCTTCCGGGGGGAAAGACCTTTTAATGGAAAATGGAACATGAAAAGGCCAATTGATAAACAGCAAAGAAAACTTGTGAATGGTGATTTACTAAATCTGGGTTTTTGTGTTTTTATTTTAATTTACAACTAGTCCGCCCTATCATAATAAAGCATGTCAACTTCACTACTCTGTTACATTTCATCAGAGACAGCCAGATGTTTTATATCAGTCAGAGAAATTTAGAATGCCGGGCAGTCTGGTTAAAGAAACTTCTCTTTGCTGGGGATTTTTTTAAAAAAAGGCTTCATTTTACCCTAGCCAATTGAAATAGCATTTTTAAACATTTGTCACAACTACTCAGGAGGTAGGGAAGACCTTATCCATCCTGTCTATCAGTTATTTGGCATAGTTCCCTCAACCTGGATGCATGCCAGCTTTTGCTGTAGCTTTCAAAATGCACATGGATGCTCTGAAGGGATTTAAAAAATGGATTGTGCTTTGTACCAAAGACTAGTGAGGATGCAGTTTTGAGTTGCCCATCACTTGATGCCCAAGTCTGCATAATGCTAAACCGTGATTTGTTAAACTATGGTTTGTTAAACCATGACTTTTACTATCCCACCTACGTGGAATGCCGTTTCCCTGATGGAAATCTCCTCCCAATGTGTGCAAGAAAAAGCAGTGCATTAGATGGACATTTCTGTTATTAGGATATTGTGAGGAAAGAGTTAAGCACCTCTGCCAAATCCAAACTGGAGGCTCATGCAACTGCTTCGTCAGCCAAAGAGAAACATATTTGGAAAGCCAGTCATGGATTTCCCACAGCACATCTACCTTGGTCTGGAATAATTTGTTGAAACAAGAATGGCCGAAAGGCACATGGTTCTACTGAGGCTAAGCAGGCCTAGTCCTGTAAGCTGCTCAGTTAGGAGACTGCTGGGGAACCATGTGTAAGCTTCCTCCCTGGAGGAAGAATCAGGTATCGGTGTGATGAAGATGCAGCATGGGGGAAACTGGGTTCAGATTGCCTTCCAGTCATGAAGCTTTCTGGTTGACCTTGGGCCAGTCACCGTTGCTTGGCTTCACCTAACCTGAAGGAAAAAGACAGGTTCAGCCAAGGTTTGAGAGGACCACCTACCTCCTAGGATTGTTGTGAGCATTAAATGGACACAGAGAAACATACATGGTATCCTGAGCATGACCCACCTGTCAATTAAAAGGAGCAAAAATGATGTCTAGGGAGGTTGGCAAGAAACATGAGCTGGGGCACAGCCCCTAGTATAAAATAAACAAAATACAAGGATGAAATTCAATTTATCATATTGTCAATCATACACAGCAAGTGTTTTATTATGCAGCTACCTGACAATAATAGCCTGTTATTCTTAAGCTAAAATCCTATGCAACACTTTCTTGGGAATAAGTCCGATCAAACCCAATGAAATTTACTTCTGAGTAAATACAAGCACAGGTAATGTATTAAGTTAGATATATTTTTAAAAATTGCTGGTGCTAAATTCTGGTGAGGGGTTCTTCCCCCCCCCCTTTTTTTTTTTCTCTTTACTTCCACTCATGTAAATTTGAAGTTTACACAATCAGCAAATTTCTCTGGCAGAAGAACATACCCCAGTGACTTCAGTGAAAGGGTTTATGACTTGTATAATTGTAACAGACTGCAGAATATGGCCAAATCAGTGCATATGGGTTAAACAGAGTCTTTTTTTAAAAAAAGAAATTAGCTAGCAAAGAATGTTGTGTTGTATTCTTCAGTATGCACATACCGCAGAAAATATTTTTATAACGTAGTTCAAATATTCTGGTAAGTAAAATGTTTCCAGATGTATTTATTTCCTAACAGATTTCCGGTCAATTGCTTCATGGATATTTATGAAAGTACATAGGCTATGTTACTTTTTAAACAAACACGACAACCTCCTTGCGATTCATTTAGAAATCATTTGTGTTAGCTCATGCTGTCATTTGTGAAGGAAATCTTACTCTGTGTCCTTTAAGGCGTCAACAAAATCTAGGTAACAGTTCCTCTAACGGGGGAAGAAGAGAAAACTTTGAACAAGTTTCTTGTGGGAGATAAAATGGCATTTCTGTTTTGTCATCAAGCTAAAAGATCTTGTTCTAATAAAATTCAGCCTGTTACAAGAAAGGAATTTCCAACTAAACATTTGAAAAAACTTTCTGACAGTAAGAGCTGTTCGACAGTGGAACAGTCTCCCTTGGTGGGTTGTGGACTCTCCTTCCTTGGAGGTTTCTAAGCAGAGGTTGGATGGCCATCTGTCATGGATGCTTGAGCTGAGATTCCTGCCTTGCAGGGGGATGGACTAGATGACCCTTGGGGTCCCTTCCAACTGATTCTATGAATTTAGCTTCAAAATAATTAGTTTTTCTGGGTTAGTTTTAGGGCATCCTAAAGGACATATGTTCCCCTTCATGGATCACTGCCTTGCCGTGGTGAAGGGGCTTGAAGGTCCATATAGTTAAAGCTATGGTTTTCCCAGTAGTGATGTATGGAAGTGAGAGCTGGACCATAAAGAAGGCTGATCGCCGAAGAATTGATGCTTTGGAATTATGGTGCTGGAGGAGACTCTTGAGAGTCCCATGGACTGCAAGAAGATCAAACCTCTCCATTCTGAAGGAAATCAGCCCTGAGTGCTCACTGGAAGGACAGATCCTGAAGCTGAGGCTCCAATACTTTGGCCACCTCATGAGAAGAGAAGACTCCCTGGAAAAGACCCTGATGTTGGGAAAGATGGAGGGCACAAGGAGAAGGGGACGACAGGGGACGAGATGGTTAGACAGTGTTCTCGAAGCTACCAGCATGAGTCTGACCAAACTGTGGGAGGCAGTGGAAGACAGGAGTGCCTGGCGTGCTCTGGTCCATGGGGTCACGAAGAGTCGGACACGACTAAACAACAACAAAGGACACGTGTTCCTCACTAGATGCCAGATAGCCCAGCAAACAACAGCATCGATCTTCTGCAATCCACAATGACACCTTCACTTTAGCCTGTCATTAGTACAAAAGTGAAGACCATTCAGTTTGGACTACTCTGCAACACTGAGGATCTCTAAAATAATCACTGTGGGGCAGGGCTGAGAAGCCATTTTCGGTTGGAGGGCCACAGGAGAATCACTTTCCAGGCAATCAGACATAGTGCTCAGTCTGCACTCTGTACAGCTTTTAAAAATTTCATTAGTCAATCACCAAAAAGTTGACTGGAGTAGTTACAGAACAGCACACAGCTTAATTGCTATATTATACAAGACTGAGGGCTTGAATCCATTGCTTATAAACTTTTACTTTCAGTTCCCATTGCTTATAAACTTTTACTTACAGTTCCCATTGCTATAAGTACTTAACCTTATTACTTTTTATTTTGCAGGTAATAAATTGCACATCAGTCAAGTCTGTTCCTAACAGGGTTGGTGTCTCCCCCCCATTTTCTTTTTTGTAATTTGCCTAGGATCTGGACCATGTGCGGATACATCTGGAAGAAGTGAGGTTCTTTGATTTATTTGGTTACAGCGAGGAAGCAGGGGCTTGGCAGTGCTTCATGTGTAATAACCCTGAAAAAGCAACAGGTAACGAGTTTTTCCTGTAGTAGTGAGATACACAAGTAATAATGTTCAGAATCTGACAGTGCTGAGGGCTGCTCTGTGCAGACGATATGAATTGGGCGACCAAACCATTAATGTCTGTAATGAATGTGTACAAATGGAGACCCACTTACAGCTGCAATCCTAAAACATATTTACAAGGAGGAGATCTCCTTGAATTCAGGAGGACTTTCTCCCAAAGACAGCTGCTTAGAATTCCACTGTGTATTGCATCTCGACTGAATGTTTTGGTGGAAATTCACCAAATCAGGAAGCCAGTACTTCTTAATTCAAAGGGCAAACCACAAATCTGTGTGCCACATCATCAAGGTTCTGGAGCATTTACATGGGGAGAATTGCACAAATATAATGCAATACTTTATCTCTTTATAGCAATATAATGCAATACTTTATCTCTTTATAGCAGGGATGGGGACCCTTTGGCCCTCCAGATATTGCTGGAAGTCATGGGCTAAATTACTGGAGGATTTAACTAGTGTGCATATGCAAGTGTACCTATCCAAGTTTCATGTGTCCATTTAAAAATATTTAAGCTAATGAAACCATGCCCAGCAAAGCCATAATAATGATTTTTTATACGTAATTTTCGAAACCTGTTGGTTGGCTTCCCATTGGTAAATGATGAGCTCTAATTCCTATAATGACTTGGCTTGCTTTATTACTGATTTCTGCTTCTTTGGGGTGTGGCTCAGTTAAATGGACTTACACCAATTATTCTTTTGGGCCAGCATGTTTGCATAAAAAACATTTCATGGTTTGGCACAGATGGAGATATGAGGGGAAAAACAGATGCCAATTAAAATGAGTTGCCATCTGAAGATGTGACACTACTGAAATCATACAGCAGGGTGGAAACAGCTGGCAATTAGGGAGTTTGGACAACTTTCTAATGCTGACTGTTGGCTATTACACAGAGTTGAAGACTTTCTAAATTTTCACTAACATCATCATAGAGTTTTGCATTTGTGTGAAGTGCTTTTCATTGTATTTTACCCAACTCGGTTTAGCACAAGTCATAATTAATTTTCCAGCATTTTTCAAAGAAAACTGGGTTCATTTTATTCAGCAGCACATCTGCTGAAGGGTATGATCTAGACAGAGTCATTGCTCGATTAAGCAGTTTTTCTATGCAATCCCTGGACAAAATAAATTAAGACAGAAATCCTAAGCACATCTACAGGGAAGCATGTTCCAGTGAAACTAATAGAACTTGAGTAAATAATAAGTTGCTTACTTCCAAGAAATTAATTAGGGGTTTGAAAGGTTTTCCTACCCAATCCTGAGAATTTAACTTACAATAATTTAAATTGAGGACATCTAAATTACCAGTTAAAATCTAAATACAAACTAGGGCTGCTAAAACCCAGCATACCAAATTTACTAACTTTACTAAATTTCCCATTCCAGGGAAAGGAAACATAATTGTTAGGAGATACAAGACAACCCACGAAGAACAGCTGTTTAGGTGCCTGTGTATTGCAAACTTGAAAATGGCCAGGACCCAACAAATAATTAAATGAAGGGCATTTTTCCATATACTTCTCAAAGAGTGGACCCAATTCCACATTGCAGACTACCGTATTTTTCGCCCCATATGGCGCACCGGCCCATAAGGCGCACCTAGTTTTTTTGGGGGGGAATAAAGAAAAAAATTTATTTCCCCCCCAAGGCGCGAGGCTGGGGCGGGGGAAGCTCGGGCTTCCCCCGACCCCAGCCCCCAGAACAGGCTGCTCTCCGCAAGCCGTGGGAGCCCGGGGGAACTCCCACGGGCTCCCACGGCTTGCGAATAGCTTCCTGAAGCCTGGAGAGGGAGAGGGGTCGGTGCGCACCGACCCCTCTCGCTCTCCAGGCTTCAGCGAAAGCCTGCATTCGCCCCATAGGACGCACACACATTTCCTGTTCATTTTTGGAGGGGGAAAAGTGCGTCCTATAGGGTGAAAAATACGGTACTTTTACAACTGTTGGACATTTTAAGAACAGTTTGAGGCCAGTGGGGCCTACATAGAATATTACATAGAATCATACTTTCCAGACACAGGCAGTAGGCAATCATGGGGGGGGGGAGGGCAGTGATCAAGATTTGGGGCATCATTTTGTCATGCTTACCCCATCTCCTAAACAAAACATAGCCACAAAAACAAGATTTCCTGTTTTTAGTGTCTAATGTAAGTTCAGAAGTTCCTTCTCTGGACAATGAGGTGAGTTATTTGTATGGGCTCATCACAGTTATGTCATCAATGTTACATAAGTCCCAGAAGTTCACAGGTGCTTGTTGATCTTTGTTTGGGTTTCAAGCTTTTCTGTATAATATATATAAATTGTAAACTAATGTACTTCTGTATACCTGGGGATAATAGAAACCAATAACTTATTCTTGCATAGTCCCATTTCTTTTCCAAACTAATAGGCACTCTACCATGCAAGTTGTTCAAAGGAAAGAATTCCACTAAGCCAGGACAAGCTCCATCCATGGAACTAGGTAGCTGTTTGGGCCCCAGTTTGTTTTTCTGGCTGATCTTACAGACCCAAGTGAAGTATAGGGCAAATCCAGAATGTTGCTGTTTTCATATGGGATTCATTCTCATAGTGACAAATTGAGGTTGGGCAATTAAAGTTGATTTGCCACTCTTCCATAACAAACCTGCTTCTCCTCCAAAAAACTGAACCTTTTGGCAATAAGGGAAGTGGTGGGAAAATGCACTGGAGAGTATTGTATTGGACAACAGGCAAATCTCTTTTCAATCCTGCCATTGTAGAATGTAGAAACTATGACTGGGACAAAATGGCTTCCCTCGTTTTGCAAGTGTCAAAAAGCACCTTTCTGTTTCTGTTATTTTCAGTGCTTCATGATAATACGTTCAACATTCATTTGGTTTTGATGCTGTTCTTCTCAGCACCATTTCTGTTCTTCTTAGCCTTCACTAACTATGGCAGGAACATGTTGTTGGACTTCGATTAGGTCCAGCCACCATCTAGCAGCCCAGGGATGATAAGAATGATATTACAGCAAGTTCTGGAAAGTGGCAAATTCCCAATTCCTGGTTCATGGCTTAATTTGCTCACAGCTGTGCCAACTGATGTACTTTTGACAGTGCTGTGCCAACACTTTGCCCAATATGCCCAATATGTCACCACAAAAAAGTTGTAAATAAAATCAATCAATTAAACAGCCATGTGGACAAATGAAGTCAAGTGCAGGAAAAGAAGAATGGAATTGGGAATTGAAGAGTTGTCATTACAGAAACAAAAGTGTGCTAGTCAGCAACGAAACAAATCAGATGTTCCATTTGGTGGATCCTCTTTCAGCAATCTCTCAGGCTGCATCAAATGCAAATTTTGAATTCAGAAAATATTGTTGCGGGCCTAATATTAACTCTTGGGGGAGTAACAAATTACTTTGATTAATTAATTTGGTTGCATGTGCAACTGCAGCTAAATCAATGAGGAATCTAAAGGTCGTTAAAAGCCTGCATTCATAATTTTTCAGTAGACTCCTAACATATTGAATTTCCTAAATGGAATGCTATGTCTGCTTTTGATAGTTCTTAAGGAAAATTGTTCAGCTAAAAAGACATAAAATGTCTGTTTAAAAGACTTAAATGTATGGTTTTGCCAGTTCCTGTCTCTCTTAGTTATTATTTAAAAGTAGCCACTTTCAAGGATGGATATATATATATATATATATATATATATATATATATATATCTCCAAACACTCCAGTGTGGAACATATTGAATCAAAATGTTTGACATTAGAAACCTCACTATATTGGGGGCTTTCTTTGCTCATTTCCTGCTGTCATAGCAAAAAAATGAAATGGGTTTATTTTTTGAGTAGTCATCTGCCAGATGGGGAGCATATTATTTTACAGACAGCTGGACTCCTCACCCTGGAAATACATGTTAGAGACTACTGATATCCATTAGACCCTTTGTCTTCAGCTGATGGGTCGTGACCCACCCTAAGGTGGGTCACACCCAGTGACACTGCAGCCATTTGTGTTGTTTGTTTAAGTTTTCTTAAAAGAAGGAAAAAGCAAAAAAGCAAAGGAAATAAGAAAGGAGGAGGATAGGAGAAATGCAGACTGCAGACGGTGGGGAGTCAGACATGTATATAATCAAAACTAAACGTTTGGTCCTATGTTACAAACTGGGATTGAATGTGAGTTCTGGGTTTTAAAAGGGATTTCTGCACTAAAATCTGATCAGAGACATACCAGGCACAGCTCTGTCCATGCCTCACCCCTTAGCATTTGCTCCCTCATAGTAGTTATTTTATTTCTTTATTTTAGTGCATTTCTATCCGATGTTTTCCTCCAAGGAGCTCAGTGTGGTGTATGTGGTTCACCCACTGGTCCTTTAATCCCTGCGTCTTGTTTCATGCCTGTGTTGTGTTTTGCTACCAGCCAAGTCTACCACCTCTGAGTGTTCCCGATTTCCAGCTTTCCAAATATACATTTTAAAAATTATTATTTATAAAAAAATATTTGTGCACCACGATTCATAAAAAACCTGTTTACAACAGATGTGCGTAAAACCATAAAGTAAAAACAATATATATAAAAAAACCAGAAATCAGATTTGATGAAAAGATGTATTCTGTAGGCCTGACAGAATAGAAGAGCTTTCAGCAGGCGTTTAAAAGTTGTCACCGCAGGTGCCTGCTGAATCTCTATTGGCAGATTGAAGACACCAAGGACTTGGTGTTGTCGTCAGATGAACTTCGGCAGCTGAGGGAACAGTGCTCCTGCAGGTGATCTTGGTGATCAAGTGGGATGTAAAGGTTCAGGTGGTCCCTAAGGTTCCCTGGGCCTAAGTTGCTCAGGACTTTGTAAATTAATGCAAGAACCTTGAACCAGTGCTTTGTGTACTGCAAGGTTGTGCACAACCAAGCCATGCCCTCCTGCCCCACACTTAATCTCATAAATGTTGTCAAGTGTGGATCCAGATAAAGATAGAGTTTGGAAAACAGAGCTTTGTTGGCCCTGCTGATCAGCTGATCGGTGGTCCCTACAAAGCCCCTTGCACAGCCCCTACCAAGTGCTGTCAGCTGATATTCAGCCCCTGGAAAACCCTATGCTCAGCACTTACCTTGTGTTGAATATCAGCTGACCACCAACACCTGGGAAGCACACTTTGCTGCCCATTCTGCTTGAGTGCAAACCGTGTGAACAAAAGTGGGACACGTGTTGTCATTGTGATGTCAGATGATTGAAAGGTGGTTGACCCTGCCCACATGTCAGACCTGGCCTGCGGGGGTATATAGAGATAATGGTCTGGCCAGTGGGGTGCCCAGCCTGAGAAGTATGGTTTAGGAGACAGCTGTAGGTGACTGAATGATGAGTTCGCACATGTGTTCATCATCCAGTGACCACATCCTCAAATCCCAGGGGCAGAACTTTCCCATCAGCTCATGTAAGTTGAATACTTTCCGTTGGAAGGAACCAGAATATTCAGCTGAAGACATCATGCATTGTACTTTGGCGCATGAGGCAGAAAAGCCCACAAACACCTCGCTCCCTGTCAGCAGAAGGAGAACCATCAAATGTATAACAATTTTGCAAACCTTTCATCACAGCTCAGATCAGCTCCCCGAGGCCATCTCCTCATTCTTCCTAGTGGACGGACCAGCCATGAGTTAGAACAGATCAGATATGCATGTACCAAGCTGGGAAAAAGAAACCCTTAAGAGAGTCCAGGTGAGCAGTGTCAGTGTGGTTCATAATTCTGCCATCTGCCCAGGTCCCTGTGGGCAGCAGATGGGTATTATCTGGAGTAGCTGCTCCAGGAAAAATGCAAACAGGGTCTGATTCATATAAGGGTAAAGGAAAAGGTAAAGGGACCCCTGATCATTAGGTCCAGTCGTGGCCAACTCTGGGGTTGCAGTGCTCATCTCGCTTTATTGGCCGAGGGAGCCGGCGTGCAGCCAGCATGACTAAGCCACTTCTGGTGAACCAGAGCAGTGCACAGAAACACCGTTTACCTTCCCACCAGAGCGGTACTTATTTATCTACTTGCACTTTGACATGCTTTCGAACTGCTAGGTTGGCAGGAGCAGGGACCGAGCAACGGGAGCTCACCCCATCGCGGGGATTTGAACTGCCAACCTTCTTATTGGCAAGTCCTAGGCTCTGTGGTTTAACCCACAGCGCCACCCATGTCCCTTTCATATAAGGGTAGAATTATACATTGTGAGACATGTCTTCACACTGTCATCATCCTTTTGCTGCCTGTCAGTTATGGTGGAATGAGGAAAACCACAACCTCATGGCATCAGAGCACAGGCTTACATCAAGAAGAGCTCAGCTGGTTCAGGCCAATGGGCCATCTAGTCCAGCACTCTGTTCTCACAGTGGCCAACCAGATGCCTATGCAAAGCCCCCAGGGGAGGAAGAGAAAGGAGAATGTTAGCTGCTTTGAAACTCCTGAAGGGGAGTGAAAGGCGGGATATCAAATCCAGACTCTTCTTCTTCTTCTTCTTCTTCTTCTTCTTCTTCTGAGTGCAATGGCACACTCCCTGCTTGCAATTCCCAGCAAATAGTATTCAGAGGCACACTGCCTCCAATGGAGGAGGGGGGAAATGTAACACGGAGATTCCATTTTGGGTGGCAGCCCCATGTTTTTCGTAAACTTGTAGTTTTGCTCCAAACAGCTTTTCTTACAGGCAATTAAAAGGCAAAACATTTTTAACCAGAGAGTTTTAAAAACAAACCTACTCATGAAATCTCTTTGTGTGGATTTGTAAATTATTATTCGGAACTAAAATAGCACAAGGCACAGAAAGGTTGGGATGATGTGTCCAAGGCCATAAAGTAGTGGTTCTCAAACTTTATTCTCTGGGTCACACTTTCAAAATAAAAATTTGCTCAAGCCAATTTTGTTGTTGATAAGATAAAAAATACACTGGTAAACGCAACTAGAATTTTCCTCAGTATCACTTGATGCTCTTGCTCTCATTTTGAAAAGATACCTATCCATATTCTGTAAATAAAGAAATTGATACCATACCATACTGAAATGTTTAAATGTTTCTTTGTCCTTCAGTCTTCCTGCCGGTGTGGTGCACCACACCCTTTGAGAACCACTGCCATAAAGCCAACAGGCAATACAATGGCTCCTTAAAATATTATTTTGGGGTCTCCTTTTCCATATGTACTTTCAGCCGGTCACTATTTGCGAGCAAAATTCAATCACATAACCAGTACATTCGCACAATTAAAGTTGGCTTGGGACATTGGCACAACAAGTAACACCCCTCCCCCAATCAGATTTTTGTGGTAAGTAAAGTCATGGGGAAATGTGCTGGAAAGTTGACTATTGCCAACTTCATTTGACCTGCCCATAATGTTCAACCACTGACATCATCTAACCTCTCCACAAACTTTGTACATATGAATCAGGATGAATGCTCAGTAAGCAGATGATCTGGAAGGGACCCATATCTCATCCATTTGATACGTGTAGACAACAGAAAATGACTCATGGACCATTTTCCTCCAGCACTCTTGCTTTCAAAAGCAGCCCCCAGTTATATCCACCTCACAATGGGATCAAAGCACAGCCAACCAAGGACTTCTTCTCATCACTGCTAATTCTCCCTTCCAGTAAATCCACCAGTGCCATCCTCATTTGCACAAACTCACAAGAGAATAATTTGCTTTAATGAAACTCTGATGATTTATGGTAGCTGTGTCAGGAATTTCAAGACTTGTTTCAGGACATTTTGTACCCTTGACAATAACTTCAGCTGGCAAAGTTGGAAATTCCACACTCCTTTCTCAATGTTTATTGCATTTTTGAGTGGGTAGAAAGGTTGTTCCATTGTGTTTGGAAGGATACACGTCTTGTATTTAGTGAATTGCTGTGCCTTACAAATATTAAATTTTCTTCTAACTCGTTCTATAAGGCTGTTGTGGTGGGGTCAGTCTTGGAAATGAAGATTTCATTCTTCATGAACTATTTTAACATGAATGATATACCATACAGTGGTACCTCGGGTTAAGTACTTAATTCATTCCAGAGGTCCGTACTTAACCTGAAACTGTTCTTAACCTGAAGCACCACTTTAGCTAATGGGCCCTCCTGCTGCTGCCGCACCACCGGAGCACGATTTCTGTTCTTATCCTGAAGCAAAGTTCTTAACCTGAAGCACTGTTTCTGGGTTAGCGGAGTCTGTAACCTGAAGTGTATGTAACCTGAAGCGTATGTAACCCGAGGTACCACTGTATATGAATATCCCTGTACATCCTGAAAAATTTCCAGGGTCTAGCAGTTTGTGACAGAGATCAACTCAGTTGGTTTTGTAACTAGGGACTGAGTAGTCCCAAGGAGTCACTGACCTCATTGGTGATGGATATACTGTGCACCATTTTTCTTCAGTTGCTTCATACGCCGATATCTAGCGATAACTCAAGGAGACTTTAGACTAAAGCGGAAAGCCTGTGGCTCTCCAGATGTTAATGGACAACAACTCCCATCATCGCTAAGCTGCCATAGTCTCATTGCTGAGCAGCAATATGCAGAGCTCAGGAGAGTGGGAGGTCAGCCAACCAGAAGAGTCTCTGAATTATACTTGCCTGGAGGTAGAGTCAGGTCCAGTCCTAGGGTCTAGGGTCCACCAAACAGCAAGCTGCATGGTCAGATGGTACAAGGTCAGGGAATCTGATGATCATGGGGTCAATGGTCAAGACAAGCAGGAAGCAGTAAGGTAGGGCCAGGAACTACAAATGTTGTTACCAGCATCTGACTGCTGCTGGAAGCTCTGCTTAAGAAGGTTGAAGCCAGCTGGTTCTCATCAGTGCCTTCTCCTCTGTTTCCTTGAAGGCTGATCAGCTGCAGGTAGAGTCAATCCGCCTTCTCCCCCTTCAGGCTGCTGTTCAACAGACGAAGCTGACTCCTGGCCCGTGGCATGAGCATTGACTATGCTGGCTAGGACTAATGGGAGTTGAAGTCCAACAGCATCTGGTGGGCCATACAGTCCACACACCCCTTTAAGGTTATGTAGTCCTCATTGATGTTAATAAGATTGAAGAAATATACAGTGGTACCTCTGGTTACATACTTAATTCATTCCGGAGGTCCGTTCTTAACCTGAAACTGTTTATAACCTGAAGCACCACTTTAGCTAATGGGGCCTCCCGCTGCCGCTGCACGATTTCTGTTCTCATCCTGAAGCAAAGTTCTTAACCCAAGGTACTATTTCTGGGTTAGTGGAGTCTGTAATCTGAAGCATATGTAACCTGAAGCGTATGTAACCCGAGGTACCACTGTATATATATCGTGTTTTAATTGTAATCCTAAAGTTTCCTAAAGATGCCAAAGACCATTCCATGGAATGCCTTAGCTTGACAATGTTTTATTGTCTGGACCAGGGGTCAGCAGACTTTTTCAGCAGAGGGCTGGTCCACTGTCCCTCAGACCTTGGGGGGGTGGACTATATTTTGGAAGAAAAAAATGAACAAATTCCTATGCCCCACAAATAACCCAGAGATGCATTTTAAATAAAAGGACACATTCTACTCATGTAAAAACACGCTGATTCCTGGACTGCCTGCAAGCTGGATTTAGAAGGCAATTTGGCTGGATCCGGCCCACGGGCCTTACCCATGATCTGGACCCTGGATCCCAGAGATGTATTTAAGGGAGCAAAATGAACCAGACTGAGTGAAAGAACTGAGATTTGGGTCTTCCAATCTTCCAGCCAACCAGGCCCTTTTCTAGCAAACTTCATTCTCTCTCCCCCACCCCGTGCTTGTGCATCTGTACCCAGCCAGTTGGCCTGATGTTACAAAAAGTTGGCTGATACTATAACAGCCCAATATTTCAACATCAACCTTTCTCCATTAACAGCTTAAATCACTTCACTACCTAAGAAATACTGTGGCGGGGCTAACTACACATGATGCGCAAATGTGTTTCTTAGAAATTCAGTGCTGTATTAATTTATTTTATTTTATTTTATTTAGCAAAGTAGATTTATGGGGATTGAGAGTAGATTCAATCAGACTTACTCTCAGTTAAGTGTGTATAGAATTACATCTTTAGACAGTTTTTGCACATGTAGTCTTATATTTTTTTCCTCATATTAGTTTATAAAGCATTCCCTTTAGAGAAAA
Source organism: Podarcis cretensis (assembly GCF_951804945.1). Taxonomy (NCBI): domain Eukaryota; kingdom Metazoa; phylum Chordata; class Lepidosauria; order Squamata; family Lacertidae; genus Podarcis; species Podarcis cretensis. The sequence goes on along the minus strand of NC_137174.1, from coordinate 81,023,312 downwards.
ACAAAAGTCATGTTGTGGAAATTACTAGCAGAAATACACATGTATTTTATACCCCCGGGTGGGGGAGCTTGGGCCTGGGGGTTGAATGCTGCCATCGAGGCCTCTCTATGGTTTTTAAAATGTGTTTGTAGGAGAGGGGTTATTAGTTTGTATTTGTATTTGTTTTATTTTGTATTCTCACTTTGTATTTTTATGTTGTGAACTGCCCTGGGATCTTTGGATGAAGGTTAGTTCTCACTTTACACTGTTGGGTTATGAACCTAACTCTTGATAAAAGCATTTGTAGGCGGGTAGGAGAATTGTGTTTAACTTTCCTTTTCAGCCAACATTTTTCACATTGTTGAGGGATTCTCAATGAAGTCGTATGTTACGAGAAGTGTTTATTTACCAGTTAGGCAAATATTTAAACATTTACTCCCTTGAATCCTCTCTGCATAAACACGAGCTTTGTGAATATCTGTATTGAAATTTCAGGATAGATGCAAATAGCACACTTCTTCCAGGCACTGTGGAAGACATGAAGGCTGGTGGGAGGGAAATGGTGATCATACAGTAGGTTTCTGGGTGGTGTGCAGCAGATCGACAGTAATTCCTTATTTCCAGTGACTTAACAACCGCAAGAAGGCTACCGTTCTAATGAGCACCTAGTGCCAAACTAAACGCAGCATTGATAGCACAATCCTATACATATCTACCCCAGAGTAAATCCCCAAGAATATTCATTCCAGGTATGTAGGTGTAGGAGTGCAGTCTTAATGCAACAAAATCCCAAACTGGGATGACATAGCCTATGTGCACCATTTGTGTTTTCATGTGCAAATTTCGCAAAAATGGGTTGGTCTGGCCATATTCCAATGAGAAACGTTGTTAATTGATGCAGGATGCTTCAAACAAATGATTGGAAACCTCAAATTCCATACTCACTTTTACATCTGGCCCCTTAATTTAGAGGGTCCATACAGGGGTGAGCCTTAACACATACTTGCATTTAACATTTCTGTTTTTCTTCAAATAACGGATGTGTGGTGGGGAAGAGAGAAATCAAGAGCAGGACCATTGCTCATGGAGAAGTTACCCTTTCTTCCTTCCCTGCCATTGGCCTTATTAAAATGCCCCCAAACTGCTGTTAGCCCCATTAGGAGATAAATTTCAAAACCTAGAGTTGTAGCCAGAGTAGTATTATGTAACTTGTTCCTTCAGTGCAAGAATCTACACCTGTGCAACAGAACTCCCCCCCCCCTCTCTTCCCCACACCAGCAAATGAGATTGTGATGTCTGTTTTGTGAATTGTTCGGTGTGCGTGACTTTCAATTCTTAGGCTTCATCCCAGCCTAGTTAGCCCAAATGAATATTTTGCTTGATGCACGTGCCCACAAGTCTTTAGCCAGAGAGGCACTTAGTATCCAGTTTTGTTCTTATCAATATTACAGTAAGGTAATGCATTTAACTTTTAATCGGATGGATTGAGATAAGAAGCTTTGTTACAATGCCGGCCAAAGCACTTCATCCAGTGACTAAGATACCATGGAAAAGGTTGCTTCCAATAAAGTCATAAGATTCTACCACAAAGAGGTTAGAAGGTTGCTGTATAAAACTGTACATGTTTAGACAGCTTAATTGCAAAGAAAATAAAAAAGAAGTATTTGGAATACTAGTTCATTGTGACCCTCTGAACTTTTTTTGTTTTAATTACTCCCTCAGACATGTTGGCATCTCATCCATTAGGGCGCCCTTTAAAGTTGACATTTCTGCATAGCCATGGATTTATCCAAATATACACAGTGGGAGTTAGAATTAAAAGTTGTCCTTGGCCACCATAGCTCTTCAGTGACATACTAGAATTTCTTGCATCCCACGTTGCTGAGATGTGGCATCAGAAGGCCTAGAAAATTCACTTGGACCTGAAGTTTCATAACAAGAAACTGCTTTTCAAACATCACACAAAAGCTTGTGTTTCTCAAAGCTTATGCAACCTTGTCCTGCTGCAAATAATCTAATCTCTTGCCATTCTAAAAGCAGCATCTACAGGCTCCCTTGTAAATAAACAGGCTTCGCTAAAAGTAAAGAAAATAAGACTCATTACTTAGAATCCATTCCTTTAAAAAACAACACTAGTCAGGTACCACCAGATCTATAACTAGAATAGAGTAGACATACTTGTGTAAAATGATTTACTTTTGCAGACAAATTCTGGGTGTATTATTTATTTTATTTATTGAATTTATATCCTGCCCTTCCCCACAAAGGAGCCCAGGGCATCAAACACATCTACAATTCCTACACAAGAACATTCTAAAAAATTAAAAACATTCTAAAAACAGATACATTGTTAAATTTCATAATTCTTTCTCAGAGTTGACAAGAACAGTATTCCTCAGCCACCAAATGTCCTCTTTGTTCTCTGGGAGATTGGCTGCTAACAGCTGCATAGGGACAGAAGGAAGGGAAATCTTGTTTATCAAAATTTTGAAAATTATTTTGCAAATGGATGGAATAAGTTTAACTCCTTGGTATGAAAAAAAAATAAAAATGGGCTGATTCAGCCATAGCGCTAAAGTTTCCTATTGTACAAATGAAACCCAGTAAACTTTGAGCCCATGTACTCCTCTTCCAACACAAGCGCAATGAGGAGTTTAGAAGGTTCCCCTTCTGTTTCAGATGAACCATAGCTTGTCACGTCACCCAAACCCAGGCAAACTGTGGTTCATCTGAACTATGGTTTCTTTGCTGTTGCTGCTTGTTTTGTGGGGTGGGGGGGATATAGAGAAATGGCTTATATAGATGCCACATCCTGGGCTTCTGATTCTAAATTTTCTATAAAGTCTGAGCCACCAAAGGAGAAACAAGAATTCATAACAATATTCTCTCTCTCTCTCTCTCTCTCTCTCTCTCTCTCTCTCTCATATTTCCACAGTTGTCAATCAAGATGGCCAACCCTTAATTGAAGGCAAGCTGAAAGAAAAGCAAGTTCGGTGGAAATTCATCAAAAGGTGGAAAACCCGCTATTTCACGCTTGCTGGGAATCAGCTTCTCTTTCGCAAAGGGAAATCTGTAAGTTGGGAGAGAGGGGAAAGAAATCATTTAGAAATGTCCCTGCATGATCAGGGTCTTGATGATTATTTCTCATACACCACAAACTTTAACGAGACACTCACATGTCTGAAAAAGCTTATTATACATAACATACCAAAAGTGAGTTAACATGTATGCTCATCACTCAATCGGGGCAGTACCAGCTGATGATTAAGGACTTTGCCCTAATTTTTAGTGGTTTCCCAGGGCTGACTTTGTTCCAGGCACTCTTGGATGAGACGAATTAATTAATCTGTGCCTTGTTTTGACACAGAAACTGAATTGGTTGCTTTGAGGAGGCGGTTGTGATCGTGTTGTGCCTCTGTGAGTCACAGATATAACAGAAATGTCAAGGGAGAGGTGTGGGCTTGAGAGAGAGCTAGAAATAAGACAATTGGTAGATTTATCCCCTGAGTTATATTTCTGGAACACTTAAAGTGTGTCTTGTAAAGCCTGAACCAACTTAAGCCATAACAAATAGATTAACCCATTGGCTGAATGAATTTTTATTTGCGTCAGCCATCAGCCATAGCAATAAAATGACAATACGATATACAAAGAATAAAAATAAAAAAGTCAATTATATAAAATAGATTTGGGGTTTTTGAATCAATAGTCAAATAGTGGATCTTATTCTAATTGCCCCGGCTTAAAGCCTTGCAACCTTTGCTGCCACCTGCTCATCTTGATCCCATTGGCTGATGGTTAGTTTTAAGAATACATCAGACTTCAGGTTGATTTTCTCCCAGCCTAATTGGATGAATTGTGCTACCAATTGTATCATATCTGATTGACTTAGAAAAAGGACTTTTGCCGTAATGGAAGATAATTAGACCTGCTTTCATAACAGAGCAGGAGGCACATAAAAGTACCTCTATTCTCAATGGTAAAAGAATATCACATCATTAAAAATGGCAAGGAGTTTCTTTATGGGTGATCTCATTTGTAAATCAAAGGAGTGGGTATCTTTCTGGAAAGCAAATGGATTTGGCAGATTTGAATTGCTGAACAACCATTTCTAGTGGGCTCGAGGATTTTAAAAGAGAGAGATTAATTTTTGTTCAGGTTTTTCCCCCCAAGTAACATTCTAAGCACTCTTCTTCTGCCTAAAACAATAAACAGGATTTCATCCAGAATTATTACAGTTTTAATGTGGATTTCTAGGTTAAGGTGCAATTGAGGCAGGTGCAAACTCATTAAAGCTCTGGTTACATGCCCCACACCATTACCCAGCTGTTTCACCTAATAAAATGACAGCATCATCCCCTGTGGATCAGTCCGCTTTTTAATTTTTGCATATAAAAGGTAACAGCTACTAAGGTTTCTGTGGCGCTGTGGTCTAAACCACTGAGCCTAGGGCTTGCCAATTGGAAGGTCGGTGGTTCGAATCACCGCAACGGGGTGAGCTCCCATTGCTCGGTCCCAGCTCCTGCCAATCTAGCAGTTCGAAAGCACGCCAGTGCAAGTAGATAAATAGGTACCACTCCGGTGGGAAGGTAAACAGCGTTTCCGTGCACTGCTCTGGTTTCACCAGAAGTGGCTTAGTCATGCTGGCCACATGACCCGGAAGCTGTCTGTGGACAAACGCCGGTTCCCTCGGCACATAGCCAGTGTGGTGTAGTGGTTAAGAGCAGTAGACTCGTAATCTGGTGAACCAGGTTTGCGTCTCTGCACCTCCACATGCAGCTGTTGGGTGACCTTGGGCTAGTCACACTTCTCTGAAGTCTCTCAGCCTCACTCACCTCACAGAGTGTTTGTTGTGGGGAGGAAGGGAAAGGAGAATGTTAGCTGCTTTGAGACTCATTAGGGTAGTGATAAAGCGGGATATCAAATCCAAACTCTTCAGCCAGTAAAGCGAGATGAGTGCCGCAACCCCAGAGTCGTTCACGACTGTACTTAACTGTTGAGGTCCTTTACCTTTACCTTTTTACTAAGATTTCTCCAGCCTAATTGGGCCTTGAAGTTCCTTCCATACACTGTAAAGATGGCAAGGGATCCTTACACTCTCAACAAATGGTTACCAGTGTACCAAATATAATCATGGCGAACTCGCGTGCTGAGTTATGATAGCCTTGTCGCCATGGCAGATCGTGCCCAGTACCAATTTGCCAGCATTGCAGCTCCTGCAATACTCCAGAATGTCAGTGCCCTCATGCCAGCTCTTCTTGCCTTGCATTGTGCAAAGCTGGCACCATAGAGCAAAATGGAGAGGGAAGCATCACTGGTGGGTCACCAACAGGTTGTCAGCAACACACAAAGCTTTCCAATGGATCGTCACTAGATGCTACCAAGGCCAATTCCTGGAAGAGGAGAACAAGTACAGTACCTCCATTTAGCTCCCCTAGTAATTTCTCTGGGCTTACATACAGCTAATGGGATGGAGATAAATGAACCATGGGCTTCAGTTCAAGCCTTTGTATCTTAAAGGCCCACCTCCTGTCACAATTTGTACTTCTGCACCAGAGGAACCGTTGCAGGTGGCATGGCTGTGGAAGCCTGCTGGATACCTCTGCATGTGCCAGGTTGACTCTGAGAAGAAACAGAGCACTTCATAGCCCAGGGTTATCAGTCGGGCATCTTTCACATGCATTAAGACTGCTTAAAACCCTGGTGGGAAAATTGCCCAAATCCTACATCTCTGGATTCAGTTAGAGAACTGTGCTTATGTTGAAAGAGGAGAAACTCGCACATTAAACTATGCAAAAATTTATTGATGTCTCATTAAGCCGCACTCCTAAAGATTGACTCCAGTGGAACAAATTATGCTTTAAGAGTTATTTTTTCCTCCCTGGAGACTTTTGAGTGTATATCTGCCCTAGAAACGTCTGGCAATGTTATGCCATTTAAACTGCCACAGCTTCTCTCCAAGGGCCCTGAGAATTGTGGTTTGGTAGGGGTGCTGAGAATTTTCTCCTCTCCCTTCTTATAGAGCTATAGTTCCCCGGGTTCGCTGGAGAAAGGAAATGGTGTTAAACTAGTTCAATACTGTGGAATAGCATGGTGATGAACAATATGTAAGAACCACATCAGCAACAGGCCACTTTTGGCAGGTTAACCAACCATGTACCATATATACTCGAATATAACCCGACTTTTTCAGCATATTTTTAATGCTGAAAAAGCCTCCCTTGGCTTATACTCGAGTGAGGCAGATGGCAGCAGAGGGATGAGCGGTGAGAAAGGAGCCCTTCATAGCCCAGGGTTATCAGTCAGGTTAGAAAGGGCTCCTTTCGGGCTGCTCCGTCCTCCTCCTCTGCCTTTTCCGCTGTCAGCAGCGGCAGAGGAGGAACGAGCAGCCTGAAAGCAGCCCTTTTGGGCTGCTTGTTCTTCCTCCTCCGCTGCCGCCACCACCAGGTTTGTGGTGTGGTGAACCAGCTTATAATCAAGTCAATATGTTTTCCCAGTCCCGCCCCCCCTAAAATTAGGTGCCTTGGCTTATATTCGGGTCAGCTTATACTCAAGTATATACGGTATAGTCAGAACAAACCTTGAACTCTGTTTCACCTCCCCCCCCCCAATCTTCACTTCCTTCTCTGTTTTAGAAAGATGACCCAGACGACTGCCCCATTGAGCTCAGCAAGGTCCAGAGTGTCAAAGTGGTGGCCAAGAAACGCAGGGACCGCAGCCTCCCTCGGGCCTTTGAAATATTCACGGACAGTAAGACCTACGTTTTCAAGGCCAAAGATGAGAAGAATGCCGAGGAATGGCTCCAGTGCATTAACGTAGCAGTTGCCCAAGCGAAAGAAAGGGAGAGCAGGGAAGCAACCACATATTTGTAAGAACTCTGGGCCTGTTTATATGATTCACAAGGCTAGCACACACGAATATGTAAAATATCTCATCATCTGAGTCACGGAAGGAGGAAAAAAGGCAGTATAAGACCTCATTGATAATATTGCTCAAGCTGGGCGCCGTTGCAACATCCGTTGTTTATAAGGAGTGGTGCGGGGAGTAATGCAACTAATGGCATGTCCATTGCTTCAGACTGACTAATGTGTTTCCAATCTCTCCTGTTCTATAGTGGCTGCATTCAGGCAGCACTTTATTCTATTTTCTTGACGTTTCCACACTGGAACATTTTTGTGTTTTATGCAATCATTCACACATACTTCAGGAAATCTAGCAGAATCTAGTGGAAGTTCAACACTCGTTTCCACGTTAATTGCTTCCAGGAAGAAAAAATAAAAAACCCTTTGCAACTTCGTTAACCCCTTGGAAAAACTGTGGGAGTCTTGTGCTGTAATTTCACGGATCCCATCACTGGCTCTCACGTGAAATGGTGGTGCTATTCTGGCATACTTTCGTCTCCCACCATTTTCATGGGTGAACAGAAGCAGGCATGCTCACAAAGGATGCAATGCATACAGTGGTGTTTGCTTTTGTGTTACGACACGAATGGAATTTAGCACAGCATGGTGATATATCTGTCAAAAGGCTACAGTTCTGTATGCAGCAGGTAATGCAGCATAAAAGGAATGTTGGAAACAGGGACAGAAGCGCTTGCATTACAACCAGAAAACTATCACAATAATTCCCATATCTGAGTGCACTCAGTGTTTGTTCGGGGGACCAATGCATTTCTGTGCATAGAACAAACATGGACACGACAGAAGCAACATCTTGCTCCTTGGATAATACCTACAGATGTACATAAGATTGCCTTTGTCCTGAGTATTGTTTAAGTAGCATGCAATAGAAATCTGTCCATGTGTGCAGAGTGACACAGTGCCTGGACCCTGCTTTCCAGGGGCAGTATGAGGCCTTTAACTTTTTTACCAGCTCTGCCAACCATGTCTTTCTTGAAGTGCGCCCTGATGATATTAATGGCTCTTATTATCACCACCATCTCAACAGCTGTTTATGTATCCACACAGCCTTTTTTGACTGACTTTGACTGCACTTTGGGTGGATGTAGGACCACTCAAAGTGGGCTTTGTACATGAACTCTGCTATATGTTTTGCCCTGACATCACTGCATGTATCCCACCTGCCTGCCACCTTCTGTGCCTCCAGCCTGCCACCGCAATAGCACCCAACACAAACTCACTAACAAGATGGTGACAGGGTGGGAAGATCTTCCCAGGACACACCTGTCTGTACACATTGGGCCGGATTCAGCTAAGCCGTTCCAGCAGCAAAAGCCAGTGCAAGGACTCCCGGTAATGCAACTGGGCTTTCTCCCCACCATGCGCCCCCTAAGCCTCCCCAAAATTTTTCAAGAGGGCCGGGAGGACCCCCAGAACAGTGTGTAGGAGAAGCAGAAGGGAAGTGATTCCATCAGACCAGCAGAAATGCTTGTACTGATGGAACAGTCTCATGTTGAATTCCACCCATTGATTGAAATTGGGCCCAGAATGTTTTGAGGATAGTCACAGGCATGTGAGGAACAGAGATTGTAGATTATGAAAACACTGGAGGTCAACAGGATTTTCTGTCCATCTGTCTTACCCACTGGGGTATGTAAAGGAGAGTAAATTCTTTCAAGCCAGCACAACACAGGAATTAAAACCTTTGCTGAACTTGCTGCAGTCAATGCAGCAGCCTTATAATCCTCAGCTGCAAACCTGTTTTGGTTTCCGGGGAAGGAGGGTGCAGTGGGTACAGGCTGGGCCGACTGTCACCACTGGGGGGTGATAAAATGCTGGGTGGAACTCACTGCGGGGCCTGCAGTGTGCCCAAGCCACGAATCTCTCCTGTGGTGACGCAGTGGCTTGGGCACCCGCAGGCTCCGCACTGCCCCAAATGGTCTGCCCGCTGCCTCTCCCCCCCCCCCAGCTGTAGGGCGGCTGAGTGGGAGGACGCAGGCAGACTCCTTAGAGGTCCTGCGGAGCGTCCTGCCCTGGCTGGCCCCACCCCCGCAGGTGGCTGGCTCCGCCCCTAAGTGCAAGGCACGTGCGCCGCCCCAGGCGCCCAATTGGTTTGCTGTGCCGCTGCTGGTCTCACCTCCCACTGAAGCACAATGTTTCCAGTGCCTGTGATGAACATATAAGCTGATGTGCAAAACACACTCGGGACGCAGGTGGCGCTGTGGGTTAAAGCCTCAGCGCCTAGGGCTTGCCGATCGAAAGGTTGGCGGTTCGAATCCCTGCGGCGGGGTGCGCTCCCGCTGCTCGGTCCCAGCGCCTGCCAACCTAGCAGTTCGAAAGCACCTCCGGGTGCAAGTAGATAAATAGGGACCGCTTACCAGCGGGAAGGTAAACGGCGTTTCCGTGTGCGGCTCTGGCTCTGGCTCTGGCTCTGGCTCTGGCTCTGGCCAGAGCAGCGATGTCACGCTGGCCATGTGACCCAGAAGTGTCTCCGGACAGCGCTGGCCCCTGGCCTCTTAAGTGAGATGGGCGCACAACCCCAGAGTCTGTCAAGACTGGCCCATACGGGCAGGGGTACCTTTACCTTTACCTTTAAAACACACTCACATGTATCCCAACCCTATCAGCTGTGGCTAGTATCGCAGGTGGTCACCTGCTTCATGAATTCGAGCCTTTGCTAGTGTGCGTGAACTCTGAAGTATTATGCCTGGATTTAATGCCTCTGGCACTTTGATTGGAAAGGCCATTGATAACATTGTAAGTGGGGTGGGGGTGAAAATACAAGCCCAGCCCCATACACAGATGGCTTTATCTTTCCACTGGAGAGATCTCATCAGAGCCCAGAGAGGCCTCTCATCCTTTTGGCATTGCTGTAATGTGGCTTGGGGTTAATGGGGCAGGCTCTTTATCTGCAAAGCATGTCAAAATTGGGCTGGAATTTTAGCATCATAAAGACTTTTATGATGTTGGCTTCGCGTTAGATCATTTTTGTGCCTGTTTCCTATATGTTAATAGTTACTTCATTATTATTGTTTTAACTCCTGGTGTTTTCAGCTTCCCTGTATTTACCTTTTAACTCCTGGGTCTTTATCCACCACTAAAACAAGACTGGGGGACGTTAATTGCAGTTGTACACATTCATCTTTATGCCTGTGTACTCTGCAAAGCCCCATATACACTGATAGTATTATAGAAGGAAGAAAAAACAATAGTAATAACAATGTAGTCATTTATAGGACAGTACAAGGCCCTCGAGTTTTCATTTCATAAGCAATAAGTTCTCTGCCCGCAAGAAGCTTACATGCTGCCATATTAATATATGGCAGGATGAGAGAGCAGTCAGGAGCTATGGATAGCCTGGAGTTTGGGATTAACCATTGTACTTCTCATGGACAGATGAAAATTCAATACTTTAAAAATATTCCTTTTTAAATATTCCTTTGCGTATGTGATTTACAAATACCCGCCAGCCACAGGCTTTGTATCCCCATGGTTATGCAAGTCTCTTCCATGGATGTGCAAATGAAAATATTAATGTAGAATGTGGATGTCACTGCTGATCTAATTTTGTTATCTCTAACACTGCAGTATCCTTAAGTGTACTGTTCTTCTGAGGGGATGTCGTTCAGAAAATAATGTTTAAATTAAAATCTAGGAATTTCCTCTATCTTAAAGCTTTCTTATCCGAAGTTTATCTTTAAATTTGATGTATGCTATATTTTTTTCTGCCAAGCATCCCTCTACTCAGTCCCTGGCTGGAAAAGTGTCTGTTCTTTACCATTTGGAAATGTTTGCTGCCCAGTTAAGAACTGTGCTTGTCCACCGTTGTATTACTGTGTAAGGAACATCGAGAAAGAAGTACGTCCTTGCACTGGGGGCCAGGTCCTGGCAAAACCTGATTAGAAAACTCGGTCACACCGCAGTTGAAAAATGTCAAAAGTAATTGTACATAAGGAAACGAGCTGCGCCCCCTTGAGCCCTCAGAATCCAAGGACACGTCATTGAGATGTTTAGGTCAGTCTCTTTAGGACATCCAGTTCTTGCAAGGTATACAAACCAAATGTCATTTTGTGCATGTGTGTGTGTGCAACACATAATCAGATCCATTGCCACAAGAAGTTACAGTGGTTGCTAGCTTAATAGGCTTTGAAAGCACACATTCATGCAGGACATTCTGCCATGGTTATTTTATTAGCCAAGTGTGTGTTTTGTCACTGCTGCAAGCTGTCCCTGGACTTGCTCTATTGTTGATTTAATAGGGAAACAACCTTCTCCCAGTCCAACTCAAACAGAAAGCGGGGGGGGGGGGGTAGGAATCTATGAGTGGTTCCTCCTTTGTGTTCGTTATTTCTTCTGTGCCTGGGTGGTGTTGTTCATTTTGCTGAATCTGACTTTTTAGTGTATGTGTGTGTTTTAACATGGTTCCACTAGGAATTTCACAGGCCAGAACCTCTATCAATGCAGTACTTATGTGGATTTCTCTGGGCAAAGTTTCCCCGACCTGCGACACAAGCGTAGAGCATAAACACATGCCTTAAAGCATTTCAAATTATAGACTTGGCTTGCACCTTCAAAAAGGTTGGCAGGAGACCCTGCCTCAGATAGACAATATATCTTATTCCCGGTCTTCACACTGGAATTGGAACAGGAAGTCATGCTAAATCATGTCACACGGTGTGTGACTGAGAACAAAAACCCCCAGAATGTGAGATTTGGGAGAACTTTGAGACCAACAGGATATTTACTGATAAAGAGAGATAAAAGTTAACAATGGCACTAATGATGTGGGTTAGGGAAGAAGGAAATCTGACAAGCAACCGCTACAGCTTTTTAACCAAGTCCAGACTCTCTCAGCTGCTTTGGATGCCTAAAGACAATTCTGAAATTTTAAGGTTCTTGGAATAACTGAAGTAAAGAACATTTAGCTCCACAAGTTTTGAAATGGGCGTACACACAATGGGCAACACTGAACTATGCTTTACTGAGAGTAGCCCTATTTAAATTAACAGACCTAACTTAGCCATGCTCATTAGTTTCAACAGGTTGGCTTTGAGTAAAAATTAGCTGAATGTTTTGAAAGCAATGTGCTTTAAATGGATGATGCCTACACAGCCTCCTCCTGTTCCTCTGCTGCAGTTGACGTCAGAAGGCATAAATCAACATTAGATTTGTCTTATCCTACAAGAACAGAATCCTTGCCTAGGAATTACTGTTAATTCCTGATAATGGAAGCAGATTATCTTCCAGTTTGGGGACTAGAAACACTACCCTTTGTAGGGCACCTTACATCTCTGAAGAACAAGGGAGGAAAATATATTACGTCGTCTTTCCTGTAATGATAGCTAACTTCAGTTGCCCGAAAGGCCACCATTCAGAATCTGGAAAACTGAACTTATTCCTTGCCATGGGGGAAGACAGTGGGCACAGCCAAGACAAAGAGCCAATTCAACCCACATAAAATCAACTCAGGACATGTAGGAGATCCAGACTGTGCAGGGGCTGACCACATTCCAAACTGGCAGTCCTCTGATTTCTGTGACTCACAGATAAATGAGTGTATGTCGCACAATGGAGGAAGTAGAAGTCGCTTTGTGGAAGGCAGGTATCTCAGTGGTGCATGGTTTGCAAAAGGTCCCACGTTCAATCTGCAGCTTCTCCAGGTGGGACAATGTGTGGGGAGGGGACTTTTGTCTGAAACCCTGCCAGACAGTGTGGAAGACAGTGGTGAGCTAGTTAGACCAATGGTCTGACTAAGGCAGCTTCCTAAGTCATGATCCTACATCATTAGTAATGTGAGTGTGTTGCAAGCTGATGTGATAGATCAGCGGTTCTCAACCTGTGGGTCCCCAGATGTTGTTGGGCTACAACTCCCATCATCCCTGAGCTCTGGCCTTGCTAGCTAGGGGTGATGGGAGTTGTAGTTCAACAACATCTGGGGATCCACAGGTTGAGAAAGGCTGTGATAGATGCTCAAAACAGACACACAGCGAAGGCGGCAGCAGCTGCCTACATAAGGAGGGAGGTGAAATTAATAGATTTCTATACCGCCTTTCATCCAGGGATCACTGAGCAGTTTACAATATTAAAACACAAAAAATACATAACATAATGTAGTAACATAGTAACAAAGACAATACACATGTCTGCACATGCACGGACACACCTATAGTTTAAAAGGCCATAGTTTGCTTAATTAGCAAAAGGCCTGGGAGTAGAGGAACGTTTTTCCCTGGTGCCTAAAGATATGCAATGAAGATGCCAGGTGAGTTTCCCCAGGGAGAAGATTCCACAAATGGGGAGCGAGCACATTTTCGTGTTGCCACCCTCCAGACCTCTAGTGGAGGTGGCTCACAAAGAAGGGCCTCAGATGATGATCGCAGTGTCCTGGTTGGTTCATATGGGAAGAGGCAGTCCTTGAGAACTTGAGGACATCAAATTGGGGACATCAGTTCATTGGGTTAATTATGTTGGAAACTTTTTTCCCCTTCTATGAGTACCCTAATAGGACAAAAGGGATTCTGGAAGGGAGAGTGAGAGTCAGATTATGGCTGTAGGCAAGGAAAGAATCATAAAACTAAACTACACCCACTTGATAAGTATCTAGATTCTTATTTCTAAGTGTCCTAAGATTCTGAATACACCAGGTGTCACCCCTCCTTTTAATCATCCACATTGTTTTGTGGATTTCCAATCCAGTCAGTTCTGGTCCCTTAAAAAGAGAGCACATAAATTGGGGGCTCTATATAGGTTCATGGCCAGCTGAAGACATTTTGCTACCTTGGGCAAAGAGCAAGATGCCCTCCAGTTCATATAAAGAAGCCAGCTGGACTGGTTGATGAATCTTGTGATGGGACAGTGTCTTCCACTGCACCCAAGGACAGCAGGCTAGTTTAGGGGGGTACAGGGAAAGCAATGTAAACAGCATCTGTTTTGCAGAAAGCCCAGATGGTGTAGCGGTTAGAGCATTGGACTAGGACCTGGGAGAGACCAGGGTTCAAATCCCCACTCAGCCATGAAGCTCGCTGGGTGACTTTGGGCTAGTCGTTGCCCCTCAGTGTAACCTACATCATAGGGTTGTTACAGGGATTAAAGGAGGAGCCGAAGGACCATTCATACCACCATGAGCTCCTGGGAGTAAAAGGGTGGGTTAGAGATGCAATGAATGAAATAGCTGAAATGAATGAATGAATGAAATGGCACTGCCCACAACCCAGCTTCTGCCAACTTGCAGCATCTGCATGCAGAAGGGATGAAGTTCCTTGGGAGAGCACATAACTCACGCGTAACACAGAACAATTCAGGTTCAGTTCCCTGCATTTTCAGGTGGGGCAGGGGGAATCCTTGTCTGAAATCCCTGACGACTGCTGCCAGTGAGTGTAGACAGTGCTAGGCTAGATGGACCAATACAGGTAAAAAGGTAAAGGAAAAGGACCCCTGGAAGGTCAAGTCCAGTCAAAGGCGACTATGGGGTTGTGGCGCTCATCTCGCTTTCAGGCCGAGGGAGCCGGCATTTGTCCACAGACAGTTTTCCAGGTCATGTGGCCAGCATAACTAAACCGCTTCTGGCGCAACAGAACAACGTGACAGAAACCAGAGCACACGGAAATGCTACTTACCTTCCCATCGCAGCAGTACCTACAGTGTTACCTCGGGTTACAGATGCTTCAGGTTACATACGCTTCAGGTTACAGACTCCACTAACCCAGAAATAGTGCTTCAGGTTAAGAACTTTGCTTCAGGATGAGAACAGTGCTCTGGCGGCACGGCAGCAGCAGGAGGCCCCATTAGCTAAAGTGGTGCTTCAGATTAAGAACAGTTTCAGGTTAAGAATGGACCTCCGGAATGAATTAAGTACTTAACCCAAGGTGCCACTGTATTTATCTACTTGCACTTTGATGTTCTTTCAAACTGTTTGGTTAGGTTGGCAGGAGCTGGGACCAAGCAACGGGAGCTCATACTGTCACGGGGATTCAAACCACTGACCTTCCGATCAGCAAGCCCAAGAGGCTCAGTGGTTTAGATCACAGAGCCACCCACATCCCTGATGGACCAATATACTCTGACTTGGTTGGACCTGGCGTTAGGCAGCTTCATCTCTGAGCTGCTTTTCAATCGTCTTACTATGTGGTAATGTATTAACTGGAGCACTGTGGCGGGGCAGGGGGCAGGCCGATACCTGTGTCACGGGTGGGACCATTTTATTTATTTCATAAGCAGTGGTACTTTGAGTAATTTGAAATCCACGTGGACGCGGAAACCTTTGGAACAAAATTACGGTTCCCTGACTCCAGCAGAATTTTGTGTGAAATTGTCCCAATTTTGCAGCCCATTATTTCACTAAAGCTATCATCAGCCATCTTAAATCCTTCCCTTCAGCCTAAGTGTTATTGGAAAAATATGGAACATAAAACTGTGAAACTGAAGAGACCCCCTGCTTCAGAGCCAAACATAATTGCATGAAATAAGAAGCATAAGCTGGGTCCCCCTGTAGTCGATTATACCTTGGAATACAATAAAAGGGAAACATCATTGCCGCGCTTTCGCGTTGCCCTTCTGGAAAGACATAAGCAAAAAGGCATCAATCAGAATACAGAGGAAGCTGTCAAAGTATATGTGTATATATCCCACTGCTGCATATTTTATACTTCAACTGCCAAATAAACTTTTATAAGGTTTTGTTTTTTCAGTGTGACATTCAAAGTAATGTCCATACTCAGCCTGAAAGCTGCAGAGCTCAGAATGCCATTGTTACACAGTTTATATTGGATTATCAAAGTTGTGCACCCATGCTAGCCATTTGGTCTGGAACAGAACTCGTCCCTCAGTTCAGTTTTGGCTTGGGGTTTTTTTTAAAACAGACAATCCGGATGTTATTGTTGCCAACCCATTGCATTCTAGTTTTATGAGTGCAATTGTGATCAATTTTATGTGCACCGCACAGCAGCACAATAAAAACAGCTTGTACCCTGCTGTTCAGTGGCTTGATGGGGAAGGAGGGGATATTCGGAGGCCCAATCCAGACTCGGTTCATCCTCCCAAGAGGCCAGTATGCGTTTACTCGCTTCCAAACAACCCTTTTATCGAGCATTCATCCTCATTTGTTTGCGCACACACCAGAAATTTAAAGCACATGGCTCCCCCCCTCCCAAAAAAATGATGGGGAACTGGAGTTTGCTCAGTGTGCTGGGAATTGAAGCTCTCTAAGAGGTAAACTAAAAGGGACGCGGGTGGCGCTGTGGGTTAAGC
Organism: Podarcis cretensis; assembly: GCF_951804945.1. Lineage (NCBI taxonomy): Eukaryota > Metazoa > Chordata > Lepidosauria > Squamata > Lacertidae > Podarcis > Podarcis cretensis. The sequence continues at coordinate 81,007,188 of NC_137174.1, read as the reverse complement.
AACAGAGCCTAGGACTTGCCGAGCAGAAGGTTGGCGGTTCGAATCCCCGCGACGGGGTGAGCTCCCTTGCGCGGTCCCTGCTCCTGCCAACCTAGCAGTTCGAAAGCACGTCAAAGTACAAATAGATAAATAGGTAGCACTCCAGCGGGAAGGTAAACGGCATTTCCGTGTGCTGCTCTGGTTTGCCAGAAGTGGCTTAGTCATCCTGGCCACATGACCTGGAAGCTGTACGCCGGCTCCCTCGGCCAATAAAGCGAGATGAGCGCCGCAACCCCAGAGTTGGCCACGACTGGACCTAAGGGTCAGGGGTCCCTTTACCCTTTACCTTTAAGAGGTAAACTACACTTCCCAGGAGAGTGGCACCAACTTAAATAAAATATTGAGGCGGTCTCCTGCTCCATCCCCTGCCAGAAGGTCTCCCAATAGACGAAGGGAGGGAGGCCAGAGTCAAGCCCAGGCTGAGGACCCCCAAAAAAACTTGACAGAGGCTGCACTGCTTCCAAGACCTGGGCATCCGGGCTCTGGGTGCAGAAGGCGGCGCTCCCTGACATGGGGCTGACCCTTAGAGACCGAGCTAGGTGCTCACCAGGGGATGACAGCAGGCCCTGCCTGCACGCCGTTCCCTCGTCACCCCGCCAGGATGCTAGCAGGTAGCAGCAGCCAATTCCATTGTGGGGGCTTGTGGAGTGTCAGGTCTAGGCCAAGGCTGCAGGACGGTAGGAAAGGAGGGGGTGCCCTGGAAGAGAGGGAGGCAGGTCTGGGAGAGACCCCTGGGCGGCCGCTGCAAGTCAGTGTAGACAATACTGAGCTTTATGGACCAGTGGTCTGACTCAGCACAGCAGCTTCCTATACAGTGGAACCTTGGTTCTCGAACAGCTTAGTCGACAAACAAATCGGCTCCCTAACGCCAAAAACACGGAAGTATGTGTTCCAGTTTTTGAACGTTTTTTGGAAGCCAGACATCTGATACAGCTTCCGCTTGAGTGTAGGAAGCTCCTGCAGCCAATTGGAAGCCATGCCTTGGTTTTTGAACATTTCGGGAGTCGAGAACCAAGGTTCCACTGTATTCTTAGTTATTCAGGGAAAACAGAACCATCAAAACAAATGCCACACTGGCAAATAGCTAAAGAAAAGAAAAGAAACGCAAGCAGGAAATAAGGATTACATGTTCCACATTTTAAAAGTTATTCAGTTTACCTCCTGAGCAGAGCATCAGTCCTAGCATGGGCTTTAAGAAAGCGTTGTCCAAAATTACAACCCACAAACGCACTGGACCAGAGCACCTTTTCTGAAGAATTATGCAGCTCTATATGTTGACTTTTATTTGGTTTTTTTGCATTATTGGTCCTGTCCTTACCCCCTCAGATGTTAGCAGCCACTCTTGAGAACGGAATGAGGACCCCTCCCTCCAGCCCTCCCAGTTTTCTGGTCTAAAACCAACCTTTGGTTGGCAACAGAAGGGCAACATTCTTCTTTCCCAGGAAACAATTCTTCATCTAGCTTGCACAACTTGCCCTTGAAACGGAATAATGCAATTTAATTTTCACCAAAGCAACATATAATCATTTTACTGGGAAAGAATGAGGGTTTTGTTTTCCTTTGTTGAAAATACCAAACTGTGGGAGGTGGGTTGTTTTTTTAAAAAAAACACATATAGCAATCATCTTGTGGTATTCAGAGCAAAAGATGACAACAACACACAAACAAATGTGCAAGACAATAAAATGCCAACAGGTTTCCCAGAACGGAGACCCTCTAAAGCCAAGAAACATTTTGCTGTCAGGGCTTTTTTTAAAAAAGTACATTTTCACTTTAAATGAATACACAAAAGTAAACATAGTTAATCCACTCTGTTCCCACATACTGAATAGAATCCTGCTTCTCACGATATTTCCTATGAGAGAAGAAATGGCCCTTCCATCTCCAGCAATGAATTTCAGGACAGGTTCCTCTGATTGGTCCTGCCAGCATAGCCCCAAATTTCCCCATCTGATCAACCCTTTTCTATCTGTGTAGGCTTTCTTCTGCTTATGCATTCCTTTGCTACCAGCTGGCATGAGGACCTTCCATGGAGAGGCCTGAGGGTTGACTGAACCATTACAAGCCCCTCTGCAAACTTCTGCAAGTGCCAGGAATGGGAAACTCCAGCTGCCATCAGCCCCAGCCAGCATGGCCAATGATCAGGGGTGATGGGAGTTGTAGTCCAACAAGAGTTGGAGGACCGTAGGTTCCACATCCTTCTGCTAGAGGGAGATGGGCCCTTAATTGTTTTCACAAAATGGCCAGCGAAAAGCCGTCATGTGGAAGGCTGCATTGGCGGCCCTCTGGCTTGCTCTGATGTTTGAGGAGGACTTGGCTGCTAGCATAGTTCATCCCACAGCAACTATCACAGCGTTATTGCTCTGAAGTAAATGGCTTTGCCACTCCAGCTTTGCCACAGATACATGCAAGCCCTGCTTACCAAACACAATGCATTCCCTGCAAATTGTTCATTACACAAGCATTTGGATTACAAGTTAACAATTTTCATTGATTCTTATGGGGAAATTTCCCAACCATAAAACTTCGACCCCAAAAGAAAAGGGGGAAAGGAAAAAAAACACCGGGAACCCCCTCCCAAACACTCTCTGGTTTATCCAATCACGCCCCTTCCCCCTCCCTCAGCCAACCAGCAAAAGGCAAACAAGGAAGTTAAAAAATGCTCACTGTTCAGATATCTGAATCGGCAGAGTTTAAAGTGAGGTTTGGGTACTACTGTATTTTTCGCTCCATAGGGCCATAGGGCGCACCTAGTTTTTAGCGGAGGAAATAAAGAAGAAAAAAATTATTCCCACCCCCCAGCCCCAAAGAGCAAAGAAGCCAAGACAGCGAGCGGGATCCATCTCTTTAGCCACGCACAACCTCTCCAGCCGGGAAAGGCTGCGTGTGGCTTTGGGATGGATCCCGCTCACTGTCTTGGCTTCATTTTTAGCCATGGGGCTGGGGCAGGGGAAGCCTGAGCTTCCCTCAACCCCAGCCCCCAGAATGGGTCCGGGAGCGGGGGCGAGGTTGCACGCAACCTTGCCTTCACTCCTGGAGCTTGCTGCTATCCGCAAGCCTTGGGAGCCCAGCGAGAACTCCTGCCGGGCTCCCAAGGCTTGCGGATAGCTGCCCGAAGCCCGGGGTGCACAGCGCTGCGCTCCCCGGGCTTTGGGCTGCTGTGCTCCACCAGTGCTCACCATGCTCCGAAGGCTTGCGGATAGCTTCCTGAAGCCTGCATTCGCTCCATAGGACGCACACACATTTCCCCTTCATTTTTGGAGGGGGAAAAGTGCGTCCTATAGAGCGAAAAATACGGTAATTCCTCATGTTCGGATCAGTGTAAAGCGAAAACTGAAAACTTAGCACAAAAGTAGGCAATCCACTTAACTCACATTATACAGTAAGTCCCATTAAATTTTAAAACAACAACAACGTCTCTATCCTCTTGCCTATATGGCCAGCCTTCCAAAATGCTGCTTACATAAAACTGAGAAGGGAAGAGAAATTAATTCCCAGAAGGAATGATTTTTTAACATTGTGTTCAAAACTGAGCTGCACAGAGGGTTGACACAAACAAGCCCATCCAACCATTGCCAGCCAACCCTTTTCCGCCCTTTCTCCCCTCTCCAAAACCGAAGATATCTGGACATTCCTGAGCTTTCCTTTGACCCAAATCCAAACGTGTCACGGTGCTCAGTTCCATGACTGTGGACCATGTGAAAATTGTATCTTCCCCGCTAGGTACCATCAGCACTTTTATTCCTTGTGTCATGTTATGCAAAGAACGTTTGTCTTGACCCTTCTGACTCCTGCAATGATAAATGGCAGTGACAGTCCCTTCTGGCCTCACTGGCTGTAAAAAGGAGAACAAAATGGAAACATATGAGGACCTTGGCAAATACTGCCTTGGCTCACGCCTCTTCAGAGTCCCAGCTAACTGGCAAATCGGCTGCAGCAGAGGTGGGGGATGCAAATGTCATCTCTCCAAGATTGCTACTAGGCAGCAGGTCCCCCACGGCTGTGGGTGGGTGGAACCGGCTGAGGCCGGAAGAGGGAGAAAAGCTGGCACAGCAGAAGTGGAGATGTTGCAACGGACACGCCACCAGGAGTGCAGTTTCAGTAAACATGGAATTGTAAAGCTGATAAGAACTGTTGTGCCAAGGTGTTTCTGTCCACCGAGGCCTCTCGGGAGCATAAGATTATTTTTACAAGCCAGATTTAACGGCGAAAGAGGACGTCCTCCAGCCATATGAAATGTGTGAGCAAATGGAAGAAGCAGGGGAATGCTACTCCTTTGTCCCTCTCTGCACTCAGTCTTCTCATGAGTTTGGAATGATCCAAACCATTGACTCCAGACACATTTCCACTTCTGGGAATAGCATTACTAGGTTGACTAATCCAAGCAAAATGTGCACAGATCTGCTGATGGAAGCTCCTTTAAAGAGAATGGAATCTGTTTCAGCTCAGCATTCTGAGGGCTCCCTGTGGCAGCTGATTCCATGCCTGATTCCATGTGCAGAGTCCTTTGCCTCCACCTGTGTGCTTCTGATCTCCAGACCCTCCAAGTGTTCCTATTTTCCAGGGATGTCCCTGATTTCAAGAAGCCATCCTGGTTTCTGATTTGATCCCGAAACGTTCTGCTTTTCCTTAGGATGTCCCTATTTTCATCCAAGAAATGTTGGAGGGTATGGAGTTATCCAACCCTTGAGCTGTTTGAAGGCAATTCTGTACAGTGGTACCTCGGGTTACAGACACTTCAGGTTACATACGCTTCAGGTTACAGGCTCTGCTAACCCAAAAATAGTACCTTGGGTTAAGAACTTTGCTTCAGGATGAGAACAGAAATTGTGTGGCGGCAGCGGGAGGCCCCATTAGCTAAAGTGGTACCTCAGGTTAAGAACAGTTTCAGGTTAAGAACAGACCTCCAGAACGAATTAAGTTCTTAACCCGAGGTACCACTGTATAGGGAAGGGTTTTTTTAATGTTTAATCTTTAATTATGTTTTTATGTATGTTGGAAGCTGCCCAGAGTGGCTGGGGCAACCCAGTAAGATGTGTGGGGTATAAATAGTAATCATTATGGAATGGGGTATCCCTATTTTCATCAGAGAAATGTTGGAGGGTATAGCTGACCTCATCCACACAAAGTGATGGATCTCGGAAGGGGCGACGCATTGGCATGGCAGCGGAGTCACCAAAGTGGGGTGAAAAAACTTACGGATCCTCGTATTAGTATGGGAGCAATCCACTGTGGCAGCCACTGCCATTTTATTTTGGAGGGGCCTCCAAATTTTGTGATTATTTGTACTCATGATGGGATCATGGTAGTAATCCTGCATTCAATACCATTTCATGCTCCATGCATGTCCTGTAGCTTCCTGCTGAAATCCTTGAATTTTTCATACCACAAATATCCAGGTGGGGGGAGGCTGCCCTGTTTTTGTTGCTCTATAGTGCAAGAGTTGTGGAATTCCCTCTCTGCAGAGGTGTATGCTTGGCACCTTCATTATACAGTTTTTGATGTATGCTAAAGATGCATGTCTTTACCCTGGCTAGAACAAGTTCCCCTCTGCATGGCAATGCAGTATTGTTTGGGCAGCATTACAAAGCAACTCATAAAAGCGAACAATGTGTGGACAGTTCAGAATAAATCCACCACGGATGCGATGTTATGGCATCTATGACATGTTGTAAAATACACCTGCAAAACAAACCCACCCAACAGTCTGGAGGGACCCGCATTCATTCATTCATTCATTCATTCATTCTTAATATTTAGATGCTGCCTGTCAGGGAAAACCCTCCCAAGGCAGTTTACAAAAGGCAATTCATTGCATACAAATATAGGATAATTAAGCTTCATATACATGTTCGAAGGTCCGTATAGTTAAAGCTATGGTTTTCCCAGTAGTGATGTATGGAAGTGAGAGCTGGACCATAACGAAGACTGATTGCCAAAGAATTGATGCTGTTGAATTATGGTGCTGGAGGAGACTCTTGAGAGTCCCATGGACTGCAAGAAGATCAAACGTATCCATTCTTGAGGAAATCAGCTCTGAGTGCTCACTGGAAGGACAGATCCTGAAGCTGAGGCTCCAATACTTTGGCCACCTCATGAGAAGAGAAGACTCCCTGGAAAAGACCCTGGTGTTGGGAAAGATGGAGGGCACAAGGAGAAGGGGACAACAGAGGACGAGATGGTTGGACAGTGTCCTCGAAGCTACCAGCATCAGTTTGACCAAACTGCGGGAGGCAGTGGAAGACAGGAGTGCCTGGCGTGCTCTGGTCCATGGGGTCACGAAGAGTCGGACACGACTAAACAACAACAACAACAACAAATATACGTTTGAGGCTTTCCGCTGGAGCTGAAACCCTGTGGTTAGAAAACTAGCACATCAGTTAAAAGCTAAGCTAGACTCCCTTCTCTCAGACTTGCTATCTTTCCACTGGGAGGGAATTTCTGACATGAGAAAGCATTCGGTCATGTGATTCCCCTGTGGGTTTCACCGATGGTGAGGTGTCCCTCAATATTCAGAAGCAGTTGCCCATGTATATGGTACACTTGATCTTAGCCAAAAGGCCGAGAAGCGATTTGCCCATGTACCGGTATATGGAGGGTTCTGCTTAGGTTAGGAAAACACACAGACATCTAAATCTCATTCCTTCCCTTCCATACACCCCAGTGTTGTTGTTTTTTTTTAAGAAACATATGAAAGAGAGCTACTAGAATTTGTCTCCAGTATATTATATGGTCAAAAAATGTATGGTGGTCCTGGAGAATTCAATGTGCTTCCTCTGATAATAAGAAAATGCTGTGCATTAGTATGGGAGAATTTAAATTACACCTGCAGAGGCAGTGGACATTGATGAATTAGATGTCAAATTGAAGAAAACATTTAATAGACTGAATTACATCATAAATCTCCCAGTTGCCTAATTAGCTGAAGAAAGAAGCTAAATGAGTCTCGGCTCAAACCACGAGGCCACTGAAACCATTTGGAACATTCAGAATTTGCTGATATTAACGTCAGGCTTCTCCAGCTCTGTCACAACAAAAAGGTCTGATGTTCTGAAGACTGTTTCATCACTCTACTCTGAATAGATGTACTTATTTTGATGTACAGAATTAAATTCTGTCATTGAGTCTGATCCCATGTGTGCTGCTTAAAACATATGTGACTCTAATTGTCGTGGCTTTGAAAGGCTTCACTGAAAGAGTCCAGAGAATTGTCTTTTATGGATGCTGATAATTTTCTTTTCTTCCATCCTACATTCCCAGGATTTGGAGCGGGGGAATTCCAATCCAAAAAAGGTAAGGAGAGCTACCCCCCACTTTCTGTTATAAACCCTCAAATCTTTCTGGACTGCTACAAACACATAGGCAACTGCATTGCAGTGATTTTGTTCTCACCTTATGGAATCATGTCTGAAGATAGTGTTGTTGTGCACCACCCCAATCTGTGAGCAATGTGAGATTCCAGGGCCAATTTGGACCCCCTAGCAGGCCCAGTTTGGCCCATGAAGAGGCGGTTCCCCAGCCCTGTCCTAGGGTAAAGTGCACATAGAAATGCAATTACAGTGGTACCTCGGGTTAAGTACTTAATTCGTTCCAGAGGTCTGTTCTTAACCTGAAACTGTTCTTAACCTGAAGCACCACTTTAGCTAATGGGGCCTCCTGCTGCTGCTGCTGTGCCGCCGCAGCATGATTTCTGTTCTTATCCTGAAGCAAAGTTCTTAACCTGAAGCACTATTTCTGGGTTAGCAGAGTCTGTAACCTGAAGCGTATGTAACCTGAAGGGTATGTAACCCGAGGTACCACTGTATTAGCATTCTGTTGGGGGGAAGTTGCTTTGCAGAACTATGTTTACTATGCAAAATCGCATACAAAAATGTGTACATTGGGATAAAGGTACACTAAAAGGTAAAGGGACCCCCTGACCATTACGTCCAGTCGTGGATGACTCCGGGGTTGCGGCGCTCATCTCGCTTTACTGGCTGAGGGAGCCGGCCTTTGTCCACAGACGGGTAAGCTACTGGTGAATTTTCACTAGGATTTTTATTGATCACAAACTAATGTGGAAATATGGAGAACTGAATTTAGGACCGGGAAAATGAGAAGCGGAAAAGCTGAAACTGCTAGTTTCACCCATCCCTACTCCTGAACGTTCAACCTCTCTTATTTCTGACATCTTTTTTAAATATTTGGAAACAGTCGACGTACAGACCTTCAGCCTCCCCTGCTCCCCACTCAGCAAAGCCTATTTAGTTACCTCAACGATTCCTCACAGGATTTGCCTTCTACACATCTCATGATGCTCTTAGCTCTCTTTTGAATCTTTTCCAAGGTGTCAACATCTCACTCCAGCTGCCGTGTCCCAGACCTTAGTGCAATATTCCAAAAGAGGTCTTCTTGCAAGAGCTGAGCAAAGCAGTAATATCACTTCCCAGATCTTGGAAGACACTCAAAATGCCCACCCCACACCCCCAAGTACACCAAGTACATGTGTGAAGCATCAAGGTGCATAGAGGGAGGGGAGCAGGATCATACCCGCATGCACCTACTGGTACCTCTCCCAATCCCTATGTGCACTGAGCATTACTTCTGAATTAGCCTAGGCATACGCATGCTATTTCTACATGGGTAGGTTCTTTCACAAGCCTATGAGCAAGAACCCTTTGAAGGCACATCTATTGTAAGATGTGCACCATTCCTTTTAATGCTATCCTTGCCTCAACTGCATATTTCATCTATGCACACTCTCCACAAAATCACTGCAAAACATTGAAGATGTTCTTTCCTGATGTATTTTTTCTTTGCATAATCTTCCTTGTGCTCTGTTTCTCATTTCTCCTCATTGGTTCTTTAAAATGCCATTCCCTAGATCTGGAGCAGACAACATGCTTCACTCCAGAGTTGGCCACTATTGCTATCATCCCTCGCCTTGGGCCAATGCTGGCTATAGCTGAGGGGAGCTGGGCTCCAATATCTGGAGGGCACTACAATGGCTATGCCTGCACTAGATGATGGAATTCATTATGCTTTATTAGTAGGTGATTAAAAAGGAAAACTCTGTACAATTATCCAAAGAAGCAGGATTCTTCCTCCCCTCTCTTTCTCTCCTTAAACGTCATAATCTGTAACTCCTGACAGCAGCAATGCTACTAAGCCAAAAAGAACATGAAGATGACATATCATTAATTTCCTCTTTTCCAGCATAATTTGGAATTTTTTAAAGGGTGTTTTTTTTAATATATTAAAAATGTCATTGGTGACCAACTTAGAAACACATGTCTAAGCATCTGTTTTAAATAAACCTAAGGGCTGTGTTTTCCATTGCACTGTACAAGAGTGGGAGGCCACAAACAGAACAGCATGCAGGCGACGGATGACACTATTGTGCCACGGAAACCCAGGATTCTGTGCTCGGGATCCAAATGAGAAAGGATTTGGGTCTAGATGAATTGAATTGTTAGGTTGCCTTGCTGCTGCAAATAGGGCTCGCTGCAAGCTTCCAAGTTGCAGGGGGTGTGCTTGCAAAATTAAGGCTAAGAGTGATTTGGCTCAGGACGAGGGCTGGCGTACTATTCAGCGAACAAAGGAAAACCCAAACGAGATTCTCCTAGATACTGATGAGGTTCAGACAAATGGTCAGGTTAGGAAAACAAGCCAGGGAAAGCAGCAAAATGGAGGGATGAAACCAGAAGCCTAATCATCATACAAAAAGTCAAGGCCCAGGTGTCAGTCTTTGGGGATACTAGGTGTTGGGCTGGACCACAAAGAAGGCTGATCGCCGAAGAATTAATGCTTTGGAATTATGGTGCTGGAGGAGACTCTTGAGAGTCCCATGGACTGCAAGAAGATCAAACCTATCCATTCTGAAGGAAATCAGCCCTGAGTGCTCACTGGAAGGACAGATCCTGAAGCTGAGGCTCCAATACTTTGGCCACCTCATGAGAAGAGAAGACTCCTTGGAAAAGACCCTGATGTTGGGAAAGATGGAAGGCACAAGGAGAAGGGGACGACAGAGGACGAGATGGCTGGACACTGTTCTCGAAGCTACCAGCATGAGTTTGACCAAGCTGCAGGAGGCAGTGGAAGACAGGAGTGCCTGGTGTGCTCCGGTCCATGGGGTCACGAAGAGTCGGGCACGACTAAACGACTAAACAACAACAACAACAACAAAGTGTTGGGCTGGAGGCTGCAATGGGAGCTCAGGAACAGCCCTGCCGGATTCTGGTTTAAGATAAGGCATGGAGCAAAGAAATGCTGGCTTTGGATAGGTTAAGCAGAGTATAGACATAACCACAAGGCAGCTCTTGGGTCTAAAGAAGCACCAGCAAGGTAGGAATCAGCAAAAGGAGACAAGGAGGAGAAGAGATCAAGGTTGGTGCAAGAAGTTGGGTTCCTGCAACCCGAATAGCCATAGAATGATAGATTGCTGCAAATGTAGTATGTGCCTGGCAGTGGTCTGGTCTACAACTGCCTGATCAAATGTGGTCCTCTGGACGTCTCTGCCCACACCTGCTCCACCCTCTTCTTGAGTGCCTGGCTGGATTGTGTCCTTGAACTCTGACAACACCGCTTGCTTCCTTTGGTGGAGACAGTGGGGTAGCGTGGGGGGTGCAGGGGGGGCTGGCCGCACCGGGCGCAACATCTGGGGTTAGGGCAAATCCACGGGTTAGGGGGCGCAAATCCACGGGTTAGGGGGCGCAAATTACTTGCCTTGCCCCAGGTGCTGACAACCCACGCTACGCCACTGGGTGGAGATTAGAGAGGGGTGTGTGTATGTCTGTAGAAACTAGCCTGCCTGGACAAAAGTAAAGTTGACATTCATTTCTCATTCTGCCTGCGTTTGCCCCTGGCCCTACCCAGAACTGGCATGTTGCCCACAGAAACCTGCCTAGAAGGAAACTCCTTGGGCTACACATGCTTAGGCAACCCTGAGCTTCATGGAAGAATACAGGCCTTGCATGCAGAAAGTGCCACCTTCAACACTTGGCATATTCAGTGAAGGAACCGATGAGGTGAAAGATTCTTTGCCTGAAACCTGGAAGGTTGTTGTGAGACTGCTGGGTGAGATGTATAGCATGGTGTGATACAGGGCCAGCCCGCTCATGATACAAGGTGAGGCAACCACCTCAGGCAGGCAGGATCCACAGAGACAGAAAATCTGAGGCACGTTCTTTGGAGGCAATGTCAACCACCTCCATGCCCCCTCCAATGCCACCTCTACAGTGACCTCTTGGCAAACTAGAGTAGCAGCTCCCATCCCTAGGGAGGAAATGGTACGGGCTGCCTTGTAGGGTCTCCTGAGCTCCTATTGACTGTTTGGCTCGGAAGCGCCCTCTCCGATTGCATGGAGCCCGGACAGCCCCGTGGTTTTCCACGGATCTGAGGGCAATGAAACAATTGTTGAGACGGCTAGAGCGCCGGTGGCGGATGACCCATTCTGAAGCTGACCGGACACAGGTTAGAGCTCAATGTCGAGCCTACCAAGTGGCGGTAGCGACGGCGAAGAAGACTTTCTTCACCGCCTCTCTTGCATCTGCAGAAAACAGCAGCAGGAGACTTTTTCAGGTGGTCTGCAATTTAGCAGAACCACCTGCTACATCGGGGCCCAGTACGGGCCACATGATCTCCTGCAATGATTTTGCAAAGTTTTTTGCAGATAAAGTCACTCAGATTTGGGAAGAGGTAGACGCCACCATGGGAGCAGGGCCGGGGCGGGAGAGTGCTAGAGTCCTGTCTAGTCAAGTTGTGTGGAATCAATTCCAATCTGTAACCTCCGAGGATGTGGACAGGCTGCTTGGACGAGTGAAACCAACCACCTGTCTCCTTGATCCTTGCCCATCCTGGCTTATAAAAGCTAGCTGGGAAGGGCTGGGCGATGGGCGATGGGCTCTGTGGGGTGGTGAATGCTTCCCTCCGTGAGAGAGCCTTCCCAGACCTGCTGAAAGAGGCGGTTATTAAACCGCTTCTTAAAAAACCATCTTTAGATGCGGCCATGATGGCCAACTATCGCCCAGTCTCAAATCTTCCATTCTTGGGCAAGGTGATTGAGCGAGTGGTTGCTGAACCTCATCACGGCCTTGGTCGCACTGGTTGATGATCTCCGGCGGGCTAGGGACAAAGGTGAGAGCTGTTTCCTAGTTCTGCTGGATCTCTCAGCGGCGTTTGATACCATCGACCATAACATCCTTCTGGACCGTCTTGAGGGGCTGGGAGCTGGGGGCACTGTCATACAGTGGTTCCACTCCTTCCTCCTGGGCCGTGTTCAGAAAGTGGTGGTGGGGGATGAGTGTTCAGACCCCTGGGCTCTCACTTGTGGGGTGCCCCAGGGTTCTGTCCTCACCCCCATGCTTTTCAACATCTACAAGCAGCCGCTGGGAGAGATCATCAGGGGGTTTGGGCTGGGTGTTCATCAGTATGTGGATGATACCCAGCTCTACCTCTCTTTCAAATCAGAACCAGTGAAGGCAGTGACGGTCCTGTGTGAGTGTCTGGAGGCGGTTGGAGGATGGATGGCGGCTAACAGATTGAGATTGAATCCTGATAAGAAAGAAGTACTGTTTCTGGGGGACAGGAGGCGGGCAGGTGTGGAGGATTCCCTGGTCCTGAATGGGGTAACTGTGCCCCTGAAGGACCAGGTGCGCAGCCTGGGAGTCATTTTGAACTCACAGCTGTCCATGGAGGCACAGGTCAAATCCATGTCCAGGGCAGCTGTGTACCAGCTCCATCTGGTACGCAGGCTGAGACCCTATCTGCCTGCAGACTGTCTCGCCAGAGTGGTGCATGCTCTGGTTATCTCCCGCTTGGACTACTGCAATGCGCTCTACGTGGGGCTACCTTTGAAGGTGACCCGGAAACTACAACTAATCCAGAACGCAGCAGCCAGACTGGTGACTGGGAGCGGCCGCCGAGACCATATAACACCAGTCTTGAAAGACCTACATTGGCTCCCAGTACGTTTCCGAGCACAATTCAAAGTGTTGGTGCTGACCTTTAAAGCCCTAAACGGTCTCGGTCCAGTATACCTGAAGGAGCGTCTCCACCCCCATCGTTCTACCTGACACTGAGGTCCAGCACCGAGGGCCTTCTGGCGGTTCCCTCATTGCGAGAAACCAAGTTACAGGGAACCAGGCAGAGGGCCTTCTCGGTAGTGGCACCCTCCCTGTGGAACGCCCTCCCACCAGATGTCAAAGAGAACAACAACTACCAGACTTTTAGAAGACATCTGAAGGCAGCCCTGTTTAGGGAAGCTTTTAATGTTTGATGTATCACAGTATTTTAATATTCTTTTGGAAGCCGCCCAGAGTGGCTGGGGAAGCCCAGCCAGATGGGCGGGGTATAAATAATAAATTATTATTATATTATATTAAACACACATTTAAAGCATATGACTCCTCCCCCCAAAGAATCCTGTGGGCTGTAGTTTGCTCTGTGAGGGAGAAACTGCATTTCCCAGGATTCTCTGGGGGTGGGTAGAGTCATGTGGTTTAAATGTGCATTGAGTATGCTCTAAATGTTTAGGGTGGAGCTGATCAACGTATCTGTGGGTGTGTACACACCATACAGGTAATTTAAAACACATAGCAACTCCAAAGAAACACAGGAACCAGTGCTGGATTTATGTATAAGCTAAACAAGCTATAGCTTAGGACCCCACTCTCTCGGGAGGCCCCCCCCCAAATTTCACTATTAATATACTTCTTCTTAATTGTATTTCAGTTCACATACATATTTTGCTATGTGCAAATGGCTTTAGATACCTATTAGGTCCATAAATTACCATATAGTAAAGGTAAAGGTGGGACGCAGGTGGCGCTGTGGGTTAAAGCCTCAGCGCCTAGGACTTGCCGATCGAAAGGTCGGCGGTTCGAATCCCTGCGGCGGGGTGCGCTCCCACTGCTCGGTCCCAGCGCCTGCCAACCTAGCAGTTCGAAAGCACCTCCAGGTGCAAGTAGATAAATAGGGACCGCTTACCAGCGGGAAGGTAAACGGCGTTTCCGTGTGCGACTCTGGCTCGCCAGAGCAGCGATGTCACGCTGGCCACGTGACCCGGAAGTGTCTTCGGACAGCGCTGGCCCCTGGCCTCTTAAGTGAGATGGGCGCACAACCGTACGGGCCAGTCTTGACAGACTCTGGGGTTGTGCACCCATCTCACTTAAGAGGCCAGGGGCCAGCGCTGTCCGGAGACACTTCCGGGTCACGTGGCCAGCGTGACATCGCTGCTCTGGCGAGCCAGAGCCGCACACGGAAACGCTGTTTACCTTCCCGCTGGTAAGCGGTCCCTATTTATTTACTTGCACCCGGAGGTGCTTTCGAACTGCTAGGTTGGCAGGCGCTGGGACCGAGCAGCGGGAGCGCACCCCGCCGCAGGGATTCGAACCGCCAACCTTTCGATTGGCAAGCCCTAGGCACTGAGGCTTTAACCCACAGCACCATATAGCATATATTAAAACACAAAAAAACAGTGACAATTTGTTGTTGACAAAGGACAGCTGGACATATAAAGGGCCCCATTACCTTCAGCAGCTTAGGGCCTCATCAGGAACTGTAGGAACTGTAGTTTAAGAGTGCTGGGAGTTGTAGTTCTTGAAGGGAACTGCAGCTCCCAGAATTCTCTGGGGGAAGCCATGTGCTTTGACTGAATGCATGGCGCTTACACAACCTCTGGCTGCCCTGCAGATATTCAGCCTCGGTTCCCTTTGCCTCTCCCCTTTCCTCCCCTGATGCCTCCTCCGCTGTTGAAATGTATATTGTAAACTCCTCAGGGTAGGCTTATGATCCTCTGCAAAGTGCCAAGTATGCTGCATAAACATATAGCATAGCTGGAATCAGTTTATTTGCTTAGTGGGCAAAATAAATACGTAACGTATACCCAGTGGTCTTATTTGCGGCAGCTGCCACTAAACAGAAATATGTGTGGATTCTGAACTAGTGGGTTGCCATGAAGCTGTTGATACATATAGCTAGGGAACAGGATCAGCTCCATGGTTGAGAGGACAACCTTGACAAAGTGGTGGGCCCCTCGTACGCTGGTGGGGTGCCCCGATTGTGGGTTTACCTGACTACAGCAACAGGTGACTGTAAATCTGCCATTTACATTTCCCACAGTGCCCTGGGGAAGCACTGGTGCATTGTGGGAAATTTAGAAGGGCACACTACACTACACTACACTACACTACACTACACTACACCACACCACACCACACCACACCACACCACACCACACCACACCACACCACACCACACCACACCAGTGTGGTGTAGTGGTTAAGAGCGGTAGACTCGTAATCTGGTGAACTGGGTTCACGTCTCCACTCCTCCACATGCAGCTGCTGGGTGACCTTGGGCTAGTCACACTTCTTTGAAGTCTCTCAGCCCCACTCACCTCACAGAGTGTTTGTTGTGGGGGAGGAAGGGAATCTTCTTCTACTCTACCGGTTGGCTCTGCCAGGGAGCAAAGATCCCAGCAGCTTCCAAGGCTTCCACATTATGCCCTCAAGCCTGCCTAGGAAGACTTGTTGATCAGAAAAACAAATGGGGCACTGCATCAAAATTGTTGCAGCATGCAGTGCTTCTCATCAGGGTTCCTGTCACTCCATTCTGTCTCCCCTCCCCCAGGTCAATCAATATTCTGTGCTCACTAAGCTAGTAGCTCTGTCCTTATTAGGGTGTTACTGTTTATGGGGGGTCCCCTCCATTTTTGTTTCGTTTGGATGGACAGTTGGACACCCTGATGCTCAATCCTGGGTGGTTGGGCTGCACACTCTTGCTCTGAATCCCAGCAACTTCAATTATTTGCTTTCTCTCTTGAAGTTTATGGGCAGATCTGCCCCTGAGGACATCTTAGTTCTCCTTATGATCCCTCCAGACAGTGAGATGGTTCTTCCTACTCTTTATGTATGTTAGAGGTAGAGTTGAACTGTTCATGTGCATGCCAACAGGACATTGTGCACGTTCAACACACAATCTCTCCATGAAGCAGGAATTGTGCACATTCCCCAGTCAATCTGCATATTGGCCCAGTAAAGGTGTATTGTTTCAAAACAATCTCTTTTGGAGATTATGTATAATGCCTGGAGAATGTTGACGCATTATGCACATTCCCCCAAGACCTATTGAGGAGTATTATAGTGACTGAATAATGTGTGCAATCTCATCTTCATGGGCACCTTATGTGCAGCTAACACCACCTAAATGTCAGAGTATCCCATCCCCCCAGCGCCCACCACATCAGTTTCTCAATTTTCCATGCCAACAAGTTGTTATGAGGCTGTTTTGGGGTCTTGCCTACCCCCTTAGTTCCCCCCCCCTGCCACAAAAAAATATTTTCAATGTTTTTGAATATGTGTGTATGTTGGGGTCTGCCAATACATCTCCCTTCTATTTTGGTGATGTGGTTTTGCCTACATAAGCATAGTCCCAGAGTATTGATATATAGAATTGCAGATGAGTGGCTTTTGTTGCTTTACTGTGCTAAATGTGCTCTGCCAAAGCCTTTTAAGTTTTGAAAGCAAAGTTATGTTTAAGTGAACTGGCAACAACGGTGAAGGCTAGGCAAACACAGTCTACTGCTTTCTGGACATCAATAACAGCCCGTCATCATAAGTTGCCAACAACAAGCTAGTTCCATGGGATTCCTGATGTGAGATGACTTGAGGGAGAGAAATCACATTGAGTTCATGTGAGTCCACCCACCCCTCTCTGTCCATAGTTCTCTTCTGGAAAATGGATTTAGGCAAAGCCTTTGTGGAGCCCCTGTGGCTAGATATGCAGAGCCTCTCATGTGGGTGTTGTAAATCATGAAAGGATGCTAAATCGTTGATCCACAGAGAACTTGACTATGCACACGAGGCAACAAAACGCCTCAAATAGGGGAGACAAACAAACATTCTGGAGACATTGGAATTCTTGCTGGTTTAGAGCATGCATAGCATGCATAGTTGCAGGAAGGAAACTCTCCCAGTTCAGATGACATGAACCCAATCCACCAGCCCCAGCCTCGCTCCCTCATGTTCCCTGGCCTGCAACTCAGTGGCCCAGTCGCCTGCATCTCTGAGAAAACATTCCCTGCTGGAAACCCTGGAGAGCTGTTGCCGGTCAGTGTAAACAACACTGGGCTAGGTTGGTCTCACTTGGTACGAGGCAGTGTCTTATGTTCCTCCTCTTCGGTCGCTTGGCATGCTCTTAATCGTAGTTTGCCAGGATGTCCAAATTGCCAAGCTATGTTTTGCACTGCCTCTAGATTACATCTTGCAAACCTACATTGAACCATGGTTCCAAACCATGGTTTTGAGCCTGGTTGGTGTTGAATTCAGAGGCCCTAGACTCTTGGAAATGAGAAGCTGGGCTAAGGCTATGATTGTTAAATGAAGACGTTTATTTCGGGGTACTTTCCAACCCTTGCACTCACCTTCTACACTATATACTGAAATTGAGGAAGACAGCAGAAAGGGACCTTAAGAAGTGTAGCAGGGCGCAGGGCCCCAGTACAGTGGTACCTCGGTTTACATACGCTTCAGGTTACAGACTCCGCTAACCCAGAAATATTGCTTCAGGTTAAGAACTTTGCCTCAGGATAAGAACATAAATCGTGCTCCGGCGGCACGGCGGCAGCAGGAGGCCCCATTAGCTAAAGTGGTGCTTTGGGTTAAGAACAGTTTCAGGTTAAGTACGGACCTCCGGAACAAATTAAGTGCTTAACCCGAGGTACCACTGTATCTGCCTTGGCCTGATGGATTGCACCAAACATGTCGTGGGCTGGTCCCTTCAGCAAAAACAAAGAGTTTATCGATGAGGCCTCACCGCTCCAAGTTCAGCTAAAATGCCAAATGGGAAACTATAAATCAAACAGCACTGCGGTTAAAATAAGTGTCCGACCACATTATCGTCTTATAAAAGAATACCAGTTCAACATAATGGCCTGGTTCAGATGTCTTAAGAGCTACAGTCGGAGGTTCTGGAAGGCGCTAAAGGCTCTTGAGCTCTATTTGCACACACTCCCTGCTTCATATTCTCTCAACATAGTTGGCCATGGTGCCCAAATTGGCAAATGATAGTTAGCGCCTTTGCCTCTAAAGCAGGGGTTGGGAACCTGGGGGCTGGCTCTGACCTGCTAAGCCACTGCAGGGAGCTTCTCAGGGCCTTGAAAAACTCAGGCAATCCCTCCATCACAGACTTGGTAACTTAAATCCATTGACTTTGATCAGTCTACTCTGAGTATGACATGTTCGGGTATCACTGCAATTATTAAAAATGCAAGAACACAAAGACGCTGAAAAGTCTAAACAGAGGAGAATGTTAAAGCCAGTGCTATTTTTCTTGAAAAAGAGGTGCCGGAACTCACCATGAACGCCTCCCTTGTTCCCTTATAATGGCAATGGCACCTACCTGAGAGGTGCTGGAACTGAGTTCCGGCAAGTTCCTGCCGAAAAAAAAGCCCTGGTTAAAATACTAGTTCCACATTATTATTATTTTACAGTCATGTTGTTGTTGTTGTTTCGTCGTTTAGTCGTGTCCGACTCTTCATGACCCCATGGACCTGAGCACGCCAGGCACTCCTGTCTTCCACTGCCTCCCGCAGTTTGGTCAAACTCATGTTAGTAGCTTCAAGAACACTGTCCAGCCATCTCGTCCTCTGTCGTCCCCTTCTCCTTGTGCCCTCCATCTTTCCCAGCATCAGGGTCTTTTCCATGGAGTCTTCTCTTCTCATGAGGTGGCCAAAGTATTGGAGCCTCAGCTTCACGATCTGTCCTTCCAGTGAGCACTCAGGGCTGATTTCCTTAAGAATGGATGCGTTTGATCTTCTTGCAGTCCATGGGACTCTCAAGAGTCTCCTGCAGCACCATAATTCAAAAGCATCAATTCTTCGGCGATCAGCCTTCTTTATGGTCCAGCTCTCACTTCCATACATCATACAGTCATACCTCAGGATAAATGTCCTTTAAGTTAAGTATTTTCGGGTTGCGCTCCGCGGCAACCCGGAAGTAATGGAACGCGTTAGTTCCGGGTTGCGTTGTGCGCGTATGTGCAAACAGTCAAAATGATGTCACGCGCATGCGTGGAAGCGGTGAAACGCGACCCACGCATGCACAGATGTGGGTTGCGTTCGCTTCAGGATGCGAACGGGGCTCCGGAACGGATCCTGTTCGCATCCCGAGGTACCACTGTATTTAAAAAAACCTAGAAAGACTGAAGTCACTTCCAGGCTGCAAGACTATCAAAGAGAAGGTTTGACAACACTCACAGCTTGCTAATTTTAGATCATTGTTGTTAATTTCCACCCACTGCCTTTACCAACTACAATGAAGGCACACTAAATCTTATCGCTTTAAGTGCTAACTGGGCTTTGTTGGGATTCATTCAGTCCAGTGAATGGTAACTATGTTATGCAACCAAAACAAGAGCCCACGACACCCATTCCGAACAATATTCTTTCTGTTCAGAGAGCAAAGTGCTGGTGCAAGGCGAGCGAAGGTTCCACA
This sequence comes from Podarcis cretensis, assembly GCF_951804945.1. Classification (NCBI taxonomy): domain Eukaryota; kingdom Metazoa; phylum Chordata; class Lepidosauria; order Squamata; family Lacertidae; genus Podarcis; species Podarcis cretensis. The sequence continues at coordinate 80,987,677 of NC_137174.1, read as the reverse complement.
GGCCAGCAATAAATTCTCTTGTAACACAGTCTATTATGTTTGTCTGTTTGGAGCTGGAAATAGCTGGAGAGTCTTTCAGGTTGCACTGGGGCAAGTCCCATAATTCTCGTTACAGGGTTTTCCTGTCCTGTCACTTGTGGCATAGTAATGGGCTGAGATAATGTTTAGATTGCCATGCTAACATGTTCGGATGGCTCCCTACTGAGCAGTTTTAGAGGGAGTGCTCTACATACAACTCCAGAAACACACACACATCCCTATTCTAAGGATGAAGGAGCCGCAACATTTGCAGAATCAAATGTTTTAAACAAGGTAAGGTGTACCAGCTATTTACCACAGGATGCTTCCTTTTATTTATATTACCTTTGGTTACTGATGATGGTTATCCATCTAATTTCTCCACATTTTGAGATGCAGTTCTTCAGCCCAATAAGGTGGACCAAACGTGTGTCTTGAAGTAATCATAAGGTGCATATGCAAGTGAAAATAATGTACAAAAGGCATTCTATTAGGGGAAATTACTTGCAGAAATGTGCATTTTAGGCAAAACAGCATACAGAAATGGAGAGAAATGCATGCTTTTATAAAACTCTTTTTTAGAAAAAAAAAGTTTGCAAACTGTTTTGGAAATTTAGCACACTGAACCTAAGAGTGAAAAAAATAAGAATCAGAGAGAAACCAAAATTGAAGGATTCACTCATCCCGTATTTTATCTACACTGTCATGACGGTGCAAAGAGATTGGTGGTTCAATGGGTGTGATCCCAAACGTATCAAATGTTGTAGCAGTTTGCTACCAAACACCTACTTTCCTAGAGTTGTCCCTGACAGTAGAGAAGAGGGCCAAATTGAGAGGGCTGCATTCAGACCCCTGGCCGGAAGTTCCCAACTTCTGCCGTACGCGGTCTGTGCCCTCATACATTCTTTTAAATGCCTGAATGGCTTGTTACATTGACATTAAACGGACTCATACGCTTGTTCCTGTGCTATGCATTCATTTCATGTTCTCCCTAATTCAGTTGCTTATACACTATACAGCCTGCAGAATAAATGTTTGGCAGTGGTGAGCCATGTACTGAAAACTCCCACCTCGCACCTTGTTCCCGTGCATCTGTGCCAGGATGTCTGCTTTCTGTTAGACTAAAGCTGTGTGCAAACTTCCCTCTCCTGCTGCTCCAGTGAGAAGCAAAGGGAAAGTTCATAAAGTACTTTGCTAACCTTAAATCACAGCTGGCGTAGCATGGAGTGATCTGGGACCAGCCCCCCACACTGAGCCCTAAGAGCAAAAACCCTGACAAAGTGAGCACATCAGCGTGTTCTGCAATCTGCTGGCTGGTTTCGACATCTCAGTGGGGTATGAATCTTGAAGCAACTGACAACCAGCTCGTGCAGTGCATTGGATCTCACACATTACCTGGCTGTGCATTGGGACAGGAATCGCGTGCTGCTGATCTCTGCTCTAAATATTCATGTCACAGAAAAGAGCAATTAACACAAACGCCAAATCATCCTTCAGACTCAACTGTTGCTTGTGTCGAAACACCATCCACCAGAGATGGCCAACTCCCTCGGAAATGAATCAATTTGATTCAAGAATAAGGTATTTATTCTTGAATATTTCTTGAGCCAGCTCAAGGGGTGAAGGCAAGGAGAGGGAACCTCATGTCTGGGGGGCCAAATGTGGCCCTCTGAGTCTCTCTACATGGCCCACAGGACTCATAATATTAATAATTTATTATTTATACCCCACCCATCTGGCTGGGTTTCCCCAGCCACTCTGGGTTGATCCCAACAGAATAATAGTAATAATAAAGCGATAAAACATCAAACATTAGAAACTTCCCTAAAGAGGGCTGCCTTCAGATGTCTTCTACAAGTCAGATAGTTGTTTATTTCCTTGACATCTGATAGGAGGGCATTCCACAAGGCGGGAGCCACTACCGAGAAGGCCCTCTGCCTGGTTCCCTGTAACTTGGCTTCTCACAGCGAGGGAACCACCAGAAGGCCCTCGGAGGTGGACTTCAGTGTCCGGGCAGAACAATGGAGGTAGAGACACTCTTTCAGGTATACAGGGCCAAGGCCATTTAGGGCTTTGAAGGTCAGCACCAACACTTTGAATTGTTCTCGGAAACGTACTGGGAGCCAATGTAGGTCTTTCAGGACTGGTGTTTTGTGGTCTCGGCGGCCACTGCCAGTCACCGGTCTAGTTGCCGCATTCTGGATTAATTGTAGTTTCCAGGTCACCTTCAAAGGTAGCCCCATGTAGAGCGCACTGCTGTAGTCCAAACGGGAGATAACTAGATCATGCACCACTCACTTCAAGACACATACCCTCCCCAGACCTGCTCTGCACCCTCCTCAAGTTTCCTTGCCCGGGCGAAAGGCACCCTTGCACTCTTATAATGCTTCTTGCTGGCCTAGATAGAGAGGGGTGTGTGAATGTGAGGAAACTGGCTTACTGTACAAAGTTGAAACACACCTTTTACTTCTGGCACTACCCTCCAATAGTATGCATCCCCCCCCCAAGATGGCTGCCCAGAAAGGGATGTGGCCCTCGGGTTGAACATGTTTCCTTACCCTTGAGCAAAATAAATGAATGCCCACCCAACCAGCTCTCAGGACACCCACCCCCCGTTCTTCCCCTCATGTATGGTTGGTGGCGGCAGGTGGAAGGAGCAGGCCGAAGGAGGCCCAAGCGCCAACGTCCTGTCAATCTTTTTTATATATATTTTTATATTTTACAAGGTTGTTATTGTACTTCACCAGATACCTTCTGCCAAAAATCGTTCAATATAGAACAGTGAAAAAACATACGTTTTAGAGAAACATTATCCCTATTGCATCTCCAACAGTTAAATACCTTAGATAACCCTTTTCTAAACAAACATAATGGGGTCCAGTCAGTGGCGTAGCGTGGGTTGTCAGCACCCGGGGCAAGGCAAGTAATTTGCGCCCCCTAACCTGAGGATTTTGGTAGGGGCAGAGAGCTGCGAGTGCGAGCGCCCCCCCCGATGTTGCGCCCGGTGCGGCCGGCCCCCCTGCATCCCCCCACGCTACACCACTGGGTCCAGTATATTCCAAATCAGGGGTCGGCAACATGTGGCCCATGGGCCGGATGTGGCCCACGAAGACCATTTTACCGGCCCACGAGCCACCCCTGAACTGAGCCACCACCACCCCACGTGCAGCGCTAAACCGGTGCAGCGCGGCGCAGGGACTCACGAGTGGCACCGGAAATTGCGTCCGTGCATGTGCAGATACTGGAAATCGCATCTGCACATGTCCAGATGTCAAAAATCACTTCTGCGCAGGCGCGATTTTTTGTGTCTGGGCATGCGCAGAAGCAATTTCTGGCGCCGCCAACATGCGCAGACGCGATTTCCGGCATCGTGCTGCACCAGTCCAGCCCACGGACAATCTCCGTGGGAGTAATCCAGCCCATGACCGGTAAACCTTGCCGACCCCTGTTCTAAATATTATTTTTTATTGTATGAGTCTCAATTTAAGATCCAGAGACACCCTTGTTATAGCAGTTAAAACAGTTTCCCACTGTGTGGTCAAAATCGAGATATCTAATTCTTTATTCCAATCCTCCCTCGGTACCTGTATATCAAATTGGTTTGCTAATAACAAAGATTTATATATACTGATGTCCGGTTTTTTTGTTGCGTAAGAATTAAGCAACTGCTTCAACCCGCCCGTTGCTGCCCGCGCTGCAGGACACGTCAAAGGGCTTTCTCAGAGACGTGCTCTTTCTTCAGGACAGATTCCTTCTGATTCAGGATGGTTAAAAGAAAGTTCTTCTTTAAATAGAGTAAGCCCACAACGTCTGCACATTTAACTTGTGCGTATTCAGCTTTATGCGTTTGACAAAAAAAAGAAAGAAAATTACGTACCGTTAAAGGGGGTAGAAGGGCCACAGGTGGCGCTGTGGGTTAAAGCCTCAGCGCCTAGGACTTGCCGATTGAAAGGTCGGCGGTTCGAATCCCTGCGGCGGGGTGCGCTCCCGCTGCTCGGTCCCAGCGCCTGCCAACCTAGCAGTTCGAAAGCACCTCCGGGTGCAAGTAGATAAATAGGGACCGCTTACCAGCGGGAAGGTAAACGGCGTTTCCGTGTGCGGCTCTGGCTTGCCAGAGCAGCGATGTCACGCTGGCCACGTGACCCGGAAGTGTCTCCGGACAGCGCTGGCCCCTGGCCTTTTAAGTGAGATGGGCGCACAACCCCAGAGTCTGTCAAGACTGGCCCGTACGGGCAGGGGTACCTTTACCTTTTAAAGGGGGTAGAAAGCAGGCAGGCACCTGGGGGGAAAGGCTTTGGCAATTGAACCCAGTGTGTTTTGATTATGGTTTTGTTTTAAGGTCCCCACACGCTGCACCTTAATGTGCTTGTAGGACCAGGTGGTTCAATTGGTATTTGAATAGCTGAACTATAAATTGTGGAGTACCATTATCCAGAAGTGTTCTAAATGAGCGAGTATTTAGTTCATCTTTCTTTTTACCTGTTCAGCACTTTTTGGATAATTCTTATAGTGGAATGCTGCCTCCTGCTGGATCGAACAGAACATGGCAAAGGGAATGTGCTTCATTTAGGAGACGTGCTTAATTTTCACCAACAGGATGGCTATATTTAACATTAGAAACTAAAGAGTAGATTTTCCGAAGACATCAGAGGTGACACATTTATATTGATGCTTTCTTTTTATGTATCCAGATATACACCCACACCACTTAATAAAAACCTCTAATGAGTTTACATACATTTAAAAAGCAAATACACATAAAATTTATCAAAATATAGATAAAGCCATCAGTTCTAAAACAAATCTACATAATAAAATTACATATCTGGGTAACCTTGTCTAAACAAAAAAGTTTTTGGGAGGTTTTGAAAACTTTACAGCAAAGGTTCCTGCAGGAAATTCAGGGGAATAGGTGCTGCCACAATGAAGGGTCAATTTCTGGCAATTGCAGAACAAACATTTTGTAGCACTTGAATAAGTTCCACAGATTGAAGCAGTCAAGTGGGCACATATGGGTTAAGATAAACTGGTCCCAAGCTGTTGAAGTTTTTATTTGTTGATTGTTGGCACCCACCTGGCATCTGGGGAGACAATGGAGGAGGGTGCCTTTGGGGGTGAAGTCAAGCTGTTGAAAGATTGCAGCATTAGTTGGGGCTGTAGAGGCTGATATGGAAGAGAAAAATGTCTTGTCGTATCTGGTGCAGATGAAGGTGTCTGCCTGCTATCAAAGTGGCAGTATTACCAGAGGAAAAACTAGAACAGAGAATATATGAATAATTTCTTAACTGTGTCTAAAAACTGTTTTGGCGAAATGCTGGAAGGCAGGAACAATGCTGGATGAGAAAGAATGGGGAAACTGGGTTATCTGTCATCACACCTTTCCTGTTCGACAAGATACAAAGCATCTCACATAGCCCAATCCTGTGTGTGCTTGACTTTAAGTCCCACAAAGGATACCTAGGACTCAGCTATAAAATGTTTTAAGGGTGTTTTAACTGCAATATATAATGTGACACTAGATGGCGATGGTGAGCCTTATGGAAAATTCAACGTGTTTTTAAAAATGCTTTTTAAAAAAGCATTTTCAGAATGTTTTTTTTTATATGTGTGTAGATTCCACCTTCGTGTGTGAGAGAGAAACCGTCACCAAAAGAACTGACTCAAAGCATGTGTGTGTTGCTTTTAAATCAAAGTGAAGATGCCCTGATTCTCAGCACATCCTGAATTTCACAATCTGCGCTGCACAATCAGACTGAGTCCCACTACTGCACACAGCAGATAGAAAAATTTCAGGGTCATCAAGAGTGGAAAAGTCCACAGAGAGGAATGCTGGACTTAAGCCTGATCACTATTGACCCCCTCCCTTCCTGGTGACTGAACGAGAACAGTGACTCACACACGACAACATGTACTGGGATCTAAAATGGCCACAACTTTCATTACCAATATCAGATGTAGGAAACCTTGGCTTAGGCATTGGGTGTGTATCCCTCTCACACCCCCAGCCGGTGGAGCTGAGGCACAGCAGGGTTAATAAGCCTGATCACTATTGTTTCTCAGCTACCGTTTACTAAACTTTAATTTTAGCACTGAACCAAGAGAGTTCAAAAGTCTCATACATAACTGCTGTGCTCACCTTGATTCTCCAAACAGTGAGACCCGACCTCCTTTGGAATGAGGTCACCAGAAGCCTTTGAACATACAGTATTTGTGTTTATTTACATTTATACAGGTTGAACATAGATGGAGGGGCAACATTAAACCAGCAGACACCCCAAGTTCGCAGTATTCACATCCGGTCTTTAAGGGAGGGAACTGGCAGCCCTAGATACTGTTAGGCTTTTCAGAGTCTAAACTCAGCCCTCTCTCTCCTGTGTCTGTCTCAAAGAAACAGAGTTTGTCCTTTCCTTTCTAACACTTATTAGCCAGTTGAGAGGCATCCCCGTTCCAGAAGCCGTTCTTAAAACCAGCTATTGTGAGCCATCAATAAAGCCCATCTACCGGGTGGTGCTATGGGTTAAACCACAGAGCCTAGGGCTTGCTGATCAGAAGGTCAGTGGTTCGAATCCCTGCAACGGGGTAAGCTCCCGTTGCTTGGTCCCTGCTCCTGCCAACCTAGCAGTTCGAAAGCACGTCAAAGTACAAGTAGATAAATAGGTACCGCTCCGGCGGGAAGGTAAATGGCATTTCTGTGCACTGCTCTGGTTCCCCAGAAGCGGCTTAGTCGTGCTGGCCACATGACCCAGAAGCTGTACGCCGGCTCCCTCGGCCAGTAAAGCGAGTTGAGCGCCACAACCCCAGAGTCAGTCACGACTGGACCTAATGGTCAGGGGTCCCTTTACCTTTTACCTAAGAAAAGGGGATCTCTGCCAAACTAAACTGGCTCAATACATTTGACCCATATGAGCAGCTGCCTTCTTACAAACGCAGAATCACAGGGTAGAAAGGGACCCCAGGAGTTCATTTAGCCCAGCCCTTAGCAATAGGATTGCTGAACACAAATTCCAAGTGTGAATGGCAAAAGGCAGCCATTGCAATAAAAGGATCTGGCTTTGAATGAATGTTCGGACTTGTCAGATGGAGCGACATTGCCCTGCGCCTTGCTTGGAATGAAGGCCAATCCGTCAGACTGAGCGATACACACAGCACTCTACATCACCATGCACACATTACAAAATAGTTGCTTTCTCAGGCACTCATCTCCGCAAGAAATTGTCCCGGCAAACTGAATACCTCTGTGTAGGATTCATTTGTCAACTGCATTGGTAAGGACGGTTATGTGAAACCAAATAATTCCACTAGATGGCACAAGATTATTGGCGTTGGAAAGGGAGCACAGCTAAAATGAAATTCTACGGACCTGCAAATTCTACCTAAAAGCAAAATGCAAGCTTAGTTTCCCGTTCAAGCTCTGTTTAGGCCCAAAGTACAGCTTACAAGCTAAAGAGGAGGTGCAGACCTTTGTTCAAAGTGAAAGCTCAGATTGTAGCCCAGTCTTAAAACTTGACTGTGTAAGTTTGGAAAAGTGCACACCGAGGCAGGGAGTATAATGAGCTGAATATTTGAATTCCCAGAGGAATGTTCACACCCTCTCCTTAATCCTCACTCAGTCGTCCATTAGAGTGTCTGACTAGGACCTGGGAGATCAGCGTTCAAATCCCTACTCAGCCACGAAGCTCACCTTGGACCAGTCACTGCCTCTCGACCTAACCCACCTCACAGGGTTGTTGTGGGAATTGAGGAGGGGAGAACCATGTATGCCATCTTGAGCTCCTCAGCAGAAAAATTGGGATATAAAGGCATTTTTTAAAATAAATAAATCACCATTTCCAGGAAGGGGAGGGGAGTGTGAATTGATTTAACAGCACCATCCCCTTTTAAATTTCCACTCACTCGAGTCTAGAGCACTTGATTCACACACTTATTTTTAAGTAAGCTCCTGCTACTTTAAATGGCTGCTACAACAACTAGGGGACGCCAGCCAGGAATGTGGCTAGCCACAGCTGACAAAGCATCTTAGTCCCAATGACAAAGGGTCAAAGTTAAACAGGCAGGTGAGTTAGCCACCTGTGTGACTTTAGCAACAGGATAAGGCCAGAGGAATCAACATTCCCTTTTTTTATCTCACAGATTGCAAATTTCCAAGTAAACAGCCCTAATTTACCGTATTTTTCCATCTATAAGATGCCCCCATGTATAAGACTGTTTTGGGGGACTCAAAAATACACAGTCCACCCTCGGCACTATCTGTGTATAAGATGCCCCCTAATTTCTGACATTATTTTTTAGGGGGGAAACCTAGTCATACACGGGAAAATACGGTAATTTTTTAAAAAAGCGATTATGAAGGTAGTTAGCCAGCAGAGATGTGGCCCTGACCTGGTGTGCTGCAGAGTTAAATGTCCAATGATTTGCCTGCAGGCAGTTGTGTGCAATGCTTTTTTTCTGGAGGGACGCAGGAGGACACATGCCCCTAAACATTTTGTGAAAATGAGGGGTGGTTTTTCAATATGAGTAGGAAAATGAGAGTACCACTAAACTTTTTTTTTTTTAGGGTAAAAAAGCACTGGTTGTATGTGTGATAGGTATAAGGAGACCTCTAAACTTTTTTTTTTTTTAGGGTAAAATAGCACTGGTTGTATGTGTGATAGGTATAAGGAGATATTGACCAAAAAGGCTGGCTACTATGAACTAGGCAATAGGGTATAATAGCCAGCCAAAGGTCGTAAGAGAAAACACATGTGACCCTTAGATGAGAACAACCATGAAGATGTTGACTCAGAGGACACCAGCTGCGAAAAGGGAATGTTCAGTGCTAGGGATCGTTAGGAAATGGAAAATGAAACTGCCCAATTCATGATGCTTTTATGCAGATCTATGGCGTGGCCACATGTGGAATGACGTCCGTAGTTCTGGTCACTGTGCGAAGGTTTATATAATTTAGCAGAGTTTAAACAATCCCCTGTTTGAGTTTATGCAGCAATAAGCGGGTTGCTAACTCGTTTGAGTCCTATCAATAATTATACCTTCCTGGTTGATAATCCCTTTCTGTCCCTCTTAAAGAAAACACACATGAATCTGAATCATATTAACATAAACTACTTTACTATCAGATTCATTCAGGTTTACAGAGTTGTTCCTGAAGGCAGGCTTCGGTTACATAACAGATAAACTATATACTAGATAGTAGTGAGTCAAGAGAAGACTGCATCCGTGCAGTTACCAGTTAACACTCCTTGCAGCAACCAACTGACTAAACTGCCTGCCACATAGAGGGCAGTTAGTCCTCTTGGAATGTTGGACTTGACTGACAGCTTTATATCCCACAGTCCCTGCATCTGAAACATCCTGTTGCAAGACAGGAAAAGGTGCAGAAAATGACGACCAAAATGACCAGGGGGCAGGAGCAAGGAAAGTTTACAACATCTGGGATGTCTAGAGAACAAGTCAAATAAGTGAGGGCATGACAGAGATGTAGAAAGTCAAGCATAACGTGGAAAGTGTTGATAAAAGGCTTTTCTCTTCTCATAATCCTAGAACCTGGGTCCTAGGACAAATAGTGGGAAATTTGCGACAGGCAACAGGAAGTTGTTTTTTCAAACACAGTGTGTTTAAACTCTAGGACATGGGCAGGCAAACTAAGGCCCGGGGGCCGGATCTGGCCCAATTGCCTTCTAAATCCGGCCCACAGACGGTCCGGGAATCAGCGTGTTTTTACATTAGTAGCATGTGTCCTTTTATTTAAAATGCATCTCTGGGTTATTTGTGGGACATAGGAATTTGTTCATTTTCCCCCCTTCAAAATATAGTCCGGCCCCCACAAGGTCTGAGGGACAGTGGACCAGCCTCCTGCTGAAAAGGTTTGCTGACCCCTGCTCTAGGACCTGCTGCCTCAAGTTGTGGCGATTGCAGCCAACGACTTTAGAAGGTTAGGCAAATTTATAGTGAAGACGACTAAGAGCAGCTGCGAGTCGTAATAAATATACGCTATGTATAGGATCCTAGACAGGTGTGGCTCCACATTTGGGAGCGGGGGCTGAGGAAGCTACCCACTTGGGACCCATTGATGGAGCAGCTGCCAATCTCCCCTCTCGTTTGCGAGGGTGAGGAGTCAGGCAGCCAGCAGTGACCCGACTCCGCTGCTTGTTCACAGCGTTATTCGGCAAAAGCATCGTTGCCTCTGGCTAGGAGACCGGTGGCCACTTGGCTTCTGCCCCACTACATTGCCAGCAGCGTTGATAAAGTGTGCCAGCAAGCGGTGGAAGGAGGAGCAGGACGTCAGCTCTGTGGCAGCAGACACTGGGCAGCAAGCAGGCAAGCCTCACAGGGTGCCTTGGGCCCCAGCAAATGCTCAGGTATGCTGGGGGCTGCCACCAAGCCTCCATAGCTAGTATGCCTCTAATAGTAGTTGGGGGGGGTGGGGGCGGCATGTTACAGGACCAGTTTTTTTCTTATAACACTGCATACATGCGCAAGTTGAACTTCGTTGGAAGTTCAGGAGAGGTCGTGGGCGCAAACAAACCACACACTTCAGTAATCCTCATAGAACTCTAGCCCAATGGTTGCCATTAATTTGATTCTGAATTGATTTTAGAATGTATTTCAATTAATTGTGATTTTATCTAAACTCTGTTGTTTTTACTGTTGTTAGCCGCTCTGAGCCCAGCATTGGCTGGAGAGGGCAGGATATAAATAAAATTATTATATTTTTATTATTATTAAGCGAAAGCATCCTCAACCCTTCCTCTCCTGTGTGCACAGCAACCTAAAAACGTGATTTGCAAGTGCAAAGCCAGTATTTTTTTAGGGAGGGCAGGCTTTTGTTGGAGGGGGGTTCAGCACCTCAGATTCGCATTGGTTTGTATTGATTTTGATTGATTTAGCAGCTCCCCCCCCCCTTGGGGGGAAGGAGAGAAGGACCTCGCTGTCCTTCAAGCCTCTAAGGTGTGCCCTGAGAACGGGAACCGAGCGCCTGCCACATTATAACTGCTGCCACATTATTTCTCTGTCAACCACGGCACGTTCCCCCCTTGCCCGCTTCTTCGGCTCTGTGCCGAAAGAAGTCCCGGCTCGCCCTGGAGGCTGCGGAAGGATACGAGACCGACCAGAAAGCCGCGGAATGACGACGGTGCCGATTCCGAAAAGTCGGCTGGCATGCTGGGAATTTCCCACGTGCGCGTGCGAGCTGCGCCAAGCTCTTGCGAAAAGCCGGCGAGGGCGGAGACTGGCGGAGAGGGACGAGGGGACGGCGGAGGTTAGTTTGCAAGAGGTCGCAGCAGTGAGAGAAGAGACTCAGCCGCTGAAATATGGAGTGGAAGTCTGTTGGGTTTGCATCCTTCCAGGCGCGCTTTTTTTATAACAAGAACACAAAGCTGAAAATGAAGAAACTGCAGCTAAAATATTACGTTCATTTTTCACATGGTCTAGTATTAATCTGAAATCTTAGGCGCGGGACCATAGCTGTCGACTTTTCCCTTTTCTTGCGAGGAATTCTATTCGGAATAAGCAAATTTTCCTGGAACAGAAAGGTTGACAGCTATGCGCAGGACAGTACCCAGAGCTCAGAAGCAGCTTGCGGTAATGGAATTCCCGGTCTCAAAATGCACCTAGAACAGGGATCAGCAACCTTTTTCAGCTGTGGGCCAGTCCACTGTCCCTCAGACCATGTGGGGGGCCGGACTATATTTTTTTGGGGGGGGGAGAACGAATTCCTATGCGCTACAAATAACCCAGAGATGCATTTTAAATAAAAGCACACATTCTACTCATGTAAAAACATGCTGATTCCCAGACTGCCCGCGGGCCAGATTGATAAGGCGATTGGGCTGCATCCGGTCCACGGGCCTTAGGTTGCCTACCCCGGCCTAGAACAATGGGAGTTTTGGACACTGCTCCTGAGCATACGCAGAGTGCACCTTTCTCTCGCTTACCAGGAAACTCCAGCCAGAGCACTTATGATGCAGACAAGGAAGTCTCACCTCCTGGCATTTGTTCGCCTCGTAAAATGAAGCGCAGTTTGGGACATTTGCTCAGTCACTCAGCTGAACAGAGGGAAGGCAACTATTTTGACCTGCGTTCAAAAAGCGTGACTGGGATAAGAGGCCTTCATATTGGCTCAGAACTCTGTGTTGCTTCTTAACTGTCTTCACTTTGATGGGATTTCTTCATCTGATGCTTTGTTACATATGTAAATGTTGCAGTGAGGTATAGTGGTTAGAGTGACAGACAAGAATATGGCGCGGGGGAGTGAGGTCCTAAGCTACTGAAGGTAATGGGGCCCTTTATATGTCCAGCTGTCCTTTGTCAACAAGAAATTGTCGTTTTTGTGTGTTGAATATATGGTAATTTATGGACCTAAAAGGTGTTGCTGTATGTAGGTTTTATTTTATTTGTTTTTTATCTTATATTTTGGAAATGTACATCCAGTTGTTTTTTTCCTTTAATTTTTTAGGGGGCTCCCAAGAGAGTGGGGCCTTAAGCAATAGCTTGTTTAGCTTATACGTAAATCTGACACTGGGAGATACTATGTATATAGCCTTAAGCTCTTTGCAGACAAATGTCGACAAACAATTACTGTATTTCCTACACAGAAAGCACTTTTTAAAGCATTTAAAAAAAAAAAAAAAAAAAACAACCCACAAAAACACCCACTTGTGAATAGATGTATAATACACGACGTGAGTTTTCTGTGGCAAAATAGTGTGGTGTTTGAAACAGCTGTGAATCAGACAGGAACACCATCTTGTGGTTTGCTTCAGGTGCCAAAATGTCTTGGGCGAGTCCTGCATCCATCTTCTTTTGGGCCTTTGCCCAAACTTGCAACAGCATGGAATGGTGCAAGCAGATCTGTGAACAGAACTATTTCTAAGAGCACATAAAGGGAACATACTTCTCATGCTTCCCTTTGTGTGTTCACGTGCATAATATACAGGGGAGCAACCAGGAAACTGGGGGGGTGGAGGTAAGCCACTCCCCACCTAACTGATCACAAGATGTGGCACACATGCACCATTTGAATGGCAATTCCCATCCACTTCCCACAAAATACTTTATGGAAGGCCGTTGGTTCCTATGCATGGGCGTATCCAGGATTTTTGTGGGGGGGGGGGGAACAGAAGCTCAGATTTGTATTTTTATAGGAGGGGCAGCTGTCCCCCTCCTTGGCTATGTTCATGCTCCTATGGCAATTTTTTATGTCCTTGCAAGTAGAAACATAGCAGAGCAGCGACAGGCTGAACTAAAACATCCCTGAAATGCTACGTTTCTTACTTGCAGGAGGAAGTGGACTGCCAACTAGCAGCTGTTCGTAATTTTTTTGTAACATCAAGCAACATTTCCCGAAACTGTATTCTGACGCCCTGAAATCGCAGGCCTGAAATAGCTTTCCAAGCGCCTCTTTGCAGCTCGAGCTCACCATCCCCTCCCCTCGCCGTCTCGCGCAGGCGAGTTCACGCGCGAAGAACGTGCCGCTCGCCTGACGTCAGCGCGGGAGGGACTCTTTTTTCCCAGGGCGCCCCGCTCCGCGCTGCGTCATCAGGCGCCGGGCGCAAACGCGTTATTCCGTGCGTGGCCGGCTCCGGGTGCGGTCGTTCGCCATGGCCTCCTCCAGCGGGACTCATCCTTCCCCGGCCGCCTCAGGCGCCTCGCTCGCCCCGGCCGCGTCCTCCTCGGCTCCCCCCGCGGGGATCCTCATCGGGGACCGCCTGTACTCGGAGGTGTCGCTGACTATCGACCACTCGCTCATCCCCGAGGAGCGGCTCTCGCCGACGCCCTCCATGCAGGACGGGCTGGACCTCCAGAGCGAGACGGACCTGCGCATCCTGGGCTGCGAGCTCATCCAGGCCGCCGGCATCATGCTCCGCCTGCCGCAGGTCAGCGCCGGGGGAGGGGGGGGGGCTGCCTCCGACGGGGCCTACCGCGGAGCCCAAGGCCTCGGCCTCGGCTTTGTGGGCAGGGGAAGGAGAGTGAGGGCAGGGAGGCCGCCGCCGCCGCCACCTAAGGGCGCCTCTTCTCTTCTCCCGCCCGCGCTGACCCGAGACGGGGCTCCGTGAGGGGAAAGGAGGGCGCTGGACACAAGATGGCGGCGGATTGGCGACCTCGGCCTGCTTGACAGGCCCGGCGCCGATGCCGCTTCCGGAAAAGGGAGGGTGGGAGGCGTTAGCTGGCCTCCGCGCATGCGCGCTTCGCCTGTTACTAACATGGCTTATCTTCCTGTCTCTTCCCCGCCGGGGGATTGTCTTCGCAGGTGGCGATGGCGACCGGGCAGGTGTTGTTTCACCGCTTCTTTTATTCCAAGTCGTTCGTCAAGCACAGCTTCGAGGTGAGTTTTTTTGGTGGGTGTAGGCAGGCTTAATGTTTTCGTTGGTTGTGGTTTTTTGGGGAGGGAGCAAGAGGTACTGAAGGCCATTCAAACGTATGAAGTGAGTGTTTTCAGCTAGGATTGTTCATCTTGACTCCACTCTTTTGCCTCAGGCAAGGAGTCTCCACAGCAGTGTTTCTGGCTTGGGTGGATGTCTCTTTGGCGTATCTCCCATTAGGGTTAGCTCCTAGCCGTGTTTATAATGTGTTGTGTATGAACTCCTGGGGAAAGCAAGTTTCTCACGGCAATGAGCTTCTTTTTCAGATTGTTGCGATGGCCTGCATCAATCTTGCTTCCAAAATTGAAGAAGCGCCTCGTCGCATAAGAGATGTGATCAACGTTTCCCATCACTTGCGCCAGTTAAGAGCTAAAAGGTAAGATCAGCTCCACTTTTGGTATACACAATGTACCACTGTACACTGTCCCACTGTAATGTAGTCCAAAGGCTGTAGAGGTTCCGCTTGGGTAGGTTGGCTTGATCAGGTTGAAGGTGATAAACAGCTGACATAGGCTTGAATTTTGTTGATTTTGTGTGTTAGTGTGACTTAGTGGATTGAAGTATCTCTTAACTCTGGATCTTGATGAGCTGGATGAAGTCAGGTCTGAGCTAGTATTGTTTGATTTGTTTTGCTTTGCTTTTTTGTTTTGTAGTGGAAACTTGTAGTTATCTTTTATTACATGTTAACTACTGAAAATGTATATTGGGTCTTGTTGGACCACTGTCCATGTTTAGTGTAGTAGAGAGTGTATAATTGTCTCTCAAGCTCTTAGCAGAAGACTGAAGTTTACCCTATTTACGTTTATAGTAGTGGTTTTGTTGGGAAAGTTGACAGCTTGGTTTGGTTTACAGCATATACCTGTTTTAATGGTATCTTCACGATATAAACAAAGGAATCCTGGAAGCAATGTGCATCTAGAATTACAGGAACAACACTTGTCATTCAGCATGATTGTCTATACATCAGATGAGTCTCAATTTTGTGTGTGCTTTTGTGATTGTTGTAGAGCTGTCCCTATTTGTGGGTTTGTAAAGCTTTAAATATAAAGGAGTAAGGAAAGATTAAACATAGGAAAACTTGCAGACTATCTTGAATATTTTTTTCTGAAACTGTCTCTTGATTAATTAGTAAATACGTATAGGCTTGATATCAATGATATCCTCACTACTTAGGGACATTTTTAAGAGCTTATTTTTCTTTGCCAAATCTTGTGGGATACTGAGGCATCCTAAAAACAACATACAAATATGTGTCTTACCGCTTAAAAGCATATCTAGGCAAAACAAGTTATTTTTCAGAAAGGTAGATTTAGTTTATACACAGGTAACGTGCACATGTACTAATATACTTTCTTTTCAAGTCTTTTTTATTTTAAAAAGAATATTCAGCTTCATTTGAATGAAACAGTTGCACCTAAGACTTTCTCCCTCACTGTCTAGATTTCAAGTGAAGTTATAATTAATTAATAATATAAATATTTATTGTCCGGCCAGGATTTGAAAAGTAGCATGGCGGGTAGATGAAAAACATAATTCTTTAAAAAAGAAGTCTTCCCATAAAAAACCTGGCATGTCATGTTGGGTGCTGATGTCTTACTCAAGCAGATGTACTTTACTTGATTCATTTTTAGCTAACTTAAAAACAAATACTGTCTGAAAAGTCTGGAGCAAGTCAAGTATAAGAAATCTTACATTTTTGGCATGCAGGCTCATTTTTTAAAATGGGATGAAAGCATTATTCTGTGCGTGTTACAGTTTTACAAACAAATCAGTTGTACATGTTATTAACTTTAGCTCTTTTTTCCCTTGCAACCGACTATACAGCGACCAGCTACATTTACCAAAGCCTGGGTGATGTGGAGTGGTTCATAGAGATGAAGCTGTCGTCATGGCAACAGTGAGTGACGTATGGAAAATCCCCAAGGAGAAGCCAGTGCTCTGAGAATAGGTCACTGGAATCGGGGAACTGACAGGTTGGCCGTTGGTGAACCATTTGGAAGAACTCCTGTATCTTGTTTTAAGCTTTCATCTTTGCTGTCCAGGTTTTTGGAAATTAGCCAAATGTTAGAATTTTAACTAGCAAATTTAGGTATGCTGTGCTTAATAGTTTGTCTGTCACATTTCAATGCTTTATTTTGTGTATTTAATGAAATCTTCACCTTTAATGTAGTTCACTCAAGTACAATTGTAGTATTTGTTACTAAAATCTAGTACTCGCTGGAAAAAGACTCATTAGAAAAGTTTTTACTTTAGAATGCAAAAAGTGGTTGATGTTGTATAGCACTGACTGCCACAAACACGCACATTTTTGTTTAAGAACATAAATAGCATTTAGTAAACCAGAGTGCTTTTGCTGCTACCAAGGTTATTCACAATTAGTAAATTTTGTGCACATTCTATATGATGTACAGTTTTGTAACAACTGGGGGAAATAAATACTTTAAAAGTAAAAAGCATTGCAATCATAGGCAGGTGTGCACTAAAAAAATCAAATTTTTAAGCTCTCTGCACATGGGATTTTTTTACTGGGAGGAGCAACATCTCATTTGGCTTTGCTTGCCTGGAGTAATTCTCAGCATCTCCAGTTAAAAAGGGATCTTTGGTAGTAAGGCTGGGAAAGCTGCTACAAAAGTCAATTGTCAGCAGACAAGAATGGTTGGATTTTTGTCAACAGTACATACTGTTAATGTGAAGCATTTGGAATTAGCACAACATTTGTGCATGCATTGGAGCTGTCACATAATTTGTATCGAAGGCTATGCCAACAAACCAACAGCAGTGAAAACATAACAAATATAATTTTCTCTTTGCTTGTACATATTACTGCATTCCTAGTGGGTCAAGTCACTCTTCTTTAGTATTTCACAGGTTGGGGCTTAGATCCTTAACCTGACATCCTTTTAGGCAGAATTTGAAAGAGTGTCATCATAACTCATGCCATATCTGCAAATATACATGAATGTTGATGGGCTGCTCGATGTAACTTCTGGATACATTTATACAAGGAATGTTAAAAGTTAGTTACCTTGCAGACTTGCTGCTTGATCCCAATCGTGTGCATGGTTTAATTGGAAGCAAGTCTCACAAGTGAGGATGAAATTAATTGGGAGTAACCTCTGTTGAACTCTAAAGTCGGACTTTGATTTGATATGCATGTGTAACTGATAAGATGCCTACTGCCATCTTAGTAAGAAGTGCTTCCCCTTGTTGAGCCATTATTCCAGCGCTGAAGCAGTGGAGTGAAATATGTGGGAAAGTTTTTTCCTCAGGGTATTATGCTTCAGAGAATCATGTTCTTGTCCCTCTAAAATTGTAATAATTACACTTTTTAACACAACTCTAAATTTATGCAGCGCCATGGCTGTTTTCAGTGCCTAATATTTAAGCATAGCTGATGTAATTCTTGGTTTGATATGAAAGCACCCTTTTTGCGTTCTTACTGTTAATGCTACGGTGAACTCTACACACAACTGCATAAAATTTGCATATGCCAAGGAAAGGAAGCCTGTCACTCTGCCTGTCCTTTTGCCAGCTGAGGGCATTCTTAAAAGTAGTCTCCCAAGATGCTAGTAACCTGCATTTTCATAGTAGGTGCAGAGAGGGGGACTTCCACTTTTCCCTGCCCAGCGTAGAAATGTAGGATAGCTAGCCACTTGGCAGTCTGTGGGCTTACTTGATTGAACTGGACAGGTTGCATAGAGCCGAACAGGAGTTTGGTATGTAGTTAAAATGCAAAAATGTAATGACCACAACCCAGGACTCTAAGCCCAATAATTGACATGCTATCGCAATAAATATAAGATCTAAAAAATTTTGGTAGACAACTAATCCGGTATCTTGAGACAGTTTCTACAATCTTTTTTTGGCTCTATAAGGTGGCATCTATTCCCCCTCCCAACTACTTTTTCATAAAATATCGGTATTCAGGTTAACAAGTTGCCAAGTCTAATTAGATTTGCACCTAAATTAGAAGTAAATTAATTTGCGAAGTTAAAAAGGTATATTTCTCTCTCAGAAACAGTTTAGTAGGGCTGATATTGCAAATATGCGCTTTGAGACATTTAGTAACTTGCATTAAGTTGTGGATAAGGTAGCTGTGCAGGTCTGTAACAGCAAGATGACTGAGAGTTACATTTGGAACAGGGTGTGCATGATAATGAACATTCCTCTGAGAAGTATATAGTGCATCAACACTCTGCCTTACAAATATTTGAATTAACCTTGGGCAGTATACCAACAAGAAGTGGAAACAGGAAATACCTGTATGTTATGAAGCCTCTTTCACAAGTGCTAATATACAGATTTCTTAAGGTTTTCTATGTTGAGCACAAGGTAAATTTATATCAGTGCACAGAATCTTACAGGCTGTTTTGCCTAGGTTAGCACTACCAAATAATTTAGCGAAGCTAAGCTGTCTTCAGTGCAGTAATGTGCATTTGGTTTTTGGATCAGGATAATCTAGGAAATATATAGTGCAACCTCACTATCAAGTTTTCATGAATGAAGTGTCATTCTACCATAAACAGCTAAAGAATGCAGTTTGAATTGCTTTTATCCCTGTTTTAGTTAAATGCAGGGGCAGAATTCAGATGATGTGCTGTAGGCAGTTTATGATTCTTATACATAAAAGGATTTGAAACACCTCCTAAAAAAGCCCCATAATCTTCAGTCAGTTTGCTGAATGTCAAACATTGTAAAACGCAGTAAATAGTACTGATTGTGTATATAGTTCAATCCCTGTGCATGGTGCTTTAGACTATAAGAGGACACATCACTACCTGAAGATGTTTACAATCTCAACATAGAAAACAATGGAAATGAAGGTAGGGGAATACACACACACTACACACATGCAAGCTAAAATATTTTAATATTAAAATGGTATTCTGTGTGCATCTTTACATAGAAAGGCATTCTATTGCTTGTAGATAGTACATAACTAATGAGAAGAGACTTTGTTTTAAGGCTATCCATAACCAGTATAAATTATTTATACATAAAGATGCTTGTATTATGCTCCATAATAATGCCACAGTAAAATATTTTTAACTTGCTCCTTGCAAGATATTTTAAATTTAACTAATGGAGAACAGTATAATGTTGCCTCAACTGTATTAACAAACTAGGTTATGTGCTTTCTTAGTGATTTGTGACATAGATACAAGATAAAACAGATGATTAAAGGGATTTAGAGGTAGGGAATATGTTCATCATAATAATAATTTATTGCTTATACCCTACACATCTTGACTGGTTTTCCCTAGCCACCCTAGGGAAATATTTAAGAATATAAGAAACATAACGAAACATTAAAAACCTGCCGATACAGGGCTGCCTTCAGATGTCTTCTGAAAGTCGTGTACTTGTTTATCTGTGTGACATGATGGGAGGGCATTGGGACAGGGCAGGTGCCACTACTGAGAAGGCCCTCTGCCTGGTTCCTTGTAACTTCACTTCTTGTAGTGAGGAAACCACCAGAAGGCCCTCTGAACTGGACCTCAGTGTCTCGGCTGACCGGTGGGGGTGGAGACGTTCCTTTAGGTATACAGGGCCAAGTCCGTTTAGGGCTTTCTGATAACATAGTTCTCGTTACTATAGCATAGTATTCATTTTTTGTTTGTTAGTACATTTTTAAAAATAAGTCTACATACAATTTAGAAATCTAGATTATTCTGTGATCAAGATAAATGACTGAAGCATAACTTTGTTTTATTTCCCATGCGTAACACATTTATTTTTACAGATGTTGAAACTATAGTGGTAATTTGAATGATGAATTCACCACTATGCTCCTTTTCAGAGTGGAATCTTCCCAAAAGACATCACTAGGAATTACTTGGAATTTAGCCTTGTATATCATCTCTCTTATGTGAAGTGAAATGTTTTTGAATGTGAAATTCTGAATGTTAATAGGAAAACTTTTTAAAGTTAACATAGTTGTACTGAATTAGTTAACTTGGACAGCACAAGATTAAAGCTAAAACTTGTTTGCAGGAGTTTAGAATCTGGTTTCTGTTGCCATTAGTTGGTTGGAAGGGAAAACAGAAAAGCCGTTGTCTTCGATATAGAAAACCGTTTTGACTCTATTTCTTACAAACTGTAGGACTCCAAGCCCATTGATACTTGATCAGAACTACATAAACACCAAAAATCAAGTAATCAAAGCAGAAAGGAGGGTGCTGAAGGAATTGGGATTTTGTGTTCATGTCAAGCATCCACATAAGGTGAGTCCACGAAAGTTTCTTCAATATTGAACTGCGAAAATGTCTTGATGGTGACAGGAAAGGTAAACAATTCCTAGACATGACAACCTGTATAACTCAAGAACACATGCCTGTTTCTAGGAAGAGGGTAAAACTCCTAATTGTAAGCTAAGGTTAGGGGGAGTGGAATTTTGAATTTTCATCAGAAATGGGGGTTGATAGATTATGAGATCTAAGACTTAAGTTTGCCTTGCTTTATGTTCAAGATGGATGTGGATACAGATGTTCCTTAACATTTAAATGGTGTTTTAATTACCTTTTTGTTTTTCTTCTTCTCTCAGATCATTGTTATGTACTTACAAGTCTTAGAATGTGAACGTAATCAAACACTCGTCCAAACAGCCTGGTAAGTTTTCCTCTTCTCTCTCTTAGCCAGGAAAATAGTAGCAGAAAAAAAACAAGCTTGGTGTCCAATATACCAAAGAATGAACTGTAAGTTTGTAAACGCTTTGTGAAATGTGTGTCGTTGCTTGTTTTCTGCCTACTATTTTCGTGGCTTTCATAGCACATTTTCTTGGAGAACTCAATTTAACTTTGTTCTTTTTTCTACTCTTTGATTAAAGGGTAGCCTCTGATGGTAAGTCATAGAACTCTGCCCTCTGCACCACAGCTCATGACCTGAGGATGGCCTGATTGGCTGCCTCTCTCTCCAGCCAGTGCAGTGCAAGCTCTCAGCCAAGATTTACTGAAGTGGTCCATATCCATCTGGCAGCATCTTCTAGTTCTGTCCGGGTGTCAAAAGGATTTGTATATCTGATTCTAGAAGTATCTGTTCAACATACATATGAAATGTGTATTTGTTTTTCTAGTTATGACATGACCTGTCAGCATAAATGGTAAAGTCTAGCTGTAGCACAGATTCCTAATTAACTGCTTTTCCAGTTTTGTCTCAATTTGGATTCTAGTGGTTGGGGGTTTTTTGGCGGTGGGTTGTGCATGCAGAGGGACTAGCACATGCCTAACTATTTACTGTTTTGTGTATTGAGCATATTTTTCGCAACCAGCAAACATCCACAGTAGATTAGTTGGCATGTTTGGAGGTCTCGCCCTTATGTTCAGAAGCAAAAGTTTATTACTAAATTCTGAAATAACAATTTTGAGTACCAACATTTTCAGTGATTAAGAATGTTTTTAATTTGTTAGAACTTGACTTCACAGAGTTTTTATAGTTTATATTTGTATCTCATCTGTATAGATGTCATTCACTTTGTAAAGTCTTTGCAGCCTCTCTGCACATGGGCCGTTAAAAGTCCATGGAAACAGCTGATAAAAATGATTTAGCAAGTTCCAGTCACATCCCACTGTTTTTAGTAGAAGTGTTAAGCACGTACTTAAATCATTCCCATGACATAATTGGAATGCACAAGTGCTTAACCGTTTACAAAAATAAAATGATGCTAAATTGGTATATAAATTTTATGAAATGAAGTACATATCCTGTAGATCTTGTTTTTACATTGTATCATAGAAGATGCATTTAGCTATTGTTGCTGTTAGCACTAAATAAAACATACTGATTTGTTTGACAAAAGAATGAATTAACAATTTAAATATGTAGTTAGACTTTTTTAAAGTGGTCATGTGAACAGATGATTTTAGAGTTAAATCTTAGTTGATGGACACTTCATAGAATAATCATGAGGTACATAATAGTATGTAAAGCCATAGTGACGACTTGCATAGTGACGACTTGTGGTGATAAAGATTGAACTCAAAATAAAACTCAGCTTGTACTTTCCTGAGTTCTAGAGAGATGACAAGAGCCTGTACGTTGGAATGATCCTGGGGCATTTGAGGCATTTTGTCTTTAAGACTTATTTTGACGTTTTGGAATCTAAATTAATAGTATGAAGGTGAAGAAAAAATAATAAAGTAGATTGAGTCTCCAACTTCATGTTTTTGATTTCATAATAGGCCTTAGAACTTGGAACAAATTCACATTCATATTTTTCAGGAATTACATGAACGACAGCCTCAGAACCAATGTATTTGTTCGATTTCAACCAGAGACAATAGCATGTGCTTGTATCTACCTTGCAGCTAGAGCTCTACAGGTAAGAATTTGTCTTTTGTTTTCACTCATACCTTTATCTCAACAATCTCAAATAAAATTGTCTAGTTTCAGATTCTGACCCGCTTTTGTAATAATTTCTCCTCCAGATTCCTTTGCCTAACCGTCCCCATTGGTTTTTGCTTTTTGGAACTACTGAAGAAGAAATTCAAGAGATATGTTTAACAACACTTAAGTTGTATACGAGAAAGAAGGTAACTGTCTGTACTTGCAGGTGGGGTGAAATGTACTACATACATGCTAAAAGATGTGCTCTTTTAGGGAGTTGGGGGGGGGAGTGTTGCAATTTCTTACACAGAAATATTTTAAAATTTATATCTAGAAGCCTTCACCCCACATCAAGTGTGTAGGAGTGTGTGCTATACTTTTGAGAGGCTCTGTTTTGCTTCCAAACTCAGCCATTAGAGGAGGGTCTGAACAGCCTGGAACAGAAGCTATGTATTCCTGGGAGCAAATTCAAGCAACCCTGATGCAATTGCTAAGTTGTATAAATTCCAGGATTCTGTGCTGCATGGAAGCTGCTATCATGCTGTGATAAAGTAATTTAATTTTAAGCTCCATTTTGGCAACGACAAGGTTTAGTATTTTAATTGCTTTTTAAAACTTGTATTTTATTTTGTGTGCCTCTTTGGCCACAATCAAAAGGAAGGGTGGAATAAAAAATTAAATAAGATACTTTGCTAAAAATCAAAGAGATACATGTGTGTGTTTATATGCCCGCTCTGGTTCTCCTTGCAGCCTAACTATGAATTACTTGATAAGGAAGTTGAAAAGAGAAAAATGGCACTTCAAGAAGCTAAACTAAAAGCAAAAGGATTAAACCCGGATGGAACGCCAGCCCTTTCCACGTTGGGAGGCTTTTCCCCTGCTTCCAAGCCCTGTAAGTTTTTTGTAACAATGTCCACTTGATTCTGCGTCTACTTACTTAATTCTTAAAAGAAAAATCGGAGCAGAATTAGGAGTCCCTGAATGTCTGACTGAGCAAATATTACAGCCTTTATATACAGGCATCTCCCCACTTACATGGGGTTAGGTTTCCAGGTACTGCGTGGATATGGGAAATATAGTGGGGAAACCCCCTATAAACCTTTGAAAACCCCTTTAAAAAGCCAGCAGTACTTGCCAAACTGGCATGAATGGTGACTGTCTTCCTCATTACCAGAGGACTCCACTAAACTCCACCACAGCTGCTCCCACCAAACCTCCTTTTTCAAATTCTCAGCACTCCACAGGCCTCAAGAGTCTGTGCAAAAACTGTCATGGGATTGCTAGCTGTTTTTCTGCTATTTTTGTGCCATTCTTAAGAGTTTAACTTGATTTATTGAATTATTTACTGGCACCACACATATATACAGTCATGCACATGTGGTAAGATACCTGTGCTAATCATTTTAAAGATGAAAATGAATTAAAACTACGTTAGAAAGAAAATTGGGGGGATGTGACATCTTATAGGAGTAAGAAATTAAATGTAAATCTGTCGTGTGATCAGAACCTTGTTTGATGCCATTTGTAGAAACTTGCATTAGCAAATTCACTATAAAGTATAATATCAAGAGTTCTGTTTCTTCAACATTCTTACCATAAGTTATTTCAATTAATAGGCTCTCCAAGGGAAATGAAAGCGGAAGAGAAATCTCCGTTGTGCATCAATGCAAAAATAATCAAAAAAGAACCAGAAGACAGACAAGTGGTTTCCAAGAGCCCTTACAATGGGTAGGTAGCAGTCTGTAAAATATGATTTATTCACTTCATTCTAAGTTGTATGTCGTTATATGCATTTGTAAATTGATATGATGCTTACTGTTTTAATCCAGTATGAGAAAAGAGAGCAAAAGAAGTAGAAGCAGCAGAAGTGCTAGCAGATCAAAGTCAAGAACAAAGTCACGGTCCAGATCCCATTCCCCAAGGAGACAGTGAGTATTTAAATAATGGTTAAATATAACTTTCCTTCTCCTATATTTTTCTGAAGGGAAGCTTAGTAACATGAAAATAAAGAGCAGTTAAAGGCTTCTAATGTGAAAATATCACACCTTCTGCTTTGAGACAACATACAAAGTTACTAAAGCTGTTTGAGTAACTTTTATGATTAAACATCAAAAGTTGGCAACTTATAAGCTCTTGGAACACTGAAATGAAATAATAAATATCACCACAGTGTTTCAGCTTAAATATGCATTAAAAGCAAGATTATCTTTTGTGGATTTGGTACATGCGACCTAGCCACTGCTGTGCCAGTAAACTAAATTTTGTCACCCTACTTAACTGAAGAAATACTGCATGAAATAACATTTATGGGAGTTTATGTAGCCCTGGGATTCTCCCAAGTGGACAGATTCAATAACACATTCTTGCACCTAAGAAATCCCGTCTGTTAAAATTTGAAAGCAATTTTTATATATTGTAGACAGATACAGATATGAGTGAGAGAGAATCTCAGGTGTCTGATACGGTTTTCTTTAGTAATGAGGTGGAATTTGTGTATTGGGACAAGTTTAATTTTTATTTTGCAAATAGTACAATTAAGAAACAGTAACAAGATACAGCCCCTCCAAAAACTGAGCACAAGTAGTAGGAGGTGATCTCTCAAGAGAGTTATTCATGAAAATTAGGAACAAAAGACCATATCGTGTCAAATTGATTAGATGTAGATGCTGTTTCACATTGCGTAAGCAATAGACAATTTGTATGCTGTGCAAGTATAAATACTGTGCTGTTTTGCATTTTAAGTTACAACAATAGACGGAGTCTCTCTGGAACCTACAGCTCAAGATCCAGAAGCAGATCACGTAGTCACAGCGGCAGTCCTCGGAGGCATCATAATCATGGATCACCACATTTAAAACCCAAGCACAGCAGAGAAGAGTTGAAAGGTGCAAATAGACACGGTCACAAAAGGAAAAAGTCTCGCTCCCGTTCTCAGAGCAAATCCAGGGACCACACAGATGTTACCAAGAAACACAGGCACGAGCGAGGACACCACAGGGACAGGCGAGAGAGATCTCGCTCGTTTGAAAGGTCGCATAAAGGAAAGCACCACAGTGGCAGTCGCTCAGGACACAGCAGACACAGGCGCTGACGGGGCAGACTGAACTGTCCTTTAGTTACACTTGCATATTATACCATGTGCGGGACTGTTTGAAACTTGAAAAGAAGTCAAATTAGGATTTGATTTGAAGCCCAACACCTTCAATAAGTAGGACTTTTTTTAAAAAAAGGTGTTGAATTTTTGCACATAAAATACCTTAGCAGTATCAAACTGATTTAAAACAATGATCAGGTTAAATTGTATGTGTTAGAGTTGTATCAATATAAAAACTGGAGAATTTGTTTCTGTACAAATGTACCTTATTTTTATACACGCATACTGCAGACATTTCTATTTAAGTATAGTTATTTGTTTAAAATAATGGTGAATACTTTCTTACACTGGTTTTAGTCTGCATGTGTGAAAACCTTTTTACAAGAAATAAAATATACCAACTGTTCTTTTTTTTTTAACTACTCTGTTGAATACCTCATTAAATCATCAATATGTGGAATTTTTCATACCAAATTGCTTTAACTCTTTAATGCTTGGTAACACAGACACAAATCTGCTTCACTGGAGCTTGTTTTGAGTTAAATGGTATAGGAGCTTGGTGTTTTACAAGTAGCATGGCTTGATTATTTTTCAGAGTATAATTCAAGGAGTGAGTTGGATGGAACTAGTCACTAGACTTTCGTGCATGTAAATGGCCAGTAATTATTTCCCTTCCTCCTCATCCCTACTTAAACTTCATATTAGTGTTTTGCAAGCTTGCTGCTCAATTGCAGTAATAAAAAGGACTACAGCCAGTCATCATTGCAGCTTAAATACAAACTGAAAAAGCTGTTGTGCTAGTAATAGGAAGTGCAATAATATTACAAGATTTTTAATTCTTGGTTTTTCATGACTAGGAGAAGAGGGTGGCCATAATATGTTATCTGTCCTGGAACAAATACTGTGGATCTATTGTAGCTGCCCTGAGCTTTAACTTTCAGAGCGCCTTTCGGTAGCAGGAAGAGGACCCCCTGTATCTTATTCCTCATGTCTTATGTCCTTTTCTGCCACAAAAAAATGTTCCTAATGGTGACCTGTAAACATGCTACCCTTCCCAGCTTGTACAGGAATTTATATGTAGAATTTGACATAGTTTTGAGGGGATGTGGCTTATGTGTAGAGACAATAAGGATAACACTGTCCAACTGGAATAGAGATGGCACACTAACAAATTATTTTGACTACGCCAGCTCGTTCTGATTTTGTTCTTGGCAGACCACTGCATTTCCTTTAAAGCCCCTATTTGGAATGCCACTTAGACTTTTAAATTCAACCTCAGCTGCTGGAGGACTTTATTTAATTTTGCATTTATCACTGCTCAAAAAAAGTCCTAGCATTTTATTGTTTAATGTTTGTGGCCCATGAATCCTGCTCTGAACCCTGTATCATAACTTTAAAGCCACGCAAAAAGAAAAATATAGGCCTGGATGGTAGGAGGCTAGGCTTTGAATTCTGTTGCCTTATTTACAATAATGCTCGAGGATTGCTTTCCATCCAAAAAGTAGTCTGCTTTAACCATGTGATTAGACCAGGCTTCCTCAAACTCGGCCCTCCAGATGTTTTTGGTTCAACTCCCATGATCCCAAGCTAGCGGGACCAGTGGTCTGGGATGATGGGAATTGTAGTCTCAAAACATCTGGAGGGCCAAGTTTGAGGAAGCCTGGATTAGACTGACCTTGGTGTAAATACTTCCAATGGGGTCCTCTTGAAATTGTCCAAAAAAGGTAATTTTGAGGTTTGGTCTATAAGACACACCAGATCGCAAGACACAGCTAGTTTTTGGAGGAGGGAAACAAGAAGAAAAAAATTCTGAATCTCAGAAGCCAGAACAGCAAGAGGGATCGCTGCACAGAGAAAGCAATTCCTCTTGCTGTTCTGGCTTCTGTGATAGATGTGCAGTCTGCATTCGCTCCATAAGACACACACACATTTCCCCTTACTTTTTAGGAGGGAAAAAGTGAGTCTTATACAGCAAAAAATACGGTACATACAAGCATTCTAAACTGCTGCAATTGTACAAAATGAGTGCATTGGCTGCAATTCATGGCCCATCTGAAGTACTAGGGATGGCTAAATGAAGGATATTGATGGTTATCACTGAGGAAGGTCAGAAATAGCATAGAGATGGCAATGTCCTGTCCTGAGTAACCTTGGAATCATGAGTGATCTGAGAAGCTGACTGCCTGGTGTGAGTTTATCATGCACACACACACCCTTTTTAGACTGAAATCAGTAGCCCCAGGTACATTCATTGATTATGGTCACATCCATGCCATACATTTAAAGCACATATCCTGGCAACTACTGTTTAAGGGTACTGGGACTTGCAGCTTTATGAGACAAATTCCCAGGATTA
The DNA here is from genome assembly GCF_951804945.1 of Podarcis cretensis. Classification (NCBI taxonomy): domain Eukaryota; kingdom Metazoa; phylum Chordata; class Lepidosauria; order Squamata; family Lacertidae; genus Podarcis; species Podarcis cretensis. The sequence goes on along the minus strand of NC_137174.1, from coordinate 80,959,530 downwards.
TTTGATGTCAGCCACACACACTTTAAGTATACAGTGTGGATGTTACCTATAAGATGGCATGTGCTGCTTTCACATTTGGGAGCAGGTTATGGTTAAGTTTGAGCCTCAGCCCAGAACATCTGCAGGAAACTAGGTGACACACTACTGCTAGGGTTGGAAAGAGGGCTAGACAGATGTCCTGGCAACTTCCTAGCTGCCACCACCCTGCGTTCTCTGCCACTGCTGGTTGTATTATCTTGCTGAAAGCGATGTATGACTCCCATTGATTATCGGAGTTGGATTGCACCCTTTGTCCCATGAACCTTGACCTCCTGTGGTATCATCTTTGAAGATAGATTTAATATAGCCTGCTATTTGGACACTGAATTCTTTATAACAACTGACCTCAACTGGAAAAAGACCAAGTTCTCATATGATCATGGCTTTCGCAAGCCCAGCAGAGCTGTATAGCTCAAGTCGCAAATTCCTTTTGACCTCAGAAACATAGCAAAGCCTTGCTTGATGAGCTCCGAGAGCTAAAAGCACATTTTGTATTCAGAGTTTTAATTGCAGGGAGGACTGCAAGGTGCTATCCCAAGTATTAATTTACTTGACCCCAGCCTGCGTCTCTGATAGCAACTTCGATGACTGGCTAGTCAAAGCACAGCTCTTGGTACACCTATTTGCCACTAGATGACAGTGTTTATTAATAGGAATCAGGATTTCTGATGATAGTCCACAATAATGTTTTAAAAATGATTTTTACATCGAGAACTGCATATGCTAGAGCAGGGGTCAGCAACCTAAGGCCCATGGGTCAGAAGCGGCCCACAGAGGTTGTTTGACCGGCCCACGAGCCACCCCTGAACCGAGCGACCCGCTCGTGTGCTGCACTAAACCAGCGCAGCACAGGTGCTCGCTTCCGTGGTGCCTGAAATTGCATCTGCACAGGCGCCGGAAATTGCAGGCACATGTGGAGATCCACAAAGGGATCTCCATGGGACCGATCCGGCCCAGGCAAGATATACCTTGCTGACCCTTGTGCTAGAGCTATCAAAAAGTAGGAGCATACAGATGGTGGCAATTTTATCGAGGAGGCTTGGGCGTCCTACAGATTGCTGTTTTCCTGCCTTGCTTGAAGATCCTCAGCTGAAAGGCCAATACTACCTGGAAGCACAATCTTGCACAGCAGGTGAGCAGAGGAACTGGCGTGTAGCCTCTCTGCTTCTCACAGCTGTCCAAATCTTCACTGGCTGAGGAGCAGCTGCTGAGGAAATAGTATGCCTACTCCAAGACTGATGCTGTTTCCTTCCCTTGTCCAAGGCTGACCCAAAGCCTTCACTATTCACATCATTCACTATTGGCATGCGTCCCCCCCCCCCACACACCTCCTTTACTGCTGTAGGAACACCAGCAGTGGAGGAGAGACACCCATGGAAGATTATGCTGCTACAACCAGAAGTATCTCTGTGGGGTGAGGGAGGTCTTCAATATGTCATCCTCCCAGGACAACTTCCCATCCTTAAAAGCACTCTTGTGTTACTGTTGATTTCATTGAGATTTTGGCATGTGCATACTTTTGGCCCATTGAAACCAGTAGTGCTTTAAAGTGTGTCTTTGATTTGTCTGCTCTCAAAGAGAAGTCTCTCTTACAATATGTTGTTGTTGTTTAGTTGTTTAGTCGTGTCCGACTCTTTGTGACTCCATGGACCAGAGCACGCCAGGCACTCCTGTCTTCCACTGCCTCCCGCAGTTTGGTCAAACTCATGTTTGTATCTTCGAGAACACTGTCCAACCATCTTGTCCTCTGACGTCCCCTTCTCCTTGTGCTCTCCATCTTTCCCAACATCAGGGTCTTTTCCAGGGAGTCTTCTCTTCTCATGAGGTGGCCAAAGTATTGGAGCCTCAGCTTCAGGATCTGTCCTTCCAGTGAGGACTCAGGGCTGATTTCCTTCAGAATGGATAGGTTTGATCTTCTTGCAGTCCATGGGACTCTCAAGAGTCTCCTCCAGCACCATAATTCAAACGCATCAATTCTTTGGCAGTCAGCCTTCTTTATGGTCCAGCTCTCATTTCCATACATCACTACTGGGAAAACCATAGTTTTAGCTCTTACAATATACTGTATATCAATTGCTCTTACGTGCCACTTGTAACACTCCATTAGCCAGTGTGCTTTCCAAAAGCCTCTGGGTAGCTATTGTGACGAGCCAAGTGCTGTTTTGATCCATCAAGTGATTATATTTTTATAATGGCAGATGGTTTGCTAATGTGTCTGAAATGTAGGGTCCAACCTCAGGGTTCTTACCTCTCCCAGAGAGGGAGAAAGGTCTTAGGAGTATGATCATACAGAAATACAGGATCAGAAGCATCTTACAGGTCACACTGAGCTCTGGGTTAGCGTTGCATCCCAAGTGGGCCATTGTGTGCCCCAGATGGATGGAACACCTTCATTTATTTTGGGAATTCTTTCTATAGAAGGGAAAGCAAAACAGCAGTCTCTATACTCTGGGGGTCCATCTCGAGAATCCCCATTCCAAGACTTGTCGATTTGCTGAACACCTGTCTCTGAACCAGACACCTGAGTGATGGTGAATGGGGATTTTTTTTTCTAAGGTTGCCCCCCCCCCTTTAAAGGAGAGATTATTTTGCCTTTTTTCCCTTCATAATGATTTAGTTAAATTTATGCAACCATAATTTATCAGTATATTTTTTAAAAAAACCATTTAATTTCAATTCATATTTTGTATGAACTGAACTAGTATTTTAAACTTTCTCTTTTTAAAAAAATGCTTTGGACAGCCTGCTGTCTTGACAGTGAAATAAGGGCAACCTTTTTTTTTTAATTTTTATTGGTTTACAAATACAAAAAAAGAAAACAAAGTTGTACATTCAAACTTCTTAATTACCTCTTAATTCCATTTTTTTTACTTCCCTCAATTTGTCTGAACTTCCTTCATTTTATAACTTTTAACACAATCCTACTTATTGTTATTTATTCTGGTAGCTTCAATTTCATTGTTTATACTTATTATTAGATTTTCACATCACAGAGCTTCCTTAAAACTTACAAAGGTAATCTGGTTATCACTTAGTTTTTGCAAATATTGAATAAACTTCTCCCAATCTTCTGTAAATCTTTTGATCTCATCGATTCCGAATCCTTCCTGTCATTCTGTCCAATTCCGCATAGTCCATCATTTTGGCTCTCCAATCTTATATCGTAGGCAGCTCCTCTTGTTTCCATTTCTGGGCTATTAATATTCTTGCTGCAGTCACTGCGTATAAAAATAACTTCTCTTTCTTGTTTATCTCATTCCCTGTAATACCTAGTAAAAACACTTCTGGTTTCTTAGTAAATGTATATTTCAACATTTTCTTCAATTCATTATAATTCATTTCCCAGAAGCATTTTACCTTCTTACACTCCCACCACATATGAAAGAAAGTGCCTTCCTTTTCTTTACATTTCCAACATTTGTTACTTATCTTATACATTTTTGCTAACTTTACGGGGGTTATATACCATCGATACATCATCTTCATAACATTTTCTTTTATAGCAGTACATGCAGTGAATCTTAAACCATCTTTCCAAAGTCTTTCCCATTCCTCCATTTGTATATTATGTCCTATATCTTTGGCCCAATCAATCATCACAGATTTTACCTCCTCATCCTTTGTATACCATTCCAGCAATATCTTATACATTTTTGCTAAGATCTTACAGTCATTATTTAATATGTCAGTCTGAAATTTGGATTCTTTATCAGCAAAGCCCCTTTCATTTAAATCTTTTCTGAAAAAATGCAGCCAGTCATTCACATGATTCTTGACTTCTTCAAATGGTCTCATTTTCCATTTTCCTTCACTTTTACATATTAATTTCTCAATGTTACCCAACCCCCTGTCATATTGACTTTCTTCATGCTCGTCGCTTCCAGCGGTGATAACCAATAAGGTGTTTTTTGTTCCAACAGATTTTTGTATCTTTCCCATACTTCAATCAAGGACCTTCTTATAATATGATTTTCAAAACCTTTGTGGACCCGTTTCTTATCGTACCACAAGTACGCGTGCCACCCAAATCTATTATCAAAACCTTCTAAGTCTAACATATCCGTGTCTTGTAATTTTATCCATTCCTTTAACGAACAGAGGCAAGATGCTTCATAATATAATTTCAGGTCTGGCAGGGCGAAGCCTCCTCTTTCTTTTGCATCTGTTAAAATCTTAAATTTTAACCTTGGCTTCTTACCCTGCCAGATATACCTTGAAATTTCTCTTTGCCAGTTTCTAAAAATTGCTGCCCCCTTGATTACGGGAACTGTTTGGAATAGAAATAACATCTTCGGTAGCACATTCATTTTTATCATTGTAATTCTTCCCCAAAAGGAAAGTTTCATTCTTCCCCATACCTCAAGGTCCCTTTTAATCTTATTCCATGTTGGAACATAATTGTTCTGAAACAAGTCAATACTCCTGGGGGTTAACCAAACCCCTAAATATTTTACTTTCTTAACCACTTCTATCTCAGTTTGCTGCTGTAATCTATTAACTAACTCCTGATCAATATTTTTATTCAACATAAATCCTGCCAATTGTCCAAACTTATGAATTTCTTTCAATACTTCCGATACTGTATTCATAGGATCTTCCAAGGTTAATACCAAATCATCTGCGAAAGCTTTAACCTTATATTCTTTTCTGCCCACCTTTACCCCATTAATTTGCTCATTACTCCTGATTGCCCTTAAAAACACTTCTAAGACTGCGATGAACAACAATGGTGATAAAGGACATCCCTGTCTTGTGTCCTTGGTTATCTTTATATTTTCCGTCGTCACATTATTAACTATCAATTTAGCTCTTTGGTCCTTGTATATAGCCTTAATACCATTTAAAAACATTTGCCCTATTCCCATCATTTCAAAATTTTTTAACATAAATTCCCAAGAGATATTGTCAAAAGCCTTCTCAGCATCAACAAATATTAACATAGCCTGTTTGTCATTTTTAACATTCAGATATTCCATCACATTAATTATATTTCTAATGTTATCCTTTATTTGTCTGCCCGGCAGGAAACCCGTCTGGTCTTTATGTATTAACTCCTTCAAAACTTTCTTCAGTCTGTTTGCAAATAACTTATAATCATTGTTCAAAAGCGAGATCGGTCTGAAATTTTTAACTTGACTTAAATCAGAGTCTTGCTTGGGAATTAAAGTAATGTACGCTTCTTTCCATGTCTCTGGTATTTCTCTATTTGCTAGAATGTTATTCATAACTTCTTTCAAAGGTACAAGTAGGATGTCCCTTAATTCTTTGTAATATCTTACACTCAGTCCATCTGGTCCCGGCGTCTTTCCAGTTTTCATATCTTTTATTGCATTTCTAATCTCCTCAAATTCAATCTTCTCATTTAAATTACCGTATCTCTTTCATTTGTCGGAATTTTCTGCACCCCTTTCTCTTTTAAATATTCCTCTATTTTTTTTATATTGACCTTTTCTTTTTTCTTGTATAATTGTCAATAAAAGTCCACAAATTCTTTTCTTATACCTTTTGGATCATCAATCTCTTTATTTTCCACTATTATTCTATGTATAGTATTTTGCTCTTTCCTTTTTTTTATCTGCCAAGCAAGCAATTTTCCCGATTTGTTTGCAAATTCAAAATTCCTTTGTCTCATTCTTTTAATATTACATTCCACTTCTTTGTTAATTATCATTGCAAATTGTGCTTGTAACGCTTTGATGTTGAGTTTAATTTTTTTGTCACCTGGGCTAGTAACCAATTTTTTCTCATTCTCCATTATCTGCTTTAAAATTTCTTTTTTCCCTTTTTCTCTTAGTTTGTTCTTAATTGAATTCTGTTGAATAAAGAATCCTCTCATTACTGCTTTACTAGCGTCCCAAACTGTAGTTATTTTTGTTCCCTGATTCATATTATTTAAAAAATAATCCTTCAAGCAGTTTTGTGCTTCTTCTGCAACTTTTTGATCATCAAAAAGATTTTCATTTAGTCTCCACCGGAAGGATTTTTCTTCATATCCTTTCAATATACATTTTATTGGGTTATGATCCGATAAAACCATTGGTTGAATTTCGATCTTTAAAATTCTTGATGTAAGCTCATTCTTTATCCAAATCTGATCGATTCTTGACATTGATTGGTTTGCCTCTGACTGGTAAGTAAATTGTTTTTCTAAAGGGTGTTTCAATCTCCAAATGTCTATTAAGCTGCAATTCTCTACCCTTGGAAAAAAGAGACTTTGGTAATTTCCCTTCTTTAGGTTTACCCGCAAATCTTAGTCTGTCCATTTCCATCGACACAACTGCATTCATATCACCCATTATGATAATCTTTTGGTCCATATATTCAAATAATTTTTCTTCTAAATCTTTTAAAAAGTCCATTCTATTTTCATTTGGTGCATATACTCCGACAATTATTAATTTTTCTCCTTGCCATTTAACTTCCACAGCCACAATTCTACCCTCCTCGTCTTTAAAGATTTGTTGAGCTTCTAATTTGTTTTTAATGTATAATACAACTCTCTTTTTAGTTTTGTCTGATGAAATAAATTCATTTCCTAGCTTTTTATTTATTATTTTTTTTGATGTTTTCTCATTACATGTGTTTCTTGTTACATGTGTTACATTACATGTGTTTTACTGTATTTTTGGTTTCTATGGAAGCCGCCCAGAGTGGCTGGGGAGGCCCAGCCAGATGGGCGGGGTATAAATAATAAATTATTATTATTATTATTATTATTGTAAGCAAATAATGTCCAAGTTTTGTTTTTTTAAATAGTGTACAATTTTATTCCTCTTCTTTTTCTCGTTCAAACCTTTAACATTCCAAGACCATAATTTCAACGCCATATTGATTTCTTATTAATTTTAAAATATAAGTCTTTAAATTTTATTTCTCCTCCCTTTCTTCTCCCTCCTCTCCCTCTTCCTCTGATTCTTGTGAAGCTCCTCCTCCAGCTCCTGCTTCTGCCAGTGCTGCTCCTTCTTCTTCTCTTCCCAGCTCTTTATATCTTCTTAAAAATTTGTCCATTTCATCCAATCTTGTTATCCTGTGTTTCTTTCCTTTATATGCAAATGAGACTCCTTCTGGGAATTCCCATCTGAACTCAATTTTGTATTTCCTCAGAGCTTGCACCAGCTGTTGGTATTGGTTCCGTTTTTTTAACAGCCGAAGTGGGACATCTTTAAAAATAATTATGTTGGATCCATCGATGTTCAATCTTTTCTCCCTATTCTTTTGTAAAATTAAATTTCTCATTTCTCAATCTTTAAATATAACCAAACAGTCTCCTGGACATTTCTTAGCCTTCGGCAAACATCATCAGATCTCCTTTAATATCAGGTTCTGGTCTAGAACTCCTCCTTTCTGCTGGTGTCCCCCCATCAGCCTTCTTCTGGGTATAAGACATTTTATAAATTTAATTAAATTAATTTTATGATTTTTAATGCAACGCTGAAGTTGACCACCAGGGAGCAGCGTCTGCTTTAAACCTAATGTCAATGCTGTTAGAACTATCTTTTTATGTCTGTCCAATAGGGGGCGTTTCAAGCTTATCCAACAAACATTAGTCTAGAGAAATTCAAATAAAAACCAGACCCCAATAAAGTCTCAAAATCTTCCCGCCACTTGTTTGGCCAAATCTGAGGTAATAATTATAGTAAAAAATAAAAGAGCATACAGGAAATCCAAGATATAGTCTTAAAATTCATTCAGATCCTTCCAATCCTTAAAATCATGATAGCAAAGAAAAACCAGGAGAAAATACATCCACAAATCCTAACATCAAAAAAAAAAAACACACCCAAAAAAGAACGAATCCAAAAAAGAAGACTCCTTCCCAAAAGTAGGGGGAAAAAATAATCCAATCCAAATCTGCGAGGAAGAGAGAAACAGCTACAAATTCCTTCCAGTGTCCCAAAAATAAAATAAATTAAAATGGCGTTTTCTTCTGAGAGAGAGTTGAGTTACCGGGGGGGGGGGGGGGTGAACATAAATCCTTTACGTAAACTTTCTCAAATCATTCAAATTATATCCTGTTCCAGACTCCAATCAAAAATTAAAGGTAAATAATATTTCTTCTCCTTATTTTAAACAGTACTACCCGGGTAAGGGTGTAAAAATAGCTGAAAAAAGCCGCGTTTCAACTCATTACGCAGTTCATTTAAAATCGAAAGTAAAATGATCAAACTCCAGATCCTTTCTTGGCATCTTAAACAACCACCAGTTCAAATAGAAAGGGAATTAATCCCCTATCCCCTCTATCTTCTTTACCCCTCAAAAATTGTTTTTTATGTAAGTCCCTTAAAAATATAACGCAAAAAAGAAAAATAATACAACAGAATAGTTCCAATCGCCAACAGTCTCCGCTTGTTTTTTACTCACGGTTACGATTCGCCCTGATAATAGTCCTTGTGTGCGCTTTGGAATTCAGACAAAGTTGACCTCCTTTTTACCCTTTGTCTGCTTCGAATTGGGTCTGAATACTCAAAATTTATTCTTTTCGCAGTCCCCAAACGATTTCTTTTGTTTTGGAAAGCCGATCGCTTCAGTGGGCAGGCTCGGAGCTGCGCTCCTAGAGGCTGGCAATGGCGTCCCGCTGCAAGCCCTTCTACCCCGCCGCTCTCGTCTCCTCTTTAAAGAAGATACCTGGCGGCCGAGGGAACCGCTATCACGCAGCGTCGGGATCCTTACCCCCTGAATATCCTTTCAGGAGGGTTTGGGGGGGCTAAGGCGCCCTTTTAGCACCCCCTTTTGTCCTCTAAGGGACGCAGGTGGCGCTGTGGGTTAAAGCCTCAGCGCCTAGGACTTGCCGATCGAAAGGTCGGCGGTTCGAATCCCTGCGGCGGGGTGCGCTCCCGCTGCTCGGTCCCAGCGCCTGCCAACCTAGCAGTTCGAAAGCACCTCCGGGTGCAAGTAGATAAATAGGGACCGCTTACCAGCGGGAAGGTAAACAGCGTTTCTGTGTGCGGCTCTGGCTCGCCAGAGCAGCGATGTCACGCTGGCCACGTGACCCGGAAGTGACTCCGGACAGCGCTGGCCCCTGGCCTCTTAAGTGAGATGGGCGCACAACCCCAGAGTCTGTCAAGACTGGCCCGTATGGGCAGGGGTACCTTTACCTTTACCTTTGTCCTCTAGGAGTTGGCCTCCCTCTCCCGAGGAAAAGCCCGCTTGCTGCCACCTCGCGATCCGACCGGAAGTGAAATAAGGGCAACCTTAAATGGCTTGACACCGACAAACAGGCTTTACCCTCCTGTAACACAATACTGCTGAGTGTGAGAATTCACAGCTTCATGCTGGTAACTGCAGCTGCAGCCAGTGGCGAGGCAAGTTCCCAGAAACTCAAGTCATCTGGTGAAGTCATGCCTTGCCAGGAGTCGTGAGTCGAGGGGCCTCGTAATCTGTATAATCTTTGTGCATAATCAATGCGAGAGGTGACAGTCATCACACTCCCTCTATTGCAGATGCAAAAAGCCAAAGAACATTTAGCAAGAGAAGCTAAGTGGAGTAGGTGTTACCCTGACCAACAACCTGATGGAAATCGAAATGACCTCCTCTCTGACATATGCTGGAGGGAGAACAGCTGTAGCTTCGGCAAACAAGACCACCAGGAGACTATACATAGGATCACTTGGCAAGCGTAATTTGCATTTCCCAGCTCTCTTGAACATTGCAGCTGAAGGGCCGCAAACCTTTCCAGGAACCGTCTGAGGGCCACATGCTAGTGGCAGAATGGCAAGGGTACTTCCCAGCCAAAGAAATGCACACAGCACCTTCACTGACAGAAATAACACAGTTCCCCTCCACCAGTTGATGTACCTTTCCCCAGTGGCCTGCATGCATGTAGCTGAAGACTACGCCTGCACTGAAGCCTCCTCTGCTCTTCCTGCTTCACTCCTCTCCTGGTCCTGGGAGCCAGTGGTGCAGGAGAGCATGGGGAAGCACCCGGCCTTTCACTTGCCTGGCCTGCCTCTTCCTCCTCTTCCTTCAGCTCTGAAGCTTCCCTGCCTCTGATTCTTGCCCCCTGACTGGCACAGGCCCACACAAACCACTGCACCCCTCTCCTGAGTCAGACTCCAGGCCCCCTTCCCCTGGCGCACCCTCGTAAAGCGCCCTGCCAGTCCCTGGCACAAAAGTGGCCAGAGCAACAAATGCAAGTTTCACAGTTCCCAGGCAGGCTCACGTATCCTCTATCCTCCACTGAGACAAGCAAGAAACATGATCAGAGTTCAAGGCTGAAATGGTAGCAGTGCCAGTTAATGAAACAGCTTATTCTTGCTCTGTTGCAGGAAAGATATAGCTCAAGGCACAGGGCTCGCTCTTTCCCAGTAGCGGTATGTGATGTGGCAGCAGGTCACATCATGTACTTTTGAGAAAGGTACGCAGAGGGATCCTGGGCTGAGGCGCCACCATGTCACTAGGACACAAAGGTTTTAAGAGGATGTTGCTTAGAACACTGGCTTCTTTCTAAACAAGCATTTTCAAAGTTCTGCGTGTTTGGGGTGTGGATAGGGAAGTTCAGGGTGATCACTTCGTAATGTTCTTTTCCGTTATTGTTTTGGTTCACCAGCTTCTTTGCACAGGATCAGGGCTTGTACTAGTGAGTTCTGGAGGGTTCTCAGATAATTCTTTTGAGGACGGTGTCCTGAGTTCAAAGTATCATCAAGCTAAGTTGCTGTTGTTCCTCTGGGGAGATCATTTCAACCTTTCAAATTTCAGCGTTTTCATACTTTTCTTGTTCTTTTGGATTTAGCCTTGAGTTTTTGTACCTTCACTAAGATGTTGGCTGCTGTCTTAGTCTCTGGGGACCAATACAATTAGCTGAAAGGGCATCACTCAAACTGTATAAAGCTGCTATATTATTATTATTATTATTATTATTATTATTATTATTATTATTATAAAAGTGACACCTGGAAGTGCAAATCTGAATCTTTTAGCAGTAGTGTCCTATTTTAAATTGAGAAATCAGGGTGGTGCTTGTTTCATTAAGGGTTGCCTGCTTTGGGGGGCCTATGTTTCATTTGCTTTGTAGGTCAAGGTAGGTATTTTGCCTGTTGGGGGGTGAAGGGGTTCTGAGCATCATTAGTTTTTCTTCTGCAAAATGGGCATTTTGTGGTGCACATAACCATTAAAACTCCGGTGAGGAACCTGTGACGCTCCAGATGTTACAGGACTACAACTCCCACCAACCTTTGTGTCATTTGCTCTGAAGCATGGGACCTACAGTGGCCCAGGTATTTCTTTTCGCTAATGCAGGGATGATGGGACTTGGAGTCCAGCAAAATCTGGAGAACTTTAGGTTCTCCATCCCTGGTCTAGAAGATCATAGCAATTTAGTGGAAGAGTTTTCCAGGACAGTGATGTGACTTCTAGCTAGGCTAGAAACCCAGAAACTTTCATTCCCCCCCCCCCCCAAGAATAAAACACTGTCAATACTAGACTGACTTGCCTGTTTCCTACCCACAATTCTTCTTCCAGTTAAACAACTATTCGGGTGAATACTTGTTACTAGTAACAGGTGGGCAGCGCAGGACTCATTGATTCACCTAATCCTCTGTCCCATTTGCTCAGGAGGTTGGTACCTGCGGCAAGCCAGATGTTTTTTCTGGGCAGCTGCAGCTAAAGCATGCTCTTTGGATAGGTTTGCTGAAACTAGGGCTGGCCCAAGTCATTTTGGCACCTGAAGCAACCCACAAACTGGCGGGCTCCCCCACCAGGGAAGAAGGAGTGAGCAGAGAGTCGGTGGGAACAAAGTGGGGAGGGGGCCAGCAGCACCTCCTGTTCGTCAAGGGGCTGCACTGGGGGTTGGGGGAGGGGTCTGCCAAGGACACTGCAGATCCGGTCCCTAAGGAGAATCCCACAGCTGTTGTTGCTACTGCGGCGACAGCAGAAACCAACACATTCCTTGGAGGCCGGATCTGCTGTCCCTGTGGATCTTTCCACCTGAGGCAGTCTCCTTACTCTGTCTCATGGGTGGGCAGGCCCTGGCTCAAGCCCAACTTCTTCAAAGCAACGGATAAAACTGCCAGTGACAGAATCCATCTTTAAACTGTGACTAAATGCAGACTCCATCAGCATCAGCCAGCTTCCCTCCCCCACCCCACCCCCACCCCGCTCTCCCCTCAGCCAGTCTTTTGCTTAACACCTAACCTGATGAAGAGTTCTGGCAAACTGGAAAGCTTGCCCGCTATTTTGAAACAGTCTGTCTGGCTTGATAAAGGTGTCATAGCCCTGTTGTGGTTTAGTCATGTCCGACTCCTTGTGACCCCATGGACCTGAGCACACCAGGCACTCCTGTCTTCCACTGCCTCCCGCAGTTTAGTCAAACTCATACTTGAAGCTTCGAGAACACTGTCCAACCATCTCGTCCTCTGTCATCCCCTTCTCCTTGTGCCCTCCATCTTTCCCAACATCAGAGTCTTTTTCAGGGAGCCTTCTCTTCTCATGAGGTGGCCAAAGTATTGGAGCCTCAGCTTCAGGACCTGTCCTTCCAGTGAGCACTCAGGGCTGATTTCCTTCAGAATGGATAGGTGTGATCTTCTTGCAGTCCATGGGACTCTCAAGAGTCTCCTCCAGCACCATAATTCAAAAGCATCAATTCTTCAGTGATCAGCTGTTGCTTTTTGCAAGCAATTCTGACTACCGGTCGGTAGGTGGCAGTTTTGCTACACAGCCACAGATACGCCAAGCGTCCTTGCTTGAGGTCTCGCATCAGGCAGAGACATCTTAATGCACATGTTTTGAGCACAGGGCATGCATTACAGTGAGGTGGGGCTGTTAGAGCTCAAAAGCAGAGTTAAAAGCACATTCCCCTGGGAACATGTCTGACCTCACTTGAGACCCTGGAGAACTGCTTCCAGTCAGCACTGGGCCAGATACGCCAATGGCTTGACTCAGAATAAGGCAACTTCATGCAGTTTGATGCTGGGCGAATCCTACAGCAGGCTGGAGGCAGGAAGCTAGGGCCCAGCCTAATGCAACTATTCCCAACTTTTTAAAACTCTGGTTAATTTATTGTTTATTTTAGGTATTACGTTTATGCACCACCTTTTCCTCCAAGAAGCTAGGGAGCGTCTGTAGCCAAGCCTGCATTACTTGCCTAAACCAGAGGACGGGGCTTCTTTTTGCAGTCCCAAACAGGCAATGAGAAACAGGAAGTTTATCGCACCTTAAAGGTAAAGGTAAAGGGGCCCCTGACCATTAGGTCCAGTCGCAGATGACTCGGGTTGCGGCGCTCATCTCACTTTTTTGCCAAGGGAGCCGGCGTACAGTTTCCGGGTCATGTGGCCAGCATAACTAAGCCGCTTCTAGTGAACCAGAGCAGCGCACGGAAATGCCGTTTACCTTCCCGCCGGAGTGGTACTTATTTATCTACTTGCACTTTGACATGCTTTTGAACTGCTAGGTTGGCAGGAGCTGGGACCGAGCAACGGGAGGTCACCCAGTCGCGGGGATTCGAACCGCTGGCCTTCTGATCGGCAAGTCCTAGGCTCTGTGGTTTAACCCACAGCGCCACCCGCGTCCCTATCACACCTTAAGTGGGGCCAACATATACCATATGTGCCTGAAGAGCTGCGGCTGAGTTAGGCAACCCAGAAGTGGGCTCTTGCCTGGGTAACAAAGGCTGTGGCCAGCCCTGAATCAAGTCAGCAGAACTTCCTTGGGCCTTATCACCACTTCTCTGTGTGCAGCTCTGTTCCTGGCAGTCCTCCCAAGTACGTTTCTGAGCACAATTCAAAGTGCTGGTACCGACCTTCAAAGCATTATAAGAGTGCAAGGGTGCCTTTCGCCCAGGCAAAGAAACTTCAGGAGGGTGCAGGGCACGTCTGGAGAGGGTATGTGTCTTGAAGTGAGTGGTGCATGATCTAGGTATCTCCTGCTTGGACTACTGCAATGCGCTCTACGTGGGGCTACCTTTGAAGGTGACCTGGAAACTACAACAAATCCAGAATGCGGCAGCTAGCCCGGTGACTGGGAGCAGCCGCCAAGGCCACATAATACTGGTCTTGAAAGACCTACATTGGCTCCCAGTACATTTCCGGACACAATTCAAAGTGTTGGTGCTGACCTTTAAAGCCCTAAACGGCCTCAGCCCAGTATACCTGAAGGAGCGTCTCCACCCCCCATCGTTCCGCTGAGGTACAGCGCTGAGGGCCTTCTGGTGGTTCCCTCACTGCAAGAAGTGAAGCTACAGGGAACCATACAGAGGGCCTTCTTGACAGTGGCGCCCTCCCTGTGGAACGCCCTCCCATCAAGGAGATAAAGAACTATACAACTTTTAGAAGACATCTGAAGGCAGCTCTATATTGGGAAGCTTTTAATGTTTGATGTTTTATTATTTTTTAATATTTTGCTGGAAGCCACCCAGAGTGGCTGGGAAAACCCAGCTAGATGGGCAGGGTATACATATTATTATTATTATTATTATTATTATTATTATTATTTCTTCTTTCTCCTTTGCCCCCTATGCATTTTACAGCAAGGAATTATTGCTGCACAGCTGTACTGGCTTAATAGGCTCAGCTTCAGTTGTGCCCATTTATTAATAGTTGCACTGCCTGTTTTCTCACTGTGTGTGCTGGTTGCTGGTGTCTATTTCATTTGAACCTAGTACTGGAACATACCATTCAGTATCAGATACAAACAGACTGTGTGCCATTGATTGTGTCCTCCTCCTGATTTGCAACAGCAAATGACACTGCACTCATTTTCTGCTGATGTCACCCTTGGGCTGGCAGCTGCCCGGCTCCTGGGCTCCCCCCCCCCCCAACATCCCTGCTGTCTGGGGCTGATGGGAGTTGCAGTGCAAACCATCTGAAGGGCACTAGGTTGCCAAAAACTGTGCTACAGCAATCTGTCTTTGTTTCACCACGCCATTAAAATTGCTTAATAAGATGCCTATTCTTGGATTTGTCTTGCTGTGGTTGGCATCCATCTGTCTCGGGAAGCAATAAAAGAGTGCACCTTTCAGGGTGAAGTCAAACTGTTGTTGGAAGGTTTCAGTGCCTGCTTGTGGCTGTAGAGACCAATATGGGAGAGACATGTTTTCTTGCAGCTGGGGCAGACAAAGGTGTTTCTTCGCTCTGTGCTTCTTTCTAAATTCCCAACATTCTAAAAACTCTGCAAGTGTTCCAAGATTTAGGTTGTATCCAATGGTAGTTTTGTCTTGAAGAAAGTGCTTCTGCTCCCACAAGTCTGAGCTCCCCTGCTTTTGAACAATTTTGCAATGGCGAGCACCATTCAGGGCTTTCTTTTGGCTGGGCAGCATAATGAAATGCCAAACAAGTATTTATAATATCTCGTGGTGTAAATAGTGTTTTCCCAACTCTGTAGAAGTGTAGATATACTTCCCCCTCCCTTAGTATTTAACACTTCCAAATTAATGAATGGCTTATTTCTGTAAATTTAAACATATTTAAATAGCATTTGCATATTTATTCAGTTAGGACTTCCACATTTACTTCCCCATGGAAGTGATTCATTCCTTTGGCTTGCTCACTGCCGCCCTGCGAGTGCTGAGATTTTCACCCCTCCCATTGACAGAATCTCCTGATCTGATGTTTTGAGAAAGGAGGGGGCGGAAACTGCTCTTCTACTCCTGACTGCTTGCCTGACTCTGTGTGTGGACAGAGTCTTATCTATGTAGTGACTAGATGGCTGAGAGAGAGATGTAACACTCATGCAAGCCAGTAGTTTGTTAGTTTGTAGTAGCTATTAGAAATAATAGGAGTTATGCTTCACAGCTAGATTCCGCGTTATTTATACTCTGCATGAGTCTGGTGCTCACAATGCACAGCTGTGAGTCCAGTGCACTGGGACCTGTTTTCCAGGATTAGAAGGTCTCTGAAAGTGCTCCAGTCGCATAGCCCAGTCGGGGCAGAACCAGTTATTGAGCCCAGTCACTGCACATCGGTCGAAAGGCATACTGACAGTGAGCCCCTGATTCACTCAATGTGAAACAAGGGTGTCTTGTTTCCATCTGTTGAAGTCACGGGGTGTGTGTGTGTGTGTGCATTTCCTGTCTCTTTTCTGCTTGATATCTGTTGTGCCAGCAGCATGTTTTGAAGGGCCCTTGGCCAGATGCCTCCAGTGGGCAACTTCACCAAGTGGCCCCAACTCCTCCTTCTTCTGCCATTTCACACTTGCTTCCTCCTTCTGAGCCCGGAAGGATTAGCGCATGGACAAACGGAGGGGTGCTACTGCAGGTCTCCTCATTTTGGTCGCTGCTTGCATGCTCAGAGAAGGCAGGTGGTCAAACAGTGTGGGGTGAGGAGAAGCAACAGAAACAGAGCCAGAGGGCCCTGTGCAGAAGGATGGCCTTGTCAGGTGCCCAGTCAAGCATACGCATGGTGCCCACTCTGTCCCTCTTCAGCACAGTTTCCCCATAGCCAAAGGAAACACTTTAATATGGTTGCAAGGACCGCCTGGCAGGTACATCAGAGGCTTAGCCAAAAGCACACTATGTAGTTGGCCCGCGGGGAGAATGACGGTGCCTGCTCTGCTCTGTGCCAGTCGGTCGTGTTGCGGCGCAGCAATTAGGGCAGCGTCACTCACCAGTCTTGGCAGGGGAAGAGCTCCTCTTTCCAAGTGCAGCAGTCTAATTGCAAACATAGAAGTGCTTCCACTACAAGTCCGTGGCACTTAATTTATTGTGGCACAAACAAACGAGTGAACAGGGCATTCTCTCCAGCATCCTCATTGTGGGCTCAGGAGAGCTAGAAGGGATTAGAAGAGAGAGGCAAAACAGGGTGGTGGCGTCGGAGGCATTTATCTCATGCCCTGGACTCGCGGGGTCGTTTGGGCACCGGGAAGCGATCTCCAATGGAACTCCTGGAAACAATTCCAGAAACCCAGCCGGCGGGATGCAAAACGTGTTAATAGTTTAGAAGCTGCTTTTTCACCCAAAGGCCGCCAAAGCAGCTTACAGTTTAAGACGCATGATCAAATACAAAATCACGGCCATGAAGCAATTAACTGAAAAATAGCAGGCACAAGCAGCAGTTAAAAAGAACCCCCAAATGTAAAAACGTGACAGCCAGCCCAAAGCATAGAGAATGTGAGCAAAGTCCCAGAAAAATAAAGGTTTCTTATTTGTAAAGGTAAAGGGACCCCTGACCATTAGGTTCAGTCGTGGCCGACTCTGGGGTTGCGGCGCTCATCTTGCTTTATTGGCCAAGGGTGCCAGCGTACAGCTTCCGGGTCATGTGGCCAGCATGACTAAGCCACTTCTGGCGAACCAGAGCAGCACACGGAAACGTCATTTACCTTCCCGCCGGAGCGGTACCTATTTCTCTACTTGCACTTTGACGTGCTTTCGAACTGCTAGGTTGGCAGGATCAGGGACCGAGCAACGGGAGCTCACCCCGTCGCGGGAATTCAAACCACCGACCTTCTGATTGGCAAGTCCTAGGCTCTGTGGTTTAACCCATAGCGCCATCTGCGTCCCTGTTTCTTATTTGAGACCTTAGCAATTGTTTTTCCTACGTAGCCCACTGACAGTCTAGATCTACTGCTTTTTTCTTTTTTCTTTACCTTTGAATAGCATTTCTTGACAAACTGGTTTCATTGAAAAAAATATAAGTTCATTGCAAATTGGTTATGCATTACCCCACAGTGTGTTCATTCGAAATCAGAGGTGGGTGGTCCTGGCAATGGAGAGGGCGTGTATCTACACCTGCCTGACGTTGTTGTGTTTTACAGGGTAAAAGAGCTTTAAGCAACAGCCAACAGGCAGTACCGGGATGAGGTAAAACTCTTTGAAGAGCCATATGGCCCGTGCAAGTCACATTTGAATGCTGAGGAAGTGCAAGATGGAAATTTGTACTGTTAAGTGAGAAAGCAGCTCATCAGTGCAGAGTGACTTTTCTCCTTACCTGGATGTGGGAGGAGTGCAGGGGAGAGAAAGCTTGGCTGAGCCAGGCTTCCTGTTTATGTGTGGCAGGTACAATGCCTGAAAAGGAATTTGTGTGGGGGTGCCAGGAGGGATGATACATAAGTTCTGGGGTGTGGGACTATCTTGCACAACTCCAGTCGGAACACTTTGCCTGCTGTGAAATAAATAAGCAGCACTCACTTGCCCTATCTCATTGCACTAAGGCAATAAACAAAGCAGCGCTATCCATCTAGTTCTGTTGTATTCCTTGGCTGATGAATTCCACACCTTTGTGGAATTTTTGAAATCAAAAGATGCATTCATAGCAATGAACTTGGGGCATGTACACATGAGGAGCATAAAACTCGACAAGGACGTTTCTCCTGCTGTGTTTCAGGCTGCCTTTTCTATTCCATCACCCGATCACCTAATTTGTTTCCCCAGGTCTGCAACCCCTCCCCAAACTCCTAATCCATGAAGCTGTCATCTGCACAGGTGCAATGGTTGTCTCAAACAATGTGTACATCTCAGATTAACTCTGATCCAAGTTTTCAAATTGGATGGAAGCTGGTTTGAGGGAAAACACATCAAAGAGCAGCATTCCTCAAGAACGTACAGGATAGGTATGGATTGAGGCCAACACCATGTGTTCTAGGTTTCCAACAAATGTGGTGGGAGCACACTAGAGTAAAGGATAATATGCGCTTTGTAAGAGTGTGCACACACTGTGTTTCACCTAAATGTACAATTTTCTCTTAAGCACGGAACTCAAGAGAACTGCGTTCTCAGAGCCAACAATAGAGACTGAACAAGGAACCTTCTGCACTCAAAGCATATTTTTAAAAAGGTAAAAAAAAGGTAAAGGACCCCTGTACGGTTAAGTCCAGTCAAAGGCAACTATGGGGTTGTGGCGCTCATCTTGCTTTCAGACCGAGGGAGCCAGTGTTTGTCCACAGACAGCTTTCCGGGTCATGTGGCCAGCATGACTAAACTGCTTCTGGTGCAACGGAACACTGTGATGGAAACCAGAGCGCACGGAAACGCTGTTTACCTTCCCGCCACGGCGGTACCTATTTATCTACTTGCACTGGTGTGCTTTCAAACTGCTAGGTTGGCAGGAGCTGAGACAGAGGAACAGGAGCTCACCCCATCGCAGGGATTAGAACTGTTGACCTTCTAATCGGCAAGCCCAAGGGGCTCAGCATGTGTGCTACCACTGAACAACAGCCCTTTGCTCAGAATAATTGCAAAAGAACAATCCAAACAGAGGGCTCATCCACACGTCTGCTTGCCTTGCAGCTTTCCCCTGAGGAACCTGCTCTTTGGCACTCAATTGGAGCAAACGTTGATCCATCCCCCCCCCCCCAGGAGCAGTACAAAACCAAAACCACTCAGATCCATGTCTAGAAAGCATGTGGCAAGTGCAAAATCACTCTGAGCCATGCTTTCTAGGCAAGGGGCAGTTGGAAGTGTGGATCAGCCCTAAGTAAATGCATCCACCAAAACAATCACAAAAACAAGGTTGCCGATTATCTGAAAACCTAACAGGATAAATGCACCCAGACATGTATATTATCACTGAGGAGGAGTCACAGTGTCCGAATGAACTGCCAGGGTTCAGCATGCACCAGCAAGAGGGAACAGGAGAGAGCTGATCAGATTAACGAACAAAAGCTTAAGTATTTACACAGCCTTCCTGTGTGCCTGCGAGTGATGCATTCAGTAATAACAGTAAGAAGGGTTTGGACACACTGCCTCCCAGAACAGAATGGCTACTGACCAGTGTCACGAATGAAAGGGTACAGAGGGAAAGAAAACTCCCTCTTGTTGTTTGTTCCTCTTTCAGCGCATTAATTCTCCGTGGTGCATTCCATCTGAGGTGGGGTGCAGCCAAACTTGTGCCGCTCAGATGAACCAACGCACTGAATTTAAGAGCTTGTGCTCCATGTACAACTAGCATTTCCAGTCTCCTTGTGGGTGAAAATATGTGAGTTGGTGTGTGTGTGTGTGTGTGTGTTCTGCATGTGCAACCTGTCTGCGGTGAGTGTGTGCTCTGTGTGAGTGTGCATGAGAGGAAGGCTACGCATGCACCACATGTTTAAAGGACATTTAGAGCGCATTCCCCCCTCCCAAATAACCCTGGGAACTGTAGTTTACCCCTCGCAGAGCTACAATTCCCAGCACCCTTAATAAACTACAATGACTAGGACTCTCTGGGGTAAGCCAAGTGCTTTAAATTAGGGTTGCCATATTTCAAAAGTGAAAATCTGGACACAAAAGCTTTTGGGGTTTGTTTGGTTTTTTGCAAAGGTGGTTTTTTTTGTTTTGTTTTGTTTTTTTTTTTTTTGCAAAATCCCTTGACATTTCCAAGCTATTTTTAAGAAAGTTCATCAAGAAATCAACACCAATTTTTGGAAATTCTTCCCAGACGCTATTTTTGACAGACGAATACCAGATATGCCGGGAAAATCTTGGAGATATGGCATCCCTATTTAAATGCATTGTGTGGCTGTGACCTTAGCACATTCAACAAGTAACCAAACAAATGAAACACGTACAAGTGTTTTTCTGATTTTTTTCTGGCTAGTTAAAGAACCAGATATAAAGGCTTAGTCCTAATCGCACAGACCTGTTAATCCAGTCAGACTCACAGAGTTAGGACTGCACTGTTACTAGAGGGTCATTGACTGTACATTTTATTTTTGGTATTCTAGGTGGGAATAAAGGGGAATTCAAATGAAAACTATGGTGGTTGGTGGAAAGGAATATACATGATTACTGCTCAGGGAACCAGAGAAAGTTCAGGTGAGGTTGCAGCTCGGACAGCACAAATAACTAAGTTTATTACTCAAGTTGAACAAAATTAAACGTGATTGGGCCATGACTGTAGCAGCGGCTACAGGGTTAGGCCAGGAACCTACATCTGAAACGGGACGGAATTCATTAGCTGGTTTGAACGCACACACAAATGTGCAGAAGGAGAGAGGGGTATTTTAAAAGAAATGCTTGAAGCTCTGTGCTTCAAGAGTACATCAAGGGGCAGGCGATATCCAGACTCCATTATTCAGAGTTTGGTTAAAGCCAGACCTGTTGTGACGTGGGGTTTGTGATTTCAGCTCTCTTGACATAATATGCTGGAGACAGTTCTCTAGTAACACTTCTTTATTAAAGCAACAAGACTAAGACTTGAGGAGGGGAGAGCTACATTTATAGGGACAGGGAACTAGCTAGAAAGGATACCTTTTGGAGGGAACAATATCAGGCAATCACAGTCCTGCCTTTTGGAGGCAACCAATAAGACAGAGGATCCAAATACAGCAGCTTAAATGAACCAATAGTAGCTGTACCCTCTGGAACCAAAAGGCAGTTACTTTACCCTAATGCAAATACAGACAATAATAATACAGATATAAAATCCTTTGACTCAATACACAACAAGACCCTTTGCTCCATATCATTTCATTCCAGCTGCTTCTTGTTGTGCCAATATACTTTCCACATACTTTCAATATGTACACACAGGTATTTGTGCTGCTGAGAAGATCATAGGCAGGGAATTAAGATGAGGCAGTGTGGCATAGTGATTAGAACATTTGACTTAAGACCTGGGAGACCAGGATTCATATCCCCACTTAGCCATGAAGCTCTCTGTGTGAGCTTGTGTCCAGTCATGGCCAACTCTGGGGTTGCGGTGCTCATCTCGCTTTATTGGCCAAGGGAGCTGGCGTACAGCTTCCGGGTCATGTGGCCAGCATGACTAAGCTGCTTCTGGCAAACCAGAGCAGCATACGGAAACGCCGTTTACCGGTACCTTCCCACCTATTTATCTACTTGTACTTTGATGTGCTTTCAAACTGCTAGGTTGGCAGGAGCAGGGACCGACCAACAGGAGCTCACCCCGTCACGGGGATTCGAACCGCCAACCTTCTGATCTGCAAGTCCTAGGCACTGTGGTTTAACCCACAGTGCCACCCGCGTCCCTAATAGTAGTAGTAGTAATTATTATTGTTGTTGTTGTTAATTCATTTTATTATTTTTACCCCACCCATCTGACTGGGTTGCCCCAGCCACTCTGGGCAGCTTCCAACATAAACTAAGCCCGCCATGGTGCACTTTTTAACCCATTCTCAGTGTTGTTTTTAATCACTGATGCCAAAAGCTGAATTTGAGTACATATTGAACAATTGGTTTTCACAGCTAGTCATTTTACTTCAGAAAGATGCACTGAAGACACTTTTAAAAAATTGGCCTGCTCTCTAAATTTTGCTTTCAGATTGCACTGTAAGTTCAAAGTTCCAATATTAGCTTTTCCAATTTCACACAAACTCTCTACCATACCCCACTTTCTAATCATAGGAAAGAGGGAAATCAATTTATGGCTAAACCTTTTTAAAAAAATGGCAAAGAACATGCTGTGATTTGATGCAAGCTTCCTTTAAAAATAAACAAGTTCAGGCAGTTTCCCACCACTGCTTATCCTTTGACTTATCCTCTATGACTAAGTGAAATATTTGCCACCAGTGTTAATTACTATGTCAATAAGGATAGAGACGTTTTAATGAGAGATTTCCTGTGAAATTATAGCAGTCGGTTTGGTGCCAAGGTTCTGAAGAAAACACAGATTTTTTTCCAGCTGATAAATCACATGCCTGTTATACGAGTTGACTGTTTTTAAAAGAATAAATGGGAACCAAGAGATGCTAAGCCTTTGTAGCTTTCACTGAACTCATTTCCGCATAGGAAATGGCATTAATCCCATGTGTATTTTGCTCCATGTACACCTATAGAGGCATAGGCATTTTTACACGTGACGAATTACACACTGGAGTCATGCAATGCACATCATTCTTCTTCTTGCTATTGTTCTTTACTATTTACATCTCGCTTTTCTACTCCTAAGAATGCAGGGTAGTCTATAAAAGGACGAATGGTAATGCAACACAGAATAAACATATAATATTAAATAAAAATAAATAAATTAATGTCCAGTCGCACCTTAGGGACCAACTACATTTGTTCTGGGTATAATAATAATAATAATAATAATAATAATAATAATAATAATAATTTATTGTTTATACCCCGCCCATCTGGCTGAGTTTGCCCAGTCACTCTGGGCGGCTCCCAATCAAGTGTTAAAAACAATACAGCATTAAATATTAAAAACTTCCCTAAACAGGGCTGCCTTCTGATGTCTTTTAAAGAGAAGATAGCTGCTTATTTCCCTCACATCTGAAGGGAGGGCGTTCCACAGGGCGGGCACCACTACCGAGAAGGCCCTCTGCCTGGTTCCCTTTAGCCTCACTTCTCACAATGAGGGAACTGCCAGAAGGCCCTCAGCACTGGATCTCAGTGTCTGGGCTGAACAATGGGTGTGGAGACACTCCTTCAGGTATACAGGACCGAGGCCGTTTAGGGCTTTAAGGTCAGCACCAACACTTTGAATTGTGCTCAGAAACGTACTGGGAGCCAACGCAGATCTCTCAGGACCAGTGTTATATGGTCTCGGCAGCCACTCCCAGTCACCAGTCTAGCTGCCACATTCTGGATTAATTGCAGTTTCCGGGTCACCTTCAAAGGTAGCCCCACATAGAGCGCATTGCAGTAGTCCAAGCGGAAGATAACTAGAGCATGCACCACTCTAGCAAGACAGTCTGCGGGCAGGTAGGATCTCAGCCTGCATACCAGATGGAGCTGGTAAACAGCGCCCTGGACACAGAATTCACCTGCACCTCCATAGACATCTGTGAGTCCAAAATGACTCCCAGGCTGTGCACCTGGTCCTTCAGGGGCACAGTTACCCATTCAGGATCAGAGAGTCCCCCACACCCACCCACTCCCTGTCCCCCAAAAACAGTACTTCTGTCTTGTCAGGATTCAGCCTCAATCTGTTAGCCACCATCCATCCTCCAACCACCTCCAGGCACTCACATATAAGCTTTTGTGTGCATGCTCCATGATGGAAGAAAGTCAGGATATGTTAAGAAAAATAAATAATCCATTGCCCGAGGCAGCTGCTACACTCTGCCTAATGGTAGGGCCAGTCCTGTAATCAGTTTTTTTCCTCCTTTTTTGCGACTGGGGGGGGAGATGTAATAGTGGAAGAGGTCTGTTGGACCATTATGTCCTTATATCCTTGAGCTGCAGTGCATTTTGTGGATTAAATTGTTTATAAAATGACTAATGGCACAAAAGGCTCCCTGTTCATTCAGGGGTACCTAGAACATTACACCATAACCATGGTTCCATGTTGGCTGGGGTGTGTGAAACTATAGACAGTTATGAGTCTTTACTAAATCAATTATGTTTGAGTTAAACTCAAATTAAACTCAAACGTAAGAGGAAATAGAAATGCTTTTGATAAATTCCATTTCTGCAGATGGCCTCTCTGTAACCTATTTCCAGGCAGAGGTATGCTTTTTAAATATAAGATAAATCACTTTTACAGCATCTTCGTGTCTCGTGATGATTCAGACAAATATTTCATGATTCCAGAAGCCCATCGACGCATCATTACATACAATGCAACAGCCCTATATGTGACTATTTCCTAGTCAAATAATAATATATTGCAGAACAATGGTTTGCTATCAAGGAAACCAAGCATAACAAATAAACAACACTGTCTCTTGACACAATAAAACTTTGGGCTATTTGTTTGCCAACTAATCCTAGTTGCCCAAGCAACAGCAAATTAATTGCTGTGGTACTGGAGCAAAACACATACATACACTCCAATGTATAAACAGATGCCTTGCACATATAGATACAGGGCAACTTAGAAACATTGGCTTTGTCCCAAACATATTCACAACAATCAAAGATTGTCTTGACAACTCTATTTTGTTATGGTTAATCAGAAACAGAAACTTTACTAGGAAAGCTGCAAACCAGGATGTGCCAATTTAAGCACTCATTAACCACTTTATTTTTGCACAAGTAGATTTGACCCTATGAAATATTTTCTGTTTTCACCTTTAACGGACCACAAGCTGTGCTGTACTCTCTGTGTAACTTATTAAAACAAGAAGTGAATTGCAGTAAAGGGAGAATGTCCTGAA
This sequence comes from Podarcis cretensis, assembly GCF_951804945.1. Taxonomy (NCBI): domain Eukaryota; kingdom Metazoa; phylum Chordata; class Lepidosauria; order Squamata; family Lacertidae; genus Podarcis; species Podarcis cretensis. The sequence goes on along the minus strand of NC_137174.1, from coordinate 80,934,579 downwards.
ACAGCCGAAGCCAGGACTCAGAACACATGTTCATTTCACAAGCTTTGCAAACGAAATTCTCATAGGCTATTTCATTGGTAGAATCAATGAAATGAAGAAACAAATGAGCGTTGCAAAAACGGCTTTTTCCTATCTGTTGCCCCAGCAAAACTGTGGCTCCTGTTCCGATGGTCAGTTTTTGTCTTGACTACTGCAATTTTCGCTCTGGTCTTCATTTTCTCACATTGGCCCTGCGTTCCCAACTCCCTCTCTCTAAGCTTCCCCCTCCCTCTTACGAATCAGTTGCAGAAACCGGGGGGGGGGGCGGCGAGGATGCTACCGCAAATGCTAACCAACCCCTGCTGAATTCAAACGATATGAGTGGCGTGCACGGCACTCCTTCTGTTAGCACAACAATTTACACTTGTACAACAGAACTTCCTTCCCTCTCGTCCCCCTGGCATGTGTCCCACGACTGGTGCAGTCACAAAATTTTAGAGTTGCACAGGGAGCTGCTGAAATTTGTATGCCCAAAGTCCGCCACTGCCCACCCCCTTCCCAAATCTGCTTTGGAAGTTCGGGAGAAATCATTTAGGGAGCAGATGGGGGGAGAGGAGAGGAAGCTCTGTTGCACAAACATAAATCCTTGCACTGATGGAATGGGGTTCTAGCACATTGGTTGTAACCCTAGATATATATATATATAATAATAATTTACTATTAATTATCATTCAGTTTCTAAGCAACATAAAGCATGTGCATTTTGTACCCTGCTCCCTGTTCCCAAGCTTTTAAAATATCATAAAAAGCACCCGAGACCAAACTACTGTATTTCAAACACCACATCATTTATGCTATTGCTTTCTGGGCTTCTGGCTTGCTTGCGTCTTCTATGTATTCAATGCAGACCAAGATATACCATTTTGTCGCCCGGCCTAAATCTTGATCCCTTGACAGGTGACCTTGTATTTGGCTGTATTGGAACACACTGCATTTGAACACAGAGAACCTTGCAGGCAGGCAGGCCGGCCAGCTGCCTTTTAGATGTTCTCATTATCATTACTGCACCAATCTTTTTATTATCTGCCGATCCTCAATGGCCAGCAGTGATTTTCGACTTCCTCCAGATCCCTGTTGAACACATTTAATCATATTGGGGCTAATAAATGGAAGGATATTTTTAACCTAATTTTAAAATCCCTCTGCGTGTCCTTTTTCATTTTGCATTTCTCAGAAACTGATAATTAATTACAGCTCATTTGGTTTGGTTTCGTGCGCAAGCGTTTTTAAAACCATGCGGCAGTGCTGGTTTGGCAGACTGACGGATGAAAGTTACTTCCACCCCGAAATGTCAGTGAGGGTGATTCAGCCCAGCTTGTCCCCATTATTAAACATTTCTATAGCACATTTATCTGTAGCAAAGTGAGGCAAAGTTTACAACAGGAAAACCTTGCTTCTTGGGTTTTGACCATATTACATTAGACAATATAAAACTTATAAACACTGTAAGATTTAGCATAAGACAAGTTGCAGTATAATCACATGCCAGTTTTCCTCCACCCATTTTATTTGTAAGCTGTCTTTCCACAGTTCAAACCGTGCTCAAGGCAGCTTACAACATGAAAAAAATACATAACTACTATATAACAAAAGTAGTCATAAACAATAAATAAAACACTTGAATTTTACATTGACACCACAACCAGCAGCCATTCGACATTCTGTGAACAAATTCAGTCCTCATTTGCTTGAATTTTCTTTTTTGGGGTAGGGTTCTCCACAGTAGGTTACTTTCCAGGTTTTGCTTTCTCTCTACTTTTGCAAACCTTTGGGTTCCACTAATGAGCCTGCTGATACTTTCCTATTTTGTGTGGAGTGTGCCCTTTTTGCTATATAGGGAGTGGCACTCAGATAACTGAAATTGCTATTAACATATATGATAAAGAAATGAAACTAATATGTCTCCCCAAATTCTCCATTGCAAATCACTGACACTGAATATTCACCAAATCTTTTCATTTGAAGAGCAGTATTTGATAGCTGACACGAAGCCATCCATATTTGACAGCCAACATGCAGTTGTATTTAGCATTTCAATGGAATTGTGACAGCTGGCAGGCAGTGATGTTTAGATTTTGACAGAACTTGGCAGGAAACACAGCACTGTTGAATATTTGACGGTTGACACGAAACTGTATTTAGCAAATAGCTGGCTTTTGAACTATTTCCCCACATTCGTTTAACCGACTGGGGAACAGTCCTGCTAAAAAGTCAACAGAAACAATCAGACTTTGAGTTTGGGAAGCAAGTAATTCATTTTAATGACTTTTTATTCCCCCCTCAAAAAATAATAAAATAAAAACCTGCTGGCATCTAATAGCCATTGATGTCTCACCCAAATCTGATGTTTGGTGCTTGAACTCCCCACACAGTCTTTGCCCTGATTCCCAGGAAAACTGTGATTGCAAAAATGAACTGCAGAAATTGGTGCTCAAGGATAAGCCTTTGGTGTGAATCACTCATCTGAGGTTTTCAGCTAGATTAATCATACTTCCTTTCTGTTCATAAACACTTGTTCGTGTGCCAAGACAGCAGCCATTTGTTGATCCTGCTGGCTCATCCTAACTCCAGGGAAAAGGGAGGGGGGAGAGGAAATTGATTTACAGTGGTACCTTGGGTTACATACGCTTCAGGTTACATACACTTCAGGTTACAGACTCCGCTAACCCAGAAATAGTGCTTCAGGTTAAGAACTTTGCTTTAGGATCAGAACAAAAATTGTGCTCCGGTGGGGCGGCAGCAGGAGGCCCCATTAGCTAAAGTGGTGCTTCAGGTCAAGAACAGTTTCAGGTTAAGAATGGACCTCCAGGACGAATTAAGTACTTAACCCGAGGTACCACTGTATTTATTTTGCGGCATAAAACCAGTGAAAGAAAACCCTTACTCACAGGGTCTTTATTTCTTAGCTAGGGTGGGGAGCATTATTTAGTCCATGGGCCACATTGCCTTGTAGGTAACCTTATATGGGCTGTTTACCAGGGGCGGGTGGGCAGCAGAGCCAAAAGTCAAAGCCAAAGGTTTCTTCTAGACATGCACACACACATATCCAGACAAACATGAGACAATATTGCAGTTTAAGGACACATTCTTGAGGAGGGCCGTTGAAGAATGTGGCCTGAGGAGAATTCCTGTGTTGTGTGCATGCACATCCATGTGCACTTGAACGTGTGCATGTGCAGCTTAATAATTTCAGTGCTTTTCTTCCTATATACCAACAGGGGGCCATGCAAATTGTACCATGAGGGCAGAACAGCTCACTCAGACAGATGGGCACCCAAGCAAGTCAGAGTGGAAGAGCAGCAGCTGCCCTGCCCTGTCCTGATAGTTACTCTAAAGCTTGCCTGGGCCATAGTTTGGCAGGTGGGCAAGCAAGTGGCCAAGGCCAGTGAGGGGCTGAGGAAGTCAAGAGAAGGTAACTGGAGGTCGATGCCCGGAGCAGGGCCGGATTTAGGTTTGATGAGGCCCTTAAGCTACTGAAGGTAATGGGGCCCTTTATATGTCCAGCTGTCCTTTGTCAACAACAAATTGTCACTGTTTTTTGTGTTGAACATATGCTATATGGTGATTTATGGACCTAATAGGTGTCTAAAGCCATTCGCACATAACAAAATATGTATTTTATCAAAGTAATTGTTGAACTGAAATACAATTAAGAAGAAGTATATTAATAGTGGAATACAGTGGTACCTCGGGTTAAGAACTAAATTCGTTCTGGAGGTCTGTTCTTAACCTGAAACTGTTCTTAACCTGAGGTACCACTTTAGCTAATGGGGCCTCCCACTGCCGCATGATTTCTGTTCTCATCCTGAAGCAAAGTTCTTAACCCGAGGTACTATTTCTGGGTTAGTGGAGTCTGTAACCTGAAGCGTCTGCAATCTAAAGCATCTGTAACCTGAAGCGTCTGTAACCCGATGTGCCACTGTACAATTAAGAAGAAGTATATTGGGGGGATCACTGCAGATAGTGACAGCAGTCACAAAATTAAAAGATGCCTGCTTCTTGGGAGAAAAGCAATGACAAACCTAGACAGCATCTTGAAAAGCAGAGACATCACCTTGCCAACAAAGGTTCGTATAGTTAAAGCTATGGTTTTCCCAGTCGTGATGTATGGAAGTGAGAGCTGGACCATAAAGAAGGCTGATCGCCGAAGAATTGGTGCTTTTGAGTTATAGTGCTGGAGGAGACTCTTGAGAGTCCCATGGACTGCAAGAAGATCAAACCTATCCATTCTTAAGGAATTCAGCCCTGAGTGCTCACTGGAAGGACAGATCGTGAAGCTGAGGCTCCAATACTTTGGCCACCTCATGAGAAGAGAAGACTCCCTGGAAAAGACCCTGATGTTGGGAAAGATGGAGGGCACAAGGAGAAGGGGATGACAGATGGTTGGATAGTGTTCTCGAAGCTACCTGCAGGAGGCAGTGGAAGATAGGAGTGCCTGGCATGCTCTGGGCCAAGGGGTCACGAAGAGTCGGACATGACTAAACGACTAAACAACAACAACATATGGGGTGCAAAAGAATGGGGCCCTAAGCTATAGCTTGTTCAGCTTATATGTAACTCCAGCACTAGCCTGGAGGCAGGCAGGCAGGCTGACATGCTCTGAGGCTGGGTGAGACTGAGTAATCCAAGGTCATCCCGTGAACTTCCATGCCTGAGCAGGGATTTGAAGTTGAGTCCCTTTGCTTCACAATCCACATTCTATCCACTAGCAATTGGGAGCTGGCCTGCCTGATCAGACACACTGATAAAGCAAGCTCCCAGACCACATGAGGCGCTGTAGATGCTTATTGTGGACCTTGCTTACTCAACATGGGCAGGCAGTGGTTTTTTCTAAAAAAAATGTTTAGGGGTCCTCTCATTTTGACTCAAGAAAAGCACCATTTTATAGTTCAAATCGGGGGAAATAAATACAGTAAATGGACCAAAAGCCGTCATTGGGGGGTAGCAACAGAACGGACGATTCACTGGGCTAGAGAATAAACTAATTTTTTTTTTAGTTTCTTCTCCTGTTAGATTCTCCTGTTAGATTCACAAAATGTTTAGGGGTATGCACCCCCCTGTGTCCTCCTAGGAAAATAAAGCACTGGACATGGGGAGAATTTAGGAGTTGCCTCGTCTTCCATCTGAAACTTGGTTCCTAACGAGTTTCGACCGAAATAGAGTCAAGGCCACACGCTTCCTTAAGTATTAGTGGTTACTCAAAATATTTCAGAGAACAGCTGAATAGTATGCTGCTGACACAGCCAGTGTTCCAAAGTCTAGTAGCAAAATGTGGCGCTGAAGATAATCAGTCTGAAAATATGTCGAAAACAATAATAAACACTCATCTCCTGTTTACAGTGGTATATTCTTCAGCAAAGGAAGCGGAACCTACAATATGGAACAAAAAGGAACCAGCCAAGTGTCTAAGCAGCAGTACTCTGAGCAGCTCTCTGCCTGACAAAATGATTCAGCCACATGGTTCGGCAAATATTTATGAATAACGAATTTGTCCATGGAAATCTGGAGGAGTGTCTGACAAACCACCAGCTGGAAGGGGAATGTGGCTGACATAAAATATGACTTGTAACAAACAGCTGTTTCAAATTGGCCCTTGCAAATCAGCCAAAACCCAGCAAAACAGTGACCTGCCTGCCTGCCTGCTTGTTGGTTTATTTATTTTTTGCTGCACAGAAAATCCACAGCGAAGACAGCTACTCAGTATCAAGTCATACAAGCTGGTCTTTCGAAAGCGGTTTTGTGTCTGCTCCGATATGTGTCTAGGCTGTGATTCATCACACCCTGGAAAACCCTTTGGAAGCAGAGAGATTTCTTAGAGTAAAAACAGAAGAAAAATACCCGTGGATCAGCTCTGTCTCTGCCCTAGCTAGGCATTAGGCATTACCAACAAAAGAGGGCACCTATTTGCCTCCAATCTGCATAGTCTAATTGATATGTCTAGATGTACATGTAGAATAATTACTATAATCTAAATGAAAATGCATTAAGCTCACCGTAACAGGGAAGGCTGTGGCCTGGTGAGCTTAGTCTGCTGACCAGTGTTGATGGACAACTTCAAGGCCCCTTTCTGCTCTCCCTTATGTTTCTCTATGTGTATCTCAAGGAGACCCTTGAAATTAATGGACCTGGCTACTAATTGGAGGCAGGAACACTTCTGAATACCAGTTGCTGGAAATCCAGAGGCATAGGAAGGGGGGTGCAGTGGGTGCGAGCCACCCCAGGTGTCAACCCTGAGGGGGGTGACAAAATTATCAACAATTACCGCCCTCCCCTCCGAGAGGTGGGCGGGGTTTGCGGCCTGGATTCCAGATGCCACCCTCCTTGCCTTGGGGCAATCAGCTGCGGGTTGGGGCAGGGCAAAGGCCAGGAAATGGCTGATGCTACTCGGCCCAGTCTCATTTTGTTCCCCTCCAGGCCAACTTCCTGTGTGGTGAGCCAGTGTGGTGTAGTGGTTAAGAGAGGTAGACTCGTAATCTGGTGAACCGGGTTCGCGTCCCCGCTCCTCCACATGCAGCCGCTGGGTGACCTTGGGCTAGTCACTTCTCTGAAGTCTCTCAGCCTCACTCACCTCAGAGTGGGGGATGAAGGGAAAAGAGAATGTTAGCCGCTTTGAGACTCCTTTGGGTAGTGATAAAGCGTGGTACCAAATCCAAACTCTTCCTCTTCCTCCTCCTCCTCCTCCTTCTTCTGCCGCTGTGGCAGCCTGCCGAAGATGCTGCCTGTCCTGCGTGCCCTCTTCGGGCTTCAATTCCCCTCTGAGAAGCCCCTGCTGCCCCCGAAAGTGGAGTGTGTGGGACAATGGCACCGGTCCCATTTTGCCCACGCATGGCGCCGGGAGGAACAGCACAGCGCCACCCTGTGTTTTCAGCAGCCCAGCCTCCCCTTTGCTGATCCAGCAGGCTCTTCTTGTGTCCAAAGTTTGGCCCAGCATTAATTTTTATGCTGAAACCTTGAATTCACAGCACCGCTACCCACCTCTTGGCTGTGATGGAGGAGGAATATATGTTTTGGAGAAACTGTTATATTCAGAGTTTGCTTCTGTTAAAAGGAGGGGGGTGGGGAGTGGTATCCATGAGAGTTGTAAGTGAAAAATCATGCATGGAGAGGTGGAAGCAGCTTTTTTTTCTTTTTTGTACAGTGTGGAACTCTCTGTACAAAACCTTCACAAAGTTGGGCAGCACGTAATACCAGTCCTTGTTAACAACAGCTATATGGAACGTGTGTGTTCTCCCTCACAACCAATTATTTGGACAAGTGAACAAAGTCATCTTCATGCTGATGTTGTAAAAAGCAGAGCATCACTGCAAATTAATTTGTGACATGCCTCGTCTTGACTTTTATGGCTACATAAGCCAGAAATCAGAGTTACTCAAGGCTATATATACATATATATATATATATGATTTACACACAAAGAAAAATACTGTGGAGCATAGCATGTAAGATTGTGTAATTTAGTATCTGTGGGTTCTCCTGATTCTGATGGGCAAAACACATACATTCAGACTAATCAAATCAACACATTAGCTCAACCACATGGAAACCATCACAAAATGGAGGTGGCTCCACATGAGGGGCAATAAACGTGCACCATTTTGTTGCCCTGAATGAAATGGAATGCCACTAACTCCAGCCAAGAAGGGGCAGTGTCAACATGCAGAGACTCCATGTACCGGTAATTTGAGTCAACTCATGCAAAGTGTTTCTATATATTACAGCCAGTGCTATTTTTCTAGAAAAAGAGTTGCTGGAACTCGCCATGAACACCTCCCTCATTCTCCTAGAATGGCAATGGCGGTCACCTGAAAGGTGACAGAACTGAGTTCCAGGGAGTTCCGGCTGAAAAAAGCCGATTACAGCTCTTCCAATCATAGAGAGTGGCAGCCACAGGGAAGCACTTCTCAGTAGCTGGCATGACCGAGATAGTACGCAAATTGGCCCTGAACTCTGGCCAAAGGAGAGAATTACAGGAAGCCAGACCTACAGGAGCCATCCAATGCTGTATAGGTCAGAGCAGACCATATTATATACCCTACACTCTGTAAAATCAGCCAGGCTATGAACTCAGCTTAGGAATCTTCTCTGCTCTGGAACATTTCAGAAACATAAGAAGCTGCCTCAGTCTATTTGTCTGTCTAGCTCAGTGTCGTCTGCTTGCGCCTCTCTATGGTCTTGGTCCTTCATCACCTGCTGATTGTTGACTGGATATTCCAGAGACTGAACCTGGGGGACCTTCTGCATGCATAGATCTACAAGGTTGCACAAACTCATTCTCATAATTATCCTCTATCTTGGAATAGATTTTGAGATTTTTCCGTGTGTTCTGTGTTTCAGCATGTAATCATCTGCTTCAGATTTGCATGCAGAGCAAAACTATACTATAAAACAAAACTATAAACACAGAAACCAAAAAAGGAAGCCGATGAAAACCAACAAAATCTCATTCCCATGGTATGGTCTGAAGGCACATGGGGCCACTATCTTGCTAAAGCTAAGTTGCAGTCGGTGCTGGGATAAGAGACCACCTTGGAGGCTACTTTGAATTCCCTGGTGGAAGAAAGGTGGGACGGAAAGGTAAATTAAGTCAATAAACAGTGACACATCTCTGTTGTCTTTTAACTTTTCTGCACAGATAGAACTGCACACAGCAACACACTGACAAATTCAGCTTCAGCCCACTAAACCTCATCCAATCTCCTCTCGCTTTCCTAGACTTGCTGCATTCCTCTGAGCATTGCCTTATCTCACCTTGACCTTTGCACTTTTGTTCCTGTTCAGGAGCTTAAGCCTGATAGGGAGATGGGGTTACCTTTGCAGCTCAAGCCATTTTGAGCTCTAAAAAAAAATAAAAATGTCATCTTGAATTGTGCATGAAAGGTTATTTGAAAGCGACTGCAGGCTCCAGAGCATATCAGACACACCAGCAGTCTGATTACATTCACAATCTTTCTCCAGTCAATTACAATACCATTCCCCATTGAGGAAGGGTAGCTATTTTTAGCAGCATGTGAGAAAACCAGCGTCAACAGCCACAAACAGAGATTAAGCTAGCAATGGGTGGAACATGAAAGCAGAATGGTTCGGTCACCACACCCAGGGAATCAGCTGACACACGACCTTTCTCTTGGAACTATTTTCTACTTTATGGGGTGTCTATTTGAGGCTGGGTTTCATCTGGTCTGCACATGTGGTCCTTTCTTGAGGGCTTTACGGCGACAAATGCTTACATTCAGACCTCATAACTGGAACAATGAAATTTGCCACCCACATAATGCTCCACCCACATGTATACAGGAAACAACTGGCTAGTAAATCAATTTAGCATGGGGTCTGGGCATGCTTATGCTCAGGAACATGGTGTCACTGGTCACAGACCATACGTGCAGTTTTATGTGGCTCAGAATGGCCTGGAGGTTCATGCACGTACGCAGCGTTTCAGCATGTCAACAATGAGGTGTGTTCCGAACGCGGAGCTGATTGACTGCAGGTAAATGGCTGTCACCAACCTACCTTTGTGGTGGGTGTGGCGAGTCAAACATACAAACTTTATGGTCTGGGACACCCAGAAGCCCTTGCATATCTGAACTCTGAGGATCAGCAAAAAAATATTGGTAGTGAAAGAAGTCCATCTAGACAAGACTCTCATTGTGAGGAAGGACATACCAGGCCTCTCCCTTTCCATTGGCTTTCTGATAAAAAGATCTGAGACCAGGAATACAGCAAACATCAAGAACGCATGACAACTTGCCTAACGTGTTACAGGAAACTAGTAACTACCCTGTGGCACAGGTCTTCACCTGGGTGTGCTGACAGCCTTGTGACCTGTGAATGGCTTGAAGCAGGTTATACCAGCAACACCCCCTTCATTATCCTTTTAAAAGAGGTTTTGTAAGAGAAGGAGAAAGAGATAAGTAGAAGGGGTTCTTTTTTTGGGGGGGGGGGGTTAGAGAGAGACAGAAGGAAAACAGAGGGAGAAAGATAACGGAGGGGGGATGGTAGGTTTTTTTAAAGTAGATTAGCATTTTAAAAAAATTGCTTGGTGGGTGCTGAATTTCGACTAATTCCCGGGACTTACCTGACAATCATATTTATTTGGATTATCAGAACATTACCTGCCTTCCTTGGAACACAGTCTCACAATGTTACCAGCATGTTCTCAGTTTTGACGTATATTAGCATTAGGAGATTTAGGAACCACTGCAGGAATAAAAATGTAGACATTTATAACTTTCTCGTGTGTTGTAAGAAAGCGAATAATTCAGCACTTACTATGGGGGGCTTTGTCCTCCAAAATATGAAAAGGTAGAGGTCTCCATGCATTGTTCTCAAAGCTCAGCACGCCACTGTAAATTATACATATTACCTTGTGCATGACAAGACGTGGAATTGCTTTGGTTTTTCATTTGAAGATGCTCACATCATGGTTTTTGTGCTACTTATTAAGGTCAACCCCTGGTTACAGGTTACCCACAGGACAGAGGCATGCAGGGCATGGAATGAAACCTTCCAAAAGCTTATCCACCCATGTTTTCTCCTGCCAATTAAAGGCTTTGTAGCTGGGCCTGACATAGGGCAGTGGTGATTTCATATGTCAAGGAGAGCTAATGCACTTGTAATTGATTATTTTTCCTAGGTCTATCTATCCTCAGGGGAGTTGTGGAAGATATCAAGAGGCAACAACAACAGAACATGACAGAAAAAACATGTCCCACACATCAGCAACTCCCCCCCCTCAAGAAAATCTAGCCTATGATTGAAAGGCCATTTTTCATGGGAGGGAGGTAAACAAAAACAAATTGCTACCCTGCCTATTTTAGGAACTGAGAAATGAAGGGAAAATGTTCTTGTCCATCGAGTCCACTGTCCTGCCAATGTACAAAGGTTCTTCAGATAATATTTTCCATGGGATTTTCTGCCCTGTCCAGTTTTAAAGTGAACAAGTTATGATGTTTCCATTTCTATTCTAGCCTCGAGGGAACAGAGCACAGAGGACATCCTGCCCTCTCCATCTTGTTTGCCCAAACTTTCCATTGCTAAAAGTTATCTTCTAGCCTTGGAACATCCAACCTTCTTTTACTTTTGGGGGAGTTGTTGATGACTGCAAGGAAAAAATAAATATAGATTTAAAAGAGAATTCCTGGATGCCAAGAACCAAGTTTGGGGCAAGTAGTCTTTGGTAACAGAACCCTAGCAGAGATTTTAAATCACGAAATATGTAGCAAAGCATGGAAATATAGGCTGCCAGACCTTTAAAATATGCCCTTGTGAGCTCCAAAATTTCCTTCTTCTCCTAGCATAGAAACCCCCCCCACACACACACATTATGTATATGCTAGGAGATGCCTGATCAGTTCTTTGTGTTGGCCAAGATATGACAAAACATCATTGTTGAGACTCATCCCTGTAGAGGCAATATTGGGATAACATTAAAGGCCCACCTTACTTGGCCTGTAAATGCTCAAATATGTTAAATGTTTTGAGTGCGTAAGAAAAGCTGCATATCAGTGCGCACGATTGTGAACACAATTCAGCCAAAACTGAAATGAAACACTTTTATAGCTATTGGTGACAAATGTTGAATTATTTACTTTTTTAAACAATTCATGGTGAAAAATTCGCATCTAGATAATAGATTCTTGTTCATACCTCACTTCACTTAGAGATAAACTGCTCAAAGTTTTTTTTTAAAGTGGGATATAATTTTTTTGAAATAAAAAAGTAGAAATGTTCGTGTATGCAACTTTCAGAACAAAGTAGTGAAATTGCGATGTCCAGTTCTCAAGTAAGTCAGGCAATACTGTTGCTGTTGAAATAAATATGGCTCTTAGCAAACTCCCGGAATTTAGAATGCATTTACCATATGCCACCAAACCACACGCCATATAATGAAAAAAGCAGGTGATAATATAAACGTTTCCCTCCTTTGCTTCACTTCAGCCTGCATTCTGCCACTGGGAGGCACCTCTGACTTCTGGAAGAAGAACAGAGCATCACCAGAATTAACAGTTTGTTCCTTGGAAAGTCACAATAAAATGCTTTGACGGCTGCAGGAGCTTGCCAAGAGTAAGGAAGAAGCTGGTGAATTATGCCTTAGATGACTTTGGGTTTATGACTAGCTGATTCCTACAGTTCCCCGTGTGCTAAGCAGACCTCCCCATGGCTCTGCAAATATTGTTACAAGGTTTAGGTGCCCTTGCTTCCTCCCCAATGGTTTTCTATTCCTACTTATGTTCATGTTTGCTGAGCTAAGACTGAGCTTGCCATCTATGACCTGGTTTATATACCGTATTTTTCGCTCTATAAGATGCACCAGACCACAAGACGCACCTAGTTTTCGGAGGAGGAAAACAAGAAAAAAAATAATTCTGAATCTCAGAAGCCAGAACAGCAAGAGGGATCACTGTGCAGTGAAAGCAGCAGTCCCTCTTGCTGTTCTGGCTTCTGGGATAGCTGCGCAGCCTGCATTCGCTCCATAGGACGCACACACATTTCCCCTTACTTTTTAGGAGAGAAAAAGTGAGTCTTATAGAGCAAAAAATACGGTAAGCAGCAGAACTAAGGCAGTGGGAAACAACAGGATGCTGTGGACGAGATAGGCTTTTAATCTTCTCAAGCAGGGCTTTTCTTGCTGTACCGCCTCGGACTGCAGACAGGAAATCCAGTTCCCAGTTGCTTATTAATGTGAAAATTCCACGCAAGTAGAAAATCAGCACACCGGGAAGAAAGGTTCTTTTAGCCCAGTTCTCTCCCTGCTGTGCTGTCCTCTTCTTACAAGGATTTTCCTTTTTCTTTTTCTAATGTCGGGGAACAACGATGGGATTCATGCATCTGCAACCTCAAGTGGTTTAGTCAACTCAACCTCTCAGAATTCTTCCAAGTAATACAGTGGTACCTCGGGTTACAGACGCTTCAGGTTACAGACGCCACTAACCCAGAAATAGTATCTCTGCTTAAGAACTTTGCTTTAGGATGAGAACAGAAATTGCACGGCAGGAGGCCCCATTAGCTAAAGTGGGTACCTCAGGTTAAGAACAGTTTCAGGTTAAGAACGGACCTCCAGAACGAATTAAGTACTTAACCCAAGGTACCACTGTACAGCGAGGTGTGAATGGACAGCAGGCCGGATATTCCATTTTTACATGTTTCCTCCATGCTCTTTCTTTAAAATTCCCAATACGTAGAAAATCAGCACAGCAGAAATATAGCTAGGCTAGCCTCTTATCTTCCCTGCTTTGCTGGCTTTACATTTGACTGAGTTTCACATTAAGGAAGAATTCAGAAGTGTGATCTCCTTCTCAGAACCCACTCTGTAACCTCGGCACTCGGTCGCCTTGTTCTGCTGCAAGGCCTATGTTTTCTTTATTATCAATGGCATTTATATTAGTTTTAACTTCCACCTTTGCTAGGGGGACACACCAGTTCCCTTTTCCCTGCAGGAGCATCAGGAATCCATCTCAGAATACAAGACCAACCCTTTGCATAAGCCATTTAAACCCTCCCTGACCCTCCCACCAAGTCTGTGATATTTTTTTTTAAAAAAATTAATTAATTTGGCCCGACCCTGAGAGATTTATTACCTCAGCCTTTCAGCAGACAGACATCCATAGAGCTTTGCTTCAGAAGAGCCCCCCAAATCGCGCCCTTTTGGTGTCTTTCAGAATTCCCCCCTCTGAGAAGCTTGACACGGAGGATGAGCCAGCAAGACCCTCTTTGCGCCTCCTGGTGACCCCCTCCATGGAGAAGGTCAACCTTCCTTTCATGAACAAGCACCAGCCACCCACCGAGCTATTTAGAAAAAAGAAGCTTAAAGGGCAGCTTGCTGCCGGCACTCACATCTCTCCAGGTTCCCTTTTGTCACTGAAACAACCCCTTGCCCTCCTTGCTTCTCTCGCCTCCCTTTCTCAGCTGTTTGCAAACTTTGCTAAAACGGCCCCAGATGAGTCAGGGTGATCAAGTTGCACTGGCATAGATCTCTGGCTGATCCAGGAAGCTCCAGGCTCGGCCAGAGATCCGCTGCACCCTCAGCTGCTCAACCGGGCAGGTCTCACCATAGGATTGAGATTCCTGCATCGGTTGGGAATCCTGCATTGCAGGGGTTGGACTGGATGACCCTCAGGGTTCCTTCCAACGTTGCGATTCTATGATGACGCCATGAAATCATCAGTGAGTGCATCACAATGCATTCGCTGTGGCCAATTGCAGTTGGGGTGAAGAGTGTTACTGAATACATCATACCAACCGTCAGAATGAATGCAAGTCATACTAAAGAGGAAATAAGCTGTTATCTCCAGAGGTGATGCTGTTATGTGAACAGAAACGGCCCAAAAGCTCAGCATCTCCTTCGCTCTGCTGAGATTTCATTGTGAAACAAGATGGCTGCCTCCTCCCTACTTGTGTCCTGGGAGAAATGGACAATTGGGCAACTGGGCATGTGCAGGACAGCTCCCAGTCAAGGATCTTGTGTACTGCTGGTGTGGAAGGGCCTGGCTTAAAGAGGGAGAAGCCCAATGCCTAGGTTTCACCCAAGATTTATGGATGAAGGGTGTCATACCAATTTAATAAATAATAACCAATGAGGGACTTGCTTGCTGGCAATGTTGCTGAGTTAATGGCGACTGACTTGACTTTAAAGGAGGCAGGCAGGATTTTGTACAAGATTCTGGAGGGGCCCAGAAGTGTGGGGCCCAGGCAGCTGCCCTCCCTCTAAAGCCAGCACTGTAGGACCTTTTGTCAGGTCATCTCACCCCAACTCCATCGCCATTTGCAGAGTTGTTCGCCTTTTCCCCAATGAATGTTTGAAACCCAATATTCTTTCTGAATCAACGAAAGTGTATAATAACTAAACCCACATAGATTTCTTTTCTTTTGTAAGGCCCAGACTAGAGGTCGCCTGATGGGGCCCTAGTCTGTAAATATAACAAGGGTGGTCTCACTTTAACAGCCAGATGAGTGTTCAGGAGAGGGGCCTTCGTTCTCTCCCTCCATTGCTCCAGGCACTTTCCCTCCTTTCACTAGTGGAAAAACAAGCAGAAATCTTTCCTACGTCTTTCACACAGCGGGCCCCTTTCAAAAAGATTGCAGCTCTTCCACATCTTCCAAATTGTTTGAGAGCTGCAGCCTACTCTGGCCTTTACTTAGGCTGCAATCCTCTCCCTGTTTACCTGGGAGCAAGCCCCACTTCATTTACTCCTGAATAGACATAGAATTGCACTGTGAATGGCCCAGCCCAATACGACATGACTGCGCCTACTTCCAGATTCTGGTAGTGGGGCTTGTCTCACAAAAGAGTTCTTCAGATCCAATAGTTCTGTGTGTGCATTTGGCATGTTGGCTTAAAGCAGGGGTAGGCAAACTAAGGCCCGGGGGCCAGATGTGGCCCAATCGCTTTCTCAATCCGGCCCATGGATGGTCCGGGAATCAGCGTGTTTTTACATGAGTAGAATGTGTCCTTTTATTTAAAATGCATCTCTGGGTTATTTGTGGGGGCTGCCTGGGTTGCTGACCCCTGGGCTTAAAAACATAGAATTATAGAATTGTACAGTTGGAAGGGACCACAAGGGTCATCTAGTCCAACCCACTGTGATGCAGGAATCTTTTGCCCAGTGTGGAGCTCGAACCCATGACCCTGGGATTAAGAGTCTCATGCTCTACTGACTGAGCTCTCCAGCCTTGTCAGAACATAAGAAAAGCCTTCTGGGTCAAGCCAATAGCTTGTCCGGTCCTCACAGTTGTCAATCAGATGCCTGTGGGAAACTGGCAAGCAGGACCCGAGCAAGACTTGAGCACAAGAGCCCTTTCTCTGCCCTTGTATGGCTTCCAGCAACTCGCATTTAGAAGCATTACAGTGGTACCTCAGGTTACAGATGCTTCAGGTTACAGATTGCGCTAACCCAGAAATAATACCTTGGGTTAAGAACTTTGCTTCAGGATGAGAACAAAAATCGTGCGGCGGCAGCGGGAGGCCCCATTAGCTAAAGTGGTGCTTCAGGTTAAGAACGGACCTCTGGAACAAATTAAGTTATTAACCCGAGGTACCACTGTACTCTCTTCAGCATAACCATCATAGCTAAGAGCAGGAGCTACTCAATGGTACACAGTACCATTTCCATCAACAGGTTGCACTGTTCCTCTCCCCCTGGACGCACTGCTGTGCTGCTGCCTTGCTGCACCATGAGTTCTCTGCCCCACTCTATGGTGCAATTATAGCGTCTGCAGGGCCGTCTTTACCCGGGGGGGCAAGGGGTGCAGGGCATCCGGGCGCCAAATTCTGGGGAGGGCGCCAGGCGCCCGCCACTGAAACCACCTAAGCTCTTAACTATCTACCTGTTATGAAATAATAATTTTGATCAAGCTAGAAAAACAAAATACATATATACCTACATATTACCAAAATGTATACCTACCGTTTCACTAAAGGACTTTCAACTTTGTGCACTCATTTACCAAAGATGCGCCATGCCAGCAGCGGCGCTTGTCATTCACAACAGTGGCGCTTGTCAGACTAAACGACGGGCGCTTGTCATTCTCAGCGGCGCCGTGCAAGTGAAATTAACTCTTACATCAAAATATTATGTTATGTATTGTATTGAGCTGCTATGCGGCAGCGGAGTCAGCAGCACCTTTGACATGACTGATGTTTCTCCTAAGTAGGTGCCTAAACAATACTTATAAGTTTAAGTGTGGTGGTGTTGTACACTTAAGTATAAGTGTATTGTAAATAAATGAGCAAGTAAAAAAGTTTGTTTCTTTTTCCTCCTTTCTTTCATAAACAAGAGATAAGGTGTAAGCATGGTGTCTGACATAAGCATAATAAAAGTTAATTTGGGGGCTAAACTAAATTTTGGGGCGCTGGGTGGATCTTTGCACCCCAGTGATGCATATGCTAAAGACAGCGCTGAGTGTCTGAGTTTATTCCCCCCCCCCCCGCCGCCCCCCACTCCCACACACATTGTGTGGAGATCTTGAGGGAACAGAGCCTCCTAACTGGGTTGTTGAAATGCAAATATGCCTTCAATGTGGCAATTGGAGGAATAGGCCTGCTCCTATTTTCCTGGAAACAAAATGGCCAACGTTAGGCCCAGTGTTGGACAAACTGCCCTCCCTCATGAAAAGACCTATGAAGTTCCCACATGACTAGTGACTGCAGATGTATAATAGGTTGTTTTTACTTATCAGATTTTCTGCAATAAAGAGAACTGTGCATTACGTAACCGCAAAGGAGTGGGGGGGGGAGCTTTCATAACAATAGCATTGTGTGGACAAAAAAAACTTGTGCGCATAAGCTGCACTGACTCCACAATAAGCTGTTTATCTTGCAGTGATATTTGAGAATGCCTTTGGCAAGCAGCGGAATTGCATGCAAGAACTCAGTTTATCTCTGCAATTATTTTAATATATTTATTCAGCATTGCCTCTGCTGCAAGCTACAGTTTCTTTTCATCACCTGAGTCTTGGTTACACTGAATACCACTTCCAATTTTCATTTTTGTTACTGATCTGCTCAAATATTCACTGTACAGTGGTACCTCAGGTTAAGAACTTAATTCGTTCTGGAGGTCCGTTCTTAACCTGAAACTGTTCTTAACCTGAGGTACCACTTTAGCTAATGGGGCCTCCTGCTGCCTCTGCGCAATTTCTGTTCTCATCCTGAGGTAAAGTTCTTAACCTGAGGTACTATTTTTGGGTTAGCGGAGTCAGTAACCTGAAGCGTCTGTAACCTGAAGCGTCTGTAACCTGAGGTACCTCTGTATTGTTTCCTAGATACTTTAAAAAAAAAAAAGTATGGTTTTGGTTCAGCTCCCCTCTCCTCCAATATCTTAGGGATCTGTTTGGTGCCTGGTGGGCCTGTTTGATGTCAGTCAGCTGAGTACATATTTGCAGTGGCTACACCTTAAGCACTGAGCAAGGTGCGAATGTTCCCCTGAACATTTTTAATGGGCTGTTAAGACCATAAAACATGTCACCAAAACAGAGCGCTCCATTTAAGTAATTGAAATGCAGTAACAGGGCGCAGCTGTTGGGCTGTATATTCAGCTGACCTAAAGAACAGATTGAAAGACAAGGACATGAGGCCAGTCTCCCCCTCCCTCTTTCCATAACTCAAAAGAAAAGCAGAGCGAGGCCCTTAAACAAACTTACCCTTTCATGGAATGTGTTCTGTCTGTAGGCATCAGGGTGTAGTTGGTCTTTGTAACAGCTGGGGTACATTGTAGGGTAAGCAGTCAGGTTGAACAAATCTATCAGTTTTGGCTTCTCTCTGTTTCTCACTTTTCCAGCATAAAATTCAGTTGTGTACATTTCCACAGAAATTTGCAGTGTTAAAAAAATCCTCCTGAAAATTCATCAGTTTTGTGTGAATTCCCCCCCCCACACCTTTTTAATGTTGTTTTGACTAATCTACATATTTGGCAAGCATTTTTCCACAATACAAGGCATTTTTGCATGTTATTTTAACAAGTATAGACACTATCCCGCTCCAAGGGCCTTCTGGCAGCTCCCCTCACTGCGAGAAGTGAAGTTACAGGGAACCAGGCAGAGGGCCTTCTCGGTAGTGGCACCCACCCTGTGGAATGCTCTCCCACCAGATGTCAAGGAGATAAAGAACAACACAACTTTTACAAGGCATCCAAAGGCAGCCCTGTATTGAGAAGTTTTAAATGTTTGATGCTTTATTATGTTTTTATATGTGTTGGAAGCAATCCAGAAGGGCTGGGGAAACACAGCCCGATGGACGTGGTATAAATAATAAAATTATTATATTATTAATACTTACTTATCCCTAAAAGATGCATTTGTGTACACATTGTTTGGTTGGAGGCCCTTCTTTTAATCCTGCCACCATCACAGGCATGTTTGATGGCGACATGGGAGAGGGCCTTCTTGGTGGTTGCTCCCAGACTTGGCATTCCCTTCTTAGAGAAGCTAGACCAGCTCCCTGCTTCTTGCTCTTCCACCGGCAGGTGAAGACTTTCATTCCTGCAGGCTTTTCGGAACTGACTGCTCTGAAGCAAAGAATAGTGCTGACAGTTGGGTGCCTGACTTAATAGAGATGGTTGCCTCTGTATAATGAGCGAGATTACATACAGCCCAATCCACTGCGTTCAAACTCAGCAGTCTCCCTGTGTTTAACAGGTTTGCTCCCTAGTACTGTAAGTGGTTTTAGAACTGCAGCTTTGTGAATGTGCTGGGCCTGGGGGTAACCAGTGAAACATGGTCCAGGACCGGTCCAGAATCCAAAGGTTCCACTAGGAGTCAGTCCGACAGGGCCAAGGCAGGACATGAGGCAGGAAACCAGGCAAGGACGGGTACAGGATCTCAGGCAGGATCTAGCATACAGCAATGTTGCTCCTATAACCTAGGGTGGGGTCCGAAAGCCTTTTATCTTTGTCGGGGTAGCAGCTGGTCCTGATCCCCCGGTGACTCACCTCCCTGTTTCCCCCGAAGGCGAACGCTCCTCCTGCGAGTACTCAGGTCTCTTCTTCTCTCAGACCTTAGTCTCTGCAGCTCGGGAGACATCGGTGGGTTACTAGACCCAGAAGCTGCCTCAGCCTCCCCTGACCAAACCAGTAGTGGAGCAGCTGTAAGTGATGGCCCTGCTGAAGGCAACGAGGTAATCCCACATCTGGAACCAGGGCAGGCTCAGGCCCCTGACTCGGCCCAGCTGGTGTTTGTTGCAGCGGAACCTGTGCAGACTGGGACTCTTCAGGATCAGGCCCCAGACTTGGTTCAGATGATGCCTGAGGCAAAGGATCCGGTGCAGACTGAGTCTCTTCTGGTTCCTAGTCCGAGCCCAAGTCCCAGGCCATTACAGTGAAGCAATCCTGAGCACGCTTGCTTCCTTACTCAGAAGCGAGTCTTGCTGGTTTTACTCCCAGGTTCCATGGGTCTAGGTTTGTTGCCCAAACAAGTTTTGCAAGGATCACTAGTAAATGCACCCACCTGGTGTGAACAGAAAAAGCTTTGTTTCAGAAGACAGAGAGCCCTTGGTTGAAGAGCCTCTGAGAAGGTAAGAAATGGCTGTTCAAGCCCAATTGCAAAAATAAACACAAGAGCCCTCCTTCCTCTTAGAAGCTACTCCACTCTACCATGAAAAGAAAAAGTGAGTGCCAAGGAGTGTCCAAGTAGGGCTTGAGAGCCCGTCAGAGCTGCTCCCCAACCTGTCATAACAGCCTGTGGTATTGCTTGGTAATGACTTGTCCAAGTCTCTCTAGCCCAATTCAGAATGGCAGTGATCTATAGCATAATTGCATCAATGCATCCGCCTCTGACCCAGGTGGCAAAGATCTTCCAGTTCTGCGGTATGAAGGACGCAGTGCTGGAAACACAAGCTCTTCACTCCCTTTATACAGTTATGGGGTCTACTGGGCAGTGGGCTTCTCATACTGTTCATGCATATTTCCCCATCCCCCATCTTGCTGTACTAAGAAATATGCAAGTACTCAAAATGTTGATTGGGGATGCAACATTGCAAAATTGCATGCACTGTTAAGTGGGAAGATATACCCTTCAACCTTTCTCCAATGAAAATTGGGAAGTCCTACTCATTGTTGTTGTTGTTGTTGTTGTTGTTACTACTCCGCCCATTTGACTGGGTTGCCCCTGCAGCTTCTAGCTAATAATAATTTATTATTTATACCCCGCCCATCTGGCTGGGCTTCCCCAGCCACTCTGGGCGGCTTCCAACAAAATATTAAAATACCGTAATACATCAAACATTAAAAGCTTCCCTAAACAGGGCTGCCTTCAGAGTTCTTCTAAAGGTTTCAAAGTTACTTATCTCCTTGGCTCGGGGGTCGCATAACTCCATACCTTCCAACATTTCTCTGATGAAAATAGGGACGTCTTCAGGAAATGTGGGACATTCCGGGATCAAATCAGAAACCGGGACGGCTTCTGTAAATCCGGGACTGTCCCTGGAAAATAGGGACACTTGGAGGGTCTGCGAAGATCCAGTCCTGCACTGTGTTGCTTCTGGTGGAAGGAGGAGTGGCCCCGACTTTCTCCCACAAAGATGCAGCTGCTTTTCATTGTTTCTCATTGTTCTCACTCACACCTGACTTTACTTTCTGCCCCTGACAGCCCCAGATGGCTCCACGCCATTCAACACGACCAGTTGTGATCAAGAGCTGTCTCAACCCAACTCAGATGAGACCCGGATCCCTCCAAAAAGAACCAGTTTGGTTTAGGATATGGGCTTCAGCCAAATAGTAGCCCTAGTAGTTATTACTTGGACAGCAAACTAAGCAGGCTCCATAGGTTACCTGGTCTCAGTGTCCCCCTTCTCTGGTGACAGGTATTGTATTTATATTTAAATTTCTAAATTTGCATCTAAAAATATAAAGGTAACGCTTTGATTAAAAAGGACATGGCAGAGTGAAGCAGCCTCTAAGAGGAAGGTGGGCTCTTATGTTTATTTTTGCAATTGGGCTTGAACAGCCATTTCTTCTCAGAGGCTCTCCAGCCAAGGGCTTTCTGTTATATTTACCGTGTATGGATAAATTAGCATATGCTTTTCTTGTGCAATGCTGCATCCTCTTCTTTGGCAATATGTAAGCAGCCACTAGAGGCACCTTCACATTTTTATTGAGATATGAGCTCCATTTTGTGTTCGCAAGCATGGGTTAGTTTTTCCCTATTTTGCTTTATTACCTTTTAATATTTTAATGCTTTGATTAAAAACAACCACCGTTTCTCCCCTGGAAATGTCTCTGTCTCCTTTAGGATGGAGCCTAGTAAATCATATGGAGGAACGCAATCGGTTGCCTTATATACCGAGTTAGACTTTTGGTCCCTTCGGCTCAGCACTGTGTACTCTGACTGGCAGCAGCTCTCAAGGGCTTTAGACAAGACTGTTTCCCAGCCCTACCTAGAGATACTGGGGATTAAAAAAGTACCTTTTGCATGCAAAGCGGATGTTTCACTGCTGAGCGATGGCCAAACTTGAGTGGTATATAAGCAGAGACTATAGAGATTTATGGCTTCCCAGTATGAGTTGTCTGGCAGAACATGGTATTACTGCTTGCCCCAGGAAATGCTGGCTGATCTGCAATCCTAGACTTTATCTCAATGTTGCTGAGGATTTCCAGTGTCAGGCCTTGGTAATCCTTTGCATACAGATGCTTCTCTTCTTGCAGTTTCAACTCCCCCTTGTAAACGGCTCTGGGATTTTGCACAAGCGTCAAGCATTTGTATAGGAGCAGACTTGATTTGCACAGTAATGAAAGCAAACAAGATCCTGACCTCTATCTATGGGGTACCATTTGTTGAATGCAAATGGCCGCAGGTGCCAAAACCAGACCTCCAGAATGAGACAGGTGGGGACCTCTTTACAATCAATGCTTTTATTTCGCTCTGACTTTCATACACAATCCTCCTTTTGAAACTTTGTTACACACACACACACACACACACACACACACACACATACACAAATGCAAAAAATCCGAAGAGAGCTTTAAAGACCTTTTTCTATCATGCTGTTCCCTGCAGCTGGCCTTTTGATTCGGAATGTGTTCAATGTAATCAAATGCCTATTTATGCTAAATTGTTCGTCACCTTTTTGCTGCAATTGAGACATTCAAAAGCTCCGAAATATCTCCAGCTGTAAACATGGACCCTGCCCCACACCTTGATGCCTGGAATCAATCTGGGTCCCCCCCCCTTTTTTTTATCGCATCTGCAAGAAATAAACAAGACATTTTGACAAGCATCTTCTACCCAGGTTGCCCAGGAAAATGCAGAGTGCATTGCATGTCCTTCCTTGAACTACAGCCAATAACGACCTCTAAAGCCTTTCCTTTGACATTTTTATGGTTCCATTATGTCATCTTCATTATGCTCTCAGCAAGCTGATGTTTGGAATGGCCCCCAAGTAACTCGTTCCTTTTAATTAGAAGACTTAACAACCTACATTGTCGTTAAAGCATCGTGCTGAAGGACTGCTTGCGAGGTAATCAAGGAGAACCCAACATACTGGCAGCTGTGCCATAACTTTGAGGGCGGAAGTGCTCTTTCTCAAATTTTCTAACAAGAGCTGGACTCTGAATCGTGCACGAAATACAATACCTAGTCCTGTTTTCAAGAAGAGATTGCGAGGTACAAAGACGGAACGGTATATGTTATGCCAGAAAAGGAAAACACGTCAAACCTTCATTTTTCCAAATGAAGCAAGAAAGCTGTACCGGATGCTAAAGGGCCCTTTCAGTTCTTTAAGGCATGAGGAACCTTTGGCGCTCCAGATATTGCTGAAGTGTAACTCCCAGCAGCCCCGGCAAGCATGACTAAGCGCCAAGGATGTTGGGAGTTATAGTTCAGTGACAACTGGAGGGCCAAAGGGTCCTCACACCTGCTCTGAGGTGATCTCTGGGCCATTCCCTCTGCTGGCTTTTGTGGCATGTGTTGCCACAGACATTTTTTCCTCTGTTCAAAAGTCAAAAGCTAATAGGCACCTAACTTCCTCTGCACAATATACAATTTGTCTATACAGTCATACCTTGTCGAACAGCTTAGTTCCCGAACGTTTTGGCTCCCGAATGCTGCAAACCCGGAAGTGTCTGTTCCAGTTTGCGAACTATTTTTGGAAGCCAAATGTCTGACGGGGCTTCTGCAGCCAATCAGAAGCCGCACTTTGGTTTTCAAACGTTTTGGAAGTCGAATGGACTTCCAGAATGGATTCCGTTCGACTTCCAAGGTACGACTGTACTGCCCTTTACCGTACAACATATTGAAACACACTAATGAAAATTTCTAAAATCAATCAAAATAACAATACAAGTAAAACATAGCATAAAGCTAATAGAGGACAACATGGGGTAACGAGTAAGGTAAAAGGTAACAAGTACCAAATACTGAGCTTACTTAATTATATTTCCTCATTTCCTGGTGGAAGGGGTACCTCAGTTATGCAGACTAGGTATAAACATAGTATTGGGAAGCAGCCCAACCCAACACAGATTCAATTTCTCAACAGAGTCAGGACCAGTCCAAGACATTTTGTTGCTTGAGGCAGAATCGCAAATGCTACCCGCTCCCACCAGCAGAAAGCACCCAAGGCCAGTTTGAGACAGAAAAATCCCACAAGCACCTCTCTCCTTTCCTAGACAATAATAAGAAATTGGGTCCCGTCCCCCCACCGCCCTTTCACGACACCCAAAATCATCCACCTGAGGTACCAGCCTCAATCTACCTAATGTACTAGGACCGGCCTGGAGAGGTGATAGAGATTTTCACTTTGATGCAACCCTTGAAATGCAAGAAGGAACACCTGAGATCAAGAACGCTTCTTCATGTACTTAGGAGCCTCAGATGAGGAAAACGAGTTTTGGTAGCCAAGAATATAAGATAAAAAATGGAACACTCCATGCAGTGAATCCTCAAATGCTGGTATTTATTAACTTAAGAAGCAAATGAGGTCCAAGTTAATTGCCCTCCCAACCTCGCCGATGGGAACCCATCATTCAAAGAACACATTCAAATTTCCAAAATAAGCAGGATTTAGAATGTAAAGGTTATTTAAACAATAATATGATGTGATGAAGGGACACGGGTGGCGCTGTGGGTTAAACCACAGAGCCTAGGACTTGCCAATCAGAAGGTCGGCGGTTTGAATACCCGCAACGGGGTGAGCTCCCGTTGCTCGGTCCCTGCTCCTGCCAACCTAGCAGTTCAAAAGCACATCAAAGTGAAAGTAGAAGGTAAACGGTGTTTCCATGTGCTCTAGTTTGCCAGAGGCGGCTTAGTCATGCTGGCCACATGACCCGGAAGCTGTACGCCGGCTCCCTCGGCCAATAAAGCGAGATGAGTGCCGCAACCCCAGAGTCGGCCACGACTGGACCTAATGGTCAAGGGTCCCTTTACTTTTATGATGTGATGAACCTCTGGTAACAATATAATTTATGTCTAAGAAGGCAATGCTGTCGGTTCACGCTGTGTCAGTCTCCTGCAGCGTGAGATGGAAGAAGCCATGCAGAGCTGCCCCCCCAAAAAAGTTTTGCTGGCTGAAGAGACAAAATGGCAGCCACCATTCCCCGCCTCACAAGCCAACTAAACTGATGGGTGAATCTTGCTTCAACGCAGAGGGACTGTGTCATGGCAGAAGGGTCCTTTGGAGGGCACCGGACAGGACACACCCAGCTCTGTTTTCCTGCAAAGGAAAATGGCTGGGGAGGACTGAGGGAGAATGGCAGGACGAAAGGCACTACTATAGCTGCTTCTCACAAGCCCCAGCTCCTGCCACCAGAGGCATCTTGCTCATTTGGTCCACTGGTAGGGCTGGCCCTGGCAGAAACACCCCCACCCCTAATCTTTCCTCATTCCGAGCTGGACTTTGCAGCCAACTGCAGCCAGCATTTTTGCATGTGTGAAACCATTTGTGCTAATAACGCAGCACGCTGTGATCTTCGGGCTGATGCAGTCCAGAACTAGGTGTCTTTGGATAGACTGTGCCGTATTACTAACCCTTTGGGATCAAGAGTTTTGGGAGCCTACGGAAAAAAAACATTCTGTCCTGCAATAGGCACAGAGCGTTCACTAGTAACATTGGGCTTTCATTCTGAGACTTGTGTTAGCGTCAGTCATCGTCCCTTAAGGAATTATGTGAAATATTTTTAACTCCTTGGGCCTGCTTGCTCTGCATTAACTATAAAACGAACCTTTAACGGATGCTTGCTTACTAGACTTAAAGCAGTGGCAAAACATCAAACAGCATGAGTTCCTGTGCACGTCTCTCTACTTTCTGTTCTAATAATCGGGGAAATTTTGTTTCTCCCCCATTGCATATTCTAGTTTAAATAACGGCATAACTCTTTTATTTATAACCTCTTTTATTATAACCTCCTTTTATTTATTGAGAACGCAGGTCATTTATTATCCTGGTGCCAGTAGAAATTCATGACAAACACAGGGTTCTGGGTGGCAAGATTGTAATAACTTGATATTTGTAACCCTATGTTTGCTCAGTGGACAGAAGAGTCTCTCTTGAGGGCTGGACAGAGATAATGTAAAAAGGCAGTGCCTTGTTGGAGAGATTTTGTGTCTCGCGTATTATCGAGTTGCGATTCTGGCATTGCAGGGGGTTAGACTAAATGACCCTGCAGGTGCCTTCCAACTCTACAATTCTATGGCCCAGGGAGGAGTTCACAATACGACATTGGGGGCTCAGGGTGTCCATTGCACAAATTGTACCTCCAGCAGAGAAACCTTTTGCCAAAAAAAGAAAAAGAAAAAGAAAAGCCCCTGGCAGAGCGCTTTTAAAACAACCTCTTTAAAAGATGGCGGTGATTATTATAATGTGCTTCAGAAAATGATGGATGCTGTTGAAGACTGAGCATAAATGAATACTCATTATTATTATTTGCTCCTGGAGCGTGCGCAACATACTAGGTACTTACGGGAGGAATAAATACCTTCCAGTTGCTGTAATCAAGAACACATATTAGCAAAACAACAAGACTTGCTGAAAGAAAACAGAATTCTGATTTGGTAGAGTGAACTACACTGCTTCAGACTGTAGGAGGCTGGGTGATTAAAAATAAATAAATTAACATTTCCAGGCCTAGCATGAGCCCAAGGCATCCCCAGTCAGCTGCCAGGGCCTCAGGACCCAACTGTTGCCCAAGGCCCGCTGTTGCCCAGCCCAGCCCAGCCCAAGCCCCCTCTCCACTCAAGCACCAGGCAATCCACCGGCGCAAGCCTGGGAGCCACTTTTCAGATTTCCTACGATGTCTCTGATGTAGCATTTGGTCAGATCCCTCTTGGAAGGCAGGTGGAAGGAACTGTGCTCATCAGCCTGTCACTCTTCCCATCCATTTGCTGCTGCCTTTCCTGTTCCACCACTGCTCTCCTCACCCCTCAGTCACCTTCCACAGAATCCCCATTGTCCTTCCCTCCAAGTTTACCAGGCAGAAGCAGCAGTGGGGGTCCCTCCTCTCCCCCCTTACATCTAGCGCATGGCTGGCAAGGCTCCAGGCAGCCACCATTTTATTTTCCTAAGACTGCTTCTGGGCCTACCGGTTGCCCCAGGCCTAGAATTGCAAAATTTTTTTAAAAAATTGCAGGAGCGAGGTGCCACTTTAGGGATGGTTGGACTAACATAAAATGGCACCTTCCGTGCAACTACCAAAGCAGGAAATGCCTAATTAAAAATCTCAGAGAGCCTTTTGCTGAATCGGGTTTGCTTCTGAGTAAATATTGTGGAAAGATATTTATTAGCTATGCTAGGGAGACAGGAATTGATGGAAAATATAGCACTGTATTAAGCGCTAATTCCACCTGCTAATTGCAGAAAAGCATCGCCTCGGCCGTAGAAGCAGCTCCATGGAGAATTCTTTCATGAAACATGCACTTAGGATAATATGACATGGCTTCTTTGCCTCCATCATGACTAATTAAATCCACTTACTCCAGCCTAGCGGGTCCAAAGATCAGACTGATAAAAGGTTCTTATATTTCTGTCTAGTTAGAAGCTAGTGTCTTCCTGCATACCCTAGAATAAAATATCCATCCTAATATAAAATACCTTGCAATATTTTCTGCCTCCTCCAGACATGCCTTGTTTTTCCCCTCTCATTCACTGGATCCATTAACCACGATTCCAGCTTCTTTTAGCTTCGGTCTTCAGGTAAAAGCAGAAAGGAATTAAAAGGAAACAATTCCCGTTTCATTCCGGCCTGAGATGGCACACACTTGTTAGTGAAATCTAGCTGCACCGCTTGGCAGAGCACTTCAAAGATACGATAGTTACAGAGGGAGCCTTTTTTTTGTTTTTAAAATGTGCCTTTACTAAAAGGAACATTCCAGAATAAAACCATGCTCCTTGTAATATGCTATTCTGCTGTCAAACAGTTTGTGCCACAAACAGTACCAAATTTGAAAGTGCCTTAGCTTAGTGAATAATATAACTGGCCACATGAAGAAGAAAACATTGTGATAAAGCTAGTTCTGGCTGATAGGATTCTTCATGTTTAATAGAATCTAGGTTTGATGGGGGCATCTCAGTAGGACACATATGGTTGGTACAGAGCAGTGGAGGTGTTGAAAATAAACACACACAGACAAATTTATTTGCTTGTAAGATGAACTTTTGAAACTATTGCTTCTGCTGCTTCCTGACACTCATTTAGCAAAATCTTCCAACAATTTTGCTGTTATTATACAACTTATGGCTGTTCAGCTCATCGCTGAGCCACCACCAACATCTTCAGGTCATTTGGCTTCCACTCAGTGTGATATTTTTAAAATTTTGCGGTAGTTTCCTTTGCCCCACAAACAGTTTGTTTATTCCTCAGGCAAATATTCTGCTACCTCTCTTCATTCTGCAGTGCTTGGCTATTTGCACATCTAAGCTCAAAGTCAGAATGAGAAATACTGGTCCTTTACGAATACTATTTGTTTGAACAGAGCAATTCCACCACAGTACAATCATGCGAAGTAGGACAAAACCAGAGGTTGCGAGGTGGGGGGAAATTTTGCATGTTTTTATTAACTTTTTAACAATGGAGGCACGCAGCGTGAAAAATACCACTTCAGGATAGTGTAGGCGTGAAATACTTTAATGAATTTACTATATCCTCTACACCCGTTGTAGAGAGGCCTCATTCTCATCAACATGCTATATCTGTGTCTGCATTGTACCACTTCAGACTGAATACATATCCTGTACACACACTAATGTTTTAGCCCAGTCTTCTCCTTGCCACACTAGTTTTCTACATGCAGGAACAAGGATAGGCTTGACACCCCTGACATCTACTTTGCTGTAGGGAAACATTCCCACCCTGCTCTTCAGTTTATCCTTTACGTGAAGCCCCATCTGCAGGCAGAAGCCCATACACAAGATTGCTACTTTAGTCGGAACCAGACCTAAGTCACCAGCATTTACTAAGCAAAATGCCGATTCATGATTTCAGTATAAAACATAAACATGTGTGAGATTAAAAACCACTGCTTAGCTTAATTTGATGTTGCTTGTATATAAAACAACAACACTCAGTGCTAGAAACATGCTAATTGCCCGACAGTAAAATCTGGTATTTTCCCCTGTGGGCCGCACTGAGGTGGCCTAATGACCTATGCCACTGTTTTTTTCCTGACTCTTCTCAATAAAAGAGAGAGAGAGAGAGAGAGCAGCCCTTGACTCATCACAGCTCACTCATCTGTCTTTTTAGAACTGCTGTGATTCTCTTCCTGGATTCATCTAGAGATGTTTTTCTGCTTGGGGACTGCAGCGCAGGAAGAGCAGGCAAGCTTGCGTTCATGCTGCTTTTGTACCTATTAGAGAGCGGTGCTTTAGTGGCTCTTGAAATCCCACAGTGTCCCGAGAATGTTATTCCTTTCCCACAGTTTGGGCTCCTCTGCCCATGATGGCTGACCAATGCAGCGGAGGTTAGGCTGCCCTGACTGAGAGAACACTGTGACAATTGGAAGTTTCCACTGAGTTTCTTTAGCTCCACGACTTGTTCTTTGGCTTGAGCCAAGGCTTCGGTGAGCTCATACCGTTCCTCACACTCCCTGCGCACTGTGTCCTGGAGAAGAGCATTCTGCGAGCATAAAGAAACACATATTTCATAAGGCATTTGTCAGGGAAGACAAAAAGGAAAGGTATAAATATTGTGTGCTTTCTTCTTAAAACGTAGAGGACTCAAGGAACAGAGTGCACAAGCGACTACGCATTATGTGCTGAAACGCTTGAAAACAGATAAGCAACGTATTCATGTCAGTAAAAGTATTGGCTGCCGCATTCTTCTGCCTTGGGTGTGGTGACAGAACATCTGTGCCTGGGATGCAGAGAGGTACTTTAGAGTTCAGATGCGCTCAGGGCTCTCTAAAACTGTCTTTCCTTTGAACAGTGCAGAGTGCCATGACGCATCACAAACTGCTTTTGAAACTTACCTCAGCTTCAAAAGAGGTTTGCTTCTTTGGAAATGCTTGCTCCACTTGGTTCTTTGGCTAGACACAAAACTGTCCCTGGATATAGCTTGATTAAAATACTATATACAGTGGTGCCCCACAAGACGAATGCCTCGCAAGACGAAAAACCCGCTAGACGAAAGGGTTTTCCGTTTTTCGAGGCGCTTTGCAAGACGAATTTCCCTATGGGCTTGCTTCGCAAGATGAAAATGTCTTGCGAGTCTTGCGATTTTTTTCACTCCCCCCCCCCTTTTTCTAAGCTGCTAATAGCCGCTAAGCCGCTAATAGCGCTAATCCGCTAATAGGGTTGCTTCGCAAGACGAAAAAACCGCTAGACGAAGAGACTCGCGGAACGGATTCTTTTCGTCTTGCGAGGCACCACTGTACCACTGTTCATTTTTTAAAAATACCAAATATACAAAAAAACCCAAATAGTCAAAAGGTAACTTAGGCAAGAAGAACCTGCTGCACAAATATAAGATTGGGGGGGGGGGGGGGGCAACCTGGCTTTCCAGTAGTACGTGTGGAAAGGATCTAGGGGTCTTAGTAGACCACAAACATAACAGGAATCAACACTGTGATGCAGCAGCAAAAAAGTTAATGCTATTCTAACCGATAGTGTCCCAATCAAGAGAACAACAACAATTTTATTTATATGCCACCCATCTGAATGGGTTGCCTCAGCCCCTCTGAGTGGCTCCCAACAAAATATGTAAAACTCAATAAAACATCAAACTTTAAAAGCTTCTCTATACAGGGCTGCCTTCAGATGTCTTCTAAAAATCAAATAGTTGTTTATTTCCTTGACATCTCATGGGAGGGCGTTCCACAAGGTGGATGCCACTACCAAGAAGGCCCTCTGCTTGGTTCCCTGTACCTCCAGAAGGCCCTCAGAGCTAGACATCAGTGTCCGGGGTGAACGGTGGGGTTGGAGATGGTCCTTCAGGTATACAGGACTGAGGCTGTTTAGGGCTTTAAAGGTTAATACCAACACTTTTAATTGTGCTCAAAAATGTACTGGGAGCAAATGCACCAGTGTTATATGGTCCTTGGCAGTAATCCTTTGTATGCGAGTTGTGATATTGTTGAATGTGAGTAGTTTATGTTTGAGTGGCTGGTCGATAAGACAAAATGTATGAGGCAGTGAAAGGTTCTGGTGGCTGTGCGGACTGCTGAGTGAGATTGGCAAGTTGCATAAAAGTGTGCTATATTGCTTGAATAATCTTCATTATGCTGCCTTATTAATGCTCTCTGGTTTTATCTGTATGGATATTCTTTGTACATTTGTTCCTTTATGTAAATTATTTGACATGGTTTTTATTGTACAGTGGTACCTTGGTTTAAGAACAGCTTAGTTTATGAGCAAACCCGGAAGTAGGTGTTTCGGTTTGTGAACTTTGCCTTAGAATAAGAACACATTCTGCTTCCTGTTGAGTGTGTTCCATTTGTAAATTGAGTCCCCCGCTGCTATGGGAAAGCACGCCTTGGTTTAAGAATGCTTTGGTTTAAGAATGGACTTCCGGAACGGATTAAGTTTGTAAACCAAGGTACCATTGTACTTATTATGTGTGTATATATGTGTCTCATTAATACACACTCTCTCTCTAAATGGTCTGTAAATTAAATAAACAAAAAATAAACAAGATGAATTATGTCTACATCATTCATAATTTTATAAATCTGCCTTGGGTTGTCCATTTTATTTTCAACCACTTTTCTCAACAGAATTGTGGTTAAGGTTAAATGAGAAAAGGATGATAATGGTAGAGGACAACATCCACAATGATACTAGATATTCAAGCTGCATTTAAGTTAGTAAATGGAGCAAAACCCTTTTTTCCTGAGTCATAGTGCGTAACCCAGCATTAAGAATTATACTGTGCAAGTCACATTGAACTGAATGTCAGTTGGATGCCTTTTTCAGCAACTGTATAGCACTTAGATTTGCTGACAACAGAACTGCAAAGGCCGTATATTCCCCCCCAGGAAGCTCACATGGTTCAGAAATGTCTTTGGCGATGTCTATGTGCCTCAAGCCCTTGGAAGGAGTGAGTTGGAATTTTTTTAACACACACATCTACCTTCACCTTCATTGCAGCAAGACCGCTCATCTTTAAATGGATCCGAGGGTGTGGCTTCTGTCTGATGCCCGGACGTGGGCTAGGACTACAGCTGTCAACTTTCAGATTTGAAAATAAGGGATCAGCAGCCTTGAAAACAAGGGACCAGCAGCCTCACCTGTCCTGGGGACAGTCTACGGGATATCTAACAATCCGGGACAGCAGCGGGAAGCAGTGGGAAACAGCGCTGGAATAAAGGAATTCCCCCCCCCCGAAAAGGGAAAGTTGACAGCTATGGCTAGGACCATGCCACGAACCCAGTGGGGACCCCTCGGGGTGGCCCTATTTTATGTAAGTTATGTTGTTGTTGTTTAGTCGTTTAGTCGTGTCCGACTCTTCGTGACCCCATGGACCAGAGAACGCCAGGCACTCCTGTCCTCCACTGCCCCCCGCAGCTTGGTCAGACTCATGCTGGTAACCTCGAAAACACTATCCAACCATCTCGTCCTCTGTCGCCCCCTTCTCCTTGTGCCCTCCATCTTTCCCAACATCAGGGTCTTCTCCAGGGAGTCTTCTCTTCTCATGAGGTGGCCAAAGTACTGGAGCCTCAGCTTCACAATCTGTCCTTCCAGTGAGCACTCAGGGCTGATTTCCTTCAGAATGGAGAGGTTTGATCTTCTTGCAGTCCATGGGACTCTCAAGAGTCTCCTCCAGCACCATAATTCAAAAGCATCAATTCTTCGGCGATCAGCCTTCTTTATGGTCCAGCTCTCACTTCCATACATCACTACTGGGAAAACCATAGCTTTAACTATACGGACCTTTGTTGGCAAGGTGATGTCTCTACTTGTCAAGATGCTGTCTAGGCCTGTCATTGCCCTTCTCCCAAGAAGCAGGCGTCTTTTAATTTCGTGGCTGCTGTCACCATCTGCAGTGATCATGGAGCCCAAGAAAGTAAAATCTCTCACTGCCTCCATTTCTTCCCCTTCTATTTGCCAGGAGGTGATGGGACCAGTAGCCATGATCTTCGTTTATGTAAGTTATAGGGCTCCTCTTATTGGTGATTCACTCTTAGTTGGACTCCCTGCAGACAGGTGGGAGTCGAAATACAGCCTGGCTTCACCCAATGCCTAAGCCAAATGACTCACATCTGTAATCAATAAAATTGTGGCCTATTTGAACCCATAAGCCAAAATACTTGTGTACATGTGTTTATTATCTGCTAAGTAACTGTGGGTCATGGGGCCTTGGCATGCAATAACCATTGAGCATTAAGGGCTGGAAAAGCGTTAGATGGTTTTGCATTTTATAAAGAATTAAAAGCAAACAAACCCCAATAGAGTCAAGGACATTGTGAAGGATCTGATTCTAAATTATGAGCTCAGTCTGATTTCATTAGTAGTCCTATTTCAATCTGAATCTGAATAATGAGGTCTTATTTTAGTATGAATCCAAAATAAGACCTTGTTGAGAGAGACAAAATCACATCAAACAATTTTTAAAATATTTAAAAGCAAAGGTGGTTCTAAAATATTTAAAGGTGATATATTCACTCTTTCATCAATACCCCAAAATTTACCAGCTCCCACCCTGCAAGCAAGATTAAGAAAGTTTGAGGCAAGAAATAAAACTGAACAGCCTCTGGTTGCAAATGTCTATTTGAATGGCTCAACTTTTCCACCTTTCAGTGGGAGACAGGGGGGCATATGGTACAGTCTCAGAAATAAACATATTTATTTTAGTGGCAGAGTTTTATGATGAGCTAAAAAGCTACCCAAACTCACATGGGTCAGTACCATATGGCCTAGTTGTATCGGTTTATGTTTGCTCTCAATTCGATATTGTATTTAGCAAAATTTTGGGTTTGCTTTTTTAAAAAGAGATATGAATCAAGGACTTTCTCTCTTGTTGACTGCATAACATCATTAGGGTGGTCTACACCATTAACAGTTGTACAGAAGAGGAAATTTCAGCAGGTGTAGCTTGCACCTGTCTACCTTCGGTCTAATGCCACAAAAAGCGAAATATCTGGATTGTGGAGATTTAGCAAAACATGCCATCGTTTTACCCAAACAAAAGGATAAAACCTAACCCTCATGCTTCTATCTCTTTCCCCTAGGACTAGGATAGTGAACCTGTGGCCCTCCAGTTGTTGTTGGACTACAACTCCCATCCTGGCTGGCCATCAGCTGGGGCTGATGGGAGTTGGCGTCCAACAACATCTGTAGGGCCACATGTTCCCCATACCTGATTTTTGTTTCTATCCATTGATCAGAAGTGTGGCAGAGGATCTCACTATGGTCCCTATCTGAATTGCCCCTTTGCATCCATGCTGGCTATGCATGTTTTAGAAAAGGGCTTATTCACATGAGGGCTAAAGACATTAATATTGTCTTGTTTGGCCCTTAGGTTGCCTTATCTGCAGTACCCTTTCCAAAATATGGCATGAATTTGTAGAAAGGGATGTAATCACCCGGAGATGGCCTATGTACCTAAATAGGCTTATTTTGCCTGATCTCAGATGGCTGCCATTTTGTGAACTCTTTTTGATTTTGGTGTTTGGCTTCTCAAACGTTTTATACTCTCAGGAATCTGAGCTATTTAAATCTTTTTTTTTAGAAACCTTAGCCTCTTTTTGGGTGTATTAGGGTTTTGATTTTTTCACTGTTTAATTATTTTATTATAAGCTACCTTGGGCATTTTTAAAAACCAAAAACTGGGGTACAAATTACTTTTAATAAGTAATCCAATCAGTTGTCACAAGGAAAATTAGCACGTCCCATTTGGATTGATAATTTTTGACATCTGGCTCATAATTCCCACCCACAGCTGAGTCTTTGGAGTTTATTGTATTTTGGAATATTCTATTTTGGAATGTCTTGTTCTGGCCTATGTACTACTATTCCTACTATATTTTGCAAGATTCAAGGTCACTACCACAGTCTGACTGAACATGACAGCTACATTTCACAGGGCACTTTTATTGTGTCTGGGGCACTTTGTCTGCGGCTAGCAGAGAACTCCCTGGAGACTTCAAAAGGATATGTGCTCTTTGTTGGAAGAGAAGCGGGAGCGGGGAGAAATGTGGACACAGCTTCTGTTGAGGGTCATGCGCAGAGTGAGACAACCTTGGTCAATCTGCAGCATGACAGTGCTACCACAAAGGATGTCTTCACCCTGGGGCCAGACGATACTCATTCAGGAATGATGTTGCCATGGATTTTACTGCATCATTGTTGCTGTTTCTATAAGCTGATAAAATTCCACGAATATGTCCCAATAGAAAGGTT
Organism: Podarcis cretensis; assembly: GCF_951804945.1. NCBI lineage: Eukaryota > Metazoa > Chordata > Lepidosauria > Squamata > Lacertidae > Podarcis > Podarcis cretensis. Next base: position 80,899,286 of record NC_137174.1, on the reverse strand, counting down.
TCCTTAGATCTTTCCTCATACTCTTGGGCTTGGATCAATTCCCCATATTCCTGGTTGTATCCTGCAAACCAGACATGCTCGAGCGATGAGTTCACACACTTGATGGCAGCAACACTCAAATGTGTGAAAGTCACTGCAGCTCAAATGCTACACAAAATGTACCTCTTCCAAAAAATTTGTTACATCTGACATGACACTTATCAGTGGAGCCAGTTCTATTCAGACAACTATGGGTGCTTTCAAGTGCCGAGCAATGATACCTTTTTGCATGTTGCTCTGAACATTTGAAAGTCAGGAGCATTGTGCAGTGTCCCTGCTCTAGACATCCCTGTGCCTGACTGTTTGCAAAGAACTTGGTTGGCATCCATCTGTCTTGGGAGATAATGAAGGAGTGCACCTTTGTGGGTGAAAACAAACTGTTGGAAGGTTACAGTGTCTGCTGTGGCTGTAGAGACCAATATGGGAGAGACATGTTTTGTTGTAGCTAGGGCAGATGAAGGCATCCGGTTGTGCTGCTACAGATGCACCATGGTATTTCTTCTCTCTGCGCTCCTCCCAGCAAATAACTTATGCATGTACTATGGTATACTTGTAGGGCTTTCTGGGAAAGCGGGTTTCTTAAGTATTGGAGGACGCGGGGAGAACCCTACTACACTGATGCAGACAGTCAAATGAGCATGTAGAATTTGGGAGCCAGGTCAGTATGTGCAACCCCACTCCCCTCTTCCACATGTTCAACATAATGGGCTTAACAATCCTAATGCAACAAACCACTGTTTGTTCAACCAGGAACAAGCTGATGTTCCCTCCATCTCTTCCATTGTGTCTTAACTGAATACTTCCTACATACAGTTTCTCATGATGTCCAAACCGGGAAACTGTGTTTTGAAAGATCCCTACATACCAAGACATCAAAACACAAGTTGATCTTGGTTAGATATTCTAGTTTTTGGCTCTGATGTCCTGGACGAACACGTACACATTAAGCAACCAGGAAGGTACACAAGAGAGCAGGAAAAGGTTGGGGAAGAAAGACTGTGCAGGTTCATGGCTTGCTCCCTAGTTTGTTGGACTAGGATGGTTAGGTCTCAACCAAGACAAGGCACGAAAAGGACTTAAAGATGAGACATTCAATTGTGAACCCTGGTTGAATTCATACCTCCTCTTGAACCTGACTCATTTTCTGAATCAACTGCGTTTGCTCTTGAGTCAGTTTTTCCAGCTCATAAGTTTTCTTCTTTATTTCTTCTCTCATGTCTTCTGTCACTGAATGATGGGCGCTCTGTTCCTCCTGCAGCTGGAGCTCAAGCACGGCAACTTGTTTTTTTAAACTTAGCCATTCCTCCTCTCTCTCTCGGTGCTTCTCTGTAAGCTTGATCTGGGCTTCACAGAGTTTCTTTTCAAGGGTGCCCACTTCCATCTTCAGGTTATTCGTGGCACTGGATATCAATGCAGGTATCTGAAAGACAAATAATGACATTCCTTGGTTTGCAAGGCGTGATGGCAAGGCACCCCTTTGGTTAAACACATTTTCAATAGGGTTAAGTGAGGTTTCAAAAGATGGAGAAAGATGTGAAATCATCACTTCATAAATCAGCAGTGCTAACAATAGTTCAGATAAAATGTGTAGCCTTTTTTTCTTTAAAAAGGGGTGGGTTTTTTCCAGTTTATTGTGGACTTGATGCTTGCACATTTTACACCGTGGACCCACACAATATTGTCTTCCTTAAAATGCCATTAAGTATTATTTCCCATTTGATGAGGATTTATCTTTTATGGGGGGGGGGGGGGGGAATGGATGTTGAAAGGAAAAGCAGAATGGCATATCTGGTTTAAAGTGGGGGCATGGGACAGCATCTTGATGAGGATAATGTTTTGTGGAAGATGCCAAAAATATGCATTATTATTATTATTATTGCCTTGCCTTTTTCCTAATGGGACTCAAGATAAAGATAAAAGCAATAATTGCAAAAAACATAGAAAATAATAATAATTAAAAACAATTAAACCATGACAGAATTAAAACTATATACATATATAATATCTGTTTAAATCCAAGTCCACGATAAACAGCTGTGTGGGCATGCCTGTTCTTTATACAAGTGTATTACTGCAATAGGACAAGAGAGAGAGCAAACTGCACTAGATCAAGGACAGATCACAAATGAATGAACAAGGAATATTTATTATGTTATATATTTTATTCATTAATTTACTTTGTTTTCCAATAAACGAATAAAATAAACGGCGAAGAACTAAAAAGATCCATAAATAATGTAGTAGAAAAGTTTTAAGTATCCAGAAGTCAGCATTGAGATAGAAAGTTTTTCTCATGGAAAGCCTTGCAAAACAATCAAGAAAGCAAGCAAGCAAACAAACAAACAAACAAGCCTTTGTGACTCTGTGTGAGGTGGGGATGTTAGCTACTGGATTTACTCAGGGAGGCAGTTCCATAATGGAGCCTGTCCAATGAAAAGGCCTTGTTCCAAGTGACTGCCAGTCTGATCTCAACAAATGACAAGGCCTCCAAAGGAGATCCTGTTTCTCAAATTCAGAAATTCTGAGGTGATCCTTGCCAAGTGAGCTGCAGTGCTGCACAAAGGCATGGTGAGGGCTGTGAGAGAAGTTAGTGGCTGTTCCCCTCTACAGAAGTAGCTGCCAATGGCTTCTCAGCTTCCGGTTTTACTTGGGGTTGCTGTATTTCAAAAAATGAAAATTCAGACACAAAAGTTGTTGAAGGTTGGTTTCTTTTGGGCAAAGTTGCTATATACGTTCAGGTTTCCCCGGACGTTTTTACCGATTTCTGCAAATTCCGCCTGGATGCTATTTCTGACGGGCGAATCCTGGCTATGACCGGGAATTCTGGACATATGGCGGCCCTAATCCTATCTTCTTCCCAGCCAGCTTCTCTTTCATTGAAGAGGAAATGTCCGTTTTTGAGGGTGGTGGGTGGGTGTAGAAGGAAGAAACTCCTAGGCACCTTGCATACAAAAGGTAAGACACACCTCTTCCTCACAAAAATGTGAAGAATTTGCTTTCCCCCACCTCCAGCCAACTGGATTAGGGAGAGAGTTCATTCCCTCTCCAAAACTTACAAAAATCACTGGGAAGATACTTGGGTCCAGCGCTATTGGAGATGGAACCTGGAACTTTCTGCATATTCTCCTCTATTGAGCTTTGATCACTCCCCCCCCCCCCATGGTCTTTATGCATTTTCAAAACTGGAGAAGCCAGAGCAATTTTTATTCTTTTAAATAAAGAATTGGGAATTTTTGGCTTATACCAAAATGTAACACTGCATTGGTACGCGGGTGGTGCTGTGGGTAAAACCTCAGCGCCTAGGACTTGCCGATCGTATGGTCGGCGGTTCGAATCCCCGCGGCGGGGTGAGCTCCTGTCGTTCAGTCCCAGCTCCTGCCCACCTAGCAGTTCGAAAAGCACCCTTAAGTGCAAGTAGATAAATAGGTACCGCTTTATAGCGGGAAGGTAAACGGCGTTTCCGTGTGCTGCGCTGGTGCAGGCTCACCAGAGCAGCTTCGTCACGCTGGCCACGTGACCCGGAAGTGTCTTCGGACAGCGCTGGCCCACGGCCTCTTAAGCGAGATGGGAGCACAACCCCAGAGTCGGTCACGACTGGCCCGTATGGGCAGGGGTACCTTTACCTTTACCTTTAACACTGCATTAGCTTGATTGCACATTCTTTTATCATTTGATAATCAGAATTTACTTCAAGCACATAGAGACACGAGAATTGCCGTGTTTACATGATCAGTTTTCCTGGGAAGTCACTTCGGACTCTTTGAAGAATCAGCCTCAAGGGGCAGAGCTCAAGAAGTAAAATGGAAAGAGTGTTCCTGACTCATTTCTTTTCTGAAGTTGGGTAAATGTGTTTAACAGCAGAACTGCTGCCTCTGATTGATGGATTTCACAGTCACACAGAAGAACATTGTGATCTGTAAAAGTCCGAAGGGAGTCGCAAAAGGGTGTGCCTGAGACTCCCAGGGATTCCTCAAATTTTGTAGACAGGATTACAACTCAGAAATGACAATCTGGGCGTCTTGACTGTATAAACAAGTCCAGTTTGAGCAACATGCTGTAACTAAAACACTCTTTTGCTGCTTGCCCATGTCAACAATAACTATTGATTCTGGGATTGTTTATTGATGTCAGCTCTAAATCTTAAAAACCTAGACTGTGACTCTGTCTGTGTCTAACACCCTGACTGTGTCTAACCGCCCCATGGTATCATTTGATCTACATGATGAAATTAAATGAATTCCCCCCTGCCGGTGCATTTGTCAAAATCCCAAAGCAGTTTATTTTTAGTTGCTAAAACCTTAAGGTGTAGCTGGTCATCGTGATCTTTCTGATATTTTGCAATCAATTCCTGATGCTTTTGTTTCTCAATTTCTAGTTCCATTCTGGCTTCCTCTTTGAGGCTGAGAATCTCCTCTTTGTGATGAGCTTGTTCCTTTGCTCTATCAGCTTTGATCTAGAAAGCGAAAAACCTGGGTGTCAGTAAGTATCTGTTCAACTCGTGTCTTGTTTTACAATGAACGTACAGGCACCCAATTCAGAAAAAGGCGGTGGTAAAAAATTATGTTCATCAAGATGAACAGCCTTTATGTATCTATTTATATCTATACATTTTCATTAGTATGAAATATACAAAGCATGCAAAACCATAATATATATATAATGCTAATCACAGAGAAATATAAAAGCTATCAGCAATATTGTATGAATACACACAGATACAGATAGCTGTTGTTGCCATCTGAAGTGCCTGATGCACCACTGGTCTCTAAGCTTCACACAGCCAGCTAATCATATGCATGTTTACTTGGAAACAAGTACCTCCCTGCTTGATGATGCTCAGTTCCAGTTAGTGTACATAGGACTGCAGTCTAAGCTCCATTCCAATTGTTTTCAATAGAACTTAAGTGCATGCCAACATATTGTTTTGATGATCTGAATATGGGTTGTATTGCTACGAGTGAATCATTAACACAGTGATTTTGCCTAAAGAGTTGCCTAAATGGGTTCAGGGATTTGTTCCCCGATGACTCTCGCCTCCAAAATGCAACACCCCTCAGAGCTAGAAGGCAATGCAAAGAAACAGCTTGAAGCCAGTCTGAAGAACGAATTTGGGGAGAGGGAATAGTAGGACATTTGTCTGTGGAAGGTGAAGTACGGGCTCTTTCTGGAAATCTTAAAAACTGTTAAACACGTCTCTTTGCTTCCATTTGCATAGGCGAAAATAGTCTCCACTATTCTTTCCCCCTCTCTCCCAACAGAACCTAAGCTCTGTAACGGAACCTCAGGAATTTCTCATTGCTCAAGGAAGTGAGAGCACACCCAGAACTTTTGCTTGCTCTGAAAAGCATTATTTCGATTATATCTCAAAGGCAAATTAGCAGAATGACTGGAGCCCACACAAAAGGATGATCTCGTTATTGCAGCTTTCTAATCAGAGATTCACACCTTGGCGCACTCTCAAGCTCTCATTATGAGAATTTCATGAACATTTACGAGAAATGTCAACATTTTTTGGCACAGAAAAGGAGTGGGGGAGCTCCAGCCTTTCAACCTGGCAGCTGTACGGATTTGGCCCACAAGGCAGTTTGGTGCAAGCCATACCCACGTTCCCCACACTTGATATAATGTCAAATGTGGAGTAAGTTGAAGACACGGGTGAAAAGGAACATGGCGGCAAAGGACTATCAGGAGTCTTTAAATGCACCTTCAATAGTTCCTTGGCAGGCAGGGCTTATACTTGATGCCTTTTAAATGTGCCCTTGCCCTCTGCTATGCTCATTTTGCTGGGCTGATGCCCAACCTAGAAAGAACCCCAACCCCAGTCAAATTGAGTACTGCTGGACATCTCTTTGGGGAAAGAGGGCAGCACAGCCTCAGCTCCCAGATTGGGCTTTTTAACCCTGTGAAATGTGTGGGCAGCACCCATTCTGTGTATACTTCTGCTTACAAATCAGGATAATTGTGTTTTTCCTATCAGGACATCACCTTTGTGCTGGTAAAGAAGTGGACCTCATCACTGCTGAAGTGCAGCACAAGTGTTTATTATATGTTGCATGTGCAGGTCAGGGAAGTGGCTGAAGTACACTTAAAACATTACCAACAAGGGGCTGAAATGAAAGGTGACTGGCAGTATTGACACATCACTGGAAACTACTCTCAGGATGAAAATGTTTCCCATATAGCAAACACCTGAAATCAGGGGAACTAATAACCATAATAATGAGGATTCTGAAAGACATTTCTCAATTATCTTGTTCAAGTTGCATAGCAACAATTGATTTCTTCTACTTGCAGAACATTTTTATAACTCCGTGCATTAAATGCCAAAACACCACTTGAAGCAACTTAATTTTAAAAGAGATTTTTTCCCATTTAACAAAACATGTGGATTGATTTTTTTTAAAAAAATAAAGGGAACACATTATGCCTATGTAATGGCACAATGACCCAAGAAAAATACAGCAACATCTCTTTGGTCTGATGAGAGCATTTTCAGAACACTTGACATTCAGCACATTTTAATACTGGTTAGCAAATCTAAGTGCTGTCTCTTATTTCTGTTAGTTCTTTATCCATTTTAAATGTCAAGCTGCACAACAAATTCTGATGGTGCAAACAGAGTGACCTCATGCTAAAATTATATCCTATATGTGAGAAATTAAGTTGTTTAGGACAGCTTGATATATTTATTAATAAAAGCCTAAAATGATGATGAATGTGTATAATCTGTGCCTACTGGGATAAAAGATGTGAACATTAAGAGCCTGGCATTGAAAGCTTGGGGTTTAATGACCAATCATGAGTAAAGAACATAAGTAGACTTTTGAGGAAGTTGTTTGAAACAAAAGATTGCAGATCCCTCAGCCCAGACACCTGAACAGAAGACAGAGAACAGCTGTCTAATATGGAACTTATTCATAGAATCATAGAATCATAGAATCATAGAATCATAGAATTATAGAGTTGGAAGAGACCACAAGGGCCATCGAGTCCAACCCCCTGCCAAGCAGGAAACACCATCAGAACACTCCTGACATATGGTTGTCAAGCCTCTGCTTAAAGACCTCCAAAGAAGGAGACTCCACCACACTCCTTGGCAGCAAATTCCACTGTCGAACAGCTCTTACTGTCAGGAAGTTCTTCCTAATGTTTAGGTGGAATCTTTTTTCTTGTAGTTTGGAACCATTGCTCCGTGTCCGCTTCTCTGGAGCAGCAGAAAACAACCTTTCTCCCTCCTCTATGTGACATCCTTTTATATATTTGAACATGGCTATCATATCACCCCTTAACCTCCTCTTCTCCAGGCTAAACATGCCCAGCTCCCTTAGCCGTTCCTCATAAGGCATCGTTTCCAGGCCTTTGACCATTTTGGTTGCCCTCCTCTGGACACGTTCCAGTTTGTCAGTGTCCTTCTTGAACTGTGGTGCCCAGAACTGGACATAATCAAGTCTGTAGATGAGCCATTATATGTTTGTTATAATCATGAAAACGAGGCACCACAGAAAGAACCTGCAAAAAAACCCCGATGGCATTCAGTGGAGTAAGTTCACACATTCAACTGCAAGTAACCAAGTGATGCATGTGTGAACTGCTCAAAGAGGGTTTTAAAAAGCAGCATATCAACATGTCTGAGGTTTATTGCATGAACAAGCAGTGTGGTTTGCAAGAAGTGGAGGAGACCAAGAGCAGATTCTTCACCATGAGAAAGAGTTCAAAAGGAGACTCGCCACTTTGATACTTCAGTAATTAAGCAATATATACCGGTAAATACCTTAAACAAACAAACAAATTGTCAGGACTTTCCATAGCCAGTCAATAGGTGACACAGTTCTGCTTGTATTAGATTAGGAACTGGAGGAAAGCTGGGCACTAATATTATCAGGAGGTCCCACGCTAGTGTATAGTTTGCCTGTTGCCCGGCAGATTTTTTTGACTAGAACCCCCACCACACCTGAGGGCACCAGGCTGGCAAAGGCTGATACAAAGGGTCTGAGACATGTTTTGTCTCAGCTGAGGGATCCTAGCTCACCTTCCCAGACAAATGTTGCCTTTTGTGTCAAATACGGTGAACACACAAAATGGCAGTGGAAGTGTGCTCCCTGGTCACATAATGGCTGAATATTTTGAGTTGTGTGTTTTATAGCATTGGGTCTTTAAGCAGAAATGCTAACCCTGCCTCTCCTGCTTTTACATTCACCATGTTTTTTAAAATGCCATACGCTGCCCTGTGTTTCTGTGGAGTTGTATGTTGGAATAAACGTTTTAAATAAATAAATCAGTATTTTTTTGTAGAGTAACCTTAATTTTGGATGAAAAAATATGAAAGCATAGCTGAACAGAAGCTGTTAGGAAATGGGTGTCGGGCACATTTGCCTGACAACTGACTGAAGTTGGAGAAAACAAATAAACATGACACTGGAAATCCAGTATTACCTTTTCCTGCCAGTTCTTTTCCTTCAGCACCTTCTGCCTCAATGTTTCCTGCAGTTGCTCCATTCTGCTCCGATGGGAAATCAGCAGAGACTCCCTAAACATGACAAATATCCATGAACACAAGAGTTTCTATGGAAAGAGGGGGGGAAACTAGCTCCCTCTCACCATTCAACTACAACGCATGCTCTCTCTTTCTAATTAATTTTGTTTGCTATTACTGCAATGGGCTCAGAAATCTAGTCAGAGCCCATGTATGCTTCACACTACAATTAAAAATATTGATGTAGCTGACTCCAACTCTTTCATGTACCGCACTGTATTTGTAATATTACTGATGTGCAATCTTGTGAATACATTGATGTAAAATACTCTCTGTGCCTGAAATAATTTTCAGTTCATATGACTGGATAAATATTGACACGTGTGGCATCAGATGTAGGCAAGGTGGGCATGGCTTCACAAAAACAGCCTCGTGGGCCACATGCAAAGGCCTCAGCCCTGATTTCAAGGCTCTCATCATTCTTCATTCCCAGTCCTCCTTGGGCACAGAGGTCAAAGCAAGTACTAACATGCCCAGCCCCAATTAGATGGGAGCTGGTGGTGGTATGGGTACAATTTATATTCCACTCAACTATCTCCCAGAAAAGCAGCTTCTACTATGGGAAGAAGGAAATGATTCGGATAGCCAGCTGATCCCCAGACTTAAAAGTGAGATCACTCTGTGACCTGCAGAGTATTCTGGGTGTGTTGCCCTGGAAAAGATTTTCCTTGATTTAAAGGAAGCTGGCAAGGGCTGGGAACACTTGTTCTAATTAAAATCTCATTGCTTGAAATGATGCCCGATAGATGCTCTGCAGGGTTCCTCTGAGTACACAGAGCTCTGTGCAAGAAGGTCTATGAATTTTTGCAGTGTTAAGAGAAAGCACCAGCTTCTGCTTACATGAAGAACTGTGAATGTATCAGAGCCCTTGGTTGGTGCCACAGGGCAGAGGTGGGTATGTTGTGATTGCTGATACATCTGGATTGCAATCTACTCCAATCTTTTCCTGTTAAATGCCTCTTTCTCAGAAGAAGTACTTTCAACATTTATAGATGGAAAAATGAACAATGCAGGGAGAAAGAATACTCACTCCTAGCATTTCTGTCCCAGCCAGTGAAACTTTATTCAATTAACTATACAAATAAATGTTTGCTAGCTTATGAAGGTCTGCTGTGGAGAAGTTTAGCAAGTGCAGCTTCTCCTGTGAAGCAAGAACTTGCACTTGCTGGACTCCTAATTTCCGTTACTACTGCACTGTTCTGAAAGAAGCAAGAGCCCATTCATTCAAAGTTTCACCTGCAACTTTAATTTCTATGCGGTGACATTATTAGTCACCCGGTGGTGGGATTTATACATACATGAAACTTCCACTTGCTCAACTTCCACTGAACTGTGTGAATTAAGTGGGGCTACATGTTTCAACAAACAACAGAATGCAGACACCATTTGGAAAGGCTACAAAATGACATCTGCTCAGTGACTGATGGGCTATGGAATCCAAAGTTTGTTGGGCCTCTTGACAGACCATGTATTTGGAAGAGAAAGACTAAGGGTCAAACTAGGTGATAAAACATCATGGTGGTTTTAAAACAGCACGATTGGATTGGGGCCCTGACACTGAGAGAAGGGGTTAATCCTCTTCTCTGCACCATTCTTGTCCCGCCCTACCCAAGTTATTTGCCCCACGGGAGAGAAAAAATGCATATCCCACACAAGTAGCTGAATATTATCCCTAGGAAGCAAATGGGCTGCCCAATATAGATTGGGAACATGACACAGAAGAAGGGTTAAGCCCCACTTCCCCAGCACTGCAGTTCCAGGCTGAAATCCTCCCCTCCTCAATGCTGCTTTTAAACTTTAAGAAACAATGGGAGATCAGCTCACATATCTCCAGACATCTTGTCTTGGCCAAATTTCAACCCCACTCCATGTCTAATGTAATCCACATTGTGTTTCCACTTAGGAGCCCTTTACAGAGCAGAAACATGGTATTACTGGGGCTACTGTATTGAATAAATTGGTAATGTTACAGTATTTCACTGGGACACAGTTTGAAAATTTTATAAATCATGCAGAAGGTCCCAGGTTCAATCCCCAGCATCTCCAGGTAGAGCTGGGAGAGACTCACTGTCTGAAACCCTAGAGAGCCACTGCCAGTCAGTGTTGGCAGTACTGAGCTAGATGGACCAATGATCTGACTCAGTATAGGGCGGCTATGGGGGAGCTTGGATTAAAGAACCTTTAAGAGCCTATCCAAAACCCGTTGTCAGTAGATGTTGAATCAGTCTGCAGAATTCACATCTTAGGTAATGTAGTCAAATTAAACACCACCACTATGGGCCAATTTCACTGTTAATGGTTTCCCTCTGAAGAATGCATGCAGAGAACTATGTCGAAAGGTCTGCAAAATCCACACAGATGCTCCATGGGTATTTTTTCATGAAGGAAATGAACCAATCTCAGCTTCAGTGGAAGGGTCTGCCTTAGAAGATGGTGGACTCTTCTTAACTAGAGATTTTAAGCCAGGGGTGGCAAGCCATTTTAGCTCCAAAGACTACATTTTTTATCAGGATCTGACTTGGGGTCAAATTTGACAAGTGGGTGGCTTCACCCACTTATCTAAATTCCACTTGCTCACCTCTCAAAAGTGGGAAGTGGTTTGCAAAAGTCTCCACCCTTCTTTTTTAAGACCCCAACCTTTGATCTTTAATCTCCACTCATCAGCTGACAAGAGGTGATTAAATCCTCTTGCCAAGGCTGCACAATCCTGTTCTATGCTGGGAAAAGGGCAGTGCAGCCAATGCATGATTAAATCCTCTCCTTCGACCTATCAGCTGACATTGCCAATGATGTCAGCTGATGGTCAGGTGGCTATTGCTTGGGGGAAATGGCATGGCAAACCAAACTGGACCCACTGGAGAGCCAGGATTGACTTGTGAGCTGGAGATTCTCCACCCCTGTTTTAACCAGAGCATGGATGGCCAACGATCATGGATGTCATAGCGGCAGAATTCCTGCATCAGCAGGAGGTTGAAATAGTTGACCTTTGAGGTTGCTTTCAACTCTGTGGTTCAAATTCTACATGCATGTCCCCTGTATCCACACACACCCCATAGTATTGCAGATTGGGAGCAATAACTTGAAAACATGCAGCTCAGGGAGGGGAAAGGTTATCCCACAAGAGTTCGGCAGAAATGAGGTGTTCACTAGACAATTATAATTATTTGCTTGCACTCTTATGAAAATGAAAACACCTGCTGTATAAATGATGCTGCACTACTGAGGATAATAGATTCAGGATTAGACAAATTAATGGAGGACATGGCTATCCCTAGCTACTAACCCTGGGCTTGTAGCCAATGCTAGCCCTACTCAGAGAAGACCCATTGAAATTAATGAAACTAAAGTCATGCTCATTCATTTCAAAGGGTCTGCTCTGAGTAGGACTAGCATTGACTACAGCTCTTGGTGGTTAGGTTCTTCATCACTTGCTGGGAATCTCTAGTGGAGAAAGTGCTCTTGCCCTCATGATTCACTTCAAACTTCCCATAGGCATCTCATTGGCCAGGGTAAGAAGAGGATGCTAAACTAGGTGGGTTCTTTGGTTTGATCTAGCAGGGCTCTCCTTATGTTCTTATGTCATTTCACTGCAAGCATTATTTGAAGATACCTTTATTTGAAGAAGCACCAGAAAGATCGCTCATAGGATAGCATGCTTAGAGAAACAGGCAGGGAACAATTTTACAAGCTTTTAAAAAAAATATATACATAAAAAGAGATGAACATAATTGTTATACGTGAATATCATCACTGAAACAGATATGACGTAGCTGAGAACTGATCTGATGTGATGCCTGTGTCTGATGTGAACTACTGCATCATTCAAACATCAAGTTAGCCTTGAACTCACTAGGTTGCTTGAGAAAAGCTACTAGGTCCCCATCAGCAACATGTGGACAGTATTACTGAATCATCTCCCAGAGATGTCAGCAGTGATCATGGAGGGTGGTTGTGGAGGGCAGGAAATAGCCACCGCTGCTGAGCAGCTAGCAAATGAGGTGGTTGGGGCCCCACATCCTTAATTTCAGATGCTGGTGGAAGGCAGGGGGCAGTGCGGGCCTTCCAAGAAACATCCACTTATAGAACAATAGACTAATAGAATTGTAGAGTTGGAAGGGACCACGAGGATCATCTAGTCCAACCTCCTGTGATGCAGGAAACTTTCGGCCAATGCAGGGCTTGAACTCACGGTCCTGAGATTAAGTCTCATGCGCTACCAATTGAGCTATCTCTCAGGACACTTGTAAAGATGTGAATTCTCCCTCCACACAGATTGCTGCTAAGTGGTGGTCGTAGTATGTGGAGCATCTGAGACATTTTAAGTCCTATATCTACTGCACCCGATCCAGAGGAAATCAGTCATGATTTACCACTAGAAACCAATTAATTTATGTGTATGTCACCCTTCATTGGTAAATCTCAGGGCAGTTCACATCATGCAAACGGGGTTTGTTAACTGTCACAAAGTTCTCTTGATGACTTAAGTGGGATTTAAACATGATTAATTTCTTTTAGATTGGGGTCAGCATTTCTGTTCTAATCCTATGCAGTTAAGGCTGAAATCCTAAACACACTCACTAGAGATTAAGCCTTACTGTGTTCAATGGGAATAGGCTTGTCCTAAAAATATTCCCTCCCCCCCCCTTATTATTTAAAATATTATTAGTTCAGTGCACAGTTAATATGCTGTGCTCTGTAATGATTTATTTTGGGTGTGGAGGACTGTGAAGAGTCAACTTGTAGGGGACTTTCAGTTCGACGATATTCTCAGAAAGAAAATCTAGGCAGAACATCCTGTCCTGTAACGCTATGCATGGCTAGTCATTTCTGATTACCTTTCTTGCCTAAGCATTACCACTTCTTCCTCTCGCTGCTTGAGAAGACTCTTAATCGTTTCCAGTTCGCTCTCCAAATGGTCGGTGCGTTTTTTTAGCTCTTCTTCTTTCCTCTCTTTCTCAATCACTTCTTCCTGTAAACGTCCAGATGCTTGTTGGCAGGCAAGCAAAGACTCTTCTCGCTCTTTCAGGGTATTAGCAAACCTAAACGCAAAAAAAAGACCGCATGTCATAACCGAAGCAGTCGGTAAACATATATAAAATGTATTCTGACATGGCCCTTACAGTAAATGCGAACACTATGCAAATAACTCTTCTGCATTATACCAGTGTAGTTAAGTCAGTGTGAACAGACTGTGTACTGATGAAATATATAAAACAGCACAAGAAAGAGAGCACGATACATTACTATTGTCATCATTTGTTATTAATAATTCTGTGCCTTAAAAATGTAAACATTTTACAGAAATTGATGAGGGGAAAGGGAGTTATCATAAAAGGGTTGGGGAAGAAGAGGAGATATGAGAATAAAAAACAGAAAATCAGCACAAAGCGAAAGAGGAGAAAAACTAAGATAAATGAAAAATGTCGGTAAAACCATCATGTGAATAGAATAATTTGATTTTCCACATTTCAGAGCAGCATCTGCATACAGTTGTAATAAATTCTGACTCATACTGAGATGTGGATGCTCCAATTTCAGATGTCAGTTTCTGGAGTTCACTTTGATAGTCTTCAACTTCTTTTGACTTCTTTCTAGAAAATAAAATTTAGTATTATAAATCTACTTGCCTTTACAAAATGAGCAGAATCCTTCTCATACAGTAGCCTTTATTTGTTAATGGTCTCAATAAGACGTTTTATTTTACCTCTTGGCAAAATACAAACAGGAGAGTGTTACTGAGCTTTTGCCCTGCTTGTGGGGGAAAAATGCTGGACCAAGTAGGTTTTCTGTCTGAGTCAGGCGAGCGCTTCTCGTGTTCTGAAAACAAACCGCAACTGCATTTTGTTTCAGTACATACTTACGTTGACTATTTAGCTTTAGATGGAGGATTATTGAAACGGTTTTTTAAAAAATCTGCAACAAGAATGATTTTGAAGGCCATTGTTAACACATGCACACATCCCTTCCATTTAAGCGGTGACTAAATTTCCTTGCTGATGCTCCAAATTATTGGCACCTTGAATGAAATTACGAGCAATTCTCCTCCATATCCAAAAATTCAGAAAAAGTATTAGGACAGAGTCAGGAGAGGTATTTATCATAGGAGTTGATGTTTTTGCGTGGCTGTGGCCTGTTTCGGATACCCTTTTAGCTAAAGGTTAGATGAGCATACAAAGGAAGTGTACTTAGAAGACATCTGAAGGCAGTCCTGTTTAGAGAAGCTTTTAATGTTTGATGTATTACAATATTTTAAATTTTTTTTGGAAGCCGCCCAGAGTGGCTGAGGAAGGCCAGCCAGATGGGCGGGGTATAAATAATAAATTATTATTATTATTATTATTATTATTATTATTATGTCGTCACTTAGTAGGAGCTGAAAAAAGGATGAGGAAATGAGAATCTGAAATAAAGGGCAAGTAGAAAGTGGGTAAAGATGGGTGGGGTATAAATAATAAAGTATTATTATTATTATTATTATTATTATTATCAAATTCTTGATAACAAATTCTTTATGATGCAGTAGTACAATGCCACAGTGTCCATTCCCTATAATTCCAGCAGTTTTTCCAGGTTTTAAAAGACATGTCCCTTTGGATTGTTTTGCTCACAAGTGTTGTCTTTCCTTAAAATATATGGGTAGGCTAGGGAGTGGGGTGAAGGATCTGCATAGAGCTCTTCTTTGCCTGGAATGATTTAAATCAGGATGGCTCAGAATAACTAATACTTGACTTTTGTGACTTGATGTCACAAAAAACTATACCAGACCTGACATCGTTTCTGACAGGTAAGGCAGAATGAGGACTCAAGGATTAATCCAATCATCCAGAAAGAGAGAGCAGTCACATCGTGGCACTGGAAAACTCTGCATTTGTATAAAGATGTGGGGCTTGTACTTTGACTAATTTATTGTTTAGATTTTGTACTTAACAAATGTCTCATTAACTAAAAATCCAGGCATATTGCAGGAGCATTACATCACTTTCAAACATAAGCCCAGTAGGAAATGCATAACTTGGACAAGGCAAATACCTGCTGTGTATTGCTATAACCAATATTTGGAAACAGCTCAGCTCATGCATAAGGAACCACTGTACACGCCACTGACTAAGGCTGACCAAACTGAAACATGTCTGGCATTCCAGGTACTCATAGAACTCCATGGAAGAATATTTAGAACCTCTCGTGTGTTGTGCTGAGTTTTTCTTTCATACTCATAACCCAGCCAGATGGGTGGGGTATAAATATAAATATCAACAACAACAATAACAACAACATGCTGTGGATACATTATTGGGAAGTTTTGAATGCTTGATGTTTTAGTATGTTCTGATATATACTGTGAACCTCCCAGAGTGGCGGGGGAAACCCAGCCAGATGGGTGGGGTATAATAATAATAATAATAATAATAATAATAATAATAATATTTAGTCAGTTGAAGTCTCTGCATTAGACAGGTTTTGTTTAAAATTTCTATTTCCACGTTTTTTGTTTCTGTACTTTTCCTTTTCCTTTCCACATCCATGCCAAAGTTCAACTTTTTTTTCCTTATCTACTATTTGTGATAAATAGTGCAAACACATTCACTGACTGTTTCCTCATCCTGCTTTGTCAAAATATAGGTTGAAAGTAAGGCACAACAGTACCAGAAGTGTGGCTTCTACAGATTAAGGTAGGGCCTTCGGCGTATAAAGACGTACTCTTCCAACCTCAAACACTTGCTATGACTTCAAACCTTTCCAGTCTCCCACTGTTCTCCCACAGTACTGTCAGAACTCAGGATCTGGAGGCAAACTGGAAGCTCAGCCAAGAAGCAAATGGGGATGGTAGTCTACGAATGGTCAGGGCCAACCCTGCTACTTGGCAACAGGGTAAAAACGACCTGCTTCAGGCAGCAACATGAACTGGGTCAGGACAGATAAAGGCAGGAACTGATGTCTGAATGGTATAGCAATACTTTTCAAAAACTTGGCTCAGCACTGAGAGCAACTCAGACAAGAATCAGGTAGAACCTTACTATCACATTTGTAGCACCTGACTCTTGTTTGAGATGATACATGCAACAGCACTCTCTGACTATCTGCAGGTGTCTGTTGCTTTCTTCTCAATTTTGAATAGTTAACAGTATGAGAAAAGAGAGTTAAGCAGTCACTCTCACCTACTGAACTCTAATGAAGGTATCAGCTTATTGTAGTTGCAATTTATTGCTGTATGTAAGATACTGTTTGTCAAATTAATTACTTTGGTGCTGATGTAGTGAACATAATTACATATATTCTGTAACTTTGTGTTTCTTTTTTAAAAAATGAAGACAGAATTTTGAACGCCTTTTCATTCATTCCTTTTATTCTACTTTCAGAAGTAAAAAAATAATTAGCCAACTGTCCAATGATTCATATACCTAATTATTGTTAAATAACTGCTACATGAAAGTAAACACATTTGCTGAAGAATGTCAGAAGACCTTTAAGTCTAAAGAATTTCTTTTGAAATTTGTCAAGTCAATGATTTCCAGAACAGGCTGTCACAATGATTTATGTAATTGCTCAATTCAAGCATTCAGTTCAAAAGAAAGTTCTACAGCCATTACATGTGGCATGGAAAAATGATGTCTTGACTTAATATCATTATGTGTTAATGTTGCCAGTAGGCTTTCCTTTGAAATGTATAGATATTCTTTGGCAACATGATTCAAATATTCAAAGATTATAGCTGTAAATCCATGACATAGACACCACAGATACTAATTTAGTCTGAATGCTGCTAATTATATACTAAAAGCACCTAATTCTGAGTACCAAAACTAAACGGAGGAAGTATAATGCATGATAAACTTTGGAATAAGGTCAAAACAGTGAACTCAGTGCTGCTACTGCTGCTGCTACAACACACAAACAGGGAGAGAGAGAGAGAGAGAGAGACTTGTTTTTGTAGAATAAATATTTCAGGAACCTTGCTGCTGTTAGCCATGGGCAAGCTGCCATTCTTCCAAGCAACCTGGTTGCTTCAGATGTCACTGAAGTTGCCATTTGTGATATATATGTACAGGTGGGCAGCTGAGAATATAGATTTTGTGGGGGGAATAGAACTTTTTCTGTATGAACCTGCGAAGCTGCACAACTGATCATCCTTGTGTGGAAAGTGAGGAAAGTAGGAGAAGGGGCACAAAGTACGTAGGATCCTAGAATCATAGAATTCAAGTTGGAAGAGAACCCCAAGGGTCATCTAGTTCTGTAATGTATCCTATTCAATATTGATCCAGAGCAGAACCTCAACGTATAGTTAGCAGAGTAAAAACTTAAACACGTTGCAGGATTCCTCCAAAATAGACCAGAGGCAATTAATATTTCATCCAGCAGAGCTTGACTGCTACTGAAGGCAAATGAGCATAATGGTCACAAATCCAATACATTCAGGATTGGCACTGTTCATAAGAAATCCAGTTGCAGCAGACTTACACTTACAATAACTTATAATAAGACTAAACCTTAATATTAAGCATACTATATAAAAAACACCACACCACTTGGAAAGAGAGATAGAAAAGAGTGAAACCCAGGCTCCTTCTGGCCTTACTATTATTGTCAGCATGACCTTGACAGAGATAACAGAAACAGTTTAAGCCAGCTGTACTCAGCTTCTCTGAAGGAATAACCCAAACATCACGAACCTTCTGCTTGTTTCTTTCACACAGAGAAGCTTCCAGAACCCTCTTGAATTAATTTGAATAGGAAAGACTTTCTGCACTAAGCACTCAACCCCTTGCAATGCAGGAATCTCAGCTAAAGCATCCCATGACAGATGGCCATCCAAGGTCTGCTTAGCAACCTTCAAGGAAGGAAAGTCCACAACCTTCCAAGGGAGACTGTGCCACTGTTGAACAGCTTTCAACCGTCCACATTAGGTAAATGAAAGCCCTTCCTCGCTATTCACACACCTTACCATAGATGAAAAGGGCCTCTGCTAGGCACATCAACTGGAAGTATATGAAAAGCAAGTAAAGAAACAAAGCATTTATGTGGTAAAGTTTAATCAATATGCCAAGGGTTCTAGTGTGAAAGATTTAGGAGGCCTGGAGGTAGAAGGGGCCATTCAGAACATGCAGTTAGGCAAATCTCCAGGGCCGGATGGTTTGACTTCAAGATATTATAGATCCTTGAAAGAATGGTTAGTACAACCTTTAAAGGAAGTTTGCAATGAAATATTGGAAGGGAAAAAGGCACCAGAGTCGTGGAAGGAAGCTTAAATTACACTTATACCGAAAACAGAGTCTGAGAAGACACAGCTTAAGAACTACTGCCCCATATCTTTGCTTAATGTGGATTATAATTTTTTTGCAGATATCATGGCTAAAAGACTAAAAAAGGTTTTAGTAGAAGAAATACATAAAGATCAAGCGGGCTTTCTCCCGGGCAGGCACTTGTCTGACAATACGAGGAATATAATTAACATTTTAGAAAAATTACAAGTGAATATTAACACCAAAGCAGTTTTGATATTTGTGGACGCGGAGAAAGCTTTTGACAATATTTCCCAAAAAACATTAAGAGACTATTTTGAAATTAACATGAGGACTAATGTGGAAAAAAGAGTAATCTGGGACGCAAGCAAAGCGGTTATGAGAGGTTTCTTGATACAACAAAATGCAATAAAGAAGAAAAGCCAAAACGAGAAAAAGGATAAGATATTAGAAAAAATTAAAGAAGGAGAAAAGAAATTGAGATCAAAACCAAAGTCTCAGGAGATCTTGAGAGAAATTAAATTATGCCAAATGCAATACATGGAACTGATGAACCAAGAAGTAGAATGGAAAATTAAACAAATGAGACAGAAAACGTTTGAATCCGCTGATAAATGCGGGAAATTGTTGGCTTGGCAATTGAAGAAGAGACAAAAACTAAATACAGTGACAAATTTAGAAGTGGATGGAAAGAACATAAACAATCCAACTGAAATTAGAAGCTGCTTCCAGAGATATTTTAAACAACTATATACACAAGGGCCAGAAAAAGAGATTGATATAGAACAATTTTTGAAGAAAAATGGGATGAAGGAAATTTCATGTCAAGACAAAGTGCTTCTGAATCAGAAAATAACTGAACAAGAAATAGAAGATGCCATTCAAAACATGAAACTGGGCAAATCTCCGGGACCTGACGGACTGACTTCCAAATATTACAAGGCTTTAAAAGAATGGCTAATACAACCTTTGAAGGAAGTCTGTAATGAAATCCTTGAGGGGAAAGAAGCACCTGATACGTGGAAAGAGGCTTATATTACGCTTATACCGAAGACAGAGACTGAAAAGACCCAACTTAAGAACTATCGTCCAATCTCTTTATTAAATGTGGATTACAAAATTTTTGCCGACATTTTAGCTAAGAGATTGAAAAAAGTTTTGATGGGGGAGATTCATAGGGATCAATCGGGCTTCCTCCCGAGAAGACATTTATCAGATAATGTAAGGAATATGTGATGGGATGATGAGCTGCTTGTGCGTAAAAGCTTAGTCCCTCAGGGTTTGCTCAGCTTAGCAAAACTCTGTCTTTAGTGGAGCCCTTAAGCATGGCTCCCTCAGTCGCTGGCAGAATCCGACAGTGGGCGTTTGTGGAATCTCTTCCAACATAAAAGCTCCTTAACGGAAACGCGTCTTCTGGACTCTCGGCGTGACAGTTTCCGGCGAGGTGTGGGTGTCCCTATAGGAGGTCCTGAAACCTCCTCACTGTTTTCGCTGGAAGTGTCCCAGAGCCCTTCTTCCGACTCCCTTTCCCTCGGAGCTCCTTCTCTCCCCCTGCTGGTTCCTTCCTCTGCTGTTAAGTCTCTCCTAACCTCCTTGAGCCCTTCCACCACCTGCTCTGATGGCAGTTCCCTGACAGAATATAATAGACATTTTGGAAATGCTAGAAGTTAACATAAACACAAAAGCTGTTCTGATATTTGTGGATGCGGAGAAAGCCTTTGACAATATTTCCTGGAACTTTTTAAAGAAGAATCTCCATGGGATGGGGGTAGGCCAAGGTTTTGAAAACGGTATAGGCGCAATATATTCTGAACAAAAAGCAAAGTTAATTGTAAATAATGTAGTCACAGAAGAATTTAAGATAGAAAAAGGGACACGTCAGGGGTGCCCAATTTCCCCATTACTTTTTATTTCGGTCCTGGAGGTTTTGCTCAACATGATAAGAAAAGACCAGCTGGTTAAAGGGGTTCAGGTCGGAGCGAGACAATATAAATTGAGAGCAATTGCAGATGACTTGGTACTTACATTACAAGAGCCAGAATCTAGCACCAAAAGGGTTTTGGAATTAATTCAAGAGTTTGGTCAAGTGGCAGGATTTAAATTAAACAAATCAAAGACTAAGGTATTAGAGAAAAACTTAACAGTAGGGGAGAAGGAGAGGTTTCAGAATGAAACAGGTTTAACTGTGGTTAAGAGTGTAAAATATTTGGGGATTAATATGACAGCTAAAAACATGAATCTATTTAAAGATAATTATGAGAAATGTTGGAATCAAGTGAAAAAAGATCTAGAAATTTGGTCAAACATGAAGCTTTCCTTGTCTGGTCGAATTGCAGCTATTAAGATGAATGTATTGCCTAGAATGTTATTTTTGTTCCAAACATTGCAAATTGTTGATAAGATGGAGTGTTTTAAGAGATGGCAGCGAGATATCTCTAAATTTATCTGGCAGGGCAAAAAACCCAGAATAAAATTTAAGATTTTAACTGATGCAAAGGAAAGGGGGGGATTTGCCCTGCCAGACTTGAAACTTTACTATGAATCAGCAGCTTTCTGCTGGTTGAAGGATTGGCTGCTTCTTGAGAACACAGACACCTTAGATTTGGAAGGTTTTAATAACTTTTTTGGGTGGCATGCATATTTGTGGTATGACAAGGTTAAGGTTCATAAAGGCTTTAAAAACCATATTGTCAGGAAAGCATTGTATAATGTCTGGATTAAATATAAAGATTTGTTGGAGAATAAAACTCCAAGGTGGCTGTCACCAATGGAGGCAAAGGCATTGAAAAAACTTAATACGGAGTCTAAATGGCCAAAATATTGTGAAATCCTAGAACAGGAGGGTAATAAGTGGAAATTGCAGAGTTTTGAGAATCTAAAAGACAAAGTGCGAGATTGGCTTCACTATTATCAAATAATGGAGGTTTACAAGCTGGACAGAAAAATTGGTTTCCAGGTGGAAAAGTCAAAATTGGAAACAGAACTGTTAGAATCCAATACTAAGAATTTGTCAAGAATGTATAACTTGCTGTTGAAATGGAACACGCAAGATGAAACGGTTAAATCAGCTATGATTAAGTGGGCGCAAGATATTGGACACAATATTATGTTTGCTGACTGGGAAAAGTTGTGGACCACCGGTATGAAATTCACGGCGTGCAACGCCTTGAGAGAAAATATTATGAAAATGATTTATAGGTGGTACATGACCCCAGTCAAGCTTGCTAAAATTTACCACTTATCAGATAATAAATGTTGGAAATGTAAAGAAAATGAAGGTTCATTCTTTCACCTCTGGTGGACGTGCCCAAGGATCAAGGCTTTCTGGGAAATGATATATAATGAAATGAAAAAGGTATTTAAATATACCTTCTTGAAGAAACCAGAGGCCTTTCTCCTGGGTATGGTTAGCCATGTGGTGTTAAAGAAGGATAGAACTTTGTTTCTGTATGCCACAACAGCAGCAAGAATCCTTATTGCCAAGTATTGGAAGACACCAGATCTACCCACTCTGGAAGAATGGCAGATGAAAATGACAGACTATATGGGACTGGCAGAGATGACGGGCAGAATCCGGGACCAGGAGAAGGAGACAGTGGAAGAACATTGGAAGAAATTTAAAGACTACCTTAATAAATACTATAAGATTAGTGAATGTTAGATTGACAGGGGTTTAAAAATAATGTGGTTTTCAGAGACCTTGATTAAGAAAAGGAATGGAATTAGTAAAAAACTTTTGGGAAACAAGGGAATGGATTTGCTGATTGGATAATGAAATTAGAATACAAAACGGGGAGGTATGAGGAAGTCGGGGAAAATAGGTTGAGAAAATTAAGGTTTGAAATTATACTTGTTGTTGTTGTTTTTTTTGTTTTTATTGTTGCTGTTTGTATTTGTATGTTTTTATTGGAAATGTTAATAAATATTATTTAATATATATATATATATATATATATATAAATACATGGCACTGGCGGAAATGACTGGCAGAATCCGAGACCAGGGAGAAGAGTTGGTGGAAGAAGATTGGAAGAAATTCAAAGTTTACTTACAGAAATATTGTAAAATTAAGGAATGTTAGAAGGATGCTGGAATGAAGTTATGTGGTTTTAGCAGAAATGTTACTAAGTAAAAATGGATTGTTAATTAGTGAAAGAAGAGAATGTAAAATTACAGTATATTAAGATAAATTATTAGGATAAAAACAAAGATGGAAAGGATTTGCTGAAATATCTAATTGAACTAGAATACAAAAAAGGGAGGTGTGAGGAGATCAAGGAAACAAGCAAATGAAAGATAAGTTATGGGAAGGTTTGATTCGTTTTTTAATTGTTTGTATTTTTCTGGTTTTTTCTTTGTTTGTTTTTACTTATTGTGATGTATTGTCTTGGTTGTTGTTGTTTTTTGCTTAATTTGGTGTTTTCTCTTTTTTCCTTTTGTAACCTTTAAAACTTTAATAAATATTATTTTTAAAAAAAAGATTTAGGAGGCCTGCCCCATCCCCACAGCCTCAGAAGTTGCATCCATCTCTAGGCACCTGAGTCCCTGCCTACATAGAAACTCCAAGGATTTATCTTCTCACCAGACGTTTCCTTGGTCTCCTGTTTGCCCTAGTGATCCAGGTTCAGTGGGATTTATTTGAGCAGACAGGAGAAATTTGCTTGGCTCTTCTACTGACAAGATCACCAGACCTCCCAATTCCCTTACCCTCCAATTGTTCCTGTAGCCTCAGGGGCATTTTGTAGCCCCCACCCCCAGGGCATGCGTCAAGATAGCGACCCCCCTGCTGGCACCAACCCACTTCCTTCCTTGCTTTGATTAATCCTGGCCAGGTTGTTCTTGATCCACTATGTCTTTACATGAATGGCTTGCTTAAATGACTATTTACTGAATAACTACACAACACTTTAGAGGAAAAGTGTTTCTGCAGCACCGCTGATGAAGTAACAAAGGGAACTGGGCATTCTCACCCCATGATTGAGCTGCAATTTCAAATTACAATCGCTTCCAGTTTTTGCTCGCTTCTATGGAAGTTCTGTAAAATGAAACTTTCTGTTCTATCTTGCAGATGGAAATCAAAAGGCATGAATGGAAGATGAGCTTTGGAAAATGAAGGAGGAGGAAAAGGGATATTTCTTATTGTACTCGGCAAGTATGCCGCCCAAATGGAGCCAGGCCCCTGGGTGATCATTCTTGCTGGAAATGTCTGCTGAGGAGTGATAATAACTGACGTCTACTAGACAGAGAAAGTCCCTCCAACATGTTCCAGATTCTGTGCACACAGAGCATGGACACATTGCTTAGTTATCTCTTTGTTAACCATCACTTGGTCTGACAGAACAACTGTTTTGCCAGGGCTGGTTGGACATGCACTTCTTTATTCAGATCAGAAAATTAACTGCTTTAAATATTTACTGTGGTTTTTAGGTTGAACTGTGAAAGGCCTTTTCCTATTGAGAAAAAATATGATATTGTTGTTTAAAATGTCTATGTGGGTTTAACATGGACTGGTTTGTTATTGTTGTTTTTAAAGAAATCTATGAGCCTACTCATTCATTCCTCGGCTCCTGAAAATCTGCCTAGGGTTAGACAGGGGTGGGGAGGGGATCTTGAACTTATACCACCAGCAGCCAAGTACCATTTTCCGGTCTACATCACCAGCCGCTGGGTGAGTCCTAAAGCCCAGCTCAACAGGCTCACTCCTGCTGTGGGAGATGGTTCATGGTGTCAGCAGCCCACACTGAGCACTGCTAGTCAGTCATTGAAGCTGTCCGATGGCTAGTTCTGACTGAATCATCTTTGCTTCTACAAATGTCACACAATCACCACCACAAGACTGCGGGGCTGCCTTCCCTTTGGTACCACTCAGAAGCTCATTTTCCCACTTTGCCTCACATATCACCAGCTGCCACCAGCTCACACTGCACGCTTCCTCCTCAGCTCTTCTCAGAGCAGGAGAAAGTTGGTGACTGTTATCATGCAAGGCTGAATTTATTGGGGCACAATACTTCCCTCTCACCTGGAGGAAACTAGAGGGAAGTAGGGAACAAGGGAGAAACCATGCTCAAGGCCTGCTTCTGGTCTTTGGCTGAATAGGCTAAATGTGTCATATGATGCCAGACTCAACACCACCAATATTTGATGCAAGAGTAGAGAAGACTATGAGAGAACCACAGAAGAAGGCAGGCACACAGAAACGGATGCACTGCTAGTCTGCTGGTTAAGGTCAGCCAGAATGTTATTTCAGTGCTCAGTTCTGAAATATAAATTAGGCACATATTTAGGAATATATGAATCTATCCTTAATTTTCTTGTCTTTTCTTATGGTAATTATAGGTGAAACAACAGGGAAGATTGGGACTTCAGACTGGGGGGAAAGCCTTCAGAGTGGGGGGAAAGTTGGCAGGCATGTATTACAAATGAGTGATGTGCTGCCTGATACTTTAAATGTGGGCAGTGTATGTTCTCAATGTAATTTAAACCTAGTATGTGGTCATTTACTGTAGCAACCACCAAACACTGAACTTGTGGTGCTGGTTTTTCAGTAAGTCAGGAATGAAAACAGGCAAGCAGCATAACAATTCAAACCCCACTAAAGCTGGAAACTTGGTGAAATTTCTCATCATTATAACATTACTTCACCTATTAATAACTCTAGTTAATCTTTATATTTATACTTAAACTGAAATAGAATATACTACTTTGCTAAATTAGACCCAGACTCATTATGGAAACTCATTATGGTATATTTATGTATATGCGATCACTGTGTTTTTCATTTCAATTACTGTTAAAATATTTGGAACGCTTAGCAACAGGGTATTTGTAGATTTGATTTTCCACCACCACCACCCCCCCGCAAAATGTGAATGCAAGAATGTACATGTCATAAAGAAACCATATATATATTTCAAGGAAGGAAAGCCTGTTGAAAAGAATGCTGATTGCTGTCTTTTGAAATAACAATGAATGTACACTACCTCTGAATGTAAAATGCACCACAAATATAAAAAGGAATTTCATTCCTGAATTTGTTATGGTTAAAAGTCCACTTTTTATATAGCAAGGAAAAACGTATTAAGGGCAAATATTACTAATCATGACTGTATCTAATGAATGCCGGGAACTGTATGATAGTGGGAGAGCACATGCTATGCTTTCCATGCAAAAGGTCCAAATTTCAACCTCAGACATTTCCTGGATGGGCTGGAAAAGTCTCCTTTCTGAAATCTTAAAGAGCTATGACTAGCCAGTGTCAATAGTGTTGATAAGATGAAGCAAAGACCAATGGTCTGACTCGGTACAGGTAGCTCTTTTAAGACTTGTGCTTGTGGGCATAGACCATCCAGCAATGCGAAAAGGGATCTGACAATTTGTCCTTCTTGTGAGGATTCTCTGGCCTTCACAAGCAGGGGTTGCAGGGAGCTGAAAAGCTCCCCTGGGAGCGTGATAGACCACAAACAACCTCTTCCCTTGGATTTATTAGAACCAATGGAGATTGTAGACAGGATACTAGGCTAGGTGGACCATTTGGTCTGAACCCCTAAGATGATTCTTATGGTGGTTCCAATGGATTTTCTACTTGTTGAGGTATCATTTAACCGGAACTGACTATTATGGGTAATGAACTTTTCACCATTCTTGCCAATAATGCTTCTTCCACTAAAGTCTGTTTATACCGGCTATATCATTTCCACATGCTCAGTGGCAGGCCTCCCTCCTGTAGGGCAAGAGTTTGGGCTTCTTCCTACGGACTGTGTTGTGGTCTGAACAAGCCAAGCAGCCACTTGCTCGCAGTGCATTCTCCGCCCATATTTTGCGGCAGGCTTTTCTGCATCTCTTATATAAGCATCTGCCTTGACTTTGGGTGTGTGCAGGTGTTTTTCACTTAGATCTCAGCCTTGCTTGTTCCTTTTATGAGCTCTACACTCTGACTTGGCAGGATTTCCTGTTTTCTTTGTGGCTCTTGCATTCACGTTGTACAAATGGGTCCCACCACCACCTTGCTGCTGGAAATTGTACGTTGGAGGAGTGAGAGGGTTGTGTGCCACTGTTCCTTATCACTGCAGTGCTAGATGCCATGTACTCAAAATCTGAAACAAAAATGGGCTTTTGTCCATACTGGTTACTTCCCACAAATCACGTCAGCCTGACCCACACGTGACATAATATGTGCTTTCAGGTGTGGGGCAGGTAAAGACGTAGCTGCCACTGCAGTCAGGAGCCTTAAAGTGGCCAACCAATGGCTATTGATCATGATAACTACTATGGAGTTCCATGTTTGGAGGCAGTGGACCTTTGGTTTGATCCAGCAGGGCTGCTACGTTCAATTTCCTTGCAGTGTAAAAGATTCCCAGTATCTCCTGAATTGTTTTTCTAACTTCTCTATTCATTCAAAATTACACTATGCGTGTAACCTCATTAACTCTCTTGATCCCAAAATCTAGCAGTGGCAAGGATATTGAGTTGGAAGTTACAGGGTCACCAGCAGAGGAAGAGGACTGGGTTTCTGGCTCTAAGCATGATGCTGGTGTTCAGGAGCCCACTGAAACCAAGACTGGCAGGCAGCACTAAGACCCATAGGACCACAGCCGGGGAAAAATAATAATAATAATAATAATAAATTATTTATATCCCGCCCTCCCCAGCCAAAGCCGGGCTCAGAGCGGCTAACAACAGTAAAATGATACAATGATTGACTTTTTTCCAGGCCTGAGGAACTGAGTGTCCCCCACTCCTACAGTACAATGGCGCAGGGAGTACACCAAGTGGAAAATCCAGGAGCACAATAAGAGAAGTGTCTGTCTCTTTAAAAGACTATTTCTCTCCAAAATAAGAGGAAACATAGGAGATCAAAAGGGTTCATTTCATTTCCAGCTCTCCTTGGAACAAGTTGCTCACTAAGACGTCTATAGGTTGCTTCATGGGATCAGAAGAGGACAACAACCTACAACGTAATAAGGCACCACAAGGATAATAAAATAGTGTTATGAGTTTGTGGGTCCCAGACTCCCCTAAATTCCTGGGTCCAGTAGATGTTAAGATTTAATTAAGGCTTGGAGTGCTAAGCTGTGTGCTTGACACTTCTAATCCCCTGGAATCAGTAAGTGTTAAAAGTTAATTAAACTAAGCTAGTTTGCTGTGAGGTGATGGGCTATTAAGAGATAAAGCCATAGCTTAGGTTAGAGAAGTTAGTGTTAGGAGTGATGTCACTGAGAAGGAAAGCAGCAAGCTGGGGGCAGGGAGAGAGAGAGCAATGGTGTCTGTCTGAATCCAAGGCTGTGACCATGGGAGAAACAAGACCCTCAATGAGGTGCTAATGCTGCGAACCCCTCAATTGTAGGCTCAGGTTGTACAGATGTGTAAATAAACCCTGTATCTTAAAGACACCGCAGCCTCATTCTGAAAGGAAACATGAACCCTAGGTAAGTGCTCAGAGACTGGGGTGGTGTGAAAGGAGATTGAGGCTGCATGCAACAATA
The DNA here is from genome assembly GCF_951804945.1 of Podarcis cretensis. NCBI lineage: Eukaryota > Metazoa > Chordata > Lepidosauria > Squamata > Lacertidae > Podarcis > Podarcis cretensis. The sequence goes on along the minus strand of NC_137174.1, from coordinate 80,870,994 downwards.
TGTTCCATGTCTTATATATCTTGAAAATAAAAATCAACACTATTCTCAGTCCTTAGCAGACTTCAGTAAACTAACCTAGTATTCATTATCTCTTACATTTTAGCACATAATTACAGGGGAATCAGGCAGAAAAAAACGATACCTGTTATGAATAAAATTTATACCTGATATGAATAAAATTAAGTGTCTTACACAAATAGTTCTTTATAATGGCTGATTTCGGCAGCTGCTTTCTGGAACTCGTGCTCAATTGTCTCTACTTGACTTGTTAAATCTGAAATAAGAAATTGTTAATATATATTATCATCATTTAACATTATTATTCCATCCTGCATTCTTCCATGAAAGCCCATAGTAGGCTGCGCACATTACAGCAGGTAGTCTTTTTTAATGCTCTCATTTGCATGTCACTTTAAACCGCAGTTAAAGGAAGTGGAACATGGCCATTGAAGCTAGTAGCCATAGCATCCAAGTTGGTGGCCATCACTCTCTCCTGTGGGAGCTAGTGCAATAGTTTAATTGTGTGTTGCATGAATAACTTTCTCTTGTATGTCCAGAATCTTCAAATGTTCAGCTTCAGCCATATCAGAGCTTAGCTCCCAGCAGTTCAGGAGCAGCAGGAATGAAGGAAGAACCAAGCGCCCATGATTTCAGCATCATACACTAGCATGCTGTGCATTCACCTTACTTCATCTGTGACTTAAAGTGATACAAGAACAAGGCACCTTTCTACAAAACCAGAAGTGTATAATAAACATCCTGTATATAAGCGTTTTGTAAAAAGAAGTCAAGCAGCGTCAACTTCTGAAACTGATAGGCACTGATAGGAATTGGTCTTTCAACAGATTTTGCATTACTGATAGGAAGTATTTTGTTTTCTTATTGTCTATTCTGGACTGATTTAAAAAAAATAATAATATTTATTAACATTTTAAAGACTGCAAAAGAAAGACAAAGAATTAAACAAAACAAAACAATACAATACAAAAACAAAAACACCACACAACACCAACCCCCAAACATTAAATTAACAAAACCAAACAAACACAATTTAAAACACATCTAATAAGTTCAGTATCTTAACTTTCATTTACTTGTTTCAACGACCTCCTCACACCTCCCTTTTTGTATTCCACTTTAATTAACTGTTTCAGCAATTCCTTTCCATCTCCCTCTGTTTTCTGTCCTGTAATTTATCTTAACATATTCTAACCTTATTTTTCCCTTTAATAGATAATTGTCTTAACATATTTTAACTTTATTTTCCCTTTAATACTCTAATAATCTATTTGTACTTAATTCCTTGTAACATTTCTACTAAAGCCATATAGCTCCTTTCCAACATTTTTCTAACACTCATTAATTTTACAATATTTTTATAAATAGTCTTTAAACTTTCCCCAATCTTCTTCTACCGACTCTTCTCCCTGGTCCCGGATTCTGCCAGTCATATCCGCCAATTCCCTATAGTCCATCAACCTGGTGATCTTCTGTCCGATGCTCTTAACTCTTTTCCAAGTCCCTTCTGCGAGTCTTCTTCATATTTATACATGAACTTGACTTTGTCTTCCACTGATCTTATTTTCATTTTCCTTCTTTTGAGGCTAAAGAGTATAATCACGGTCAGTCCTTTACAATAGGCTTTCCGAGACTTCAGCTTGCATCCTCATTGCTTCAATCTATTTACAAAAGGGGAAGGTGGACTTCCTGTTTTAGACCTCCCCGTTTCGGCACCAAATTAAGACGTTTAAAAATCCAATTCTCCGCTCTACTCACGGGTAGTTGCTTTAAGGTCAAATTGTCCACAGGAAAAAGTCAGCGCTCACCGGCAACAGCTATGTGGCTTCGCTCCGTGGAAGAAGCAGTCAATTCGAAGCACCGCACCGCTTACCCCACGTCGCTCTGGATCCCCGAAACCAGGTTTCCCCGCGAGTAGGGGAGGCGCAAAAGGTGCCAGCCGAATCCCACGTTCACAGGCTTCACCCGCCTGTGATTTCTAGTGGGTCTCCGCCTTCACCGTGGCGGCCAGACCTGGATTCCTACGAAGCAAATTCCTCCCGATCAGAGGAATTCTGCCATTACCGGAGGCGCTAACCCGGAAGTCTGGACTGATTTTAAACTTACACATAATATTGTAATAACCTGTACTCTAACAAATCATTCTGGAAATAAAAGCCACCGGTTTATACAACAGTCCAATAAATCCAATTTCAGGAAGGATATTCTTAAAAAATTATTTTTGTGCTGTCCTATCCTTAAGGTGCTATAAATTCTTATACACTATCATTAGCCTAGGGAACATTTCTAAAAATTCAAACAATTGATATTTTAGGCAGCTGGTATAGACAAGTGATGATACTATTAACTCAGAGAGGGCAAATTCACACTTTACAGTTGGTGAGATTTTTGCAGATGTAGGAGTCACTCCTTCATCAGCATCCATGGGGCCAGTGTAATGCGCAAAGTGGCAGATCACAGACCTCAGCTGTGGAAACATCTTGCCAGGGACTGCTAGGCCACCTATGTACAATGAAGCTAGAAATGGGCAGCAAAAAGGGATAGTCATTTACTAAAGGTAAAAAGGTAAAGGTACCCCCTGACCATTAGGTCCAGTCGCAGACAACTCTGGGGTTGCGGCGCTCATCTCGCTTTATTGGCCGAGGGAGCCAGTGTACAGCTTCCAGGTCATGTGGCCCACATGACTAAGCCGCTTCTGGCGAACCAGAGCAGCGCACGGAAATGCCGTTTACCTTCCCGCTGGAGCAGTACCTATTTATCTACTTGCACCCTGGTGTGCTTTTGAACTGCTAGGTGGACAGGAGCAGGGACCAAACAACGGGAGCTCACCCTGTCGTGGGGATTTGAACCGCCAACCTTCTGATCGGCAAGCCCTAAGCTCTAAGTGCCCCATAAATAACCTCACAACCAAACAGCATTTGATAATTGCTGCATTAATCTTGGCACCCCTTGAATTTGAAACTATTTCTACCCTGATGTACTTCATATGTACATCACAGATAACTCTATCGTCAATGTTGTCTAGCATATTCAGAGTACCTGGGTACTGCATGTACATAAGGTGTGTAATCTAAATAAAAAGGAATGGAAAATGAATGACAACTTAGATAGAACCTTCTTAAGATGATGTTAAAAAGAAGAGGACAAATGGCTTTGCCCAAACATTAATTTGCTTTGAACAATTACAGTGGGCCATACGGACAAATGATCACTGCAAATGATGGAGAAAATAAAGAAGTTTCACAGTCACTTCCCCCACCCCCAGGAGTTAATCTGTCAGCTTTTGTTAGCACACAGTGGCTGCCAACTTGCCTTGCTTCCTGCACCCTGCTGTGGGTATACTGAAGCACCTCAGATTGTACATCTCCCAAGCCTGCTGTTTTCCCCTCGGTGAAATCATTTAAGCCAACTGACTGGCAGTGGCAGGGAACAACAATAACAAAGCTTCAAAATGCCTGGACTAAATGCAACCCCAGAGAAAGACACACAAACACACATACAAACACACACAGCCACAATAATGGGAAAGTACCCGAGAGCTTAACATTCCAGAAAAGCAGCCATGTCAGCCTGTAAATAACTGGTTGCATATAGCCTTGGGTGCTTAGTTTCTGAGTGGAAAGGTGACTCATAAATGTTTTAATTAATAAGAGCAGTAGGAAGACAACAGGTACCTTGGACTTAGTGACACATGACAGATTAAATTCTATTTCTTTAGTTCAGTGGTTCCCAATTGGTGGTCCATGGACCCCAGGAAGTGTGCATAACCCATCCAAGGGGTCTGCAGCACCACTCATGTAACAAAAACTATCATAGATATATCAAAAAAATCAAAAGTAGGGGGTCCATTGCTTGGCCTTTCAAAAACAGAGGGTCTGCATTTCTTAGCTAATTGCTTTACTTACTTGTCGCAAAAAATTTTTGAAAGCTTCATTTGTATTCAGAATATTTAGCTTATGTTTTTCATAGAACAATGTTTTTTATGCTGCCCTTCAGATATAAGCATGTGAAAAATCTGACAAGGACAAAAAAACCCAACCCACATAACTGTAGATTATATCAAAAAGGTATTGTCAACAGCTATAACAGAAGCGGTCATGGCGACCCTTTCGTTACAGCTCGAACATTCCAGAGATATTAAAGATGGCACACAATGATGCCAAATGTTGAGATAACAATAGGTGAACCTTTTACATAACCCCCCAACCCATCTTCTTAGTAAAACCTCATTTACCGAGAGGAAAACGAAAGTACACGCAACTGGAAGAGCTGTTACGTAAATATGTTTCAATAATTATTTCAATATAGCAATGGCAAACCTAGACAGCATCTTAAAAAGCAGAGACATCACCTTGCCAACAAAGGTCCATATACTTAAAGCTATGGTTTTCGCAGTAGTGATGTATGGAAGTGAAAGCTGGACCATAAAGAAGGCTGGTCGCCGAAGAATTGATGCTTTTGAATTATGGTGCTGGAGGAGACTCTTGAGAGTCCCAGGGACTGCAAGAAGATCAAACCTATCCATTCTGAAGGAAATCAGCCCTGAGTCCTCACTGGAAGGACAGATCCTTAAGCTGAGGCTCCAATACCTCATGAAAAGAGAAGACTCCCTGGAAAAGACCCTAATGCTGGGAAAGATTGAGGGCACAAGGAGAAGGGGATGACAGAGGACGAGATGGCTGGACAGTGTTCTCGAAGCTACCAGCATGAGTTTGACCAAACTGTGGGAGGCAGTGGAAGACAGGAGTGCCTGGTGTGCTCTGGTCCATGGGGTCACAAAGAGTCAGACACGACTAAACGACTAAACAACAACATGACAGATAATTCAGTTGGAGAGAGTAAGCTGCCTTATGCAGACCACTGGTCCATCCAGCTCAGTACTGTCTGCACTAGGAAACCTTTGACCCTCCAGATGTTGCTGAACAGCAATGCACATCAGCTCCTGCAAGCATAGCCAGCACCCAGGGAGGACGGGAGCTGTTGTTCAAGAACACGTGGAGGGCTAAAGGTTCCCCATACCTGGTTGACATTGACTGGTTGCAGATATCCATGGTTTAAGATAGCAGACTTTCCTTGCCCTTTCTGGAGATGCTGGCAATTGAACCTGGGGCCTTTGTATGCAAAGAATGTGCTCCACAAGGCTAAGCCACATCCCTTCCCCAACAAGAGTTTGTCCTGGGATAGCTCAGTAGGCAGAGCATGAGACTTTTAATCTCAGGGCTGTGAGTTCAAGCCCCAAGTTGGGTTAGAAAACCCCTGTGGTCCTCTACAATTTGATGATTCTATGAAATAGAAGAGAAATAAGTATGCTTTACATATCACTTACTCATTCTCTCACACACAAATTATCAGGCCTCATCAAAATACATGAAAAAACAATAAGTTCCTTAAGAAAATTGGTATATTGTAGGATTAATGTTACAATTAACCTAAAAGTTAAGCACCTGATGAGTCAGTCTAATCTATGAAGGGTTATGCCATAATAAAATTTGTTATGTCTTTAAAGATACCACAGAAAGGCAACAGAATACCAAGGCTGCATGGCTGACAACTAAATCTGTCATAGACCTTACACTTTTTCCACTGGAAATGCCTACATTTGATGACAGCATGCATGCAGAAGCTGCAATGTGTGGAGGCCATTCCTGTCAAGGATTGGCCTCCACATTCATGCCAGCCACTACTAAAAACACATACTACACCAAGTATGTAAAACCTCCAGGTAATAAGGCTGATTCGTGGGGTGAGCAGCCTTTGCACATTACAGCTTGTGCATACAGCCGCTTGCCACAAAGAGCATTTATAGTGGTACCTCGGGTTACATACGCTTCAGGTTACATACGCTTCAGGTTACAGGCTCCGCTAACCCAGAAATATTACCTCGGGTTAAGAACTTTGCTTCAGGATGAGAACAGAAATCGTGCTCTGGTGGCACGGCAGCAACGGGAGGCCCCATTAGCTAAAGTGGTCTTCAGGTTAAGAACAGTTTCAGGTTAAGAACAGACCTCCAAAACGAATTAAGTACTTAACCCGAGGTACCACTGTACTACAGTTTCCTGTCAGGGTGTAGGGGGCATTACATGAGGATCAGCCTCAGGTTATTGATAGGACTGTTGCTGTTCTGAGCTCTTTGGAGGGAGGGAGGGAGGGAGGGAGGGAGGGAGGGAGGGAGGGATAAAAATGCAATAAATATGTTTACTGTGCTTGTTGACGTCATGGTGTTGAGGATCTTATTTTACAAGTAGCAAGAAAAAATTGACAATTATTTTGCATGCCTGTCTCTTTTAGGTTATGTTCTCTGCAAAAAGTTCTAGTCCGGTTAGTACACTGAAACATTAAGCACATGGGAAATTAAATTACAAATAATGGCTTTCTGCACACATTTTTTTTAAGTCTTTCTGGCTCCCCTAGTGGGAATAGATTGTTTTGTTAGACATTTCTTTTAAAATGCTTCCATTTACAGCAAAGCAGAAACATAACTGATTAAAATATATTTTGGTTTGATTAGTTATTTCCCGGGAAAATTGTAATTCAGCCTATTAAGTTTTTATTTTTATTTTCCTTCATGACAGTCATGATGTTGTTGTCTGTTTGTTTGCTAAATACCTATACCACCCTTTATCCACGGAACATAGGGAGGTTTACAATGTAAAATGTTTATTGAAAATAAGAGAACATTCACCCTCTTCTGGGGATAAATAGGAATTTAGTTTACTGATTTTCCGGTCATACTGACCTCTAAGAACAGAAAGGCAGATTAGAGAAAGAAATATGAATATTTAAAACTACTTCAGTGAGAACAAAATGTGCAATTATTAATATGTGGTTTTTATTTTTACTTGTCAGCTATAACTGCTCCATCACTGCCTCAATGCATTTATCACTCTTGATAAAACAACTAGTTCTAGATAACTGCAGCTTCATTAAAACAAAGTAATTAGATGTTTGCAGTTTTTTCCCCAGCCCACTGCTTAAACTTTCTCCAAGTGTGTTCACTATATCAATGGAATATTACAAAAGGGGGAGGGAGGGGCATCTCAGTCTGTGCCTGCTTTCCTATCTGTCCCTTACAGTGGTGATGTTGCAGCACATAGTAAAGAGGATCTTGATCTTATGCGGCAAGAAGAGCAAAGGGACTAGAAATTTAAACTACTGCAATTATACGTGGGGCTGTCTTTAAAAATAACTCAGGAACAGCAATTGGCCCAGAACAGGACTGCAAGATTCTCCACTGGAACGGAGCAGTTTGATGCCTGTGTTTTGCAAGTTGCACGGGGCCCCCATCCATATTCATGTACAATTATTGTGCAGCTTTGACCTCTGAAGCCCCAGGCAGCTTGGGACCAGGTTATCTGAAAGGCTACCTTCTCCTTTAAGTATTCCAATAGCCTCTTCTTTGGAGGCCCAGCTTCAATTTCCCTGTTGAATGATATGAGGTGGGTAGCCAGAAGGCTGTCTTGGAAGGAGCATCTCCGTTATGGAACCACCCTCCTAAAGTAGGTTTGCCCTATGCAATCCTTGTGGTCTTTTAAGTTCACCCAGGCTTTCTAAGTAATTTATCTAGGGTTTGCAGAAAGTTTTGGGTTTCTTGCTGTTATTTATGCATATTTTATGGTTTATGCCTTATTTTTTTATTTAAATGTATACTTCTGGATTGAAAACCACTCAGAGAACGTTATGCTGTGGGGAAGCAAACAAATGTCAAAAAATAAATTGTGTGTGTGTGTGTGTGTGTTTGCCACATGAGCTTGTGAGGCTCAGGCAGGTGTTTTACATCTCCTTCATTGTGCCCAGATCCAGTGGATTCCTTGGCGTTACACGTCAAGGGCTCCTTCTGCAACAACAGCACATGCTAAAATGGCAAATTCCTCTGTTCATTGCTGTATCACTGTTACCATTGGCCCTGTAATGAAAGCCATTCCGTACCATAACTACCGCTGTTCAGGACTTGAAATCACATACTGTGAGAGCAGCAGCGCTCTGCAATTACACTGTCATTTTGATGAAGCAAAGCTACTTTTTGAATAGCACAACCTGTACATTTTTAGAATATTTTAGTTGCCAGTCAGGATCACAGACTGAATGATGGCGTTGCCTTTGAAATGAAGTTTTTGAATCAAAACAGAAAGGCAGCACACTTTTTTTAAAAAAACAACAACACCTGTTAATGCCTGCATTGGACTTGTAAAATGAACGTAACACGATGCGTCTTCGGTTTCAGAGAGGAGACCACAAGTCACAATTAGGAGAGGTCCCAGGTTGTGCCAAAACAGACAGGCGTTGGATGAGCCTAAGAACTCTGTGCCTGGCTCGATTCAGGCTTCACCAGGGATGCCAAAGGCACTAAAATGATCAGCTAGAACAAAGGGTGCCTCTAAATGAATATTAAAAAGAGATTCACAATACTGAATTCTCTTTTGAGCTCTCATTTTAATGCATTTATTTATTATTAAAAGTTGTATCCTGTCCACATGCTGTTGCAATGTATCCATGCATCCAGAATATTATCTAATCCATCAGTAGAATGTGCTTTTCTCCACTGGCATGCTGCTCCATCACTGCCACCTCATCTCCTGTTTGACAAACAAAGAGCCCTACGGCTGAGTGCCTAAGATGGAAGTAGTACGACCTCCTCCTGTCTTTGGCAATCAGCTGCTAGGAGCTTTATGATACATAATGCAGACACAAAGCTAGTGTGTAGCACGGTACTTAAAAGAGACTCCTCAAATTTTGGTCACATCCATGCCATATGTTTAAAGCACATGGCTTCCCCCAAGAAATCCTAAAAACTATAGTTTCTTAAGGGTGCTGGGAATTGCAGTCCTGTGAGGGGTCAACGACAGTTCCCACAGTTATTGGGAACACGTTACTTCCGGGTTTCGCCACTCGCACATGCGCAGATGCTCAAAATGACGTCACGCACATGCGCAGAAGCGGCAAATCGCGACCCTTGCACATGCAGACGCGGGTTGTGTTCTGCTTTGGATGCGAACGGGGCTCCGGAACGGATCCCGTTCACATCCTGAGGTACCACTGTACTCCAGGTTCTGCTCTGGCTTCCTGTACGTCGGAGAAAAATGTTGTGGAGAGATTTGAAGGGGAGAAGTGGTAGATGGGAGAAATCCACCTTTCCCCAGCCTTCTGGGTTTCCTCAGAAACAAGTTTCTGGAGATTAGTAAGGCTATTAGAGGAGTCTGGCACATCTGGTCCAGCATCCTTTTCTCAGAGTGCACATGGGAAGCCCAGAAGTAGGATCTGAGTGCAACAGTACTCTCCCCCCAAAAACCAAAGTGGAATGAAATTGCTGTGGTATTATGAATGCACTCTATGGGCTAGTTAGGATGTAATGAAGAATAATGTTTTCTCAGTACATTAATGAACAGTTGGTTCATGAGCAACCCTCTCCCCATGTGGCTGTAAGGAGATTGGGAACACTGCTCTTCTTTCAAAGTAGCCACAGTTCCTCGTTATGTCTGTAGTTGGGGAACTGTGGCTGATTTAAACAGTGATTTCAAATTAGCCGGGATCTGAAAGTACATTTTGATCCTGGCTTTCTCCTTAACATACCACCGTTTAAAGAAACCACAGTTCTCTTAAGCTCAAAAATAACGGGGAACTGTGGTTACTTTGAAAGCAGAAGTGAAAACCATAGAAACAGAGGAGGAAGCACATGTGAAATGATGGCGCATGGAGATTTGCACATGTACCTCTAAGAATGGCCGACTACAGCAGGATAGAAGTTTTAAACATGCTGCTTGTCAGTGAAGCCAGCTGCTTGTTCTAAAATTAACACCTACCTTGTGTTTTCTTCTGTAGTTCGTGACATCTGTTTTGTAATTCACTCTCTCGTAAGAGAGTCGCCTGGAGTTGCTCAGCTTGCTGCTCAGCTGCGTCTGATATCAACCTTAAACGCTGCACCTCCTCCTGGAGGAGCAGATTTTCCCTCTGGCATTCACCCAAGCTTCGGTTCAGACTGGATATTTCTGAAAGGTAATTGGATTTCTCATCAAAAAATAAAAAATAAAATTCCAGATACCATCACAAGAAAAATGACTGTCCTCGGTTGTACAGAAACAACTATTCAAGAAAGAAGAATGAATTTCAATTAATTTTTGCTGGCTATTTAAGTACTGCAGATTCAGTATCTACACCTACAAAGATGCCATCACTGTTAAAATAAATTATAAATAAATAAATATGATTTTGATACCTTTGTCCCAGCTTCAATTTAATTGTCAATTTGTATAGTATTTCTGTATTTGACAAGTACCAAGCATATGTGCTGCTCCTCATCCAGACTTCCTTTGGCTAAGTATGCATAGTTATTGCCAGTCACTGCTGGATTATACATTAATTGTGACAAGTCAGGGCTGAAGGACCAAAAATCAGAGGTAATTGTAAGTGTGGTCTGTATTGCCAAGTGCATAAACAGTTACAGAATTTCAAAATGGCACTGCATGCAGAGGTGCACAATGTTCTCAGGTTCCTGAACCTTAATTTCTTGCCATCCAAACTCAACATTAACAAAAGAAGCACTTTTAGAATGCCGTATTACAGAAAGAATGGGGAAAGCATGCACATATTTTTACATTTGCCTCATGTAAGATAGTCAGAACATTTCTGCACTAGCTACTCAGAAAAACCAGAGACAGTAAGAAAAGCACATGTATCAAGTCAGCTGCTCTCAACATTTACAAAACCTTCCATAGTTAACTGACCAAAATAACAACACATCTGAATAGGAGGAGCTGGGATTTCATGCAGATTACAAAAATAAAAAATGTGCATAAAAAAGAATCAGGGTCACATATATCTAGGGCAAAACAACATTAAAATGGATTTTCTTATAACATATATTATCTAATCAGATGTCTGACCGGGGCCCAATGTCAAAATAATTCACTCATATCCCTATATCCTGCTATTCTGTTCTGAAAAGCTGCAGTGAATTTAACACTCGCACAAGAACCTGAGATCACCTGGAAACAGAGAGAACAGCAGTGGCAGAGGCAGCATCCTGCCAATGTGCCTCTTTTGCCCTTTGCGAAGAAGAGCACAGCGAGTTCTCCCATTGCCTACCCCTTGAGGCGCCTTTGGAGACTTCAGATTCCATGACCCTTCATCTCTATGACTTAAGGGGAAGGTTGACAGTTGTTTTTCCTGTGAGGCAGAAAATTCCCTGTGTTGGATTTTGTTCAAGTCATTTCAACGTGACCCATAAAAAACGGTCAACAGTCATAAGCTACTGCATGCAGCTAATTTTTGTGGGCAAAAGCTGGCAGGGAAGGGAGAGGACTGAGTTTTGATTTTAGAGACCTGGACCCAAATCACAGCTCAGCTATGAAGATCGAGGAAGCCATTCTCTTCTACGCCGAGACCTCATTGAAGTGCGAAGCCCTTGCTAAGGCTGTACCCATTTCAACTCACAAGACTAAATGCCCAGTGATAGCTAAAAAACTTCCTTTAAAAAGCACCTTTGCATAGGAAAACAGATTTCAGTGAGGCTGGGGCACAAGGCTTCTCCCTGACATCTCGCTTTCTCTGTAGCATTATTATAATTAAAGATCCCATCATATCGCAGCCGACCATCTAAAGTAGTACGGGCAGTGCACAGGTTTACTGCCTCAGCAATAACTAGTTTTTAGTCTGATATACTTTACAAGGGTGCTGTGAAGACAAAATAAATCAGAAGTGTAAATCACTATTAAAAGTCTGTAAAAATGACCAAGAATCAGATGCTGGGGAAATTCGTAATCTGGTAATTTACCTGTCAATGCTGTTAAATTAATCTTTTTTATGTGTAAAAAAATCTCTCCTTTGAGTGCACTCCATTGGCTGTGAAAGTCAAATATTCCTCCTTTAACACTGTGTACCTCTCCTTTGATAAAGGGAAGGAGAACAAAGGCTTTCTTTAGGATGAATTTATGTCGTTCCAATGTTTTTCTGCCAAAAAGGAAAAGAAGAACTAATTGGTAAATGGGTTTTTAAAAACAAAATAGCACTTTGAAAAAGAAGCATTTAAAAAAATTATTGATTTATATCAATAAAAGAAGCTAATTGAGTTTTCTGCCTTGCGGTTGGATTCATCAATACTTGGAATATGTTTCAACATTTTCAGCTAAGCTTCATATGGCAATTATGACTATCTTTACCAAATACCTCTCTATCTCGTGCAGCTGGCACACCTAGCACATGCACTTTTGAATTCAACTTGCATGATTTTTTAGAATTATATCATTGTTTGGACAAAATGGGTGCTCTACAAAAGATTACAGCTAATATTCAGACATAATTTTCATGGATTAATTTTTTTAATGCCAAACAATTTGTAGGCATCTTGCATTTTTGGATAATTTTCTGATTCAGAAAGACATCAGTCTGTCAAAAATCTTGATTTGTGGTAGAGATGGCCAAACTTTGGCTCATGAAGTATAGCTCCACACAGTTAAACAAATGAATGTGTATTAATGAAGACGCTTGTAGGGAATTCCTGTGTGAGGGCTTTCAGTTTGCTGAAGCCATTCTCCTTTTTACTCCCAGCCACAAACTCGGATCAAGGGAGAAGATGGGGAAATACCATGGTGATTTGTTGTGGTCCAGTGCAGGAGGTTTCCAGGGATTATGTGCTAGACTAGGGAACTGAGAGAAGTAAACAGGCTGGTTAAGGGGAAGTTGGGTAGAGAAGAGCAGCAAAAGCAGAGGCACACATAGGTAGACAAAGAGGCTTTCAGGAAGTTGGACAGTGATGACAGAACCACAAAGCTCAATTTAGGATAGCAGTTGACAACAGAAGACCATGTATGCTTCACTTCTCAGCTGCATCACTATTAGATAACTCTTGGGCACAGAAACTTTGGACATTGCCAATACTTAGTCTATTTAGAAGGTTATAGAGCTAGAAATCATGAACACTGGAAAATACTGGACACAATTTAAAAAATACACTTTGGGGTCATAGACCGGGTGAAGTAAAGAATTCAGACCCACTATAACTCCAACTTTGCCAACAAAGGTCCGTATAGTTAAAGCCATGGTTTTCCCAGTAGTGATGTATGGAAGTGAGAGCTGGACCATAAAGAAGGCTGATCGCCGAAGAATTGATGCTTTTGAATTATGGTGCTGGAGGAGACTCTTGAGAGTCCCATGGACTGCAAGAAGATCAAACGCATCCATTCTTAAGGAAATCAGTCCTGAGTGCTCACTGGAAGGACAGATCCTGAAGCTGAGGCTCCAGTACTTTGGCCACCTCATGAGAAGAGAAGACTCCCTGGAAAAGACCCTGATGCTGGGAAAGTTGGAGGGCAAAAGGAGAAGGGGATGACAGAGGACGAGATGGTTGGACAGTGTTCTCGAAGCCACAAACATGAGTCTGACCAAACTGCGGGAGGCAGTGGAAGACAGGAGTGCCTGGCGTGCTCTGGTCCATGGGGTCACGAAGAGTCGGACATGACTAAACGACTAAACAACAACAACATAACTCCAACCCAGAAATGCATGTGGAGTTATCTATGTGTCTTTTTGCTTTCTTCCCCAAATGGCAGTCCCCCCCCTTCTTCCCCTATGAGGAAGTTCTGAACCCAGGTTACAGCAAAATATACTTCCACTTGAACATACAATCTGTTATTTGTGATTGCTTGCAAACCAGAATGCTACCTGCTTGTCTGACAGCATAACATCTGAATGCAACCTATAACATGGGTCACATGATTACCTACGTTGTGGTTGACTGGGAACAAGCCAAAGTGAGCCTTTGGGTGTGTACTTTTTACCTTTACTTCTCCCTATGTGACAGAAGGTGAGTGAAAGGTTCCACATTCACTTTAGAACAACTACAAACTCAGAGAATTGTGGTTTTCCTAATTAAAGTTTGTTAACAAACCAGAATCTGAAACCACCATTTAATTGTGATTTGTTTAAACTAACGTTGGTTGGAACAAGCTATAGTTCCCGAATACAAATGTAACACACCTGATCTACTAATCATAGTTTACGGAAAATCATAGGAATGAAGCATTTCAATAAAAACATGTGGCAGCTAATGCTATGATTTTACCAGATATATCCTACTGCGTGCATCACAAAAAAGTTAGTTCTCCTACATACTGCCTTCTGAAATCTCTTACCGCAACAGCTGTGTTTGTCTGCATGAAACTTCATTCTCTTTCTGGAGGCTCCTCAACTGTTCATCTAGATTTTGTATTGCTGCTTGCTTATTTTCAAGCTCCAGAGATAAAGTTTTTATCCTATAAGAAGTGTAAAAAAAAAGGGGGAGGGGGGTTAAAAAAGGTAACACCACCATCTGCCTAATAAGAAATCAATGCCTTGGATCCAAAAGTACACTTCCTTGAGAAAAAAAGCATCTTCTGTTCATGGAAGGGCAGCTGCTGATTTAGTGGAAGAACGTTGCACTAGACATGTGAACTAAAGCCCTGAAAGGCTATTGTTAAAGACCTGATGATACAGTGAGGGATCGGGGAACACCCGGGCATCCTGCTTGTAAATATTGTACTGACATATCTGCCTTTAACACCAGTTGTAAAGTCATGTTTTGCTCAGCATCTTCTACTCAGCAGATAGAATGCTCCAACATAAGCGCTCTTTTTTTCTTTTATTTTATTTTGCTGTCACAGCAGATCTTTCCATTATCTTTTGATCACTGCAGAGTTTTTAAAGCAGAAGGATTTTCGTCTTCTTTTCCCCATATTCTTACAGCCGGAAGCTGGTATGATTTTGCTTTGGCAGGAAGAACAAGGGGAGGGTGGTGGTGGCGGCGGTACAGAAATTAACAACAAATTAAAAAACTAATTAATTGTAAGATATTTTACACTTCTTTCAATAACCACAAAAGGCATTCAAGATTCGGATTACATACAGTTTATTTAAATTTAAGACTGTTTATCAATTAATTAAAAGCCTGACGATTAAACTAAAAGGCTTGAGATGATTAGCATTCTTAGACTACAATTCAAAGCCCTGGTAGGCAGTGGGGGGATGTGATGAAGTGGCATAGCCACTGTCACATCTGTAGTCCCGCTGCTCATCCCTGCTGCAGTGGGACAGGGCAGCTAAGTCATACTTGGAGATGTAACTAATTTAAGTTCACTCATTTCAGCGGGTCTACTGTGGATATTCCTTTAGTAGAATACAACACATGGAATACTGAGGAACTGACCACTCAGTCATGCAAAACCTGCCTTAGATTACTGGCTCATTCATTCATTCATTCATTCATTCATTTCTGTTGGTAAATAAAGGTCTGCTAAACACTTTGTAAAGCCATCTTTTTGTGGTACTGTACCTTCGTGACAGGGACGCAGGTGGCGCTGTGGGTTAAAGCCTCAGCGCCTAGGGCTTGCCGATCGAAAGGTCGGCGGTTCGAATCCCTGCGGCGGGGTGCGCTCCCGCTGCTCGGTCCCAGCGCCTGCCAACCTAGCAGTTCGAAAGCACCTCCGGGTGCAAGTAGATAAATAGGGACCGCTTACCAGCGGGAAGGTAAACGGCGTTTCCGTGTGCGGCTCTGGCTCGCCAGAGCAGCGATGTCACGCTGGCCACGTGACCCGGAAGTGTCTCCGGACAGCGCTGGCCCCTGGCCTCTTAAGTGAGATGGGCGCACAACCCCAGAGTCTGTCAAGACTGGCCCGTACGGGCAGGGGTACCTTTACCTTTACCTACCTTCGTGACAACCAGAACTGGCTTTTTAAAGGCAGCTGAAGGTAGTTTGAAAATGATTCATGCTAGCCATCTTCATGCATTCAAAAGGGGGGCAATGTGCATGGGAGGGGGCAGCCACTGCCCCAATCAACCTATGTCCACTATGAACAGGGGTGTTTTGTGAACAGCTTGAATCCAGACTAAGTTGATTTTAATGGTGACTTAGTCATGATTTTTTACACTGATGTCAATGGGACCCAAGTTCAACTCCTTTGGGGTTGTGGTCCACCTAGGTTCTACTCAGAGAAGATGTGCCGAAATAAACGGACAAGTTGGTTATGTCCATTAATTTCAATGAGTCTGCTGAGTATGATACATACTAGATACAACCCTTAGTCTGGATGCAACCCAGTGTGCAGTTTGGGAGTGCAGCCTGCTATCTAGATGTTCCACCATCATCACCATGTTCATCATCTCCAGCTCTGAATGGCTGAAAAAAGCTGGTGTGTTAATTTACCCCACTTTCAGCTCAGGTAAACCAATTTGCAAGTTTTCTGTACTCCAGAAACCTGCAAAACTGGTTTGACCTGAGGCAACGGTAGGACAAAAGGTAAATCTGGGGAGGGTCCATATCAGTGGTAGAGCATATGCTTTGCTTGCAGAAAGTCTCAGGTCTGATCACCAGCACCTTCTCCAGTTAAAAAGATCAGGTAGCAAGTGATGTGAAAAACCTCTGCCTGAAACCCTGGAGAGTCCCTAGATATCAGAGTAGGCAATACTGAACTAGATAGACAATGAGGGCCCTTTTCCTGATAAAAAACCAGTTTCCTATGTGAATAATACAACATGAAAAGTGAAACCTCTTAAATCACATGCAAACTTTTAAAAAGCTATCTGTCCCTAGCCTTGGTGTTCCTTGTTAAACCTCTCACAATGGAGTACATTTCTTTACCCTATAAAACACATCCCACTGAAGCTGCAAATGCGCTGAAATACCAGACGCGATCAGCAGATCCAAAGGATGTAAGAACTATGGTGTGTGAATAGCACAGTCTTATGCTGTGCCCTTTTCTCTGGCGTCCAGCTTCTGCCAATTGGATGCCCTTAGATAGCTATCAAGCAGTTTTCACTTTTTAAGAGAATCATAGAATCATAAAGTTGTAGAGCTGGGAGAGACCCTGAGGATCATCTACTCCAATCCCCTGCAATGCTGGAATATGTAGCTGTCCCACACAGGGATCGAACCTGCAACACTGGCATTATAAGCACCATACTCTAACAGGCTAGGAGTCATGGGGTTGCATCCCACGAAGCTCTACTCAGAGCACCCTCAATGAAATAAACAGAGCTAATGTCATCATGTCCATTAATTTCAGTAGGTCTACTCCAAGTAGGATTTAGTAGGATTTAATTCACAAATGTATGCATTTCTGTGTACTCATGCATCTCCAAAATATGGAGAAGCCCCTATGTTAATTTTCAGTGGCCTGACCTTGACCACTTGACTGGACCCCAAAAAGATTTCACTTCAAAAAAACAGAATGGCCAATGAGAACAGTATGGAGCCAGCATGGTAGTGGTTAGGAGAGTCAGACCACCACTGGAGAAACCTGGATCCCATGATGAAGCTTGCAGTGATCTTGGACCAGTCATTCTGTCTACCTAACCTGACACACAGGGTTGTTGACAGGGATGTGTACAGTGGTACCTCAGGTTACATACGCTTCAGGTTACAGACTCCGCTAACCCAGAAATAGTGCTTCAGGTTAAGAACTTTGCTTCAGGATGAGAATAGAAATCGGGCTCCGGTGGCGTGGCGGCAGCAGGAGGCCCCATTAGCTAAAGTGGTGCTTCAGGTTAAGAACAGTTTCAGTATAGACCTCTGGAACGAATTAAGTACCACTGTATAATGTATGCTGACCTGGGGTCTTTGGAAGAAGGATGAGATTAAGACATTAGTTTAATAAAACACATACAGTCTGTACACTGAAGACTTGCACTGGCTGGAGAGTTCTCCCCAAAATTTAACAGGCTTTTGATGAAAATGACCGATGTTTGCAGGATGCTGTGAATAAGGCATTAAACATTATTAAAGGCAGAACTGAATGTCCTTCTCCTTGGACATTTTAATCAAACATACTGAACATTTTTGAAATGAAACACAGGCATCTAATCTTTATTCAAGGCAATATAAAATATAATACGGAAGTATAGGGTTACACCATTAATATGCACACCAGCAATTCCTTGCCAACAGAGGCCTTTAGCAACACCAGAGACTGGTAGCTTTTGAAAACTGAATTGCTTAAGCTAATAAAACTTGCAGTGACACTTCTTGAACTGAGCTTATTGTTCTTTATAAAGCAATTATATTCATCTGCATTTTACTGCAACGATTCAGGCTAACATTTGATACCCACAAATTACATCCCGTCTCCCTTTTGAAAAATAAACAGGAAAATGAACCACCAACAACTTCGTCATGTTTTCTTTTGCCAAAAAAAGAGCAATTTTTTTGTCTGATTCCCAGGATTGGGTGATAAATATCTCCCGGGAATGCCTTGAAAAGAACAGCCAGCTCTCCCAGTTTTGCTGAAAATTGTACATGACATAATTCTTACTGGGTGTGCAATAAAGAAGTGAGTACAATCAATTATTTTTAGATCAGCACTTCTGAAGTTGGCTGGTCCATTCCTTCTCCCAAGTAGGAACACGCCTCTTTGAGGATCCCCCAAAGAGGAAAAAAGAAAACAAACATGAGGTTTACATGACAGTGGCTGTTCTCAAGGCATAGTTGAATTTCCAAGAGGCAGTGTGGTGTAGACTAGAACTGCCCCCCCCCTTGAATTTTCAGGGAAACATACAGAATTGCAGAGTTGGAAGGGATTCCAAGGGTCATCTAGTCAAACCCCCTACAATGCAGGAATCTCAACTAGATCGTACATGACAGGTGGCCTTGCAACCTTGGGAGAAATCATTTGCAATGGGGTAAGAATAAGGGCAAAGTAGCGGACACTCTCCCAAGCTTAGTGTCCGGGGAAGTGAAGGAAGTTTCCTTCACTTTCCGTTTGCAAGTTGCCTTCCTTCAGTGAAAGAGAGATAAACATGGCTTAAGTTTGGATGATACTGGTTTAATATTCTGTAACATCTTAGACCAGGGGTTAGCAAACTTTTTCAGCAGGGGGTTGGTCCACTGTCCTTCAGACCTTGTGGGGGGTCGGACTATATTTTTTTTTGGGGGGGGGGGGAATGAACGAATTCCTGTGCCCAACAAATAACTCAGAGGTGCATTTTAAATAAAAGCACACATTCTACTCATGCAAAAACACCAGGCAGGCCCCACAAATAACCCAGAGGTGCATTTTAAATAAAAGGACATATTCTACTCATGTAAAAACATGTTGATTCCCAGACCATCCGCGGGCCAGATTTAGAAAATGATTGGGCTGGATCTGGCCCCTGGGCCTTAGGTTGCCCAAGTCATGAGTAGGCAAACTAAGGCCCAGGGGCCAGATCTGGCCCAATCGCCTTATAAATCCAGCCTGCGGACAGTCGGGGCATCAGCATGTTTTTACATGAGTAGAATGTGTAGTTTTATTTAAAATGCATCTCTGAGTTATTTGTGGGGCATAGGAATTAGCTATTTTTTTCTTTTCTCCCCCCCCCCGCACAAAAAAATATAGTCCTGCCCCCCACAAGGTTTGAGGGACAGTGAACCAGCCCCCTGCTGAAAAAGTTTGCTGACTCCTGTCTTAAGACTAATCATGCAGCTTACAAGGCAACTCTAGCCCACAAAAGCTTGTGCCATTAAATAGACTGTTGGGTTACAGTTAAGGGAAGCAGGGCCACTCCATAGGCTCTGCTGAGAAGCCAGCTTCAGCTGGCTTTTCCACTCCCTCAGTTATCACCTGGCAGCAGCCATTAAGTGAGGCTGCAGGCAGGAGGGAGGGAGGGAGGGGAAGAAGGCCCACTCAGCTGATAAGCCACCAACTTTGGCCTCCTTCTCCTTTCCTTGAACTGTTTCCTTTCCAGCTGCTCATCATCAGAACTTTGTAACTGAAAACTAGTGCCTGTGTTTGCTTTCCCCTCTCCTTCCTCCCAATCCCTGTTCGTCTTATGCTGTTATTGTTCAAAGTATTGTAAGCCTGAGAACTGTCCTATTTTTAATCTTTGTAAGTCAAACTGGGAGCCTTTGCAGCTGAAGAACAGGGTAAAAATGCTTTAAATCAGTGGTTCTCAAAAGGTGTGACAGGGGATGATGGCAAGTGTGGCAGGAAGAGTCAAAGACAATCAAAGAAACATTTAAACATTTCAGTATAGTATAGTATAGTATAGTATAGTATAGTATAGTATACTTATTATTATTTTGCACAATATGGATAGATCTTTTCAAAATGAGAGCAGGAGCATCAAGTGATACTGAGGACAATCCTAGCTGAGATCTTTTTGTTTTCCAATGTATTTCTTAAAAATAAGAAATTTGGTGTGGTGCAAGCAAATTTTTCCCCTGAAAGTGTGGCCCAGAGAATAAAGTTTGAGAACCACTGCTTTAAATAAAACAAGCCTTTAAGGAGCTGCAGGACTTCTGGTTGTTTTGCTGTAAAGACCTAAATCAAGTACCTTCCAGAAGTGTTTTTTGCTTCTTAGTCTTCTGAGGAAGAAAGTCAGACTCCTCAAACTTCTCCCATGAAGCTGTAGCTGCTGTATATTGAGACAGACCACCTCTAGTCCATTAGTCTGAGATATTTTTAACTGGAGAGAAACCTAGGATTAAACATGAGACCTCCTGCATGTAAACATATGGTCAACTGCTGAGTCATGATATGCTCCCCTCAAACTGCCCCTCACAGGCCTGTTCATAACAAGTGAGATTACTTCATTTTCTTGAAGACCTGCCTGCTTTTCTCAGCAATATATTTATTTGACTCTATGAGAGTATGAAAATACTGGTAAGTCATGACAACTTGAACAGTGCATCTTGGTTTCAAGGGAAAGCACAGTGCTTTAATAACAAAGGTTGATATAATTTTTTTGGTTCAAATGTGCAACAAAACCATGTCCTCCTGACTGTGTTTCCCACATCAAAAAGTCAAACTGGAGAAAGAAAACTCTTTGTCACTTTCCTAATTTTTAGCACATGAAACCATGAAAAGCATACTATGCTCCATGGATAATTAACTCTGGGCACTAAAGGGGGGGCGGGAAATAACAACTAAGAACATGCTGATCTCCTCTGCACTTGCACAGTTCACATAAACTGTGAAACTGAACATCTTGCTATCACAGCCAGCATATGGTCATCTGCTAAACACCGGATAAATTGGCACAAAGCGAGATATCTTGAGAACCAGGGCTGATAAGGAAAATAGAAGGCAGGAGAAAAGAGGTCAGCAGGCATCTAATCCAGGAAAAAATGACGGGTCCTTCATCAAGGCTGTGTAAATTGTTAGCAAACACCATAAAATCTTGCTAGGGGACCTTAGCGACCACATTCATTTTCAATTTCGTACACAGACTTGTATTTGCACACATAAAGAAACTGGAGGCTTGCTTCCGAAGGTAAATGAGAAGTGTAGTTGGGGAACCATCTGTAGAGAAGCCTAGGCTGGCAGGATTTCTCTCCCCAACACCTCCTGCTTTTGAACAGCATTCCTATGCAATGACAGTTTCAAAAGTTGATTTCCCTGCAGCATGGGCTGATCTTCCAGAAACACACCCTAAAGCTGCCCTGGGTGCACAGAGCTGATTGGCCAGGCCTATGTATTGTATATCACAGGCAATGGCAAACTTGACTTCTTCACATGCACACACAATCAGTGGAGAAATTGAAAGCTGGAAAGCTGGCTATAGTTTTAAAATAAATAAGATTAGTCTTAGATTAGCAAGTATACAGATATTTGATGTGCAAAATAAGTAGAATTCCGAATTGTGATTTGTCAGTCATCTGAAACTGTGATTTGTATTGATATAATCTTATTCAACACAAAGCAATTCCTTCAATAATATTTTTGGAGGCATTGATTTATTAATATATGCAAACACTAAAATACAGTGCCTAGAAGAACAATACTGTTTAATCAGGGTTACTGTTGTATCTTATCAGGTTTTTTGGTGACATAAGGTGATAATTATGTAAAAGAAATCCTTCTCAGAATCACAAATGTGTTTGGCTCTGAGCTTTGTAATTTTAAGTGACTTTGAGTTTTGCTTAGCAGTTGTTCAAAACAAGGAACGTATTAAGTTTCTTGTGTCTGGAATTGGCTTTGGACTACAGTGGTACCTCGGATTACAAACACTTCAGGTTACAGACTCCACTAACCCGGAAGTAGTACCTCGGGTTAAGAACTTTACCTAAGGATGAGAACAGAAATCGCACACCAGTGGTGCAGCTGCAGTGTGAGGCCCCATTAGCTAAAGTGGTACCTCAGGTTAAGAACAGTTTTAGGTTAAGAACGGGCCTCCGGAACGAATTAAGGATGTAACCAGAGGTACCACTGTAGCAGCAAGTTTTCTCTCACCGTAGTGCAAACCACTGGAAAAGAATAGCACAGTCTCACAATCTAGGGTTGTCAGACACAACATTTCCTCCTTCAGGGAGGACATACATGCCGATAAGCACATTGACAAAGATATGGATCAGATAAAGCTCAGTCAGCTAAATTTAAAACAATACATTGAAAAGGAAAACAATGATGTTTCTCATGCTTCTGGCACTAGGTTATATCTTGGTATGGAACACAAGTGACAGCTTTCAGATTACATATTAAAATTATACACAGGAGTTTGTAGGACAGAAATATCAGTAATTTGTAAATTACAAATAAAGAGCACTCAAGAGGGATAGCTATATTAGTCTGCTGCAGCAAAAGCAACAAACCTTTGGCACCTTAAAGAACAACAGATTTAATGCAGCATCAATTTTCCTAAACTAAAGTCCACATTGTCAAAAGATAATGGAGATTTTTACACGGATAACAGTTCAAATGTGATAGAATCCAATTATAGAATAACATCTACCCCTGACTAAATAACTATATTGAGAAGCATGTTCCCATGCAAGAAACCTGTGCTGTCTGCTGACCAGCAAGTTTGCGTATTAGCTCGAAAGAGTAAAGAGACATCCATGCTTTGTGAAACACTATTTTTAGGAGAATAGCTGTGTTTCCAAAAATGTACTTTCAAAACAATCAGAACTATTTCTATTTCCCACATGGTACGACCTGCTGAAACAGATAACACAGCCTACAGGATCCTGCGTGCTTGATAAAAAACCTCCAGCTGCGCTATCTGCAAGCCTTTTCTGAGAATGAGTCACACTGAGGGTATCCAAGTCAGAGGTCACACATTCATCAAATGTCATTCAAATATATGAAGAAGGGGTACAAATCCAGGTCCACACTTCACAAAGATAGCACACCTATATCCGGCTGGGCCCTGCTAGATCATAGCTCTACAGCTAGCAACTTTAAAATAATGTAAACACATATTCCATTCAATCAACATGAAACCAGCTTACCAAACTTCATAGACCAAGAAGGCCAAATCAGTTAATGCTGAGGCGTTCAAACAGGAGTTCCCTGGTGATTAGCAAGCCTTATTACCCAATGAGATCCCCTCCGCCCCTGCTTCAGGTGTTTCTTGCCTCAAGGACCTTTGCACTCTTCCTTTGTAAATTGGAGAAAAGTCCACAGCTCAATTGTCTGGCAACACCTGGGCTCCGAATGCACTGCATTCAAGAGAAAAGATCAATAGCCCCTTATCTTTTGTACACAAGGCACTTCCTCAAATGTCCACCCAGGCCTCAAACCTATTCTTTTTAACCTTTCCCCCTCTGAGTTTTGATGTCCTGTTGTTCCTGCCTTAGTTATCATACAATGGATCCTGGCCCTGCACATTTACCCAATCCCACCCTTGTTTCCTCTAATAAGGCTTTCTGATGCTGTCATTTTTCAAGATTATGATGCCAAGAACCATCTTAATAGATGTGGAAGTAGAGGTGAATGGCAGAAAAACAAAGAAACAACCACCTGTAACAGGAAACACAAGCCACTGCAAATCTAGCATAGAAAGCCATTCTAAGGAATCATTCATAATCATTATTATCCTACCTTACAGAACTGTTTTACTAAGATAATGTATGAAGTGCTTCCAACATTCCAATTCAAATGCTAGGTATTATTATTATTATTTGCTGATATTGCTCATGTCATACCTAGTCTATCTGGTGCCACAAAAAGATTTTTAGAGGCCAGTATTGTGAGTGATAAAACTTTCGCATTTCAATACAATTAAACAAGTACAGGGGTATTTCTGTTTCAGCCAGGTGTGTTATCTGTATTAGGATTTGTAGCCTAAAGCTACCAGTACGGGCCAAATGACATTAGTGTTCAATGTAGATGTGACAATGGCTGCCTGCAAACCAGCTTTCTATGTTTCTGTGTAACATGGTTTAGAACTCAGAAGCTAGTCCATATGACATGCACTGCTTTCGCCCCCCTCCCTCGTCACCTCTCTCATACAATTCCCTTCTCCCCTTCTGGAGAATCATAGTTTGAAATTACATCAAATGCTTAACATTAACCAACTCCTCTGAGTTTGCAAATCTATTTCAACCCTAGCTTCAAGATCTGGTGAAGACTGCAACCCTGGTAAGTGGTTACCATCGTTGGTGTTAGTGCAGATGTAACACTAAACCATGGTTAAAGCCGACAAGGGAGGGAAAGGGGGCGTTTATATCAAAAAGGAAGTGGGGAAACTCTTGTCTATGTTGAATCTTGATTCACAAAGCAACCCATGACTGAGTTCGAATTTCCCATGTTACAGCTGGAAGGGCAAAATCATATTCTCACCTGTCTTTTTCACAACAGGGCAAACCTTTAGGTTGCTAAGAAAATTATTAAACTGGAGTTTCACCTCTGATGACACCAGACTTTAAAATAACTTTCCTACCATGACGTTACTGACTGGTACTAAACAATTCAAGGAACAGACATTGACCTCTAAAGAATCAGTCAAACTATGGTTTAATGAACATGAATTCATCGGGATGCAAGCTGGGTCTGGCAAGACAGCCAAAGTTTGCTTTTCCTTGAATGACATTAATGAGTATGTTACTTTTTTAAAAAACAAGGATGAATAGCACATTCCAACCTTTCTCTTTTTGATTTGCTAGCTGCTGCACACTGTTCAAAATCTTGATTTAGCTGCTGTAGTTTCTCTTGAAGTGTTTTCTCCCGTTCTATGCTGCCTTCATAAAACTTCACCTTCACTTCCATTGCTTTTACTTTCTCTTCCAGCAGCTTAAACTCATGGAGGATCAAATAGCTGACTCCGCAATATTTACACACTGTCTCTTCCCGGGACATCTAGAAGGGAAATGGTAAGCAATACATTTAGAGAATGGATTAAATGAAGTGAAGTAGCAAATCACATACAAAGCTGAGTTAGGCCACTGGAACATCAAGCCTCAATTGTTTACTTTGACGGGCAATGACTTTCTGGAATCTCTGACTGGAGTCATAGGTGGAATCTAGACACCTATAAAAAACGCTGTGAAAATGCTTTTTTTTTTAGCGTTTTGAAAAATGTACAGTGGTGCCTCGCAAGACGAAATTAATCCGTTCCGTGAGGCTCTTCGTATAGCGGTTTTTTCGTCTTGCGAAGCAAGCCCATTGACAGCTTAGCGGATTAGCGCTATTATCGGTTTAGCGGCTTTTAGCGATCAGCTGTTAAGCGGCTTATCAGCGGATCACCTGATAAGCGGCTTAGGAAAAGGGGGGGAAGGGGGAAAAACCTGCAGGAACTCGCAAGACATTTTCGTCTTGCAAAGCAAGCCCATAGGGAAATTCGTTTTGCGAAGCGCCTCCAAAACGGAAAACCCTTTCGTCTAGCGGGTTTTCCGTCTTGCGAGGCGTTCGTCTTGCGGGGCACCACTGTATTGATTTGCCATAAGCTCATCATCGCCATCTAGTGTCACATTTGTATAATGCACTTAAAACATTATATTTGCAGCTGTATAGCTGAGTCCATAGAATCATAGAATTGTAGAGTTGGAAGGGACCCTGAGGATGCAGGAATATGCAGCTGTCCCATACAGGGATCGAACCTGCAGCCTTGGCATTATCAGCACCATACTCTAACCAACTGAGCTATCCTGGGATCTTCTGCATTCAAAGGATGTGCTCTAGCAGTGAGCTACATCCCTTTCCCAACTGGATATAGTAACATTAAAAAAAAGTCTAGGGGGTAGCAGAACAAGAAATCACAGCTGTTTCCCACATCAATTAAACTGTTTGCTATATTAGCCAATGAAGGAACAAAACAGAGATTAAGATCTGACCAAAAAGAAGAGTCTTGCTACTTGTAAATAACAAAGATCATCTGAGCCCCTGCGAGTGGGAATTTCTATCTGGGGAGGCTCTCCTGTTCCCTTTTCCTGCTAGCTGTAGCAACATGTAGGTGGGTGTTGCTTCTGAACAGAATTACTGTAGAGACAGAGAAGCCATTTCTACAGTGGGAACAGTGTCTTCTGTCGGGGGTTGCTGTGTTCCAGTCTTCCAACTCTGCCTTTGCCATCTGTTAGTTGCTGCAACCAGCAGGAGATGACAACAGAAAAATAGAACATGGTGGCGCTCAGGCTACTGGGGAAGCGCCATATCTCCAACCCCTGGTTAAAAGATACTGAAAGTTGCGAAAGGTCTCCATCATGTCTCCACATAACCTAACAAGGGGAGGAAGCATTTCTCGTAAGAAGAGCCCTGCTGGATCAGACCAAAGGTTCATCTAGTTCAGCATCCTGTTTTCATAGTGGCCAACCAGATGCCTAAAGACTGCAAGCAACAGCTCTCTTTCTACTTGCGCTCTCTTTTGTTCTTTAAAAGGGGTTTTTAAAAAAATCAAGATACTGAGTTATTGACTCCTTTGGAGCACTTCAGACAAATGAATTATCATCTCTTGCCTGACAAAACCACATCTGCGGTCCACCAAAACCATGATTAGGGTAGTGTTCATAGAGAGCATCATGTGATGCACTGCACGTGTCACTTATGAGTCACACAGAAACTATGAAATCTGGCAGGTGTGGGATTATTAATCATCTACACAGGATGTATTTCAGCACACAATTACTTATTTGGGTGAAGCTGAGTTTCTTACCAAAAAAAAAATATTATAAGCCCTGCAGCATAACTTTGTTCCCCCTACACTTTCAGCTCAGTAATTCTCCCCTGCAAATCACAACCCAATTTAATCACTCCTGCTTGTGTGTATGTGCAGAAACAGAAGTACTGAAACAACATTACTCAAGCATGTAGGACTACTTCAGGTATATTAAAGACATGCAAAATTTTACCTTGAGAAAAGAGGACAAGAACCACAGAACTTCCATGTGAGCACACATGTTTCTATCTGTGCTCCTGGGGTACCCTTATTGAAAACATTTGAATTCTAAAGCTACCAGAATCTGCCAAATTATAATTTGGCATTAGAATCTGGTGCAGATGTAACAAAAGTCCTCAGCAAACTATGGTTTAGCACTCAGAAGCCAGTCCTGGTAACAGGTCTGGTGATGTCCTCCCTACACACAGACACACCCCAAACCAATTCCCCACCTGGAGGACCACCCAAAAATAAAAATATGACACAGCATGAATCCCTCCTGCATGTGCACAGGCCACCGGACCATGTTACTTTTTAAACACCTAAGAAACCTTGCTATTGTGGAGATAATCATACAAACACCGGCACCAGACTTTAGCTTAAACAATGTTCTTGAAGGGAACATAACAACTGTATTGCAAGATTAGACCAACATAGGTAGGCAGCTCACAAGAAAAGCATGGCAGTGATAGCTTTCTCATTTGCTTGCCCGCAGTATCTTGTACTTAGAAGCATATGGCCTCTAAACATTGAGTGATCATACGTAATGTCATGCAGCCATTACAATAACCTCCAGCAACTCTGCAAACCCAGTCAGCGAAGGCAGTTTAGGGTTCTGAAGGGTAGGATAGAGCAATATGTAGTAGTGGAAGAAATGGCAATTTGAGACAAATAGGGGAGGCTAGTCATCAGTTGAGCAAAGGCACATGGAAGGGAAACATAATGAATGGGGCAAGCAGGAGCAAGGAGCAACCTAAAGAGGCCTCCTATCAAGCAATGCAAGTTGAATCTGCTATATATTAATGACATTCTCTTCTGAGATCACCAATGGTCACCAAAGGGAATTGGCAATATGTATCCAGCCTAAATCACCACACAAACCGGTAAAGCATTTATAATGTTGAACTAATTGCATGATTATTTACCCAAAACCATGTTGGGACAGGACCTGTCATCAAATTATCAAATAGATTGTCAACCCACCCCACAGCATATATAACTCATCATATTTCCATGAATGAAGAAACACTTTGACTATACTACAATTATTTTAATTTTATATTCCACTCAAAGCCTTTGAGAGAAGAGGGATGACTGTTATCTGATAAGAAAGCTTCCTGTGAAGAAGGGGGAGGGAAAAAGAGATTCAAATGTAAGCAAAAGGGAAGACAGTCAAGCTTTGCAGCAGTCAAAACAATGAACACTAATAAGATGTAATTATGAGACAAGCCATAACCAAATTAAGCATTCCAATGCCATACCTCAGTGCTATGCATTTTAACTATTCTTTGATAAAACTATGCGTCTGAGATGTTGGCTCCACGACTACTATGCCAGCCTTTATTTATCCTAATTCTTCTTTTTGCCTCGTGAAGCCTGATCATAGCTACAGTGGCTCTGAAGGAAATGAAAAATTAATTCTGTTTTTCCTGGCAGTTACAACCTGTGCTTGGAAATATGAAACTGTTATTCAGAATAAATACCATAAGGTTCCAAAGTACTTAAATTACTTATTGAAAGGGGACAAACTGAGCTGTAATGTGAAGGGAAGGGAGGGACTGTTATCCCAAAAAGAACATTGTGATTTCTTGCAGCATCACTGCTTCTGTCTTTCAAAATAAACAGTTTTAGGCATTCCACTTCATGTCTCCAGTATGAGGAGGGAAGTGGAGAGGGAGCGGGGCGGGACGGGGGGGGGGGGAATCCTGCTTGCGGTCTATCTGGAAATGTCACAGAAGTGTTAATTACATTATAGTTCCTAAAATGAACAAGATGCTTTTAGCATTGCTAACGAAACTGGTTGTATTTAGTTGAGAATTATCACAGGCTTATCTTCCTTGCTCTTTGAGAACTTGATTGTACCTTTCACTGTATATTCCTAATCTCATATGGGGGTGGGTGGGCAGGGGGTGGGCATCTTGGGACTCACTCTGGCACTTGTCAAGGTTTTAGTTCTCCATATACATGCTTCAAGCACAAGTAACTTAACTGCTCTCTGATTAAAGTATGATTAAAAGTGCCAATAATACATTTTAAGCATAGGCAACATAATGGATCAATTTGATCACAACTTAACACGCATTTGAGCCGCATCTGCCAGGTCTGTGCCTATGATTTCTGAAGTGACAAAGGACCCTACTCTTGTCCAGATTGCACATTATACAGCAACAATTCCAATTTGTTATGTTACACATAATGGGAATATAGGGGAGGCTGGGATAACATGACATCAGGCGTGCGTGTGTTTAAGCCTTTTATTTGTATATCCCCACCATTCAGGAATATGTTGCCCTGCCCATGGAGGATCCATTAGGCTAGAATGCTGAGTTAAGGTGGGGAGGGACCTGGGGACAGAAGGACGCGGAACAGAAATGCTAAGGGTTGTCCATATAAAGCAGGAGAGTTTTGAGAAAGCAAAGGAATTTACTTGCAGGGTTCCCTTAGACATCTAATTGGCCACTGTGAGAAAAGGATGCTGAACCGGATGGGCCTTTGACCTGATCCACCAGGACCCTTCTTAAGTTCTTCTTCTATTGGCACCAAGTAATGATGTACAAAATCAAGGCTGTGAAACCTTTGGCCCACGAAGGGCTGATGATTCACAGGAAAAATCAAGAGAGGCAGGAAGTTTGCAGCCTTTCAGGATTTCATCGCTCTTTCTAAACCTCTCTGCCATCCCATCTCTCTCTTCCTTTCTACGCCACGCCATGTCTGTGGGCTGTAGGTTCCCTACCCCAGTACTAATTGAAAGCACTCGGGAGAAACAAGCTCAATATTGTTCTGTTACATTCCAACCAAGAATCCATCCCTTGGGTTAAATGGAGGTAAGTGTAACTGTGTTATAAACAGAAGTTTACTTCCTTATAGACATTGCTTCAAACTAGGGATTGAGTCAGAGGTCAGCATCGTGGAGGCGTGCCAAGGCTCATCAAACCCCAGTAGGGGGCCTGATTCCAATCCCTGGAGACTCCTGGCTCTGATGATGTTCCTCATCTTCCTGTTGCTGCCTGTTCACCTGTCTTCGCCAAGCAAGCAGAGAAAAGAATGAGAAGCAGCAGTGACCACAGCACAATTTAACTTCTCCCTTTCTCTTTCTCTGGAGGTTGGTGAGGATTTGGCCCGAGGTGGGGAGATGGAAGCAAATGGATATAGCAACAGTGGTGAGGAGAAGGAGATGGGTACAGCGTGAGTGGAGGATCAGCTATCTTGCCCAAGGGCCCCCTGGAACTGGCACTACTTCACACAGAAACACAGGAGTAAATATTGTTTAAAAGGTTAAAGGAATCAGTACTTGTAGCAAAGTACTGCACTGCCTGTACTACATATGAAAAGGATCATGGGGTCTTAGTAAGTAGAACATAAGCTTAACATGAGCCAACAGTGTGATGCAGCAGCAGCAGCACACACACAAAAAAGTCGCTAATGCTATTCTAGGTTGTATCAACAGAAATATAGTGTCCAGCTGAAGGGAAGTCATAGTCCTGTCTTATTCTGCCTTGGCCAGACTACACTATGTCCAGTTCTGGGTGCTACAATTTAAGGAGGATATTGACAAACTGGATTATGTGCAGAGGAGAGTGACCAAGATGATCAAGGGTTTTCTCCTGCTCCGGAGGCAAGAACGCGAACAATGGCTTCAAGTTACAAGAAAGGAGATTCCAACTAAACATCAGGAAGAACTTTCTGACAGTAAGAGCTGTTTGACAGTGGAACAGACTCCCATGAGACCTTGGAGGTTTTCAAGCAGAGGCTGAAAAGCTGTCTGTCACTTATGATCTAGTTGAGATTCCTGCAATGCAGGAGGGTCGCCTAGATGACCCTTTAGATCCCTTCCAACAATACATTTCTATGACTCACAATTTTAGTATAGCTCTTATTCCACTCCCCGCAATGCATTATGAAAGACCCTCCTGCCCCTCCAGGTAATTTGTGCTGTCAGGTTTAATAGGACCAATTACCTGCTCAGAACTCTGCAAGTGCAGTCCCTGATCTAACAACAGGTAGTAAATGTTTTCTGAATGCACATGCAGATCCTCTTCCAGCAAGGGAATCTATGAGTGGAAGCTTGCACAAATCTCCCTTGTTCAATTATGAATTATTATATATGGCAGAAAACTGGAATACTAATCCCTCTTTAATAATGAAAGTATTATTTCTTCAATCTTGCATTTAAATAAATGAAATGCCAACAGGCTTGTGACACATTATGCATTACACAAATCTCTCATGTGCCACTGTATCCTGTTCCCATCCCCACATCTGTTTTTAAAATGTGTACTCTGGTGTCCATAGTCATATTTAAAGGCAGCTCATACTGAAAGATAGTTGCAAAATATTTACATGTAAAGCCTTTTCATTTTAACTTTCAGAATTATAATTCCTGTTTTATAAGGCTGCTGAAAAATGTGCAGTGCGATCATATATGATACCCATGTCAGAAGTGAATCCCACTGGGATTTATCCAAAAGGTATAGGATCACAGGCTTAGACATGACTGTATTACCAATACAATGAAATAGATAAGTTACACATCAAGAACATTATCACTGAATACTGTTATTACACAGTGCAAGCAGATACAGTTACCCAGTTTGTGGGTACATACTAACAGAGCTTCGTGCAAACAAGCAGGCTCCCAGACAGATCATGGCTTGTATTTTGACTGGAATAAGATGAATCACAGGCCTGGGTTGGGCATAATGCTAAAACAGTTCACAGAAGCACCACAGTAACAAGACCAGAGGTGGAGCAAAGCGGCTGTGATCTCCTCCATAGGCACCTGCATGTTTGTTCATTAATGCTAAACCATTGAATAAAGCCCTTAGATATATAATGTTTTCTTGAAATGGCTGCAGAGAATCCAGCAATGGGAAGCATAAAAAAACTTGATATAAAATCAATATAAATCAAAGTGTCCTAACTTTCCAGGCTACTGTTATTTTTCTTTATTTCTTACTCCTCAGCCCCCTTTCATCTATTTTGCAAAATTACTGTACTTCAAAGTCCTGTCCTACTCTCGTTCAATCCCTCCTAAGTATCAGTCTCTAGTAGGCATGATAAAATGGTAATTTGGCTTCTCTCTGTCAGGGCTTAAAAGGGGAAACGAAGTGTCATTTTTAATTATTTGGTATTTATTCAAAAACAACTATATGAAAACACTACAATTTCTGTTGTAAAAGGTAAAGGTAGAGGTACCCCTGCCCGTACGGGCCAGTCTTGACAGACTCTGGGGTTGTGCGCCCATCTCACTCAAGAGGCCGGGGGCCAGCGCTGTCCGGAGACACTTCCGGGTCACGTGGCCAGCGTGACATCGCTGCTCTGGCCAGAGCCAGAGCCAGAGCCAGAGCCAGAGCCGCACACGGAAACGCCGTTTACCTTCCTGCTGGTAAGCGGTCCCTATTTATCTACTTGCACCCGGAGGTGCTTTCGAACTGCTAGGTTGGCAGGCGCTGGGACCGAGCAGCGGGAGCGCACCCCACCGCAGGGATTCGAACCGCCGACCTTTCGATCGGCAAGCCCTAGGCGCTGAGGCTTTAACCCACAGCGCCACCTGCGTCCCACAATTTCTGTTGAAATACAGTCAATTATCTTTCCAAAAACACTGGCTTGCACAGAGTACTTTATCTCATTGCATGATTTACATTTAAAAACTGAACTGAAACAAAGGAATTCTTCTATAACTAGCATATTCAGGTTTCACTCAATTTCCATTTTTTATTTTTTGGTCATTTTTGTCACTGCCCTGGAATAATTGCAAAATGCTGCCTCATTAACAACTTCTATCTGCAGTTCTTGTTATACAGCTACTAAGGGCTTCAAAACCAACATAAATAGTGCTTCTTAATTTGACATGGCACAAAGAGCATGCCATTACAAATATGACTTTATTTCTTAACATCTTTTCCAAACAGTATGGCTTATGAATGTATACTAGTAAGAAAAGCCATATACGTATCACGTGCAGGTCTTCACAGAAATGCATTCTATATATTTTAATTAGTAAGTGATTTTTGTGCGTCTACTGTTGTTCTTTCACCAATTTATAATTATTTTTATTCTATTGCTCTAGAGAATTTATACTTTTGATCTCTGGATCATGTTCAGCAATGCATGTGCATCACACATTACTGGGCATGTGGAAAAAGGCTGTCAAATGGAATCTCTTTAAGTGCACAGAGGTTTGCTATTGAGGGAATGGGTTGAGAGAGAAGGACAAAATCATTCCCTATGCTGCTATTACACGTCAGTCACTTTTGAGTATTTTAAACATGAGGAAGAAAATATTTATATCTGTCTAAAGCAAGATTCTTCTCTTCTAATGATGTATTAGTCATATTTTGCACAATCGGGATACCAGCAATCCTAAAAGAGCACAGTCTGCACTGCATTCAGTGATCTGGTACTATTTATGGTATACTTTTTAAATTCTCATGGGCTGGATTCTAGACACATCAAAGAAGTTGCAAAGTTTGCATGAGAAATCAGGTTAGCAAAAATGGAACTCCACAGCACCATCTGGTATCACAGTGTTAGAATGCATAAACAACACATATAAAGCATTTTTTCTTTCCCAATGGAGCTGAGCCCCTGTTGAAATCTGTGACTCATTAAAGAGAAAAAAACCTTTCTGTAATTCAGAGGACATAAGACCCATATCATCCTTCTGCCTGGCCAACTTTCTAGTCTTCCTCCTTCGTTATCAAACCCTTTCATTTCCAAATAGCTTTTAGTTGGCAGAAGCTAAATCTGGCTGCTTTACAAACCCTCCCATCTCAAGGTTCCTTTTTTCTCCAACTGATTCCTGTCAAATTTGGGGGGGGGGCTGTTCATGGGTTTATTTGCACAATATAATTTCTTTAAAAATCCCAGGCACACAACTCCAAGAGGCAGCAAGCATGTGCAAATATTAATATATATCGAGCAGCAACAGACAGAACGGAACTATGGCAAGAGTTCTGTTATGGACATGACAACAAACTGCAGACAAATAAAATAAATAAAATATACCAGAAAGCAAAAGCTGCCAAGTTTGCTCACTGTAGCATACCTTTCGTATTTCCTCAGGTAGCGGATGCACAGGAATATGTCGGTCCATATCCTTCTATGGTTTAAATACAGATTTGCAAGACTGGCACACAAAACTGTTAAAAGATTATAAACAGACAAAACTGGTTATAAGTTTGGAGTTGAAAATTCCCCAATATGACCTGCCTTGCTTGTGTTTTACCTTGGCAGCTCAAATGGCAGGTGTACAATATTCCCACCCAACAGCACAATCTGACAACAGCATTTGCACATGGAAAGGCATTCAAAAGCAATCTTTTTACTGTAGTATCCCGCGTCCATGTTTTACATCATGAGGGGAGCTGATGGGAGTGGCTATAATATACTGTAGATGGAGTCTTCCTTCCCCCTTCTATTATGGAAATCCTCATTTTCATAAAGCTCAATGGACTAAAAACAGATTATCTCACCTGTGCATATTAGTCACCGGTCACAATAGAAAGGAATATGCCAGATGGAAGAACGGTGTGACTCTGCAAGGATCCTGCGGCCCGCCAGATATTGTTGGACTCCAATTCCCACGAGCCCCTGCCAGGATGGATCATGGTCAGGGATGATGGGAGTTATAGCCCAACATCTGGAGGGCCACCGTTTCCTCATCCCTGGTATAAGGCAAGTTCCCAAGCAGGGGAGGAAGGTATCCAGAAGTAGCAGCTGGTAGCTGCCACACCTATCTCACCTCCCATCTTATAAACATGGTGTAGAGTTTAGTGTGCTAAACAAGGAAATCCAGGTTCAAATCCCCTCTCAGCCATGAAACTCATGGCCCAGTCTCTCTCTCTCTCTCTCTCTCTCTCTCTCTCTCTCAGCCTAAATTATCTCAGGGTTTATGTGACGATTAATAATAATAATAATACTCAAGGAGGCTTCCAACAGATTAAAACACAATACAACATCAAACATTAAAACCCTCCCTGAACTGTCTTCAGATGTCTTCTAAAAGTCAGATAGTTGTTTATTTCCTTGACATCTGATGGCAGGGCGTTCCACAGGGAGGGCGTCACTACCAAGAAGGC
Organism: Podarcis cretensis; assembly: GCF_951804945.1. NCBI lineage: Eukaryota > Metazoa > Chordata > Lepidosauria > Squamata > Lacertidae > Podarcis > Podarcis cretensis. Next base: position 80,835,868 of record NC_137174.1, on the reverse strand, counting down.
CCTCTGTCTAGTTCCCTGTAACTTCACTTCTCACAGTGAGGAAACCGCCAGAAGGCCCTCGGAGCTGGACCTGAGTCCGGGCTGGACGAGGGGGGTGGAGATGCTCTTTCAAGTACAGTGGTACCTCGGGTTAAGTACTTAATTCATTCCGGAGGTCCGTTCTTAACCTGAAACTGTTCTTAACCTGAAGCACCACTTTAGCTAATGGGGCCTCACATTGCCGCCAGAGCACGATTTCTGTTCTTATCCTGAAGCAAAGTTCTTAACCTGAAACACTATTTCTGGGTTAGTGGAGTCGGTAACCTGAAGCATATGTAACCTGAAGCGTCTGTAACGCGAGGTATAACTGTATACAGGGCCGAAAAAAGGGGAGGGATAACTATGCACACAGAGCTTCCTGAAGGAAGAGTGTGGCAAAAGTGAAATCACAAATGCACAAACAATATGAATACAGTATTTTGCAAGTTACAGGTGAGAAAAAGCACTGCCTCTGCCCCAATCCACTTCCCTTCTTCACATAACCATTAAAATGCAAGTCCCCATGTTCATCTCCTTTGCCTCTGGTTCGCCTAGGGAGGCGAAATAAATGAAAATAAACTTCAGCAGCCCGGCTGGAATCTGCTAAGCCAAAGCAACGGGGCTTCACTTTTGTGGCAAAAAGCAGGCCATCGTTGAGCCAAGCGCCTTGCTTGCCCCAGAGAGCAAAACGCAGAGACCCGCGGAAGTGCCTCATGCCAAGACCCACTGCGCTATCTAGGTCAGTATTGCCGACACTGACAGGCAGCTGCTCTGCCCAAGGGTTTCAGGCGTAAGAAGTAAGCCCTCGCCGAGTAAGGCTTACTCCCCGGTAACTGAGGCGCTCACTCACCCAAGCAGGAGGTGAGCAGGGCAGCGCGGAAACGGAGGGAGCGCTAAGCCCTGCGGACACACCGGAGTAGGCCGCGCCGCTTCCTCGTTGCCCCGGCAACCAACTTGCCCGCCAGGCAAAGAAACCAGAAGTAGGGCAGGCGCTAAGGGCGGAAGTCTCTCCTCTGGCTTCGCGTCCTCCCACCGGGCGTGCGCGGTTGCTGCCGAGCGTTCCACGGCGTTCAGTCAACACGTGCCGCTTATAGCCCCGGTCCAGCACCGCTTGAGCGCAATTTCATGGATTTAAATGTATATACCGCCCTTCATTGAAAGTTCTCAGGGCTGTTTACGTACAAGATAAGACCAGAACAGTTCTAAGAATACAAGAATGAGAAGGAAAACATACAGGGGGGGGGGGGAACAGAACTGGGGAGAAACTCTTTGTAATGGCGTTTATGCACTGAAAATCAATAAAACTTCTTTTTCAAAAAAACAAAAAAGGATAATAATAACAATGGCATAAACATTAAAGGTAAAGGGACCCCTGACCATTAGGTCCAGTCGCGGACGACTCTGGGGTTGCAGCGCTCATCTCACTCTATAGGCCGAGGGAGCTGGCGTCCGCAGACAGCTTCCGGGTCATGTGGCCAGCATGACTAAGCTGCTTCTGGCGAACCAGAGCAGCACACGGAAACACCATTTACCTTCCCGTCGGAGCGGTTCCTATTTATCTACTTGCACTTTTGATGTGCTTTCAAACTGCTAGGTTGGCAGGAGCTGGGACCGAGCAACAGGAGCTCACCCCGTCACAGGGATTCGAACCGCCGACCTTCTGATCAGCAAGTCCTAGGCTCTGTGGTTTAACCCACAGCGCCACCCATGTCCCTTATAAACATTATTCCCTCGTAAATCACAGTTACTCGTGGGAGCAAATTATGTTGGCCGCAATGAGACTGGCCTCTCAAATCCACATGGAGTTTTGGAGCGCAGTTCTTTACACGTCTGCTCCGTGGTAAAGTCCACACAGTAGCAGTTCCAATGAGAGCAACTTCTTCTCCCATTTTCCTTTCAAACTGAACCTGTTACCTTAATTCCCCATGCCCAAAATACCTGCCAGTTTCTTCCGTCCTGCTCCCGATTCTTTTACATTAGCTTCTTCCTCCAACAACAGCTTTCCTCTTATGCCTTTCCTTTCTACCCCCTCTTTTGTTTATTAATAACATTAGAAATATTAAACCTTCGTTTCTCTATTATTTCCTTCAACACCTCTGCCTCTGGTCCTTTCCCCTCGGAAGGAGACATAGGAAGCAGCCTTATACAGTGGTGCCCCACAAGACGAATGCCTCGCAAGACGGAAAACTCGATAGACCTAAGAGTTTTCCGTTTTTGAGGTGCTTCGCAAGACGAATTTCCCTATGGGCTTGCTTCGCAAGACGAAAACGTCTTGCCGCTAAGCCGCTAATAGCCGCTAATAGCCGTGCTTCGCAAGACGAAAAAAATCGCAGAACGAATTAATTTCGTCTTGCGAGGCACCACTGTACAAAGTCAGACCATTGGTCCAACTACCTTGATGCTGCCTACTCTGGCAGCAGCTCTGCAGGCTTGCAGAGCTGGTCTTCTACCAGCTCTTCCCCCTTCCCTCCTCGCCACCTGACCTTTACTCAGGATGCAAGGAGTATGCAGCTGCTGGCATTGCTCCAGACAGCAGGCACAGCTAGCGGGCAGGGCAGGCAAGTGAAAGGACACCTGGCAGGCTGTGGCCTTGCCTGAGAATGACTCAAGGGTGACCTACTGTCCACAGACCCATGCAAGTTTATCTCATATGCCTGTGCGCCAGATCCTTCAAGCCCCTAGTGACACAACTGGTCGCCACAATGCCCTTGTTGTTGAACTCTGGTGTTATGTACTGAGTTGAATAGGATCCAAAATGCAGCAGTCTGACTGGTCCTGGAACAATAGGATTCAGAATGCAGCAGTCTGATTGGTTCTAGAACAATAGGATCCAAAATGCAGCAGTCTGATTGGTCCGCAGGAGCCACCCAATCCAGCTCCAGGTGGAAGTGAATCTGCAACCTGATTGGCCTACAGGAGAATCCTGGAATTAGCCAATCACATGGGGCCCATTGTGTAAATAATGTAAATAAAGCAGACATTCTGGGAGAACTTCCATTCCTCCTCACCACTATGAGCTGAATAAAGAGCATGAAATCCACTCTCGACTATATTTCATCTGGGATGGAGGAAAATGACCAGGGTGGTTGACCCAATTGCCCTCAAACATCCTATCCTTGTTGGTGGATAGGATGGTTTTCGAAGGAGCTGGAGAAGATGAAACTGCGAGAGTGAACCCTAGAGCTACGATGGAAGGGGGGGATGGGGAGTAAACAGGACTGAGCACAAGCCAGATTGTACAGCAGGACCTCCTCTGTAGTGCTAATTGTAGCCAAAAAATATATACAGCAAACCCACCGCTTACACACTTTTAATTTGTGTGCATTCAGTTTTATGTGCTTGGCCAGAAAAAGAAACAAATAATAGAAAGGGGTCTGGCACCTGGAGAAAATACTTTTGACAATCCTACCCACCATTGAGCTCAATGCATTTAACCGTACGTCATTTTGGCTTTAGGCGCAAGCCCCAGAATGTAACCCCCCATGTAAGTTACGGGCTTACTGTATCATAATACCACCACCATTCTATCTTTGCAGAGCCATTCAGAGGAGCCGATTTGAATATTTTGGAATAGATGCTATCCGAGGTACATTGGTACCTCGGGTTACATACGCTTCAGGTTACAGACTCTGCTAACCTAGAAATAGTACCTCGGGTTAAGAACTTTGCTTCAGGATGAGAACAGAAATTGCACGCCGGCAGCAGGAGGCCCCATTAGCTAAGGTGGTGCTTCAGGTTAAGAACAGTTTCAGGTTAAGAACAGACCTCCAGAACAAATTAAGTACGGTACTTAACCCGAGGTACCACTGTATATCCGCTCAGAAGCAAGCCCCGGGGAATTCCATGGGGCTTGCTCTCAAGTACGTTTCCCTGTCTGTGATCTTGTAAGCCTCCGCTCTGCAGCAGCTGTTCCAGATCTGTTCTGCTGGTGGAGCAACACTCATTTTCCTCTTAGCCTTTTTCTAGTAACGTAATGCCAAAGCTGTTGCCACTCAGCCGCTGTGCAACTGCTGAACTCCAGTGAACCCGAGAGCAACGGAACGGGACTTAAGCCTAATTGTAGCGTTTTGCCTCTGCTCCCATGAACTCTTGGCCTGGGCACGCTGTCATCTCTTACCGGCTTACTACCGCTGCTGCACGACAGACTGCAATGTCCTTGCATGCACCCTTGTGATGCCGCAGCCCGGTCGGTGCCCCCAGCTAAAATTAGCGGCCAGTGCTTTGGACGGGCACAGCACATCCAGGCACAATAGGAAGGAAGGAAGCCAGGAAAACAGGGACCTCCTGAGCATTTTAATGTTAACGGAACCTGATTTCACTAGAACTCTCTGTGAACCCTGAGCCGTCCCTTCAACCCAGGTCATTCCCCCTAAACTGGGACATCTGTTTACCCTGTACTTGAACTGCCTTTGCTCTGCCAGCCCTGGAGGAAAGCTCTTTCAGAGCAGTGTGCAAGCAAAGGGAAACAAACTAAGAAGGAAGATGATCCTCAGGAGTCGGCAGCATTTCTATTAGGGCTCCATTGCAGTGGAGTTAATTCCACTCATATCTTTAGACCTTTCCCTTCATTCTCAGTGATTAGTCCTTCTAAACCTACTAAGGTCAAGCCTTCTGAGATGCCTTAGCAGGGCTTGATGTCCACATCCCAGCTGAGTTGTTTCCAGACCGCTGCTATCTGTCCGAGGTGTTGAGATTGATTTTAAGATTGGCTCAGAGGTTTTCACTCCACCAGCTTGTTTGCAGAACGAATTGGTTGCATGATGTGTCTACTTGTTTCGGACATCACTTGGTTACTGAGACCTTGAGGACTGGAAGCGGAATGTGTGAACTCATTTGGTGGCTCGTTTGCACAACGTTTGAGATTGCAATCATGATAAAACTTGTGGGTGAACCAATGATAAAAGACCCATAGTCGTTTCCCATACACCAGGCATGGTCAAACTTGGCCCTCCAGCTGTTTTGGGACTACAACTCCCATCATCCCTAGTTAACAGGACCAGTGGGAATTGTAGTCCCAAAACAGCTGGAGGGCCAGGTATGGCCACCACTGCCACACAATGAGATTTGCACACCCACTCACAGCTTGTCCACACTAACAGAAGCTACTGTGAGGGCTTTCATTAGAAGCCACAACCAACATTTCATAGCTCGTGCTATGAGCAGTTTTGTGCAGCTAGTTTTGTGCAGCTAGTTTCTTAAGTATCTGGAAGGGGTTTGCCTGCTATCTAGGCCTGGTCTATGTCACAGAATGACATCCTGTCTTTGTGGGGCCTGTTAACATACTCTGCTTCTGCAGACTCCACCAAATGATGACCCTCAACCTTAGGGAAGAATAAGGAGACAAACTGAAGCCTTAGTGGAATGCTCTAATGATCACGTAGGGTACTCCAAAGGGGCGGGAAGGTTTTTTGAGTGACAGATATGCAGCCAGTGTGGTGTAGTGGTTAAGAGTGGTAGATTCGTAATCTGGGGAACCGGGTTCGCGTCTCCGCTCCTCCACATGCAGCTGCTGGGTGACCTTGGGTTAGTCACACTTCTCTGAAGTCTCTCAGCCCCACTGACCTCACAGAGTGTTTGTTGTGGGGGAGGAAGGAAAAGAGAATGTTAGCCGCTTTGAGACTCCTTCGGGTAGTAATAAAGCAGGATATCAAATCCAAACTCTTCTTCTTCCCCAAAATACGCCTGGAGACTGTGCCGATCCCTTTATTGATTGTTGCTAGCCCACAAGCAGACAAGGAGGTTTTGGGGAAGAGCTAGAGCTGGTCGATTGAATGCAGAACCTCAACCTCAGGGGCTTAATTTTGCACACCAGGTATCTCTGGGCCAAGCTTGCTTTCCAGGTCAAAGCCCTCCTGTGTGCCCTCTTTGGAGTGCTTTTGTCTGACTGAAATGTGTCCTTGAACTGTGATGGCGTCTCTTGCTTGCCTAGATGGAAGAAACAGAGACGTCTATGCATATGACACCCTTGACTTTTGTGTCACACCTGTGTTTGCTTGTGGTCCTGCCCACGACTGGCGTGAGGTCCCTGGAAGAGGTCCCTGGAAGCCCCAGGTACGTCTGGGACAAACTTCTCCAAAACCCCTTCATTGCTACCAGTCAATGAAGACACCACTGAGCTCAGTTGACTGATAAGTTCCTATATTCCCATAGCTCTCTGAACCTTTAAATAATTCACCCCCTGTGCACTGGTAAATACAGTAGAGCATATATTTTAAAAAAACTTTCTTAGGGGTGCTATATGTCCTTTTTTTCCAGGACAGGTCCTCTTTTTCATGGGTAGGTATAATGAGTCGTCATAGCGATCCATAGTTAAAAGTAGAAGTGGGCAAATGTGTCCTCTGTTTTGCTCTTCAAAATATGGCAACCCTAAATGGAGGCCAAACTTGTGACTGTTTGATTATGTAACACAACTCTTGATCAAGCATCTGCTACCATTCAGAATTATAAAGGGCTTTCAGCAAGCACGAAGGAAGCACATTTTCACTCCTGGAGGGCCAATTCAACCAACTGTAACTTCTAAAACAAAGAGGATGTTGCGGATACGATATTGACAGCGAAATCCTATGTATTTCTACTGAGAAGCCCCATCAAGTTCAAGGGGACTTACTCCCATGCAAGTGTACATAGGACCACAGGCTGCAATTCGGTGCACAGTTGTAAGTCCCGTTGAATGAAGTAGCACCTACTTTTGAATAAATATGCAACAGGCTGTAGGGTTATTATACAACTCTTCTCATGCCAAACCCCAACAAGCTCTGCTGCTGGTTAGTACCAAACTGGATACGGGCCTTCCCCCCCCCCATACTGCTAAGCACATCTGCCTCCCAGTGAGTTGCACAGTGAGACGAGGGCTTGCTCAGATGTAGTTCTATCTACATAGCTCCATCCTTATTTCAGACATAGTGATATATCAGTATATCACGATGTTTCGCTGGCGATATATCACGAAGCTGAAAACCAGGTATCGCCCAGTGCTACTGTTCACCTCTGCAAAGTTCCATCCTTATTTCAGACATTGTGATATATCGGTATATCACAATGTTTAGTTGGTGATATATTGCAATGTTGAAAACCAGACTGGTAGTAATGGCCCAGCCGGATTGGCTACATGGAAGGTTAACCTGCTTAAACACACACACACACACACACACACGTTTAACCTGCTTTAAAAACAACAACACATGGAAGGTTATCCTGTGGGGAAATGCTGCTTTGGAAAAAAAAGTCTGGTGTATTTTAAGGGCATATGTTGTGAATTGAGAAGTTTTATGTACTTTTCCGTAACTATAGCAATGTCAACAATACAAAACAAGCCAGCATCATTGGGTGCGGGCCAGAGAAGCAGAAACATATATGCCTTGGGCATGCATGCTTTATATTCAACAGGCCCATTTAATTCTTGGTAACAAGTCACTCCATGTGTAGAAACAGGTGCTCCTGAATAATAATCATGTGCGATCTCAAACATGCCTTCACCTCTCTAAATGGTGTCCCTGCTGAAAAAACTTATCAACACAAGAAGATCCCTTGATGGGTGGATAGGCTCAAAGGTTCATCTTGTTCAGCATCCTTTCTCCCACAGTGGCCAATCAGGTGCCGCCAGGAAGCCCGACAAGCAGGGCGTGGAGGCAGGAGCTGGAACACTCAGCCTCACCATGTCATGATGAACAGCAATCGATAAGCTTATTATACTTGACTAATCTAGCCCAAAGCATGTCTGTGAGGAAATGCTGACTCTTCAAGCACTGATCCTGCCAGGTACAATAAGAAAAGCCAACCTGGCTGGAACAAATGTTTACTTATTATTGCCAAGCTGCCACAATGTTCTCCTCCCACGCTTGACAAGGGTAACCTGGCTCCCAAGGAAGAGCATACTGGAGAGCAGAGGTAAGGAGTGTTCTGGAGTGGGGTGTGTGTCTCTCTGTGTGTAAATGAGACAGAGAAGAGGATGATGCTCCTATACATGAAAAGTAGAACGGAACACAAGCATCTGAACAAGCAGAAACTGAGCAGGGATACCAAGGGCCAAGATGATAACAAGTTCCTAACCGGAACAGCTCACACCCAAATTAAAGTCTAGGCTTGCTGAAACTCCTGGCGTGTCTTCCAGCTATTGAGAATAATTTGGGAGACAACCATACACCATTCAGAGCTCCACTAGCATAGCCAAGAGATGATGGGAACAAAGTGGATTCAGAAAATATTTTGCAAAAGGAAAAATGCAAGAATGACCCTACACTACAGTCTAAGGACTTTAAGTTGTGCTTCATAAAGTGTGTACTGTACTGTACTTAGGTTCAAAATGTTTATTATCTTAGCACAGGCAGCACAACTTCAAAGGTCCCTTTCTTTTGTAGAAAGGTCTACTGTAATTTTAACTGGCAAACATAAAACAGCCACCCAAGCCTCCATTTGTTTCGTTTTCCCTCTTCTGCACAGGGAACGCATGTTTACATTTAAACTGCTTCAAAGCAAGAGTTATAACACTGGAGGGAATGTGGGGGAGGGTCTCCCTGCCCCCTCCATCTGAATGACGACATTAAAAAGGGCCTCGCTCTCTTCAAAACTTCTTTCACCAGCTGGAGAGGCGTGGGAAATGTTTAATCTCTCAACGCAGGAGGCTCCCTTCCTCCGTCCTGGGAAAAGTTCTATTGAGAAGTTGGGGAAACACCCTCGGGTTGCAGCCCTATGCAGGCTTACCTAGCAGCAAGTCCAGTGGAACTTGCATCGACACGCACAGGAATATTGCAGAGTAAACATGCATAGGAGTATTGCTGGGTAAACATGCGCAGGATCTGGCTGCCAACCAGCCGAGGAGGGGATGAGAGGGGGCGACGGCTGCTTGCAAGCAATCGTTTTTTTCTCTAGATAAGAGAGGGGACGTCGCGTTCCCGTTCTCGCCGCGCTCCCAGGACGAACGCCTCCTGCTCGTCCCCGGCGCTCGCGTGACTGGCTCCCCGGGCCGGGCGCGTTAGGCAAGCGGGAGTCACAACGGCTTAGCGCTTAAGCGGCTCCTCCCCGCCGCGGCACCTGCACGCCAGCCCGGCGGTAGCAGCAGGAAGAGGGCGCCGGGGTCACTGGGGCGGGAGGGGAAAGCGAGTGCGTGCGCGCTCTGCCGCCAGCCCGCTGATCCCGTCGCAGCACGCAAGCCTGGAGCCCAGAAGGCAGCGGCAGCTGGCCTTGCGTGCCAGCGCCGCACGCAAGGCACTGCACACGACGGCGCCCGGCACGGAAAGCGCCGCCGCCGCGCGCACTGGACTCGGGCCGCGCCCTCCCCGCGCACGCAAGCAAGCCCGGGTCGAGGAGGGGGGCGTGGGAGGGAGTCCCCAGCGCAGCGCTGCAGGGCAGGATCCGGCCGGCCCGGGGAAGCGTCTGGCGCTGCAACAGATCGCAGCCGCAGTAGCAGTCACGCTCTGCTTCGCCGAGACACGCAGCCTGGGCGCAGAGCGGCGCCCGGCGAGCAAAGGAGCCAGATGGCACTGCAGGGCACGACTCGGCACACCGGGGAGAGGGGAGGGAGGGCGGGGAGAGGGAGACCCCCGTCGCCTCACTGCATGTCACGATCGGAGGAGGGGCAGGGGAGCTGGCACTGCATAGCACGGGAGATCTCAACTTGGAAGCCCGTTTCTCAGTATCTTGAGTATTTTATAATATAAAAGGAAACAGCAGGGACAGAGCACGATCTGTTTCCCTGGCTATACAGCACTGCTGAGATCCAGAAAAGAGGGCGATCACCCTAGTGGGAAGGGGGAGGGGTACCCGCTGTGCGCCATTTCCATCCTCCAAGTAACGTGTGAAAGGTTCACCACCTGCCCTCGCAGAGGGGTTGCTACCTACCCCCGGTCCCTGTGCCTCTTAGCAACGACAAGGCAGGCGGAAATTCAACCTGTGCTTGACGACGCTTTCTTTCCCTACATTTTGCAGAGGGCCCCCGCCTATGTTTGGGCTTTTCTACTATCACGCCCCTTTGAAAAAGATACACAAGCGCCCTTTCAGAATGTAAAGCTGGTAATCGCGCGAATACAAAGGGGGTGCGATCTGTTCACTTGGCGAGGATTTCTACACGTGGCGAGAGGCACTCTCCCCTTTATTTGAGCTCTGAGCCCTTAGTTAAATTAATTAAATCCGGCCCTTGGATGTGTGTGAACGCAGAAGCGGTGGCCAGCAACACACACGCCCACCCTCCCCAGGGACCTTCTGAGACGTCAAGGCAGGATCAACACCACTGACGACCAGGCCTAGTGGGGAGAAGGAGGTGCGGAGTTATTCGTTGATTTTTTAAAAACCTTTTCTCTTCCTCCAAGAAGCGCACATGATTCTCTTCCATTTTACCCTCACAACAACCCTGCAGATTAGTGGAACGACTGGCTCGTGAGTTGGAGATTTCTCATTCTAGGCGAACCGCTTAAAACTACTGCGCCCTGCTTTGGTGCGGATGAAAGCAGGACGGGGCGTGTGGTTCGAGGGACTGCAACCTCTGACCCACTAAGGCTCATAGAGCTGGTGTCGCGCCCGCCACTCCAGGCGCCCCAGGGCTCAGTCCCGCAGCCAGTTTCGAAGATCCGGCGGTGGCATGACGAGAGTGCCTCTGCGCACGCACAGAGGCACGCGCCCCTCCCAATATGGAGCCTTGGCCCATTCCCTGCTCCTTTGGGGATGAAAGGAAGGGCTTCTCGCTCAGGCCCCTCTCTCGGTTTAATGGCTCGTGTTGCAGCTGCGCTGGGCAACAACGACCCCAGGAGGAGCTCCTCCCTTTCCCACCCGCTCCGGGCGACCCGACGACTCCTAGCCAAAGTCTCCTCCTCCTCCTCCTCCTGGCGCGTCCTCGCTTCTATTTCTTTTTCAGCTGCGCTTCGCGTGTCGAGCCGCCTTCGAAGGCTGCAACTCCCTCCGGGCTGGGCTTGAAGACGCGCTGCTGGGGGCTTTGCGTGCCGACTCGAAAGCTGGCCTGACTCGCTTAATCCGGAGCTTGGCAATAGCAACAACGGCAGCGCCGTCGGCCGGGCCTCTTTGATCCCTTCCAGCGGGACAGGTTGGCTGGAGGAGGAGGCCGTGGGGGTCCTGCTTTCACCCCTCCTCCCCACCCCCGAGCCCTGGCCTTGCCACGGGAGGCGACCCGAGCGCCCAAACAGCGTGGTTCTTGACGTAGGGACGCGCGACACGCGTCCGCCGCCGCCCTCCTCCTCTCTCGTTAACCCAATTGCAGCCCGGAAGCGGCCACTGTCAACACCCGAGAGCGCAGCCATCGCCGGAGTTGAGGCAATTACCTCGTTTGCCTACTCGTCGGAGCTATTTTGAGATACAAAGGCGGCAGAACACACGCGCGGGCCCCCCTGCTGGGCTCTCGGAATGCGAACGCGGGGGAGGATCCGGCGCGGAGTTCCAGTCCCGGAAGGGTGCTCAGCCCCCGCACCTGTTCCAGGAACCCCCTCCCCCGCCGCCGCCGCCTCCTCTTCGTCCCCCTGGAGTATCTGATTCGGCGACGTAGCTAGGCGAATGGCGGTGCCCTCGAGCATGTGCAGAGTGCCCTTCGCAAGTGTAGACGTGACGTGTACGCGTTTAGGAGGACACATTATGATTGCAGTATTATTACTAAGCATTAGTGTAACTAGAGTAAGCCGGTAGAGGTACCTGTTTTGGGTGGAAACTGGACACGGGTGCAGGAAGTATGTTACAGGTCGCGTTACCTACTGTTATTAAAACATTGCTAAGTTTCATAATACATTTTTTGCATCATTAAGCCAATGAACAGAGCTAAATATCATACAAAAATGGACCTCTGAGTCAATCTGACCATACACGGACACTGTTTGTTGATTTACTTGGTGTCCTTCCTCCCTAGCCATTTCCTTATGCTATATTTGTTTTTATTATACTTGTGATCTGGGAACAGTCAGCTATCACATGGGTCCCAGTCTCTTTATCCAGGCACATGGGCGTAGCCAAGTGGGGGGCAGGGAGGGGCAACTGCCCTCCCCCAGATCAATAAGAAATAAATAAAAATACATAGCTAACGGAAGTTCTGCCCCCTCTAACAAAAGCCCTGCCCCACCCCCAACAAACTGAGCAAGTCCATTTTCTACCCAGCAGATAAGAACAGGCACTATTCCTTCAGAATGATTCCCCCCCCCTATTTTGAGCAAACTGCCATGAGATTAAAAAATAATGATAGGTTTTGAAAAATCGCACACAAGAAGTCCTGATACAGCCAGTATGGTGTAGTGGTTAGAGCAGGGGTAGGCAAACTAAGGCCTGGGGGCCGGATCCGGCCCAATAGCCCACGGATGGTCCAGGAATCAACGTGTTTTTACATGAGTAGAATGTGTCCTTTTATTTAAAATGCATCTCTGGGTTATTTGTGGGGCATAGGAATTTGTTCCTTTTTAATTTTCCTCCCAAACTATAGTCCGGGCCCCCACAAGGTCTGAAGAAAGGTGGACCGGCCCCCTGCTTTAAAAGTTTGCTGACCCCTGGGTTAGAGGTAGGCTAGGAGACCCGGTTTTGAATCTTAGCCCAGCCATGAAGCTCACTGGGTGACCCTAGGCCAGTCACAGTCCCTCAGCCATAACCTACCTCACAGGGTTGTTACGGTGTTTAAATGAAGAGGGAGAGAACCATGTATTGCCACCTTGAGCTTGGAGAAAAATGGTGTGGTATTAAATGCAATATATAGACTAAACCTAGGGTCTACTTAAGATTCAGCAGCCGTTCCAACAGGCCTGCCAGAAATATTTAAACTAACATTCCACAAGTGTTGTAAAAGTGTCCTGCAAGCAAATCTTGGGATGCTGAGGTTGCTTGCTATGTAAGCAAGAGAGGCATGAAGACGTGAACTCTGGAAGAGAGAAATTGAACAGCACAGTCCTGTGCATATTTACTTGGAAATAACTTCCCCTGCTTTCAGACCAGGGTGCGTGGAATTGCAGCCTTAACTTTGGAAGCCTGGTGCATATTCATTCTTTGATAGTTGCTGCATTGAGTGACTATGCTTGAATGGACAGATCAATTGTTTATGCTTGTGTTTTGGATGTGAAACAAAAGGAGGCACCATGTTTGGGTGAATGAGAGTGGGCATTTGTCCAGCTTGCTTTTGGGTAGCCCATGCTTAGGGAATTTCTCATGGATCGGATCTGTCTTTTCCCCGACTGTGTTGGAGCCACCTCACCTTGGCTTAAGGGTAGGCTCAGCTGTGTTTACATTCTGATTTGGGGCCCAAGTCAGATAAAGGATTCTTATGCAAGATTTCCGTATGCAGTGCCTACTCAAGTACAGTCTTATGTGTACTTTACTCAGTAGTATGTTCCATTGAGTTCAATGGCACTTCTCAGTAAGTGGGAACCTTGCAATTCCAAACTCACCTGGAAGTAAAGCCCTTTATGTCCCATTGGGACTTGGGGTTGTATCCAGAAAAGTCCATCCATTAGTGCAAGGACTTCTGCTTGCACAATGCAAATCTCCCTTCTCCCCGACACCCTGCTGCCACACCCCACCCAATCTGCTCTCCGGAGGAACATGGGGAGAGAAGAGAGAGGGGAAGTCCTTGTGCAAACAGGAAAATTTTGCTGAATGCAACCTTTACTTCTCAGTAGACATGCATAGCACTGCACATTACCCATCTCTTTAAATCCACCACTGGGGTGGCTAAAGCCTAGTGAAAGCTGCAGTGGGTTTCCCCTGTTCTTTCAATGCATATCAAGTTATCAATGTGTGGGGTTGTGACCCCAAGCCGCCTTTGGAGTTACCAGGATGCAGAATCGGGGTGGTCCAGGATGAAAGTGTGGTCCTGTGTGAGAGCACCCAGAGAGAGAGGAAGGCTTTGATCTGATCGTGCAGATGCGTTTTTTATTTTGGCTGCATTAATTTTAGCCCAAGGAAATTGCCATCTGTCCCTGTTGCACCAGAAATAGTCTCTTTCTTCTCTCATCTCTGTCACACACACTTTCCTTTCCTTTAATTTATTATATCTGTGGATTGACTTGCACAGCAACCAGAGGGTAAAAAGGGGGTGCAGTGTGTGTTCTTAGTGTGTTTGCACACCTGCTCCTTTTGTATGAGATAGGGAGATATGTATTGGAAACAGCACATACTGAGAAATGCTACAGGTAGGTCATTCGAAGGACTATACCACTGCAAACTGCAGACTGGAGATCATGGGTAACGTTTCCCTCCATATAAAAAAGTAGAACATTTGAAGCCTGGAGACGGTGCAATCCTTCTCTGGCATGCTGCTTTTGTACAGGCAAGGATTTTTATTTTTACAGGGAGAAGCATTTGAACACACAACTCTCCCACCTGCAACCTGAAGGCTACACATGCGTCCCAGCAGTTCTCTCGCTTGTGTAGTTTGCCCGGGGTTTCTGAGCAAATATGAATAGAAAGGCTGTAAATTCCCTCTGTACAGCCCTAGATAACGCAGTCAGATTATCCCGCATTCCCAGACGCCCTTTCTCCTTCCCTGTTTGCAGATCCTTTTAATAAATCATCACTTTAGAGCACTGCTTAGCACTCGTACTGCGCTTTACAAGGTGAAAGCTCCTTACAAACATTAACAAATCGTGAACTGTCAAGTAGGAGGCCATATGTTCAAAGGTCAAAATTGACTGCTTAAAGCTCCATCTTTTAACACTAACTAAAACACCTACCCACCCTAGGATTTCTCTCTCCAACATCCTTGGACTTCCCCCTTTGGCTATTTAGTCCTAAATTAACCGTGGATAAGCCCACTGACATCAGTTGCCAAAGGAATCTGAAATGGTTCAGGTGATGCCTTATAGTGGACTAACAGGTTGTTTCTCACATACATGAGCATTTCAGTGTAGGAAACATGCCTTTATCTCCATTTCTGAAATGTATTTTTTTCTCACTGTCTTGTTTAATTGCAGCAAAATACTCACTAATGTTGCATTTTCAAAATCGGCAAGTACACCCCCCTCTACCACCACATTTATTTGTTTAAGGTATTTCTAGCTTAGCTCTTTATAGTGGGGTACAATGTAGCGCACATAATAAAATAAAACAAAACAAAATCACATTATTTATAATAATAAAACCACATTTTAAAACCGACAAAACAGCAGCAACAAATAAGCCTTGTGCAGCAGTCGCAAAGCCCATCTCACAACCAGACCTAACTATCTGTTAGAGGCCTGTTATCTCCCCTGCAGTTTTACGCAGTAATTTGCACTAAGAGACTTGCGGCAGGAGCAGGGAAATGCTGGATGTGATGTGATGACATCTTGTCACACGCGTATCATTGACTAGACATTTTAAAAGAGACTTGTGAGGGGAGAACACAGGTTGGTAGCAATCAATCTAATGTCTAGTTAGGAACAACATGGGGGTGCTTTGGCCTGCTAGACCAACTTCAGCTTCCATCCCCAGTCACATGGGCATAGCCAAGATTTTTGTGTGTTCATGGTTCAATCCTTAGCATCTTCAGGTAGGGCTGAGAATTGCCTGGATCTGAAACCCTGAACAGCAGCAGCAGCTGCTGCCAATTCAGGTAGGTTACAATTCTCACCCATGCGTCTTTGTCTATACATGTCTGCCAACTGGAGGTAAACTGCAGTTCACCATCCCGATATAACTTGAGGGCAAAAAAATGCAAGGCAGTTTTGCACAGGTAGCGGTAGAACATCCTAACTGCAATGTCCCTCTCTCTGCCTCCCCTGCTTTTAAATGCTATTGGCCAGGATGCGTGCAAAGAAAAGAGGCCACAAATGGAACCTTCCCCCTGACTCTTAATTCTTATCACCACTGGAGATATTTAATTCCTAGCCTTGGATGTATCCGAGAGAAAAGCCAGTGCCTTTGATCAGCGTTCGAAAACAAAGGCGCGCCTTCCTCTCTGCGTTTGATTTTGCCCTTTGAACATATGTTCCTCCTGCGTGAGCCTCGCACGGTAATTTGCTTCGGTGGGGAGGCGTTTCGGAGAAGGGGGGGCCATCGGGGCTGCGGGCGGAGGGCATGGGGAGAGGAAGGAGGAGCTGGGGACAGTTGCCTGCGAGCAGCCTTCGCTCTTCTCACGCTATCGCTGTGCAGATTTCAGGCGAAGGGTGTCGTCGTGCACATCGGCAGCGAAATCAGTTTAAATAACCACAGTGTGGTGGTGGTGAAATGGAGTAGTCACGCAGCAGCCTGCCGGGAAATCTGGGGAGGGGAAGGGAGGTCTGGGGACCACCCCCCTCCTTCCCCACGTGCAACCCTGGCTGGCTGCCTATTCTTCGCACTGCCTGATTTGGAGAGGGCGGAAGGGGGGCGCTTGCCAATTGCGCACGCGAACGACGCTCCGGCCCCAGCTCTCCCTTTTGCAAAATTGAAAAGCGCAGCGGCTGGGAACAGCTGACTCACACGGCCGGCAGATCGGTATAGAGCAGAGTTTAAAGCGTGAGAGGCCGGGAGCTGCGGGGGCCGGGAGAGAAGGGCGCGCGAGGAGAGGCAAGGCGCGCGCGGGCCCACACGCCCGCCCGCCCGCCCCGCCTCCGCTGCCCCAGGCGGGGGCGGCAACAACAATGGGGAGAGCCGCTGCTGCCTTTCCTCCACCTTTGTCGTTCGTTCCTGCTCTAAAATACCGTAAACGAGGTTTCTTTTCTTCCTTTCGCTCTCTCTCTCTCCCTCTCTCTCTCTCCACCTTCCTCTCAAATCAGGCAACGCGGAAACCAGAAACCAGCCCCAGAAATAGCTGTGGGTTGGACTAGATGACCCTTTCCAGCTCTACAATTCTGTGATTCTATGAAGAGAAGCTGCTCAACTTAATTTAGAAATATATTTTTTTCAAAGCCCCGAGATCCTTTGTGTGTGCAATAGGATGCAGGCAGACTGGAGAGATTTCACCACCTAAAAGTGCAAAGCCTGCACACGAGAAACGTGCTTGCCAACATGTCTGGCATACAAGCACAGTCATCAGGGAGTAGCCATTGGCCACACCTTGTTGAGTGTACACTGCGTATTATCGGAGTTTGAGGACACATTCCAGCCAGGCACAAACACCTGAGGAAGGCTAGGGAGGGCAGAGCCTGGAGAGAGTCCCAAGGTCCACACAGAGAGGTGTGGAGGCCACATTCTGCTCCGGGCCTGAAGTTCCCCACTCCTGGCCTAAAGGACTGACTCACACATTGTAGGACAGAAAACGTCTCCTTGGGCCACCAAGTGCCAGGGAGCCACAACCAGTAGCAGACAGTGTGCCTCGTGATAGCTGTGTCGCTGCTTCTAACCGGGAGGCGTGAGATAGCATGGAGCTCATTGCTGTGCCAATGCACCAGCCCATTGCTTTGGCCCCATTGATGGTGCTTTGGCTCCATTTCTTCTCTGGGCCACCCTTTCAGAATAAAAATTTCTCACTCCACACCAATTTTTATTTTTCCTGATAAGAAATACACTGGAAAACAGAAATAACTAGCAGCTGTTTGCAAGACAGTACATAGCTACTTTATGATATGATTATACCAGAAAGTATAAAACAATGCAGGAAACATGAGAAAGTGAATCATTCCCAAAATATAAATGAGCATCTTACATATGTACCTTAAGTACATATACAGTGGTACCTCTGGATGCGAACGGGATCCGTTCCGGAGCCACATTTGCATCCTGAAGCGAATGCAACCCGCGCGTGCACTGGTCGCAATTCTCTGCTTCCGCACATGCGCGTGACGTCATTTTGAGTGTCTGTGCATGCACGAGCAGCGACCCAGAAGTAACGCACTCCGTTACTTCCGGGTCGCCACGGAGTGTAACCTGAAAACGCTCAACCTGAAGCACATTTAACCCGAGGTATGACTGTACAAACGCAATGAGAGATGTGAGCTTGCTTTCGGTAGGTAATCTCCTTTATATTGGGTCTCATCTGAGGGAAACTCTCATCTCATCAACCGAAAGCAGCTTTTATTTCTTCTGATCTTGATGCTATACTATACTACACGACACTGAAATCTTTAAATGTTTCTTTGGCAGTCCTTTAATCTTCTTGCCACACTTGGCCTCCTCTCCTGCCACACCCTTTGAGAATATTGCATTATACTAGGAAAGCTTTAAATGGAGCTTTTGTTTTCACAATTTTTAGACATGGGCTGATTCCTGGGCCTCCTATATACTCACAGAAGTTGTGCTGTGCTGAGAATTGTTGGGATACTCCCTATTCCCCTCACAGAGCTACAATTCCCAGAATTCCCTGGGGAGAGGGATTGGTTGTTAAACCACTCTGAGAATTATAGCTCTGTGAGGGGGAACACGGTGTCTCCCAACCACTCTTCTGAACACTCTTAAGAAACCACAGCTCCCAGGAGACTGTTTAAAGTGGTATGACACTGCTTTAAATGTATAATGAAGACGGGGCCTCATGCAGTGTCTGTTGTAGTCATTGAACCTGGCATGGGCACTGTGGGTTCATTCCCTGCCTAGTCACAAAACCTACTGGACGGCCTAACCTACCTCACTGGGTTGTTCTGAGGATAAAATTGCATACTGCAGCCTTTTAGCTCATTGGGGGAAGCAGGGTTTACCATTGCAATGATAATAAATTAATAATAATAAATTTATTAGTCTTCAGGAGTGCTACTTTTATTCAGTAGTAAATGTGCATCCTGCTTTTCTTCCAAAGTGGTCTCTATAGGATGATTCTCAGCTTGGCATTTTCCACATGACCTTGCCAAGTGTCCTCAGACGACAACTTGCCCCAGATGTTTTAGACTACAGTTCCCATCAGCTAGGGTTGCCATATTTTGAAGAGCAAAAAAGAGGACGCTATGACGACTCTCATTTTAAATACTCCTAATATATGTAGGCTATAGAAGCTGTGATAGGGGCAGGAGAGTGAAGAGGAAAGGAAATCTTCAACCATTAATTATGTCTATCTCTTATCCAGAAACTATAGCCGAAGACTTTTCGGCAAATTTCTAAAAATCCACCAGCACAGAAATGTTACCCCTGAAAAAGAGGACGTGTCCTGGAAAAAGAGGACACATGGCAACCCTTCATCAGCTGAAGCTGATGAGAGTTGTAGTCCAAAATGCATTAAGAGCACCAGGTGGGCAAAGCCTGCCTTGAAGTTTGAAATAGCTGGCCTTGTCTTTTCCATTTGCTGTTCTGGGCTTCCAGCCACGTCCTGTGGTTCTAGATGGGCTAAGTCAGCCTCTCCCGAGTTTGCTGTTACTGTACTCTATTTCTTCTTGTGACATTCCGTCCATGGTGACTCAAAGTCGCCTTCATGATAGCCAAAATGATAATACTGCAGTGTTATGGTGTGACCAGACAAATCAAAACAGGTGGCAACCCCGCAGGACAAGACAGGATGTGCTTTTTATGATGTGCTCTTCCCGTAATTGTGACCTTCTGCTTCACAGCTGGAAATAAATATCGCCTAATAAAAAATGGGCCTGTTGCAATTTGGCTGCCTTTTACCTTCGTGGCAAAACTCCCACTGACTTTGAATGAGAGGAGCGGCACAATCTAGTGTATAATTTGCTTCCATTCTGATTTAACTGGGAACACCAGCAATCAAATGCTAATAAATCTGGCTATAATTTTGCAAAACGAAAATATAGCCAGAGACCTGGGAGGATATGAAAATGAAAGATAAATATTCAGCACAACCACTGACCACACTACATTAATCACAGCTTGAACAAGAAATCCTGTTTATTGGATTTATGGTAATTTCCATGTTTGGTAACATGCCATTCACCCCTTGCACTCACACATAAGGCAATAATAGCAAGTGGTAACTTACCTTTTGCTGTGTCGCTTGAAATAAATGACCATAAACAACTTTTTAGCCAGGAAAATGGTGAGTGCTAGATGATTTCTCAGCTAGATGATCATTTAATTTCCAACTCTTTGATTCAGTGGGGCTTACTCCCATGTAAGTAGGGTGAGGATTACAGTCTCAAACATTAAAATACAAAATCAATCAACACACAATGAAACAGAAACGGGGGACCTGTGGACCTCCAGATGTTGTTGGACTCCAACTCTCATCAGCCCCAGCTATCATGGCCAGTGGTTGGAGATGATGGGAGTTGTAGTCTAACAATACCTGTAGGGTTTTTAAAAGCTTGGGAAAATTAAAAGGTTTTAAAACTCTTGCCAAGATAGGTATAAGCAAAGTGCTTGGTGAACCTATCTGTAGAGGGCATTCCATGGCCTGGCCACCACCACTAAAAAGGCCCTGTTCCCCAGTACAGTGGTACCTTGGGTTAAATACTTAATTTGTTCCGGAGGTCCGTACTTAACCTGAAACTGTTCTTAACCTGAAGCACCACTTTAGCTAATGGGGCCTCCTGCTGCCGCCGCGCCGCTGGAACCCAATTTCTGTTCTCATCCTGAAGCAAAGTTCTTAACCTGAAGCACTATTTCTGGGTTAGCGGAGTCTGTAACCTGAAGCGTATGTAACCCGAGGTACCACTGTATCTGCCCTTCATATCACAGTTGGCAGAGAGATACACAGACACAGACCAGGGTCCCAAGGATGATTTCATGGTTTGGTTAGGTATATGTGGGAGGAGGTGTTTCTGGAAACATGCAGTAATTTAAATTTCTCATACCAGAAAGCTGAATTGTGCTCACCTCTTTCTCCTTACATGGTTCCTGGCAGCTTCTGGAAGGGGGAATTATTTAAATAAGGGAAATGGGGTTGTTGTTGTTTTTGAAAACCTCTTCCTACAGTGCCACAGACTTATCCAGTTCTCTCCTTGTAGATGCCTTTACCTGCAAAAATAAATAAATAACAAAATAACAAAATAAAATTAGGAGTTGTGATCACGAAACTCCCACATCCTGCATGGTTTAGTGCTGTGGAACACTCACGAAAGAAACATTTTCTGGAGTGTGTGCTTACCTGGCACACCCTCTTGATTGTTCCCACATTTCTGTGATTCAGCCATGAACAGTGTTCTGCAATTTTATTTTGTAAGGCACCCTTTAGTGCAACATGTGAACCTTCCCATTTTCAGAACCTTCAGTCCGTGCCTTATTGTTACCGATACTTTGCAGGGTATGAGTGTTCAAAATAGAAAATGGTTTAATTATTTCCAGTGCTCAATTTGTGTAGCAATTCATCTGTGGACAAAAGTCCTGCTGTTACTGCTGTAATTTTTCTTACTTCCTCCAAAAAGTCCAAGGTGCCTTAAATTGTTTGGGCCAAGAAGTCGTCCTTTACCTGCAAGGCATAGCATCCATTTAAGATGCCCATGGGTCTTACTTTACAGAGGACTGCTAGAGGTTAGTCATCTCTCTGAAGGAGTCTCCCATTTCAGGGTTACCCTAGAGTAGACACACATATTCTATCTCCCAATCCACACTGTGTCTGGGTTTGAGAGACTGATTGGCGCTGGGCCAAGGAGACAGAATGAGGATGTTGTTAGTGCACTGTTGTTGTTGTTTTGTTGTTTAGTCGTTTAGTCATGTCCGACTCTTCGCGACCCCATGGACCGGAGCACGCCAGGCACTCCTGTCTTCCACTGCCTCCCGCAGTTTGGTCAAACTCATGCTGGTAGCTTCGAGAACACTGTCCAACCTTCTCGTCCTCTGTCGTCCCCTTCTCCTTGTGCCCTCCATCTTTCCCAACATCAGGGTCTTTTCCAGGGAGTCTTCTCTTCTCATGAGGTGGCCAAAGTAGTTAGTTAGTGCACTACAACCTCCCTAAGCGAGCTAGCAAGGGCAGTCTCGGATGTGGTCTTGAAGAACTTCTTCGAGGTAGTGTTGAGAGACTTAAATATCCCTGCTTGAGGCTACCTCAAATGCACAAGACTGCAGGGCCCCTCTGTGCCTTTGACACCTAAGATGTGTGTCAATCATAATATATCACCTAGTCAAAGTTTTTCCCAATAGGATGTACAGTCATACCTTGGGTTACAGATGCTTCAGGTTGCGGTTTTTTTGGGTTGCGGACTGCTGAAACCCAGAAGTACCGGAATGGGTTACTTCCAGGTTTTGGTGGTTGCGCATGCATAGAAGCACTAAATTGCACTTGGTGCGGGTTGCGGATGCTGCAGGTTGCAAATGTGCATCCCGCACAGATCACGTTCGCAACCTAAGCGTCCACTGTATTTATATTTAAATCATACTGATTCTTTCTGAATTTGCATTTATACATATAAATTAGCACATGCAAATTTCATGCAAATCACATTATTTTGGGTGATGCATTTCTATCTTCTTCTTGTGGGGGGGCGTGCATAAGTGACCAACCTACTTCCATGGTTTTTTTAACAGCACACAATACCACATTGCTCTTAAATTCATCACTATAGCCAGCATCAATTCAGAATCAAAATCAGTGAGATGCTTTGCATTATTCCTGTTTATCTGCCAGTCGAATTTTGTACTGTTTGCTTTCATTTTAGAATAGTAAGTACTGTAGTGTCTACAGTCGTACCAGTCTGAGAAAGAGGCCTGCAGCACTGTGCTGTCACTTAGGATTAATCATAGCCATAGCCACAAGAAAACTGCGGGGACAAGCCATCTCACATTTGACTGTCTATAAGGTCTTTTTATAGTTGGTGCTTCTCTCTTCCCATACGGAATATAAGCTTACTTAAAACAAAACAAAACATCACGACCTTCCTGACGTCCTTTCGCATGCAATGTAGAAGGACATGTTGCCTTTCTGTTCTGCAAGCTGATCTGAATAACACCCTTAGCTCAACACAGACTCATATTTTAGATTTAAACATAGGACAAAGTTATTCAGTTCATTTCCTGGGCATGCCAGATCTCTAGTCTGACCTGTTATAACCCACGATAACCACCATCTCCCCTATGCACTGCCAGCAGACTCCCTACCCTCCACAGCCCACTGCCAAGTCTTGGCCCTTCTTGGCTGACGTCTGTGTACACCAATATGTGTACATGCCCAATACAAACAAGAAACTCTGGTAGACCCTGCAAAGAAAGATACACAGGCAATGGTGACAGATGGGAAAGCGGCAAAGGTTGAGAAGGGATTAGCTGGAGAAACTAAGCAGGCCTGACACTGATCCACCGTGAACTCGTTGAGGAAGAGGTGTCTATTGGTTTGGAAACAGGAAAGCAACTCGTATAGAACTAAGTAATTATCAGAGCGACAAAAGAAAGTCCATCTCCACACAGAATGATCATTCATTTATGGAATTTGCTGCCACTAGTTAGGAACATAAGAAGCTACCTTATACTGAATCAGACCATTGGCCTATCAAGCTCAGGACTGTATACACTGACAGGCAGCAGCTCTCTAGAGTTTCAAGTGGGAATCTTTCCTGGTCCTCCCTGGAGTCGCCAGGGATTGAACCCGGGACCTTCTGCATGCAAAGCAGATGCTCTACCACTGAGCTATGGCCCTTCCCTTAAATTGTGGGGATGGCAATTGACTTAGATGACACCAAAAGTGGATTAGACGCCTCACTGGAGGCTGTGCCTATGCCAGGCTATTTTGCTCCTTAGGCAAGGCGAACTACTTGCACACAAACCTCACCCCAAAATTGCTAATTTCAATTTTCAAAAGTGTAAGGGGGGGATGTAAAACACAAAACTGCTCAATTTGTTTTAAATTTCAGGAAAAAGCAATGCAACCATCTCAAATACAAAAAATAAATAAAAATGCCTTGGCACATAAATCACTTTGAATAATCTTGCCATTTGGGATGTTAAAATTCCAGCCACATTGAAATCTCACTTTGTGTGTCTCTTCTTTTGCAGATTTTGTTACCAATTCCTTCGAGTTGAGTGTTGATACTAGGGCATGTTGAACTGATCTAGCTGCCAAGCCAACTAGTTTCTTTTGCAACACTGTTGAATGCATGCAAGTTTGTGTAAGTTTGAACTTTGAAAGGCTGTGTTCACAATCTGAAATAAAACTCAGATAATACCAGAAATTTATAAGATGTAGCAAAAAACCAATCTGTTTAAAACTGTGCCCCTCAGAGGTCTGTACTGCACCCCTCAAAGGTCTGTGCCCTGGGCAGCTGCCCATGTGGTCTAATGATAGCACCAACTCTGCTTGCCCATTAGCTGTGATGGCTATGCAGAATCTCCAGGTTCAGTGGCTGTGGTTGAGAGCAACAAGAGGAAAGAGTTAGTGTCTTTGTGTCCTCATGGACTTCTCCATAGGTATCTAGTTGGCACCGGCCACTGGTATTTCCAGATGGAGGCTTTTACTTCAGGTCCTGTATACCTGAAGGAGCATCTCCACTCCCATCATTCAGCCTGGACACTGAGATCCAGCACCGAGGGTCTTCTGGCGGTTCCCTCATTGCGAGAAGTGAGGTTACAGGGAACCAGACAGAGGGCCTTCTTTGTAGTGGCGCCAGCCCTGTGGAACACCCTCCCTTCAGATGTGAAGGAAATGAGCAGCTATCTTCTCTTTAAAAGACTTCTGACGAGATCGGGCGTGCTCAGGGTAGTATGGCTGTAGACCTCTTTAAAAGACTTCTGAAGTTTTTAATATTTAATGCTGTATTGTTTTGGAAGCTGCCCAGAGTGGCTGGGGAAACTCAGCCAGATGGGCGGGGTATAAATAAATTATTATTATTATTATAACTGAATCGGTTAACTCGAGACACTCTCAAGCCATATTGCTCTGGTCTCTGTGCTTGAGCTCAAACTCTAGTTTCCAGTGAGTTGATTCCTGAGCTAGGCTCTTGTCTACAAAATGCAGCTCCCATGGAGGTCTTAGTCCATGTGGCATGTTCTGAAATTAACCCCAGAGATTCTTAAAGGACTGCAGTCAACATGTTTTGTTAAGGCAAGAAGTTTGTAGGCTTCAGGTCAGATGTAGGACCTTCATTAAAGTTCTGTGTGGGCTCACATCCCAGTCTGTTGTGAGCAAGCTGGGACCCTCTCCCCAACTTCCTGTTTGTGTTCTAGGTCTTGAGCATCTCCACTTAGTTCTGTATCTCATGAGATATTAGCTTCAGCACAGATGGCACAAATTAGTGAGACACGATAGTTTTTGGGACGCCATGTTCTTAATACCTTTTATGTTATGGTTTATTTCCATGTCACCTTAGGGCCAAAAAGACTCAGCTAAAGTGGCTCACAAAGGGTAAGAAAAATCCAAAAGTCAAGTGGTTCAACAGAATACAACTGATAACAAATTTAAAATAGTAGTACATCAAAAACACATTTCGGGTGTTGCTGGATTAAAATTACCAACATACCTGGCCATTGGCCATGCTGGCTTAGGCTGAGGGGAGTTGGAATCCAACAAGATCTGTGGCTCAGGATCACAATACCTCAAGGTTGTCTCTCTCCATAGGAACCTACTCGGACCCTGAAATCATCCTCTGAGGCCCTTCTTTGTGTGCCTCCCTCATGAGAGGTCCGGCAGGCAGAAACGTTCCTGTTTAATCAGGCCTTTGGCTGATTGGCATCCAAAGCCCTTTTAAAATGTGTTGGGAGAGGGGGAGTGAAATATACTTAAGAGTCGAGAGTGGATTTCATGCTCTTTATTCAGCTCATAGTGGTGAGAAGGAATGGAAGTTCCCCCAGAATGCCTGCTTTATATACCATTATTTACACAATGGGCCCCACGTGATTGGCTAATTCCAGGATTCTCCTGTAGGCCATTCAGGTTACAGATTCACTTCCACCTGGAGCTGGATTGGGTGGCTCCTGCGGACCAATCAGACTGCTGCATTCTGGATCCTATTGTTCTAGGACCAATCAGACTGCTGCATTTTGGATCCTATTCAACTCAGTACATAACAGGGAGATTATTGGTTTGTTTTTGTTCTTATTTTTATTATGCATTTTGCATTTTTTTTATGTTGTAATTCTATGTTGTGAACTGCCCGGAGGTCTACGAAAGAAGAGCTGTACACAAATTTTAATAATAATAATAATAATAATAATAATAATAATAATAATTGAAGGGCCTCAAGTTCCCTACCTCTAGTTTAGCGGGAAGCAGTGTTGGGTCACCCAAGCTGTACCCAAACCTGGCCCTGCTTATGGCAGTCAATAGCCTTAATGGCACAGATGAAGGCTGCTGCTGTTAGGCTGCAAACAGAGCTGAGTTTAAGAATGCAGACGTGTCTCAGTTCAGCGCATTAATGACAGCACGTTCTGCTGTTGGCACGTTTCTAGCTTTGAACGTTTCCCCCCCCCCCTTTCCCCTTTAACCTTTTTATTTGCAAGTGTTCCCATCATCTGCAAAATAAGTGCTGAGCGAATGAATGCTCAGGCGTGGGTGCCAGCATAATCAACGTGATTTCTTTAACCTCTAGGGAACCTGTTTGTCAAGTGGTGGATTTAGATCTCTTAAAAACCACTTTTTCTGGCTGGCGTCTGACCGCGGCATGTGTACTATTGCCAGGGGTACATGTGAAGATGCACGATTTTTGCTTGGTGTTGGAACTGCCTGTGGTCTAGTTACTCAAGTGCTTGCCAGGCCCGATTCTCACAACCATCGTGGGAATAACCTATACGTTGTGACTGATGACTGGTGACTGAGGTTTCCTCATAAGTTATCTCATTGCATTATCACCTTCCACACTCATGTCTCAAGGCAGTGTAGAAGATACTATAACATATCCTCCAACATTTCTCTGATGAAAACAGGAACATCTTATTCCATAACAAAAACAACAACAACTATAATATGTAGGTAAAAAAGGTAAAAGGTTTATACCCCACCCAACTGACTGGCTTGCCCCAGCCACTCTGGGCAGCTTCCAACATGTATGTTGTTGTTTAGTTGTTTAAGGTAAAGGGACCCCTGACCATTATGTCCAGTCGTGGCCGAATCTGGGGTTGCGGCGCTCATCTTGCTTTATTGGCCGAGGGAGCCGGCGTACAGCTTCTGGGTCATGTGGCCAGCATGACTAAGCCGCTTCTGGCAAACCAGAGCAGCGCACGAAAACGCTGTTTACCTTCCCGCCGGAGCAGTACCTATTTATCTACTTGCACTTTAATGTGTTTTCAAACTGCTAGGTTGGCAGGAGCAGGGACCGAGCAACGGGAGCTCACCCCGTCGCGGGGATTCGAACCGCCGACCTTCTGATTGGCAAGTCCTAGGCTCTGTGGTTTAACCCACAGCGCCACCCGCGACCCTACAGATTCTGACTTAGAGGCATCCCACAGCTTTGCCCCATTGGCTCCTCAGCCAAGCACATACACCAAAGGTCTGAACCTGCGGTTCCTCTCGTACTGAGCAGGATTACAATCGCAACAACACATCATCAGCAGGGTAAAACTAACCTGTCGTGTCCAACTCTTTGTGACCCAGTGGACCATCCAACATATATAAAAGCATAATAAAACACTAAACATTTTAAAAAAACAAAAACACTTCCCTATACAGGGCTGCCTTCAGATGTCTTCTGAAGGTTGTAGAGTTACTTATTTCTTTGGCTCAAGGGTCGCATAAATCCATACCTTCCAACATTTCTCCTAAGGAAAAGTGGGACATTCCAGGATCAAATCAAAAACCAGGATGGCTTCTGTACATCTGGGAAATAGGGCCACTTGGAGGGTCTGTAATAAAAACAGCTAAAAAACAAACAGCTAAAACAGGGAAAAACAACACAGGAAACAACAGACAGACAGATAGACTAGGGATTGCTGCCACACTTGTTCTGCTCACCAACCCCACCTATCTACCTACTTTTTGGGCAACCCTACTTCCCCCCCCCCACCTGCCCAACCCCTCCACCCTTTACACCTGACTATCCTCCCTACCTTTACACTTCAGCCACCTGGTGTCTATCCCCTCACAACTCTTCCCCCCCCCCACACACACACACATCCCAGCTTGCCCTAAAACACATGCCCTTCACTCAGAGCTCACGCTATCCCCAACCCTCTTAAGGTCTTGGAAGCAGTTTGAGTGCTAAGAAATAAGTCCCCCCCCCCCCCCCCCGTTGGTTAAATGTTTGACATAGTGTTATATGGACGTCTGGTTGTCTTGCATTTGTCCGGAGCTGCTGCTTGTTTTATCTGTGCCGCCCAAGGTCTTGGTTGTTTCTCTTGCAGCCAGACAACCACGCGAAAAATCTGCAACACTGCTTGTCAAAACACTTCCCCAAAGTTGACCTTGGTTGCCACTTCCCCTAAAAACAGTCCTCTTAATAGCTGCATATACGGCTGCTTCGGGATGCCAACCTGTATACAAAGGCCTTGCTGAAAGAAATGCTCCCTAGTGCCCCATAAACATGCCTACAACACAAGTGTCCGATAAACACCCACTCTGCCATGGACTGGATGACATGATCCCTTCGTAATGGGTCATGGCACCAGATCTTGTTTCAACTACAACTCCCAGCAGCCTCTGCAAGCGTGGCCAATGGCCAGGGATGATGGGAGCTGTAGTTAAGCAACATCTGGGGGTGCAAAGGCTCCCCGCCGCTGGCTTGCAGACGTCCAACACTGGCACAGCATGAGCGAGTCTATGCTAGCCTTTTTCTCCATTAGCTCTCCAAAATGCTGCAGTTGGAGAAGGAAAACAGCTGGAATGGGGCCTCCTTTTGTAGGATGTTGTGTGGGAGGAAAGGGGCAGTGATTTGCAGCCTCCCAAATGCTACACCAACTGTGGATTGTTTAGGTCCACTGAGCTGGATGCCGGAGAACGTTGTTTGGCGTCATAGTTGGCAGCACCTAAACAACTGCCTAGCAATAAGAACATAGAACAGCTGTGCTACAGAGATCAATGTAGTCCAGCATGTTATTTCCACAATCAGACACCCCATGAAGTTAATTGAGTTAATAGTCTGTTGTTCTTCACTCCCAACTGGTATTTAGAGACATCACGCCTCTCATCCTGGCAGGAGCATATAGCTATCATGGTCAGTAGCCATAGCAGTCTATGAATTTGCCTAACTCCCTTTTAAATCCACAGATTTGTATAAAATAGTGTTGCCATACATCTGGAATTTCCCGGACATAGCTGGTATTCAGCTGGTATTCATAAGCAGCGTCTGGGCAGAAATGTCTGGGAAAATCCGAACGTATGGCAGCTCATGTTGGTAGTGTAGATTTTGAGGAATTTCATTACAAATAGCTCAGAAACTCTCTCTCTCTTTTTAAACTGTTGGCAATTTTTTTTTAAAAAAAGCTCAACAACTGTGTCCCTTCCCCCCAAAAAAACCCCCCTTTTGCGTCTGGATTTTCACTTTTTGAAATATGGTAGCCCTATAGAAAGGCATGATGCTATTGGCAGCTTTGTTTTCTATACCTGTTTCATTTTCAATATCTGCTCTCCCCCAACCTCCCCTATATTCTGATAAATCAGGGGTGTGGAATTTTTCTCATCCTGACGGCAACATGCCCTCTGGGGCAACCGTCCAGGGGTCAGCAGTGGGCAGAGAAAAATAGAACAGTGAATGTAACTTTTAATCTTTGTACCATAAGCTAGTTTCCACACACACCTACCTGACTTTATACAGCCTTTTCTTTAGACAGGCCAGGGAAAAGCAGTATCAGAGTTCAAAGACTCATTGCAGGCAGGCAAGAATTGAGAGAGGCGCGAATCAGGGCCAGGGAGGGGTATGGCCTGGGAAGAGTCCCAAGGTCCAGAAAGAGAGTCCTGGGGGCCACATTCTGCCACCAGTCTAAGGTTTCCCCCCCTCACAGCTCTAAAAAGGTTTGAGGTTTGTGTGGCTTCACTGATTTTATGGAAAGAAATCGGTGGTCCAGTGACAGCTCGCGGGGAGAATTTGGGATGCTGGCTGTCTCCTGGCCTATATACATTAATTAGGGAGTAGCAGTCCCTTAGCAGAAAAAAATAAATAGATGGCGCATGGAAAAGAGGCTTCTGGAACATGTTTGTGTACATGACACAGCCTTGTTTATGTAATCTCTTCTTCCTGTGCACACTGCCCTGTAATAGATGTACATTGTACACCCTGTTTGTGTACAATTATATGCTCTAGGTCACCTTTCCAGCCCTCTCTTCCAGCCCCTACAGGATACAAGCCTTGTGTCTCCCAAAGGGTCCAGTCCAAAGATGCTGTACTGTGTGTTTAAAGCGTCTCACGAAATCGCTATATAATCGCTGTCTTATGCCAAGTCGTGCTTAATCCCAGTCATCAGCAAACAATGCCTTTCTTGGCTTCTCCCATGGCCAATAAGACACAGCTGCAAGTCAATGTGCCGAGCCAATTTCATGCTTAGTATAATTCTATTGTTTTAGTCTCCTTTGGAGGAACACCCAAAGGGCAGATCTGACCCATTGCCTCTTTCATGTCGATGACACATTACGTGGCGTGTGAACTGACTGAGGCAGCTGGCCTGACGTGTCATTACTACGCAAGGAAATTAAGGCCAATGAAATTTATGAAGTGCAGAGCCCATCTAGAGACAAACTCCCTGGCTCGGGCTGCTCGCGCAGTCGTGCATAGTCTGAAAGCTGGCTGTAATCTATTAATGGGGAAGTCAAAAATGACACCATGCAAGAAATTCCCGAGAAATGTAGCCTCAGACCATGGTGCAAATGCAACAGAGCCAGACCCTATCACTGAGAATGTACTCTCTCTCTGTGTGTGTGTGCTCTTGTGCTTCTTCCATCTGCTTATTTTTTGTTTGTTTTTACAATGGTGGGTGGCTTTTTCCAAAAATTGCTCAGCTGCCTTGAATCTCATTTTGCGGAATGGTGGCATACAAATCTTCCAGTCGAATCTTCCAGGGTTCCCAAATTGTGGTCCACAAGGGTTCATTGTCTGTGAATTTGTGGTTGAAGACAGGAGATGACACAGGCTGGTTGGTTGGTTGGTTGGTTGGTTGGTTGGTTGGTTGGCATCCGTCCGTCTGTCTCAGGAGGCAATGGAGGAGTAGCGTCTTTGAGGGTGAAGTCAAACTGTTGAAAGGTAGCTGTAGAGACTGATGCGGGAGAGGCATGTTTTGTTGCAGCTGAGGCAGATGAGGGCATCCAGTTGTGCTGCTGCAGATGCACAATGGTGTTTCTTCTCTCTGCACTTTTCTTCTCTCTGTGTATTGTCCTGTTTATTTATTGTCCTGTTGTAGCAATTGTAGGTAATTTGCTTTGCTAAATGCTGTATGTTTTTTTAAAGTTGTATTTCTATTGATTCTTTTATTTCTTATATATTGTATTTTCTTGTATTACAGTTTGAATTCCATATACTGGTAATTTAATGTATTACAATGTGAATTCTGTAGAATTCAAATTGTAGCACAAGAAAACACAAGAAATCAAAGAAGCAATAAAAATGCAATTAAAAATCAATATTGCAATGGATCTGTGGTGCTAAATGTCTAGGTTTAGTAAACATTAAGTTTTAATTAAAACTTGTATGTTATTACTGGTCTATTAGGATATAATACGGTGTATTAGAAAAGGGGTTATGCAAAGGGTTCAAGGTATTTAATTAATGTTCTGAGCATCAGCAATTAGCATGTGAAGAGTTAATTAACCTACGTAAATGTCATATGTGCATACCAGTCTTTAATTCTATTCAATTAACAAGTATTGATGAGCGGTTTCTGTTCTCATCCTGAAGCAAAGTTCTTAACCCGAGGTACTATTTCTGGGTTAGTGGAGTCTGTAACCTGAAGCGCCTGTAACCTGAAGCATCCGTAACCCGAGGTACCACTGTATTGGCAAGGGCGCTACAGCAATGGCTTGACTCTCCAAAAGGGTGTTGGAGAATGTGATGTTCACACCAGTCAAGCTTGCAAAAATTTATCATTTGCCCGAAAATAAATGTTGGAAATGCAAAGAGACTGAAGGTACATTCTTTCACCTTTGGTGGACATGCCCAAGGATTAAGACTTTCTGGGAGATGATCTATAACGAAATGAAAAAGGTATTTAAATATACCTTTCTGAAGAAACCAGAGGCCTTTCTCCTGGGCATGGTGAGCCAATTGGTGCCAAAGAAGGATAGAACTTTCTTTATGTATGCCACAACAGCAGCAAGAATACTTATTGCAAAGTATTGGAAGACACAAGATTTACCCACCCAGGAAGAATGGCAGATGAAGGTGATGGACTACATGGAACTGGCGGAAATGACTGGCAGAATCCGAGACCAGGGAGAAGAGTCGGTGGAAGAAGATTGGAAAAAATTTAAAGTTTATCTACAGAAACATTGTAAAATAAAGGAATCTTAGAAGGATGTTGGAATGAAGCTATGTGGTTTTAGCAGAAATGTTATAAAGGATTAAGTAAAAATGGATTGGTA
Source organism: Podarcis cretensis (assembly GCF_951804945.1). NCBI lineage: Eukaryota > Metazoa > Chordata > Lepidosauria > Squamata > Lacertidae > Podarcis > Podarcis cretensis. The sequence continues at coordinate 80,803,743 of NC_137174.1, read as the reverse complement.
ATTAGTGAAAGAGGAGAATGTAAAATTATAGTATATCAAGATAAATTTTTAGGATAAAAACAAAGATGGAAAGGATTTGCTGAAATATCTAATTGAACTAGAATACAAAAAAGGGAGGTGTGAGGAGGTCAAGGAAATAAGCAAAGGAAAGGAAGTTATGTAAAGGTTGGATTTGTTTTTTTTATTATTTAATTGTTTGTATTTTTTGTAATTTTTTGTTTTTGTTTTTTTGTGTGCTTTGTTTGTTTAACTTTTTCTATTTTTCTTTCTGTAACCTTTAAAACTTTAATAAAATTTATTTTAAAAAAAGAGAGAGAGAATGTGATGTTCAATACCGAGATGAAGGCCTACCAGGCTTGCGTGTCGAGCATGCTGCTTTGTGGAAGTGAGTTTTGAGCAGCTCACAACTGCCCGGAGTGATGCCTCGACGCCTTCCACATGTGCTGCATCAGGAAAATTTGGGGCATCGCATGGCAGGACAGTCTTAAACAAAGGTGAGCTCTCCCAAGCCCGCATTCCCACCATGTTTGTATTCCTGTCTCAGCAATGTCAACACTGGCTTGGTCATGTCTGCAGAATGGCAGGAACCCCAGGGATGTGCTCTGTGACGAGCTGGCTTGAGGCACCATGCCCGGTGGCAGACCAACTCTGTGTTACAAACAGTGGCGTAGCGTGGGTTGTCAGCACCCGGGGCAAGGCAAGTAATTTGCGCCCCCTAACCCGTGGATTTGCGCCCCCTAACCCGTGGATTTGCCCTAACCCCAGATGTTGCGCCCGGTGCGGCCGGCCCCCCCTGCACCCCCCACGCTACGCCACTGGTTACAAACATGTCTGCAAACATGACATAAAGACTGGCAAATATCAACCCCGCTGTGTGGGAATCCCTTGCAGATGACCGCAGTGCCTGGAGACAGATACAGTGGTACCTTGGGTTAAGAACTTAATTCGTTCTGGAGGTCCGTTCTTAACCTGAAACTGTTCTTAACCTGAGGTACCACTTTAGCTAATGGGGCCTCCTGCTGCCACCATGCCGCCGGAGCACGATTTCTTTTCTCATCCTGAAGCAAAGTTCTTAACCCGAGGTACTATTTCTGGGTTAGCAGAGTCTGTAACCTGAAGTGTATGTAACCTGCAACGTATGTCACCCAAGGTAACACTGTAGTCAGGCCATGCATCCAAAGCAGGAATAACCTGCTGGAAGACAATACAACAGGACAATAAACAGGCACTCAGCAATTTTTAAGTAGTCTATGTTTGGGAACCACTGCTTTAAATAAATCAAATCAATAAAGAATAAGTAACTATGCAACTGCTAACGAACAAGTTCAAACAAATATAGAACACCTCCCCACACATACAAACAGAAAGGGACAGAGCTTAGTAAAAATAGCTCAGTACGAAGTTATGCATGGCAGATGTGTACAGGGATTTGGGGTTTTAAATATAGGAGAAAAATTCGGTTTCCCTGCATCCCCGCCCTCTAGAAAATAACTGTGTGTTATAACAGGAGAGAACTGAATTGACTGCCTGGAATATGATTCAAAGGTGACAAACGGGGAAGCCAAGTCACCTTTGTGGGCTGGCATGATGTGGGCGGGTGCCATTTTCATACTGAAAGCGCAGAAGATCAAATCTATATTGGGAAACCAACAACTCAGAAAGAGAAGGGTGGGTGGCAAAGCCTGCTGAAGTTCCTGTCCCACCCACTCCTTTCTGGCTGCTTATTCCTCACCATCCTCATGTTCATTGACAAATTTAGAGCCTGGTGATGATGAAAATCATGCCAGCCCACGCTGGCTGATAACTGAATGGGTGTTGGGAGCAGAACTGAATGACAGCTCTGACATAAGGAAGGAACGACTCCTCTGCTTTTCTTTTCGAGTCCGTTGCACATTCTCCTTTATGACCTGTTTGCGTTGGAAGGCGATATAGAATCGTAGAGTTGGAAGGGACCCCAAGGGTAGGGTTACCAGACGTCCCCGGATTTGCAAATCTGTCCCCAGGAAATGTGGCAGCGGCATCCTCAGCAGCCCAGAGCCAGCCTGGTAGTGCAGTTGGCTCTGGCTGGCTTCAGGAGCTGCTCGCTGCTCGCTGCCTGCTGCCGTGGCGCCCGCCATTTTTCCTCACCAGAAGTCCCCATTTTTCCTCACCATGAAGTCCCCATCGTGTGGGGACTTCCAGCGAGGAAAAATGGCGGGCGCCATGGCAGCGAGCAGCTCCTGAAGCCAGCCAGAGCCAACTGCGCTACCAGCCTGGCTCCGGGCTGCTGACTGCTGCTGCCGAAGGGGAACCAGGGACGTCTGGAGGCACAGATCTCCTGCCCCCTTTGTTTTGACTTATCAGGGGAGGCTCGGGAGTTACAGGTGGGTGGCCGTTGCCCAGTTTTTTAAAAACTCAGTGCATTTATGTTTCATGAAAGAAGGGCTTTGCACCTTTATACAACATGCATGTTTGCTTGGGCCCAAGGTCTTTTGCCTCACCATCCCCACTACTGACTTCCTGTTGCTACGCAGCTATATATATAAAAAAGTGTCCCCGGATTTATTGAAAAAAATCTGGTAACCATACCCAAGGGTCATCTAGTCCAACCCCCTGCAATGCAGAAATCTCAGCTCAAGCATCCATGACAGACGGCCATCCAACCTCTGCTTAGAAACCTCCAAGGAAGGAGAGTCCACCACCTCTCGTGAGAGTCTGTTCCTCTGCCGAACGGCTCTTACTGTCAGAAAGTTCTTACTGATGTTTAGCTGAAATCTCCTTTATTGTAAGTTGAAGCCATTGGTTTGAGTCCTACCCTCCAGAGCAGGAGAAAACAAGCATGCTCCCTCTTCCATGTGACAGCTCTTAAGATATCTGAAGATGGCTATCATATCTCCTCTCAGTCTCCTCTTTTCCAGGCTAAACATACCCAGCTCCTTCAAGCGCTCCTTGCAAGGCTTAGTTTCCAGACCCTTGATCATCTTGGCTGCCCTCCTCTGCACATGTCCCAGCTTGTCAACATCCTCCTTAAACTGCGGTGCCCAGAATTGGTCACAGTATTCCAAGTGTGGTATGACCAAGGCAGAATAGAGTGGTACGTACTATCACTCCCCTTGATCTGGAAACTATACTACTTCTGTTGATGCATAGTCTCCAGATATAATTTGTTAACAAGTTACCCCAGATCCATTTAGGAGCTTCTTGTGTTGGGCAAATCTAGCTGAATTCTGTGATGTCTGAAGATAGCTTTGGAGACCAGGAAAGATGTGGTGATAATAAATGAGTTTCTTGTAACTTGTTTAATTTAATGAAAGATAGTCCAACCCCCCCCCCCAGCCCTAAATAGTCCTATTCATGCATTTCAGTAGTTATGGATGTATCTGAACCGGCAGCGGAAGATTTAAGTGTAGTGAAACATTCCACAAAAGAAGACAACAGAGGAGAGATTTCTCCTAAAATAGCTCTTTCAAGAAAGAAAAAAGAAGGGGGTTGCTTAATAGAGCAGAAGATGCTGAATTACAGATAAATCTATTACTTACAGTCTCTCGGGTAATGCATTAACCAAATAGGTTTTATGCATGTTAAAAGCAAGGAATTAGAAGGGTCAAATCCTGCCCTAGTTATGCATAGGCCCCCTTTGCTTTGTGTCAGTGGGCATTTTGTTTAGGTGGCTGATCTGTTATGGAGAGGTTAACATTTGTCTTTCCTCCAGGGCAGGACTTGCAAGTGCTCAGCTCCTGAAACTGGGGCGTGATTTTAAAAAGCTCTGCTTCTGAAGCTTTAGGCACCAATCCCCCCCCCCCCAAAAAAAATAATGTCCAGCTTTTCCAAATAGATTTCCTACATAATCAAATCCTGTATACAATGTGGCTCATACTTCACTTTCCCATGCGGGGAGAATTTCCTTGGGTAGCGCTACTTGGTTTTGGTTTGAAAGAGCATTTGGGTCGCCATTTGCTTGATTTACAAGAAGAAAGAGGAAAGGTAGAGGCAACAGTAGACATTCCGATAAGGCAGTCAATATTATGCTGCATGGTAGTAGATTCTCAGAGTATCACACAAAGCGGACTCCAGGAGCGGAGATTGTAGCTGCATTGCAATTGCTCTGCTTGCTATGCTGCACTGAGTTAAATTATGGCTTGGCCATAATAATCTGAATCTGGTTTTTGCTCTATCCAGGCTAACCATGAACTGTAACCAAGGCTTGGCCTTATTGATCATGGTTTGCCCTGGAGAGCTAGACCATGAGCCCAGGTTTGAATGATATGCTAACCAGAGCTTTTTCCCCCAGCCAGTACTCATCAGAACTCAGTTCCGGCACCTCTCAGGTGGGCACCATTGCCAATTCAAGAGAACAAGGGAGGTGTTCATGGTGAATTCCAGCACTTCTCTTTCTAGAAAAATAGCCCTGGTGCTAACCCAAACCATGGCTCCGGGCAGTACATAGTTTTGTCTCCATCCTCCTTCCTGCCAAGTTCTACAAGCGCAAAACTGAGACTAAGTGGAAGCTGACAAGCAGTGCTGGCTGTGACTCAAAAGGCAGACAGGTGGGGGCTGACGGAGGGCAGGTCGAGGTTAGTAGGGCAGTTTCTCATTGACCCAAATGGACCAGCCTCTTCTGGCAGCAGCAGAATGGTCAGAGGAGGAGCAAAACGGTTGCGAGCTCTTTTCTGGGAGCCCGCACACTTGCACATCCATGCTAAACCATGGTTTGGCTTAGTGTGCCACACAAACCAGGCCCACAATAAGTCCTGTGCCCCCAAAGTGTCTGCAGTCAGTTCACTGCTTCCTCGTTTTGTCACTGTCTGCACTGCAAAACTAGCACCCTTTGCATCAGCTCCGCTCTTTTAGGGGCAGGCGATGTCATCATCTCCAAACTCTGATGTGTATCTCATTCACAGACACAAGAGAGACGCCCAGCTATTTCCTAACCATTAGCCAACGGGTCTCGGCTTTTAACCAGCAATCTGCTGAACAAACAGATGGTTGGCCAATCGCTGCAATAATAAAAAGGCATTAAAAGGCGGCACGGCAGCATAATAACCACAATGAACATCCAGCATACTTGTACTGGGCAGCAGAAGCTGTACCGCCCTGAAGGGGTAGCTCTGGAAACCCAGGAATGTGCTTGGCAAGAGCACAGAGCTGGGATCTCCAGAGCACTCTCTGTCACTGTTGACTCCTGCAGAGACTGCGTTTGCTCAACCACAGGGAACACTCAGCAGCGCTTGGGCTGAGAAGCAGCGTCTCCCTGTTTGCCTCCCTGCCAGTTCCAGGTTGGCACCTCCAGGGCTCCACATCCTGCCCTCTCTGTTGCTTTTGCAGCTGAAAACAAGGGAAGGTGGGAAACCTCTGCTCCTCAGGGTGAGAACTTACATCAGGGATAGGGAACCTCAGGTCCAGGGGCCAGATTAGACCCTCCAAAACAGGATTCCACACCACAAGCCACGCCCCTTCTCCCCAGGCCACACCCTTCACTGGCCTGGCCTCGCAGCCTCCTTGGGTGCAATAATAACAGCCTGGGCGACTCCCACTCTCAATGTTATTGGCTGTCCAAAACCCCAAGCTGTGAATCATAACTGAGAGCCAATGGAAGTAGCCCAAACCCTGATAATATGTCGGAATTGGGTATCATGTATCAAATAAAAAAACAGGGCTTAGGATCGTAGTCCATGTGGGAATGTTCAGGGAGGCAGGAGAGGATATATTGTTTAATGATATTCTTCCTAACTTGCATTAGCAAGTGCTATATCTTAGAGTTTAAACGTTCCCCTTTAAACGCGCAGCGGTTTGCTTGTTGCAGGTTCATCTGAACCTCTCTATATAAGATTCCTGGTAAGATCCCTTCTTGTCCCTCTTAAAAAGAATAGACACGACAATTTTATTAAAGTCTATATAAAATTTACTCACATTCATTCCGTTCACAGCTGGATCCCTGAAGGCAGACTTAGGTTACAAAAGTATATTTACATGTGGAACTATCCCATAAGGGAGTTAGTCCCAAGTGACTGCAGACAGGCAGTCATTTCTGCTCACACATAGAGAAAAACAAAATGAAGAAGAGAGGAGCAAAAGAAGATGGTGTGCTCCTCTCCCCCAGATTAGGCCATACACACCTTCTAGTCACATGCAGAGGAAGTTTGTCCCAGCTCAGGAGGAAACAGGAAGTTTTCTCCTGGCTGGTACAAAGCATCTCCTAGCTAGCATGTCCATTCTAGGAATGTTGTACTTGACTGCCATGTGTTTCACATCCCACAGTCCAGACTCAAGCTCAGGTGAACACAGACCGCTGTATACATAACTGCATACATCTGTTACTCTGCCCACTTTTGCCCTCATCCAGCACTTGCATGTGGCTCTTAGAAGGTTGTTCTGAACGGATTGTGGCCAGCTTGATGTGGGTGGGTGGGACTGCATTGCAGACCTAGTGTTATGTACTGAAGTTCTCACCCTGGGCCAGCAGGGGGATACTGTAGATAGTTTTCACTCAGGTCCACATATGCAAATAAGGAATTGAAAGTGACGTTCAGTGATTGGATAGTTACAGAAAGTTGTTACTGTTGCATTGTAGTGGAGCTCTTCAGTTCAGTTCTGCTCTGTTCTGGGTCTGTGAATAAGCAAGAGCTGTTTGAAGAATCGCTGCGTCGTCTGATATGTTCACCCACAACTTAACACCTAGCTTCCCAACACCTCCGCCGGTTACCGAGAGGAGGAGGAGCTTTGCGTGATGCAGTCACTGCAGTGGGGCCAATCTGATGCTGCCGATGCTGTGCTCTCACACCATGCTGAGCTCCCTGCTGCTCTTCTTTGCTCTTGGTAACCGACCAGGGATCACAGGCAACACTCTCACCTGTGCTGCTGTGCCGACCACTACCAGCCCCTGGGTTGGAAAAGGTTCTCCACTACGGACACAGGTGAAAGGGAGGCTGGCCAACTCTCCAAGCAGACAGAGCAAAATCTGGCAATCAGCAAGAGCAGAAGTGGTGGTGATGACAAAGCCCATGCCCTCCAACATTTCTCTGATGAAAATAAGGTTGCCATAATCCATAATAATAATAATAATTCATTATTTATACCCCGTTCATCTGATTGGGTTGCGCAAGCCACTCTGGGTGGCTTCCAACATATATAAAAGCATACTAAAACATTAAAAAACTTCCCTATACAAGCCTGCCTTCAGGTGTCTTCTAAAGGCTGTATAATTACTGTACTTATCTACTTGGCACGGCGGTTGCATGACTCCAAACGCTCCAACATTTCTTTGATGAAAATAGGGACATCCTAAGGAAAAGCGGGACATTCCAGGATCAAATCAGAAACAGGGATGGCTTCTGTAAATCTGGGACTGTCCCTGGAAAATATGGGCACTTGGAGGGTCTGAAAGCCCACTAGGTCAAACAACAATGCCAAGAATGGGTCAAGTGATGCATTTAGGGGAGCACTCAGCATTTTTAAAAGGTCCAGTGTTAGAACCTGGCATGAAAGTGCAGCACAGGTTAGTGGACAAGGCTGATGGGGTGAGATTCAACCCCCCCCCCATTCCAGCCTTGTGTTTCCAACAATTGACTCCAGAACAAAGCATCACCCTCATTGCCAGGTGTGTCTCTGTGTCTGTGCGGTTGTGCTTTCTCAGCAGGTTGCGTACCAACGAACAGACCTAGACTAGGGAGCAGATTAAGGGGAAGAGTTTCAGCCTGGTGGTTTCTGAATTAAGCAGGAAACACCATTTGTTTATTACTTTCAGTACCGTTGTCACGTTGCAGTGGATCTTATGTACCGTTCTGTAGTAAATATGGTTTAAACAGGTGTCTGTTGATGTTTCCAGTTTCAGTTCTGTTTGAAATGTTTCATTTTTGTAAGAACACCGCGTTTTCAAACGTACTTCAAACATTGATTATTGCCAGTAAAATGGAGCCTGGTCCAATCCTTTCTATGTTGCTTTAAAAACATATATTAAAACACTTTTTTTCTCAATTTAAGGATGCACTCTTCTACTTTACAAGTGCCCCCATGAAGACAGAAGACGGGTGAGGATGAACAACAGAAAGAAACCCTAACTGGAATATTTCCACCCCCCCAGGAATTAAGAAGGAAGAAGACTCGTGTCTATGACTTCTAGTGTTATAAGAGAGGGAGAGAAAAAATTCTCTGTCCTCTTTCTGCAATCCATTCATGATGTTATGAGTTTGTGGGGTCGGGGGCAATTACCCCCAGAAACATAAATTAGTAAATGTTATAATTCAGCTAATATTTGGAGTATTAAGGAAAGATGCTAGGTGCACTGTAAAAATTCAAGCTATACCGGTATCCCTATTCAGAAGATCAGCCTACAGAGGTGCCATTAAGTGACAAGGGAACAGAGCACCCAGCCATTAAGAGCAATTGGCAGTGCAAATACTTAGTGGACAGAGATGGAAGGAAGGAAGGGGAGGTTGCCATGGATATTGAGGGGGGAGTGATGTCACTTTTGCAGGTGGCTTTTGAAACAGAGGTTGCCAGGGTGATAGGGTGGATGAGAGAAGCTGTGTGTAAACGGAAGAGGGAGTTGCATCTGGCAAGGGTTTCTGGGAAGAAGGAGCAGGAAGTGGAGAGAGAATTCCATGTGCATTGGCTGGGAGACGCTGCACTGAGAGACCGGGGAGCATGGCTGGCTCTGGACCCAAACTTGCTGAAGTTACGGGAGAAGCAGCAAGAGATGCCCTTGAGATGTAATGTCCAGCACCCCTTCAACCGAAGGCTTCAGCTTGTAAATATATGTAAATAAACCATATTTCATGCCGACACTACAGCCTCTGTGGTGCCTTAATTTCCCAAAGGAAACACAAACTTTAAGTGCCAAGACCCCTGGAATCTTGTGTGCCACACAGCAGGGATTGAGGTGGCTGGTAACAATAATTTTATAAATTTCCATTATGTTACCTGTTACTTGCCTTTTTCCAGCGGTTCTCAACCCGTGGGTCCCCAGGTGTTGTTGGACTACAACTCCCATCATCCCTGACCACTGGTCATGCTGGCTAGGAATGATAGGAGTTGTAGTCCAACAACATCTGGGGACCCACAGGCTGAGAAACACTGTGTCTAAACTAAAAACTCCTATGTGCTTCAGCCTTTCCTCATAGGACCATTGACCCTGTTCTGAAAACTCCAGACATCGTGTCAATCACTGTGGACAAGGCTGATGGACTAATGGTCTTACTTGGTATACGGCAGATCCCTGTCTTTGTGTGTGTGTGTGTGTGTGTGTGTGTGTGTGTGTGTGTGTGTGCCCCTGTGCTTATTGCAACTGCTTCTGGCCTCTTCTTTTTTGCTTTAATATTTTTGTTTAACTTATGGTGCAGCACCACAAAGAGAAGTTCTGGGCTTGAGGGAACTGCGGTGATCGCTAACTTCCTTATTCTCAGTGCCTCTGAGCTCTGCCCCCAAGGAATTGGGAAGAAGGGGATGGTGGCAGCAGTGGCTTTTGGCTGCTGTGCCCAGTGCTGGAAGGAAAAGTGTTGGGTGTGAGGCAGCCGCAGGCATTGCTAATGTCCTTGTTCTCACTGCTTCTGGGCCTTACCCCTGATGTGGGCTCAAGGAACAAGGAAGCTAGCTGCATCTGTGGCTGCCTCTCGCTCAGCCTCCGTCATGGATGCTTTAGCTGAGATTCCTGCCTTGCACGGGTTGGACTATATAACACTTGGGTTCCCTTCAAACTCTGCAATGCTATGATTCTATTATCCTAAGGCAGAGGCACAAATTTGCATGTGCATTTTCCTCTGTATAGATGCAAATGTATGAGTCTCTAAGCAAATTAAGCTGGTGAGCGGCTGGAATCTCACTGGCACTTTGCAGAATGCCCTGCAGGCTTTTAAGCAAAGTAATTTTGTTTAAAATTAAAAAGTGGAGGAGAGTAGGAGAAGACCCACAGAGCCCAGCACATGATTCAGTCTTGGGGCCCTTGGGGCATGTTCAAACAACCCCCCTGATCAAACTCATGCTTAACTCTCCAACTAAAATGGTTAGAAATAGCCGGTAGTTAAGACTGCACAGAACAATGCTTCCTTTATGATGCTACTGGCCTGCATCTTATCATTGCCACTGGCTATCTGTTTCGGTCATCTTTCGAAGAGACACACCTTTTCCCCTCCAGGCTTCCCCTGCTCATTAAAGCTGGACCCTGTCTCTCCTGTATGTTATAATTCCTTATTGCATTTCTGTAACCTTTTGCTGCTGCTTGTAGTAGTTTGTATTTATTTTGTATTTGTGAGGCATCTAATCATAGCCTGCATTTTTAATCAAGGCTTATATTTTTTGATCAAGGTTGTATCTTAAAAATGAGTTCAAATTCACAAATGTTTCATGCCAGGCAGGAACTAGGCTGGCTAAGATTTTGGCAGATGTTCATCCTCTTGGCCAGTGAGGCCCTCTGGTTTATTGCAGTCATAAAAGGCTGAGAGCGAGGTCACTGACCTTGCATGTTGCAGAGTACAATTAAGCTACAATTAAGTTGGTAAATAGTAAGAATTATAGTGCCTCCCGTTAGAGACTTGAGCCACATTTTCCTAAGGGCAAGAGCTAATGGAAATAGGGAAAGAAAGTGTTTTTAAGTTTTTTATTACTTTGAAAACGTCTTTGCTTATAAACTATATATGTTATGTATTAAATATATTGGCTTAAATGTAATTATGCAAAGGATTTAAGAAATGTTGGATTCTTATTTCATATAGTTGTAAGAGTTGTAACTATCCTGAAATTAAGTCAGCCATCAGCCCAGCCCCCCTGTCGGGCAGGAAAGCACCATCAGAGCACTCTAGACAGATGGTTGTCAGGTTTTTGTTTAAAGGAACCTCCAATGAAGGAGATCTTTCATTGATGATGCGTACAAAAGATCTTTGATACCTGTTTAAAATAGAATTAGCCACCATCTGTTTTAGCCATCTGCTCTATTTTAGAATTAAGGGGGCAAAGGTGATTTGGTAATTAAGGTGCCTTGTAGAGGTTAATGGCTACTTGTTTGCCAATTATAAATATAGCTTTTATTTCCCATAAAAGGCAATAGGAAATGGTTGTATCTTTTGTGATTGGTTCTAGCAAACAGCCAATAGGAATTTCAACCAGGCTGATTGGACAGAAGCAGCCAAAGGAGGAGCAAGGGGGCTGGGTTAAGGAAATATAAGTGCTGGCCATAATGGCAGGAGGCCAGGCCAGAGCTTGGTAACCATATACCACTGTGCCTCTCATTTATTTGTCTGACAAATAAATTATTATTTTAATTTCTCTATTGCTGCGTTGAATATTTCATTCCAGCTAAGCGTTAACCACAAGCAGGGTGCTACATTTGTGTGTGTGTTTCTAAATTTGCTGTACAGTGGTACCTCGGGTTAAGAAACTTAATTTGTTCTGGAGGTCCATTCTTAACCTGAAACTGTTCTTAACCTGAAGCACCACTTTAGCTAATGGGGCCTCCTGTTGCCGCCGCTACACAATTTCTGTTCTCATCCTGAAACAAAGTTCTTAACCTCAGGTAATATTTCTGGGTTAGCGGAGTCTGTAACCTGAAGCGTCTGTAACCTGAGGTACCACTGTACTACATGCAGCAGTTTATTAATTTATTTCTGCCATAGGATTTCTGAACTTAAAGTTAGCTGGATGGTGTTTTGCATTTGCCTGACTTGCGAATGAGGGCAGGGGTGAACGAGGTCTATGGGGAAAGGGCATGGGTTGACTTATATTTCCTGCTGAGCGAGAGGAAACTTTAACGATCCCATCCAACGCAGGAGGGTTCCTTTCCATTCTTCTTTTTAAGATTAGGAAACACAGCACATTCTTCGGTTGGCAAGTGTTGCTTTCAGAATGACATAATTCATCCATGCATAACCAAACTGCACGTCTGGGGCTCCAGAAGTGCTTCCTGTTTGCTGAAACAGCCTGTTTTCTGCTTTTGCTTCCCCACTTCCTAGGAAACAGCATTTAGCGAGAAACACGTCTCAAAATGAGCCGCAGCTATGGTGTGTTTAGAACCATGACCGTGCACAAAACACAAGTTCAAAACTAAACCAAACCATTTCCTGGCTGTAAACCAAACCCAAGTACTAGAGGTTTGGCATTTGCTACTGATTACGTCAGATGAGCCCCCCCCCCTGGGGGGGGTGAACTCTGAAGGCTGTGCGAAGGATGTGCTTCAGAAAGCATAGTCAAACTCCCACATGGCGTAGTGATGGCCACCAACTTGGACGATTTAAAAAGAAGATTACAGGATAAGGCTCTGCTTGGAGAATAAGGTTTTTGATGTTTACTAGCCGCAATGACTATGTTCTGCCATCAGTGCTGTAGGTGGTATGTCTCTTAAGACCAGTGTCTGGGAATTTCAGGTGGGGGAAGCTATTGTGCTCAGGTCCTGATTTTGGGCTTCTGGCTGGCCACTGTGAGAACAGGATGGTGGACTAAATGGGTAGGCTAGACTAGGCTGACAGAACATGCCTGGGTGGCTGGCTGAAGATTATCAAGAAGTGACCTTCACGTGAAGATGGTTTACAGATGGTATATTGCTCCAGTAAAATTAGCAAAAATGTATAAAGTATGTAATAAGTGTTGGAAATGTAAAGAAAAAGAGGGAACATTTTATCATATGTGCTGGGAGTGTAAAAAGGTGAAAGTCTTCTGGGAATTGATATATAATGAATTAAAAAAAATGTTGAAATATACATTTGTTAAAAAACCAGAAGCTTTTTTGTTAGGAATGGTTGGAAATGAAATAAATAGAAAGGACCATAAATTATTTTTATATGCAGTATCAGCAGCAAGAATACTACAGGCCCAAAAATGGAAGCAGGAAGAATTACCATAAATAGAAGTATGGAGAATGAAATTAATGGACTACGCAGATTTAGATAAATTAACAGGAAGGATCCGAAACCGACGAGATCACAAGTTTACCAAGGAGTGGAGCAAATTTGTGGACTATATGAAAAGCATTTGTGATACACAAATAACGTTTGTGGGTTTACAGGAAGCTTTTTGAAGAAATAATATTAGAAACACTGTAAAAAAGGGAACAAGGGATTAGGTTTATTTAAAACAAAAGGCAATGTTAAATTTAGAATTGCGGATAGAAGATTAGAAAACAGAAGATTTGCGGATGAGCTGAAGGAAGTCAAAATTACGTATCTGTGATAATATTGAAAATGTATGTTTAAATCTTGTACTGGAAATTGAATAAAAATAATATATATATATATATATATATATATATATATATATATAAAGAAGTGACCTTCAAGATTGAGCAGAACCTGGGTACCATTATTATTTTACCAGCTGTCCTTCCGCTGTTCACGGAGAGGTTCAAAGGAGCACGGAACAAATGTCTAAGTTTTGATTTAACTCCAGGCCAAGTCTAGCATTCTTCCTACCGCACCATATTGACACCTTGCTTATTTTCCATCTTTGCTGATGCTAGATTGGGGTGGAGCCCTATTCAATTCAGTGCTCAAAAATCCCCTCTGGGCTCTCACTCTCAAGGTCTGAACAGAAACCTGGGAGGCAAAAATCTCATTTGGTGTATCACGAATGACGATGTTATTGCAAAATCAGGGAACTGTGAGAAAGTAATTTATATGCGCGCGCGCACACACACACACACACACAAAAGAACTTTCCAGGTGACCTGGCAGAATTACTCAGAGGAAGTACTGTTTGCTGTGCAAGCCAAGATATTATGGAGTGACTGTACAAACCCTATACCTGTACTTACGTCTCAGTTTATGTTATTACTCATTATCGCAGGTGAAGATGAACAAGGTAGCCTAAGGCTGCAATTTCCCGCCTTCTTACCTGGGAGTATTGGGGCCGCCTTCTGAACAGACAGTCCTTGCACTAGGCTGCACATCAGCTGCAATCTTAAACCCAATTAGGCCCACTCTTCATACTACCTAATCCACATCACAGCTGCTTCCTTGCGGCAATCTTCTGTTCCCACAGTATCTTGTGTACGTGACTCCTTGTGCTTGTTTTTTTCCTAATACCATACTTGCACTATACCACCCGATCAGCTTCAGCTGTGCTTTCCTGGACCCCTCTTAAAAGGGCCCATTTGAATGATTCAAAGTACCGTAGTTCATGCCCTGTTTCCCCACCGTAACTCCATTTCCTCCGGCCCTCCCTCTATTGATTCACCATCTGGCTGATCCAAAACAGGGAGAGTGACCCTGCAGCTCATTCATTTGTTTTACCCTGCCTTTTGAGCAAGCCTGCCTTTCAAGCCAGCCTCCACTTCCAAAAAAAAAAAAGAAGCAGAACACAAACCGGCATGTGCAGTGGAAGAGACATATGGATTTGCTCACACAAGAATCTAAAGGGTGGGGAAACACATTTCGTTCTGATAAAGCAGGTTCAACAGCCACTTCTTCTCTTTATGGAATTTAGCAAGGGTATTGAAAAAGGTTAAGATTCCACCACTCAAGTTGTTCAGTGGAGGAGGGGGCATGAAGAGTCCATCCCTCTCCTCTCACTGAACCTGCCAAGCAGATGATTAACAGAATCTCAACTTTTCCCAGAAACTGCTCCTTACAACACCGGTGCTAAATTCCTAGAGAGAGGCTGCAGTTTTTAGCGCTTGCTTTAGCACCCTCCTTCCACTGCTGGCTCTGAAACTTGTCCCAACCTAGTCTCAGGTGTGATGGATGCTGGGAAGGGAGAGAGGCTCATCAAGGCCAGTCAATTCAATGCCCTCCAAATGCTTGGGAGACTATAACTCCCATCAGCCACAGCCAACGTGTGTCCCATTCCTAGAACTGGTTGCTCCATGGACACAGGATTGTTTGTCAAACATTCCTATGTGTGCACCAGCAAGAAAGCACACACAATATCTGCAGCTCCTTTAGGGGTGGAGGAAGTTGAGATAAAATTTGAGAACACTGTGTATTAAATACTGCTGCATTGCTCTCAGCTTTTAGCTTTTCCCCACTAATAGTATACTTCCGACAGTGGTCTCCTGTCTCTCTGTGGTCAAATTCTAGGCACTATGTTCGTCACAGTCAGATTTTGGCATTCCGTTCCTAGGTTGCTTTTTGTGTAATGATCAACATTCAGGGCAAATCTATCAAAATTCTCAAATTGCAAACATTGACGGGGAAAGCATGAAGCTTAGCACAACAGCGTTCTCTCCATAATTGCAGCCATTTAGATGGTGCAGGCAGAGGATGGCATGACCACCACTGACCCACGTTTCCCCAGACATCTCCCTAACAACATCAAATTAACAACCTTGTGATGTGACATCACTGCATTCAGTATTTCCCTACCTTCCAGAAATGGTGGCCAATAAATTGAATTGCAGGTAGCAAGCACTGGATATGATACCTCATCACATGTTTCTTTTACTGGATAGGGTGGCATCCATGAGCTGGTTTTTGCCTCATAACATCCAGTTTGGTTCTAGGTGCATCAACCTCAATTCACCCCTATGGAGACCGAGTGAGCCAGTTGAATGATAGAAAAGAATTTTGTGCCAATGGCAAGCACTCTCATCATTGGGTTTTCTCTTATAGCCAGACAAAGCATTCTTCAGTTCCCAGCCCCCAGCTCCCAACCCAATGTGACTGGTCTCCACAAGTCACTCGATTATTTCACAGCAACAAGTTGTAGCAACTGACCCTGGAGTGGATAACACATGTAGCAAGCAGGAAATGTACCAGTACATACAGAGAGCCTGTTTCCAAAGAGCTCAAGCATTATGCATTTCTTTTTCTGCATGTACCTTAAGCTTCTTTATCCTGCTAATCATAACGCTCAGTTAAATGAATGTTCAATTCAGCTTACCTTCAGGAGAAGAGTTAGTGCATGCAGACTACGGGGAAATCTGTTTTGCATCTTTGTAGATGTAGTTCGAAAGCACGTCAAGTAGATAAATAGGTACCGCTCCGGCGGGAAGGTAAACGGCATTTCCGTGTGCTGCTCTGGTTCACCAGTCATGCTGGCCACATGACCTGGAAGCAGTACGCCAGTTCCCTCAGCCAATAAAGCGAGATGAGCGCCGCAACCCCAGAGTCGGCCACGACTGGACCTAATGGCCTAATGGCCTAATTACCTTTACCTTTAGATGTCCACCAAATCTTAAGAACTTCAGAAGAGCCTGCAGGATCAGGCCAGAGGCCATCTATTGCACCATCCTATTCTCATGGTGTGCAACCAGATCCCAATGGAATGCCTGTGGGCAGAATATGAACCCCACCACACCCTCAACACATGATTCTCAGCCATTAAAAAAAAAAAATTCTTTCCCTCCCACCCCAGCAAGCAAGCAAGCAAAACAAACACAGGGAACTGGAAGCTGCTGCAGAATTTTGTATAGGAACAGAGCAGAGTGCATTATACAGAATCATAGAATTGTAGAGTTGGAAGGGACTCCAAGGATCCAACCCCCTGCAATGCAGAGTCAGACCATTTGTCCATCTGGTTCAGTATTGTCCGCACCACACTGAGTCATAGAATCACAGAACTGTAGATGCTCTTCAGGTATTCAGACAGGTTTCTCTGCAAGCCCTACCTGGAAAAACTGGTAGTGGCAGTGATGAGAAAAGAGGACTCCACCTCACCCCCACCCCCACCCCCCAGTGCCATCTCCTCTTTCATACTACCACCCATCTTAATATACCGAGGAATGGAAATCAGTGGGGAGCCTCAGGATCTAGAGAGACGGAGCAGAACAGGAGGTTACGGAGGAGCCACTCTCTCGTGGCAACTTGCTAAGGGCAGGGATGTGTGAACGAACCTTCCTCCCTGTCCACAATTGCTTTATGTCCACGTAACATCATGCAGCACACAGGTAACTAATGGAGTTCTCTCCCACCGGAGGCCGCGATGGTCACTGACTTGGGGGACTTGAAAAGCGGAAGAGGCTAATTCATGGAGGATAAAGCTATCAGTCGCTACTAGCCATGATGGCTATGCTCTGCGTGGTCTTCTCCCCAGGTCCTGCTTGCAGGTATCCTGTAAGCATCTGGTTGGCCAATGTCAGAAAAGGACGCTGGAGGAGATGGGCCATTGGCTTGATCGTTCATAAGGACGATCCTACATCCTTATGAAAACCAGCCAAGGGTTTTGTGGCACCTTGAAGACTTAATGAATTTTGTGATGACATAATGTTTCTGTGGGCTATAGTTCATTTCGTCAGATGCCTTAATGAAATGTGTCCATCTTTAAGGTACCCAAGGGCTTTTTGTGGACGTTGTTGCGACAGACTTAACAGGGTTACTCCTCTTGACTAGGAAACAATCCTAAGCCTCTTTTTTTTGTGTGTGTACCCCTTTGGCTTTGCAATTTGAATACCACACACTCCCGCTTCTTATGCAGTGGAGTCAGACGTGAGTTCAAACAAACCGGAGTGCTGCTATCCTGCCCAGTTTGACCCTGAGTCACTCTTAACAAGCAGAAGCATTTCCCAGCTGCCACTTCTATGCAAATCCAGGATCCCATCCTGCTCTTGGGTAGAGCAAACTGTCCCGCCCCTTCTTGTCAACATCCTTTCAAACATTTGAAACTATTAACCTGTCTCATCTTCATGTCTTCCCCCCTAGGCTCAACACACCCAACTCCTTCAGCTTCTGCTCTCTCCATTTGTCATCTAGACCTTCTGCAGGGCAGGGTCAGGTTGAACTGACTCGCCTGCCCTGCTTTCCCCTCTCCTTTCAGGCCCTTCCCTGATGTGATTTAAGTGTACAAAACATGCAAACTCAGGATCTCTCACAGCTTAAGGCGTCACCCATCTGCATTAAGTCACCCTGAGAACTCAGCTCTAACTTAAAAGACCTAAACAGTGGCGTTGCTGATTCAGACTAAGATCTAGCTCAGGCATCCCCAACCTGCGCCCCCTCCAGATGTTTTGGCCTACAACTCCCATGATCCCTAGCTAACAGGACCAGTGGTCAGGGATGATGGGAATTGTAGTCCAAAACATCTGGAGGGCCGAAGGTTGGGGATGCCTGATCTAGCTAGTCTAGCATCCTTTGCCATAATAAGTGGACACCTGGAAGCCTAGCTAGGGAGCCTAGGGGAGCCAGTGTGGTGTAGTGGTTAAGAGCGGTAGTCTCGTAATCTGGGGAACCGGGTTCGCGTCTCCGCTCCTCCACATACAGCTGCTGGATGACCTTGGGCCAGTCACATTTCTTTGAAGTCTCTCAGCCCCACTCACCTCACAGAGTGTTTGTTGTGGGGGAGGAAGGGAAAGGAGAATGTTAGCCGCTTTGAGACTCCTTAAAGGGAGTGAAAGGCGGGATATCAAATCCAAACTCTTCTTCTTCTTCTAGCTCAAATTGGCCTGTTTCCAATCTACCTCTTCATCCCTGCTCAGTAACAGTGATAGGCAACATGGTGCCCTCCAGATGTTCTTGGACTGCAACTCCCATCAGCCCCAGGCAATATGGCCAATGGTAATGGATGGTGGAATTTGCAGTCCAGCATCTGAGGAGCATCTATCTTGTTGGCTAACCTTGAAGACCTTATCTTTCTCTCCATCAGTGAATCTTTTCCTAGGTGTGAAACATTGCTACTGACAACTGGAGGGCTCATAAGTATACATGGAACCCCAGTTAACTCCAGAGTTTATAGTTTCAAACACCTTTTGAATTTGGAATCTTGGATTTAATCAGCCAGGCCAATTGAAACAAAATGCCTTTATTCTTTTTATCTTAATATTTTATTTTACGCTGTCGAGACCCCAGCAAAACCTTGAGAATAAGATGGTAAATAATTTCTGATCCAGGGAGAAAAACGAATTAAAAAGTAAGAACAAATAATTAAACATAGGAAAGAGGGGAGTAAGATGAGATGCTGCAATTATCTTAAAGCTAAGAATGACAGTTCTGCCACTATAATGTAAGGATTTATCACATCTTGTAACTCACTATTCCAAAATAAAAATACTATAACCGTGTCCTGCTTTTTGCCTTCTCTAACCCCTACTAAGGCCCTTAACTTGGCTATATGTGCCTTATCCTAAATCCATATGTTCCATTTGTCTATATAGTAAAAGGAGTAGGTTTCTTCCAATTACACCATATTAATTCATTTATAATAATGAATTCATTATTAAGAAATTAGAATTTCTATATCCTCTGCCACACACAAAAAAGGTTGCCTTAAGTGTTGCCCAATGACTTTTAAACAAAATTATGTTTTAATTGGCCTTGATTTCAAAAGGAGGAAAGAGAATAAAGCACTTGTTTACTTTTTCCTCGCTGAAATCAATGGGGTCTTAAAAACACATAACTTTGGCTGCATCGTGGCCATTGTTTCTAAAGGTGAATTCTGTGTAGTAAGAGACTAATGCCTGTAATTGTCCATTAAAAGCAAATCAATCTCACATCTATCAGGCAAGAGAGAGGCCATAGATTTTCTTTTTCCACACAAACAGGATGTCAGTGCTCTATACATGCATCTGTGCTCTCCCCCCACTCCACCCCACCTCCGCCACCCCATATGTCTTTTCGGACAGCATTAAAACAGGAAATTGATGCCACTGGGTAAATATTCATTCTTCCCATCTTTTCTCTTGCAAAACAAGTACAGATTTGCTGCGGCTAGACTCACTTCCTGCAGAACACTGGTGCTTACCTCTGTTCCATGCCGGGGGGGGGGGGGCGGGCAGCGGGGACGTTCTCTGGTTCAACTTAAGAGAATTCTGATGTGGAGTAGGAGGAGCCAACTAGCGTATGTTGAAATAACATCAATATTTGCAGCACAGCCTGAGAAACATACCGAAGGATGGTGCTTGCTTCAATTCCCCCAGACCAGTTCAGACAAGCTGGCTGCTGTGAATGCATAGGGGCCCTCTTCTCCCCTATGGACTCCACTCCCCACCAGGGAGAGCTTGAAATGCTGGTATCCTGTCTGGTATTTGTCCTCCAGACGTGCTCAGGGAAGGGTGTGAACTGTGTCAATGCTGAGAGTTATCTGGGCAGGTAGGTAGGAGAAAGACGCAGGGTAAGGAAATACAGAATTCTCATTTTTCCTGCTCAACAGCAATTAATACTCATTCCTCCATATTCACAGCCGCATGCTGCATACATAGGTAAAGGTAAAGGGACCCCTGACCATTAGGTCCAGTTGCGGCTGATTCTGGGGTTGCGGCGCTCATCTCGCTTTATTGGCCGAGGGAGCCGGCGTACAGCTTCCGGGTCATGTGGCCAGCGCACGGAAATGCTGTTTACCTTCTCGCTGGAGTGGTACCTATTTATCTACTTGCTCTGGTGTGCTTTCGAACTGCTAGGTTGGCAGGAGCTGGGACCGAGCAACGGGAGCTCACCCCGTCGTGGGGATTCGAACCGCTAACCTTCTGATTGGCAAGTCCTAGGCTCTGTGGTTTAACCCACAGCGCCACCCGCGTCCCTTTGCTGCATACATACCATAGATTTAAAGCACGCGACTCCCCACCCAAAATCTGGGAACTGTAGTTTAAGAGTGCTGGGAATTGCAGCTCTGCAAGGGGGAAACTACACAAGATTCTTTGGGAGAAGTCATGTGCTTTAATGTATGGTGTGCACATAGGTGTGTACCGAGTCCGACTAGTATTGTCTGTCTGGCTCAGTATCGTCAACTCCTGACCGGCAGTGACTCTGCAGAGTTTCAGGCAGAAATGTTGTGTAGCCGCACAGTTGCTACAGGATCCGACGCACAACATTGCTTCTGAAAATGGCAACCTAGGTCCACAGTGACTTCCCCGATCTCACAGGTAACATGACCATTGGACGGGGTTGGTATCCTTGAAATTCACTCCACGTAAGAAGAGAAAGCTAAGGAACTCATTCTCAAGTAATATTAAGCCCCAAGAACCTCAGACTAATAAACTATACTGTGCATGAGCCACGTGATTGTTCCTGACCCCTAACCAAGTGAACTAACAAACCAGGAAAAGGATTGTTTAGTGTTACATTCGAATCGGGGACTGGAATTTGCTCTGTCCTAGCAAGCCAGGGTTGCTAGCCATGGTTTGCTGTTGGCTTCTGAATCTGTGGCTTTATGATTTTGTGAGGGAATCCAAAATCCTTGGATAGTGACTCATTATGCTTGGTAGACCAACCAACCCTTGAAAACAGAAATTCAAGTCTTAGAGCCTGAGTTCTGTGTGTGGAATCAGAACCCTGGTGGTTTGGGGTAGATCTGGAGAGAGGGAGAGAGAGAGAGGGATGAGCTGTTTTGATGGTTATGGTGGGTAGAGCTTAGTGTAAAATGTATTATTTAATCAAAGTGTACAGCTTTCAGGGAGAGCAGGAGGGTACGGTCTTGCCCTTTGCTTTCTGGCAACGGTCCTTAAAGCCAAAGAGGGAGGGAGGGATGAAGAAAGAAAAGAGGAAAGAAAGCGATCAGGAAAGGCCTTTCACCAGGTTAGTTTGCAATTCCAATAATTGATACTTAGAGCTTGCGCCCGAACTATGCAAACAGAAGTCCTGGTCTGCAGAAGCAGCCTGCAGGAAAGGAGATGTAAAACCCATCAAGATAAGTGAAGGCAGAGCCAGGACAAGAGCTGCTGCAGACTCCAGTCATGTGGGTGAACAACACTGCGTTTCTCCAGACAGACAGCCTATGTTCCAGAGCAGACAGTTGCTAGACAACACATGATGTCGACATTGCAGCTGGGCTTCAGGCAAAGCCATTGGTGCACAGAGAACCTGTAGGCAGCATTACTAATGGTTGGGCAACTCAGACTTGGACCCAAGACATGAGAAAAGCATGAACTGTAGAATCTGAGGAACTAGACAGCAAGCAGAGAAAAGCCAACATGTAACAGTCAAGTCTTTTGCCTGTACAATTGGATTTTCATAATGGAGTTTAGTTTAATTTCTTCTTAGAGTTGTCAACAGTACGGCTTCCAGCTCCCCGCTACTTACTCATCACTACCAAATGTGGCTCATATTTAATGGAAGGTCAATAAAATTGCTGGTATACCTTACGAAGAATGGTGTCGTTTTTGTTGTATGAACACTCACGGTGCATTACATAGTAAAAAAGAAAAAGGCTATGTCCCAAGCTGCTTACAATGTAAAATAGGCAATGGGGAAGATAATGGTGTGGGACCTTCCTCATAGCAAGTCCAGTCTTTGGGAGGAGTGGGTTGTTGCGCTAGACCTATCAACCCACTGCAATTGCACAACCAGAAATTGCTAATATGCGATTGAGTCTTGCTTGCAAATAGCAACAGCCTGGAAGCACCTTCTGTGTTTGTCACTGGGGGCTGCTGTTTCTACCTATCTTCTCCCACCCTGCAGCCTTGAGAGCCTTCATATGGGAGCTACTTCCAGAAGATCTCTGAAGGGATTTTATGGCTTTTTCAGTTTGAGCATAAATGATGGATGAAGTAGGGTGATGTGTCATTTTTGAGATTTATGCTCACTTAAATTTTGATGACAAATGAACTATTAATTGACTTTCTTTTCAGTCTTACACTGAACTGACATCATACTTTTTTTAAATAACACATTGTTTAGCACTCCTGTATGTCAGGCTGTTTTTAGGCGAGCCGCTTTGAGCACAGATATATCGGTGGGAAATGCTTTATATAAATAAATGGACTATGGCTACATCTTGATTCTACATGCAAGCACACGGAGGCTACGGCACCATGCACTGCGCAACCTGATATTTCACACAGTGAAGCTGCCAGTGCATATTTTGAGGTGGTTGAGAGATGATCGTAGGAGAGTTATGCTTTTCAAAAATAAAAATATACTCTTAAGCTAAACAATAAAGAAAGCCTCCTGGCTTTGAAATTGTTAGAAGACTGCTTGTTGCAGAAGAAATAAACAGACAGGGTGCCTTCAGCAATGTGTAATTGGCCAGCTGGGCTCAGGTAGTGACACTTAGGAGAAGAGATATGTTACATGTGCATCCCTCTATTCCACTGTGAAATGTTGGAAGGTGAGCCCTTAAAGAAACCAGCAGTTTTGCATAGGTCCCCCCCCCCCCTTTCTAGCAAACCACTAGTGTCAGGAGCCGGCTCTGCATGAGATGACAGCCTAAGCACAAATCTCACACCCACACAATCTTACCTCCTTAAACCCCCACTATCCCCACCATTGCAATGGCCTCTCAGTCAATCTTTCCATCTTCCAGGCCGGTTTGGGGTCTCATTAGCTAACTGGTTATTATGGCCATTGTAAGGATCTCTGCAGACCTGTGTTTTATGCAATGGTGACCTGCAGCATGTTCTTGACAAATTAATGGTGCATTTGTGCTGTATTATTTTGCTTTATTCATTGTTCTGCAGTGTTTCTATCCATCCATCCATCCATCGTTTTATTTGTAGGCTGCCTTTCCAAAGTTGAGACTACGCTTGAGGCGGCTTAAAGGTAAAGGGACCCCTGACCATTAGGTCCAGTCGTGGCCGACTCTGGGGTTGTGGTGCTCATCTCGCTTTATTGGCCGAGGGAGCCGGCGTACAGCTTCCGGGTCATGTGGCCAGCATGACTAAGCCGCTTCTGGCAAACCAGACGAGCGCATGGAAATGCCGTTTACTTTCCTGCCGGAGCGGTACCTATCTATCTACTTGCACTTTGACGTGCTTTCGAACTGCTAGGTTGGCAGGAGCAGGGACCGAGCAACGGGAGCTCACCTCGTCGCAGGGATTTGAACCGCCAACCTTCTGATTGGCAACTCCTAGGCTCTGTGGTTTAATCCACAGCGCCACCCGCGTCCCTTCAAGGCGGCTTACAACATATCAAAAACTACATAACTGCAAACATAACAAAAATAGTCATAATCAACAAAGCATCAAAAAGCACACAACCAAACTGAACATAAATAAGAACATCCATAATAAAGATACAAAAAATCAAGACCAGCAACAGCAACCAGGGCTTTTTTTTCCAGCCAGAACTCAATGGTGGGCACCATTGCCATCGTAAGAGAACAAGTCTGGTGTGCACGGGGAGATCTGGGACCTCTTTTTCAAGAAAAATAGTACTGACAGCAACACTCCCCCCACAACAAAAACTCCAGGCCCATCCCCCCCCCCATTTCTCCAAAGCTACCTGTACTACATTTTGGCTGTCTGGGGGGGCTATAAAGGAACAAAAGCAGAGCAAAAATGAATCAGAAAATTTTGGTATAAAAAGTTACAGGATTTCAGCAGGAAGTTACAAGACACAGTTACAACAGAAGGTGCTCCAACCTTCCAACCTTTTGACTTCACCCCCAAAGACTTCACTTGATATGGCTCTTGGATGAGTGTAAAATCCACACAGGATATAACAACGTTTGTTTTCAACCCGCTTGTGGAGACTATCAGAGATCATAAAGAAAACAAGAAGATGAGGAAAACAACAAAGAGAAGATGGAATAGAACTGTGAATACTATTTGGACAATATGTGTATACTAAAGCAGCAGCAAGAGAGATGTTTGGATCCCTTTCGGAGCTCGAAGTATGGGTACCCCCAACAAAAATTTTAAAATTTGGCTGTGTAATTTGGAATTAATGTGATCTGGAATTAATGTGATTTGATTGGCCTGTTAATAATTTTTTTTTAAAAAAAAGACTGCACTCCTCCATCGTCTCCCAAGACAGATGGATACCAACAATACAAGATGTGCACTGACTCGAAATGAAGCAGTGTGACTGCCCCAAAACGTTTGCAGACACAAACACTATAGAAAATGGGACTACACATGACAACCCCGATTGCATATTAATGATGATTTGTGCTCATGATGCTAAGTATACCTGGAGGGGCCCTAATTCTGCCAAAATTATTTTCACTTCTTGTAGGTTTGTTTCTTTCCAAATCGTTTTTACTACTTCAACTATTTTTTTATTATTGCTGCATTGTGCTTGTATCTTATTGATGTTCGCCATCTTTTTTTTTAATATATTTTATTAAGGGTTTTCTTGTTTTACAGTGTAAGTGTAATGCCTCGTATTTTTTTTTTTTCCCATGTAACATTTTTACAAATCCATTTCATTTGTTGAGGCATTAGGGGGAGAAGAAAAAAGAAAAAAGAAAAAAAGAAGAAAGGAGGGTGGAAGGAGGGGAGATGGATGGGGGTGGGGTGGGGTAGCGGTGTTTCTATTATGCTTAATGTATGTAGTTTGGTGTCAGCGTGCTTGTGTTGTTCACTTGTGTTCCTTTGGTGGTGAGAGAGGTTGGGGTTGGCCTAGGATGTGATTGTTTGTTTGTGATTGGCTGTGGTGATCTTTGTTTTCGTGTGTGAGTGAGGTGGGTGGGTGTTTTGGATCAAGTTAGCCATATTGATTTGTATGCTGTTGGTGGATTATTGTCATTGTCCTGTTGGGCTGTGTATGTGATAAAGGGGAGCCATACCGGGGTGAAGGTGTCTTCTTCTGTTTGTCCCCGTGTCAGTTTCAGTTTGTTAGTTAATTTTTCTAGTAGGGCTGTTTCCCATACTATTTGGTACCATTGGTCCATGCTTACTCCTGACAGGTCTCTCCAGTGTCTGGTTATGGTGTTTCTGGCTGCTGAAAGTAGGTGGGTTATGAGTTCTTTGTGGAGTAAATGGGCATTGTTGTCTTGGATGATGTTCGCCATCTTGAATGGCATCTGGTGGAGACGGCAGGATATAAATTTAACAAATGAAACTGCCAATCAAAAGGAAGACCGTTTCGTCCACCTGTCCAAATTCAAATGTTTGCGCTGGGAGCATGCAGAGTCTCAGGACGCCAGCGGTGCAGACATGTGCCTGTTCAACTGCCCTGGTCTGGTAGGAACAAGACGTTCCTAATATTTCACAGATTCCTTGCCCCACTGTTTGTTCACATTCTCTCTGTTGTATTTCATCTCAAGCATCAACTGGAAAAACAAGCGTGCTCACAGAAGGGAATGCAGAGTTGTGACACACCACCTCATTTCTCTCTCCCACCCAATCCCCGTTTCAAAATGGCATGCATGCATGTGGCTGCTGTGGTGCTCCAATAGGGAAACCCTGCTGCTACGCACCCTTTGAGTTCCTCAATCCTTCACGATTTAGAAGCTGGATTAACCGTGCTTTGCCATCCCACATAACAGCTCTTCTGAACTGTTACAGCCCAGTGAGGCCTTGTGAAACCTAACCATCCCTCCACACTCCTTAGCAAGATTGTTATCTTCCTTCTGCAGAAAAGGAACTTCCATGCTGGTTTGGAGAAGTCACTTTGTACTGTACTTGCATGCAAATAACAAAACATCTTGTATTCCCACACCTACCTTATGCTTTAGGGGCATGACCAAGAGCTACCCACAGCCCTCTCACCCTCATGTGTGTCTTATGCAACAGGAACTTCTGTACACTTCTAAAGGAGATGCCAACACACTCCAGACTTAAGGTAGTTTTGACAGTCCTTCTCTCTCCCCAGCTCCCAGCTCCCTTTTCTCACTTAGGCTGTGATCTCAATATACATTTAACACACATATAGTATATTATTACATTTACTGAATTGATATCTTGCCCTTCCTCCCAAAGGAGCCTGGGGCAGCAAGCAGATACATGATTTAAAAGCAGCCACAAAGCAAAGGATTCTAAAACAGGTAAAGGTAAAGGGGCCCCTGACCATTAGGTCCAGTCGCGACCGACTCTGGGGTTGCGGCGCTCATCTCGCTTTATTGACTGAGGGAACTAAGCCGCTTCTGGCGAACCAGAGGAGCGCATGGAAATGCCATTTACCTTCCTGCCGGAGCGGTACCTATTTATCTACTTGCACTTTGACGTGCTTTCGAACTGCTAGGTTGGCAGGAGCAGGGACCTAGCAACGGGAGCTCACCCCGTCGCGGGGATTCAAACCGCTGACCTTGTGATTGGCAAATCCTAGACTCTGTGGTTTAACCCACAGCACCACCCACGTCCCTCCTAAAACAGCTAAAATGCCCTAAAAACCAAGTGGAATTTAAAAAAAAATCTAAAACCACAGTTAGAACATTCTGAAAGCAGTTAAACCAATTCTTCCAGGCCATGATCTGAGGGGCTGCCAAGAACAGTATTCTCCAGCCACTTTCATGACTTTTCCCTCCAAAGAATTCTGGGGACGGCAGTTTGCGAAGGGTGCTGGGAATCATACCTCTGTGAGGGATATACTACAGTTCCCAGGATTCTTTGGGGGGGTCTTTAAAGGCTGTGGGCACAACCTTATCTTCTCCCGCAAAACCCAGGCAACACTGAGAATATTTTTCCCCCTCTCAGTGGAGCTAGGGGGTCTTAGATCATTTCCATACTTCCTCACAAAATTAACTGTGAGGGTTAAGCTGGTGGAGGTGATGTGGGAAGACGTATGACAGTTAAGCAACTGTCAAAAGTTTACGTTTGCAGTTTGATGCAGGTGTGGCGCCACACCGCTGCCCTCCTGACTTACCTGGATTGTGCGGGAGCAATGCTACATTGGGGGATTCTGAGAATAAAAAATGGCGGCTGGATCCAGCTTTGGAGAGCAACTTCAGAAAAAATAAAAAGGAGGCCCAGGAGAGACAACAGTGGTGGGCCCTACCAGTCGCTGGGGCCCTGGAAGCCGCTTCAGGATGCTGAGTGGTGACACCAGCCTTAGTTTATGTGTGGTAATTCGCTGTTTAAATGGGGCACTTTTCAGCACGACACTAACTTTTTTTTTTGTAAGGCTTGCAGAAACTCCCCAGCCTGTGTATTCCAATACAGTCATACCTCGGGTTAAATACGCTTCGAGTTGAGCGCGTTCGAGTTGCCCTCCGCGGCAACCCAGAAGTAACGGAGCACTTTACTTCCGGGTTTCGCCGCTTGTGCATGCGCAGACGCTCAAAATGACATCACGCGCATGCGCAGAAGCGGTGAAAAGCGACGCGCGTGTGCGCAGACGTGCCATCACTAGATACATTTACCTCTAGATGTGAATGGGGCTCCGGAATGGATCCCGTTCGTATCTAGAGGTACCACTGTACACTTAAACAGGTCCCTGGTGAATCCATTCACTGGGTTGCACATCTACCACACACCACAGCGGACTCCAAGAGAACAGCATAACAATTGCTTTACTAAACAGAGGATGAGCAGAACTAGCTCCGGAGCCAGCTTGCACAGAACAGGCTGAAACACACACAAACTCCCACCCACAGGTGGAGCAACGGTTGCCGCTCCTTTTAACCCTCCACACACCATATACCACATGCGTTATTGGGGTGCCACATGCCCATGGCCACTTGTTGAAGACTACGAATATCAGAGTTGTTCCCTTTCCCCTACCACCCATCCTCTCTTTAGTCCGTTCCCGCTTGTGTCTCCCTCTGAGCTGGTGCTATTTGGGGGGGGGGGAGGTGCCGGAACTCACCATGAAGACCGCCCTCGTTCTCTTAGAACACCAATGGCGCCCACCTGAGAGGCACTGGAACTGAGTTTTGGCTGGAAAAAAAGCCCTGCTCTGAGCCAATTTTCAGCACCTCCCATGGCCATTAATAAATAATAATAATAATAATAATAATAATAATAATAATAATAATAATAATTTATTGTTTATACCCCGCCCATCTGGCTGGGTTCCCCCAGCTACTCTGGGCGGCTTCCAACAAGGGTGGGGGACCTTTGTCACTTCAAGGGCCACATCCCCCTTCTGGGTGCTCTTCCGAGGGCCACATGGCAGTGGTGGGTGGAGCCAAAGGCAAACGTGGGCAGGCCAACAACAGTGAATTCAACCTTTATGCAGTGGGCTAGTTTCCACACACACACTCGTCTGGATAGAGGAAGAGGCGGCATTGGCAGGATTCAAGGATAGCCAGGCTAACACAGGGTGTGAGGCAGGCCCAGTGAGGGGCATGGTCCTGGGGGAGTGGGTGTGGCCTGAGGAGAGTGTTCCAAGGGCCAAAGACACCTGAAGGGCCACATTTCACCTCCAGGCCTTAGGTTCCCCACCCACGATTTGTAGGTAATCACAGTCAATTTGACTGTGCATAGCAGAGTCACATTAAGGTGAGTGCATGTTGACACATTATGCATCATGCTTGTTTCCTCAGATGCAAACCCTGCTGGGTTTAATGGAGCTTCCGCCCACATGGGGGGGCACATAAGAGATTGCATATTTAATAGAGATAAAACCACAGAATAACAAGAAAGGGAAAAGAAAGACGTGCCAGATCCCCTCCCCTCCCTCATCAGCCTTTTAAGAGGTGTGTTTTTATATATATATAATTTAAACAGCAGTCTAGCTTGTTTTTCTGCCTGCAGACCACACAACCTCTGCATGGCTATGACAGTGAAGGCTAGGCATCTCACCAGAACGTGATGCTCAGGCAGACTTTACATTTCCTTGCTTTATCATCATTTCCTTCAAGGGCAGATGGTGCTAACAGGATGTTGAAACAGCACAGCCTGTATCACTGTCAGCAGTGGTTCCCATCTGCTTGCTTACCTGCCTTTGCATGAATAAACGGCACAGCATGAAGAGGGTGAGAAATTACGGTAATAAAATACATACCAAGACGGTCAGCAATATGTAAACACAAGTCCTATGAGGAAAGGATGAAGGAACTGGGCAGGTTTAGGCTGGAGAAGGAAAAGTTGAGTGATGAACTAGGATGTATTGTAATTCCATAAATAATCCTGGGCACAAGGAAGCCCAGTTCTTCCTGGGATGGCAGCACGTCACTTCCAACCAAAATCCAATCCGATCTGATGAAAATCAACGAAAAAGCAAGGAAAATTCAGAAAAAAAGAAAGAAAGGAACATTGGTTGGTGCATATTACACCGTGTGAGGACCCTTCTTTCCAGTTTGGACAGCAGGGCTGAACTGGAGAGCGTGGGATGACGACGACTCCTCCAGCAAGGACCTTTTTCTCATGTGGCCTTGCCCAACCAGTGAGGAGGAGGAGAGTCATCCCAGATGTAAAGGGCTGCCCTTCAGGAGTCTCTGGGGAATGTGGAGATTCCTTTCCTCCACATGGTTAGGAGCCAGGGCACCATCTGAAGGCACATGAAGTTGCCACCTTGCTGAAGGTCTGGTCAGTTTCTGGATGGCAGAGCAGCTGGAAATCATGTACATGGTGGGGGGAAAGGAGGGGTGTAAGGGTCCCCAAACAAACAAACAAACAAAAACAAACCAGGGATTATTTTGGGTATCTAGTTTGGGCTACATCAAATGGGTTTAATTTGCAGCAGAGCAGGTTTCAGGAGAAGCATCTTGATAGCAAGAGAAGTTTGACAATGGAACTGGTGACCTAAAGAGGCAATGGGTTCTCTTTTGCCAAACACCTTCTAGCTATCTGTCGGGGATGCTCCAGCTCTAGCTTCCCATCCCTGAGTGGGTAGGACTTGGGCTAGATGACCTTACAAGGACCCCCTCCAGCTCCACAATTCTATGACTCTCCTCTGCTCTACACAATCCATGTCTGCTGCTTGAGTTCATCAGCGGACATGGTCAAGGCAGCCTGTTGAAGCTATGCAGGCCTCGGACTGGCCAGATGGGAATCCCATGTACGCAACCTTGGCGGGACAGAAATGTAATGACTAAATTCATGAAGTCCAGCATACAGTCATAGCTGAAATAAAGTCATACCTTGGGTTGTGAATGTGATCTGTGTGGGAGGCATGTTCCCAACCTGCATTGTTTGCATCCTGAAGCGCTGCATCTGTGCATGCGCATGATGCAATTCAGCGCTTCTGCGCATGACATCCTTTTGTCCTTTTGTGCATGCGCAAGCGCCGAAACCCGGAAGTAACCCGTTCCAGTACTTTCGGGTTTGGCGCAGCCCGCAACCCGAAAACGCACAACCTGCAGCATTCGTAACCCAAGGTATGACTGTAAAGTCATAGGGTTGTAGCTGTCAGGGACTGGTTGGATGAAGAGGAGTGGTGGGAGGAACCAATCTGGGGGTTTCCCTCGGGGGTTCCCCAAGGAGGAAAGCTCAGAGCTAGGGGGTTCATGGTGGGACACAGTGGAGAGGTGAGAGGGAGAAGGTTGGGAAGAGGTGCCGGATGCTGAAGGGGCAGCAGGGTTTAGTGAGCAGGAAGAGCTGGTGACAGGGAGCAGTTCAGACTGAAGCAAAGGAGGGGGGGCAGGAGACTGCTGAGGAATCCAGGGACTCTTCCCCTCCTGCTGCAACAAGCTCCACTCCCCCTGGTCTCAAAGTACCCCCAGAGTAATGAGAAGAGCAGAACAGGCCAGAGGTGTGCAGATGCAGTTTGAGACTGCTTGGGAAACATCTGGAAGAGGAGGAGCCTTAGAGTAAGGTTACCAGACGTCCCCGTTTCCTGGGGACAGTCCCCGGATTTACAAATCAGTCCCCATACAAAATCCATTGAAGTTGAAAAGTGTCCCTGGATTAATTGAAAAAAATCTGGTAACCTTGCCTTAGAGAGGTGTGGAAGACAGGGACCTTCAGACCTGGCAGCTGCTCAACAGGGGCAAGACCAACTTGGAAGTGTTGCTAAGACCACTAGGCTGTGTTGTATGTTCATTTCCTTGAATAGAATTAACCTCGCTGACATTGGAGATGCGCTTCCTTTATTGCTGACCTGCATCTGGCTCCAGCCCTGACAGTAGCCAATTAAGGGACACGTCACATGGAAGATGGAGGAAGCTTGTTTTCCGCTGTTCCAGAGACTAGGACCCAAACCAATGGATTCAAGTCACAAGGAAGGAGATTCCGACTAAACATCAGGAAGAACTTTCTGGCGGTAAGAGCTGTTCGACAGTGGAACAGACTCTTGAGTGGTGATGGATGCTCCTTCCTAGGAGTTTTTAAGCAGAGGTTGGATGGCCATCTGTCCTGTATGATCTAGTTGAGAATCATGCATTGCAAGGGGTTGGACTAGATGATCCTTGGGCTCCCTTCCAACTGTACAGTTCTCTGATTCTGTGACTAACGCAGACCCGTTCATTTCAGTGGGTCTACCCTGAGTAGAACTTAGTTGGCTCTCCATTATCCACACCATTCAAGGGTTGCAGAGCACTGCCTGATCATCTGTGGCTGGTCGTCCAAGCCTGTTAAAAAAAAGGTCCTACCCCTTCAAGACATCTTTTATGGAGGAAATCCAGGCACTCCTTGATGAGAGCAAGGAATCATCCTCCTTTATCCTGGAGTGCAGCCAAAGCTGATCTGACCTCAGATGCAAGTGGGAGCTAGACACAAAGGATAAATCAAGTTCACGAAATGGTTATTCCGCCCGTTTCTAGCTGCATCAGCATTTCGTAGAAAATCCAGCGTGGTTTTTGTAAAAAAACAAAGCAAAAAAGGAGAACATTGGGATGAGAGTGCAGATGGTGACCATTATGAGCTTAGTCTGTCAGACCCTGTTACTATGGCTGTTTCAAGCGGTGAATGCTCTTACAATGATGGTGAGCCACGTTACATTTCGCAGTAAGTTTGGAATACAGACACGGGGTTTGTTAGAAATATGGAAAATAAAGCACTCATCATTCATTTTTCTGACTGGGGGCAGGGGGTGGGTGTAGGGGAAGGGGAAGAGCTTCAAAATAACCCAACTCTCTCTCTCGCTTGCTTTAAGAGAAATAAGTTTACCATGAACATAATCAATTCAAGGTCTACTGTGAATGCTGACAAAGCAGTATCTTTGAAAGAGAAAGCAAACTAACCAGAAGAATTCCAAAGCTCTCGAATTAATGAGGATCACTGAAGGAAAAGGGGCTTGCATCACAAGAATAATCTGAGGAGTATAGCTTGCTTGCTTGCTTGCAGCCCCCCCCCCAACTACATAATGTACTCAGCATGACATTTTTGCAAGCCTACTTTCAACCACTAGTCTGTCCAGACCAGAAAACCATGGTTTACCAGATTTGGAACAACTGGGGACCTGAAACCTTGGTTTGAAGATGGTTTCAGTTCCAGGTCTGTTGTGAAGATGGCGACCACCATTTCACTGTTCCGACAATGTGAAATGGTGGTGATTTATATATTTATATATGTCTCAATCTCAACTTGTTGCTGAAATGATAACTATGTTGGAGCAAATCATTCCTGTAAGCGGAGTGCATTCCATAGATGAGGCAGCACCTGAGGCGGCTATCCTGTGTCACCACATGGGTTAACTTCCCTCAAATGGTGGCACATGGGCCTCTAGTAACAATGATGGATCCAGCAATACCCTCAGGCAACATACCCATCCCTCCAGTGGGAGTGCAACCCAGTTAAGAACAGGCCGAACACCAAATTTTCAGAGACAGAAACCAGGTCAATCATCCATCATCACCCCTTTATCCAGCAGGGATACAGCTTTGGTTTATTGGTCCTCAACCCGTTCATCCAGGAAATCTTCATTTTCAGTGCACCAAGATGGGAGATAGGGATCCGGCAGAATACCTGTGTGCAAGACTCGTGTGTATCTTTAAAATCTTACGTTCAAGGCAAGTTCAAGCTGAGATTTCATCATTTCATCATTCCATCACACAAAGTGATTTTTGTAAGTTTTAAGAAATGGGGAAGTTCAAATAGCACAGTTACGACATGGCTTCTTAGGAACTGGACCAAACAAAACTCACATGCAGATGCATCCAGAAATGTTTCCAAAATGTATGGGATCTTGCCATTATTTAACTATTTCTTCCGGATTTCACCCCTACTAGACCAAATGCACTGTGGGGAAAGCAGAATGCTGAGAAGAAGCCACCCAGACAAGAGCTCTGTCTCTACAGGTGCCTTTTTGTTTTATTGCAAAGTAAATACATCAATACCAAGCCATACATAAAGAATAATATAAAGAAAAAGAAAAAAATGCGAAGAAAAATAGACAATAAAAGAATAAAGGTATAATATTTCAATACAATAAACACTATTTTACAAAATAATAATAGTAATAGACTTCCATCACTCTCACAACACTTCCTTTCACATTTCATATTTTATGTGAATTTCAGTATTTTTTTCATCTTAATATATGGATATGTATATATGTATGTTTCCCCTTTTCCATTCACAAGGTCATTCTAGACACAGCCAAATTTTTACATTAGAACCTTGTCTTTCTAAATAAACATTCAAGCACTCCCATTCCTTCTTGACTGAATTCATTGGCTTTAGCCCTATTATATCCATCAATTTGGCCAGTTCCAAATATTCACATAATTTACATAACCATTCCTCTTTGGTCGGTACCTGGTTACCCTTCCAGTACTTAGCCACCAGGATTCTCACTGCTGATGTTGCATACAGAAAGAATTTAGTATTTTCTCTAGAAATATCACTATTCAATATTCCCAAAAGGTATGTTTCTGATCTTTTGCTATGTGAAGTTTTTAGTAACTTCTTTATTTCTTCATGGATCATGTCCCAGAACTTGCAGGCGCCACTGTCAATACTGAGTTTTAAAGCATGGGGTGGGAAGGAGAAACTGCAAACCACCCAGAAGACACCAATGCATTAAAAAAAAGTAAAAGTAAAATGGAGGACACAAAGGGCAGGTGTCAGCAATGTCTCCTCCCCAGAGTACTTGACATCTGCCCAGACATTCCAGATATTGTCATTGGCTCTAAACCCCTACTTACATGTGTGTCCTCGGGAATATCCCTGCTCTGCAGAATTTGGATTGCATCTACTAAACTGCTGGAAATCTGCTAAGGAAATATGAGCGGAGAAATATGGCTACAAAGAGCTTTTTAAAAGGAAGACAACCAATCTGAGCCACAACTCCCACCAGAACACATTTAAACAAGCCTGAACTAAGGTCTGGAATGGAATGTCTCATATGGTCTCTATTATTATTCACAAGTATCCAGGCCCAAGTACCAGGAATTTTCCCCTAACCTTACACGTGGTCTGCACTGCTGAGCTGTGCTGTGGATATTCTAGCAATGTTGGGAAAATGTTCTGACATTATTTTCTCTTCCTCAAAAATGCAAAAACTTCTGATACTATTTTTTTTTGGAGGGGGGGGGGAGGGAAGAGTCATGTTTTCAACACCATAAGTCTATTTATTTATTTGCTGTCTCCGAAGAATTTAGGGTGGGGGAAAAAAAATCAACACCATTAAAAACATGAAAACATTTGAAATCTGCCTTAGGAAGAAACCCAAAGCACAAATGGTTGCCTTAATAAATATTTAGAAAGTTTCAATGAAAAGTGTTCTTGGGTTACTCCCATTTGTTTCCACTGCCTTCTGCAAAAGACCTTCCCTGGGAAACGGGACTGATTGTTATGCCACCCTGGGAATTTCAGCTCTCAGCACCCTTAACAAGTCACATCTCCCAGAATTCTTTGGGGGAAGCCATAACTGGTTAAAGTGGCATCACATGACTTTAAATGTATGACTTGGCTGTAGCAGCAGACAACAGCGGTGGTGAGGAGGAAGAGTAGGTACCATAGCACTACTTGCTCATTGGCTCTCTCCTTGGCAAGGAAGGAAGTGGCTGCAATGCTTTGGAAGATAAGCAGTGCTGGGAGACCCTCCAACTGTCCCTATTTTCCAGGGACAGTCCCAGATTTACAGAAGCCGTCCTGGTTTCTGATTTAATCCTGTCCCGCTTTTCCTTAGGATGTCCCTACTTTCATCAAAGAAATGTTGCAGGGTTTGCAGAAGAAGAAGAAATGTTGCAGGGTTTGCAGAAGAAGAAGAAGAAGAAGAAGAAGAAGAAGAAGAAGAAGAAGAAGAAGGAGGAGAGTAGCAGTAGTAGTAGTAGTTTGGAATTTGATATCCTGCTTTATCACTACCCGAAGGAGTCTCAAAGCGGCTAACATTCTCCTTTCCCCTCCTCCCCAACAACACTCTGTGAGGTGAGTGAAGCTGAGAGACTTCACAGAAGTGTGACTGGCCCAAGGTCACCCAGCAGCTGCATGTGGAGAAGCGGAGACGCAAGCCTGGTTCACCAAATTATGAGACTACCGCTCTTAACCACTACACCACACTGGCAGGTGAAGGCAGGCGAACTAATGCCGGTGTATTAGAAGAAGCAAAGATCACCAGTGTAGAAGTAATGATTCTTCAACATCAACTTCATTGGACTGGTCATGTTGTTCAGATGCCCAACTCTTGTCTTCCAAAGCAACTACTCTATTCCGAACTTAAAAATGGAAAGCGTACTGCTGGTGGTCAAAAAAAGAGGTTTAAAGACTCTCAAAACAAATCTAAAAAAGAGTGTAGTATAAATACTGACAACTGGGAAACACTGGCCTGCGAGCGAGAACAGCCTTTATCAAAGGTGTCATGGACTTTGAAGATGATCGAAGTCAGGACGAAAGGGAGAAAAGTGCCAAGAGAAAGGCACGCTTGGCAAACCCTCACCGTGATCAAATCCTGCCCGGAAACCTATGTCCTCACTGTGGAAGGATATGTGGATCCAGAATTGGCCTCCACAGTCACTTACAGACTCACTGTTAAGACTGTGTTCATGGAAGACAATCTTACTCGGCTACGAGTGATAGCTAAAGAAGAAGGGACCACCAAAAAGAAAAGAGGAATATCTAAATAGTGAGAGCCAGTGTGGTGTAGTGGTTAAGAGCGGTAGTCTCGTAATCTGGGGAACCGGGTTCGCGTCTCCGCTCCTCCACATGCAGCTGCTGGGTGACCTTGGGCCAGTCACACTTCTTTGAGGTCTCTCAGCCCCACTCACCTCACAGAGTGTTTGTTGTGGGGGAGGAAGGGAAAGGAGAATGTTAGCCGCTTTGAGACTCCTTAAAGGGAGTGAAAGGCGGGATATCAAATCCAAACTCTTCTTCTTCTGTCACTCAGCTCTGTGCCAAGTCTTTCAGTAACAGTAAGAGCTTGAGGCAGGAAGGCAGGAAGGCAGGGAACAGAATATAGTGAACAGAAGTAGAATTAGCCAGGACATTCCTTTTAAACAGCTTCTACCGGGCAATGATCAGGAGTATTTACAAGCTGCTAGGTTTTACATCGTCTGCTACACTTTGTACCCAGCCCTTTAGTTCAATGTTAGAGTGATTGTACTTACAGAATCCATCACATCCCACAGAACTGCCAATCTCACTTCCTCTGTCTTGCTGCTTTTTCACAAGATGCCTTTAATCCCAGAGCAGATCAGGCCTGCTATTATTGAGCTTGTAAATGGCAAGAGACCACTTGCACCCATGGTTGATGTGCCTGGAAGTCTCAAGAAATAACAGCTTTTTTCATTTAAAAAATGAACAGGTTTGTTTTTTTAATCTCGATGTTTCTGAAAGTTTTGAAGCACATTTTATTTTTTTTATTTTTAAAAAATATTTATATATGACTGTATCATACATCACAGCAGTTTACAACAATATAAAAACATAAAACCAAACAAAAGAATCACAAAAAGTTTTTTTAAAAAAACAAGAAGAAATTAAAACCAAACACCAATGGACCATTGTGGGGGATGTACTGTGAATTGCCTGCACAGGCCTGACATGGGAAGTCATTATGAACAAGAGAGCATGTACAGAGTACATTTTCCTCACTGACAAATCAAGGGTCGCTCCCCACCCCACCTTCTAACAGTTGCATTCAAGCAGCAGGCCTTCCCGAAACACAGCTGCCTAAGCACAAAGAAATAACTGTCCGAAAAAACAGAGGTAACATTACGAGGTAATTTGATAGTAAGCATGCAGAACAGAGACAGGAACGGCCTGCAAATTCACACGCAGTCCTCGCCAAAATGCAACCATTGTGTATCACGTTAAAACAAACAGCGTGTGCATTAATGGTGTCTGGCAGCAACAGAGAAGAACATCTCTGTACTCGGCAAGCGATAAATTCCAAGCAACCTTCCACAGCATCCTTCTGTGCTTTGTTCTGTGGAAGATTTTAAAGCTTCGCTGGCTGGAACAACCGTCTTCAATTCACTCAGCTTTAACTGAAATAGCACAGGATTAAAGCAATATGTGGAGGCAAAGGACATTTCTAAGACCCATATGCATCCATCTCTCTCTCTCTCTCTCTCTCTCTCATAGCTGTCCTGACCCAGATACATTCATTTTATATTACATTTATACCCTTATTTTTCCTTCAAGGAACTCAAGGCGCTGCACATGGTTCTCTCGCTCCTCATTTTATCCTCAGAACAACTCTGAGGTGTGTGTGTGGCTGAGAGGCTGTGAATGGCCCAAGGCCACTCCACTGAGTTTCATGGCTGAGTTAGACATTTGAACCCTGGTCTCCTAAGTTCCTAGAACTTGCTGGAATTCAGGTCTGGCACCTCTCAAGTGGGTGCCATTGCCATGATAAGAGAACAAGAGAGGCATTCACGGTGAGTTCCAGCACCTTCCCGCCCCCACCCCCCCGAAAAATAGCACTGGATTTGATTGTCATGGTGCCTCACATAGAAACTTGGGAAGTATAGTTTGCAGGACTCTGAGAACTGTGTTGATGCTTTCCTGGATTCCCTCATTGGGGACCATTAACACAGCGGGGGGGGCTCAGGCCCAGGCTGCCAAATGCGGCCCCTTCAAAAGTTTCCTCAGGCCAACATCCCTCAATGATCTTTCTTCACATCCCCATGTAGTTTGGCCCAGCTGGAATGTGCTAATATCTCTGGGTGAGGGACAGAAACTAGCCTAATATAAAAAAGGTCAAGGGACCCCTGACCATTAGGTCCAGTCGTGGCCAACTCTGGGGTTGTGGCACTCATCTCGCTTTATTGGCTGAGGGAGCCGGCGTACAGCTTCCGGGTCATGTGGCCAGCATGACTAAGCCGCTTCTGGCGAACCAGAGCAGCGCACGGAAACGCCGTTTACCTTCCCGCCGGAGCAGTACCTATTTATCTACTTGCACTTTGATGTGCTTTTGAACTGCTAGGTTGGCAGGAGCAGGGACCAAGCAACGGGAGCTCACCCCGTCGCGGGGATTTGAACCGCCGACCTTCTGATCAGCAAGTCCTAGGCTCTGTGGTTTAACCCACAGTGCCACCCGCATCCCTAATATACAAAGGTGAAATTTGCACCTCTTGCTCCGCCCATTTGCCTCTGGCCCTGCCCATCACTGGCATGCGGCCCCTCGAAGGTTGTTGAGAAGGGAATGTGGACCTTGGTCCAAAAAAAGGGGAAAGATCCCCACTCCTCCATTGAAACCAATTCCTATTTGTAGTAGTATCAAAAAGCCAGCAGAGGGAATCACATTTCCTCTGTCCTGCTGACCCCCATATAAGAAACGGGGTTTAAAAAAAAAGCATGGATGTATATTGCACAGCTCACCAGGATTTTGCAGCGCAAAGCTACTGCCAGGCCATCCCAAGTCATGTCAACAGGAAGCAGCTGCCATGTTAGTTATTCGTTTTATTTCTCTGGCTTGTAGACCACGCTTCATGACGTTAATGTGTGACTCCCTGGGCAGCTTCCAACAATGCACAAAATACAATAGTACATAAAGTATCGTCGTTATTTAAGCACAACAACACACTTGATAAAAGCGAACAATCGAGCATCAGAATAATAAAACCAGGGCCCCCTTTTTTTTTCTCCAGATGGAAGTTGCCAGGACTCAGTCCTGGTACCTCTCAGGTGGGCACCACTGCCATTATAAGAGAACAAGGGAGGTGTTTGTGGTGAGTTCCAGCACCTCTTTTTCTAGAAAAAACGGCACTGAATAAAACCAAAGGCCTGGGAGAATAGGGCCACACTCAGACTATATATTTAAAGCACTGTGATGCCGCTTTAGACATTCATGGCTTCCCCCAAAGAATTATGGGAGCTGTAGTTTAAGGGTCCTGAAAGACCCCCTATTCCCCTCACAGAGCTACAATTTGCAGAAGGAAGCAGAGGTTGATTGTTAAACCATTCTGGAAATTGGAGCTATGTGAGGGGAATAGGGGTGTCTCAGAACCCTCAACAAACTAAAGCTCCCAGATTTCTTCAAGGGAAGCCGTGTATGTTTAAAGTGGTATCATAGTGCTTTAAATGCACGGTGTGAAAGTGGCCTAGGATATTCCTATCAAGAGGTCAAGGGAATACCTATATAGACACATGCAGGGCTACCTATAGAGGTGTCCTCTGTAAAGTAGGGCATGTCACCACCTCCCTCCCTCCCTCCAATTCCTGGTTGTGAAGACCGCCACACATTTAAAGCACATTCCCATCCCCCCAATAATCCTTGGAACTTTAGTTTTTAAGGATGCTGGCATTATAGCTCTGGGGTAAACTACAGTTCCCAGGATCCTTTGGGCACAGGACTATCAGAAGGAACTTTCTGTCTTCTAGCACGCCCTGGCCTCAGTTGACATTCCCCTAGGGGATAATCTAGTGTTATGAGTTAGTGGCTGCTAGACCCTCTTATCCCTAGCTTCCTGATGAGGTAATCGCCTGGGTGATGAGCCATTAAGGGGGATTAAAGGGCTCTGTGGGAGATGGCAAATGAGTGGGGCCCCTCTCTCAACTTGCAGATAGTGAGAAGGACAAAAGCCAGAGTTTAGAGTAGAGTGTAGCTCAGGGGTCATCAAACTTTTTCAGCAGGGGGCCAGTCCACTGGCCCTCAGACCTTGTAGTGGGGCCGGACTATATTTTGAAAAAAATAAATAAATGAATTCCTATGCCCCACAAATAACCCAGAGATGCATTTTAAATAAAAGCACACATTCTACTCATGTAAAAACATGCTGATTCCCAGACTGTCCGTGGGCCGGATTTAGAAGGCGATTGGGCCGGATCTGGCCCCCAAGCCTTAATTTACCTACCCATGGCTGTAGCTCTTATGTGAGCCAGAAGCTTGAAGAAAAGCTGCAGGCTGCAAAGGCACAGAGAGAGCACACCAGGGCTGATTTCTATGGGACAAACAAGACCCCTTTGGGCTGTTGATGCTGTGAACCCCTTCATCCTAGGTTTTGGATATATATATATATATATATATATATATGAATGAAATCATATATCATAAAGACAACACAGTCTCTGCTGTGCCTCATTTTTAAAGGGAAACATGACCCCTGGTTAAACAGAAACCCTGGAATCTCGCACTGCTTGGAGATTGGGAATGGCATGCAACACTATCTTTAAGATAGGGCTGCAACATTTAGTCAGTTAAACAGATAGTGCCATCCATTTTAAAACAGTTTGATCAACTAAACAAGTTGATCCAGATAAGTAGGAGAGTAGATGTTCAAATGTTTCAGTTATTGCTTTGATACCTGTGTTAGAATTTCTGATCTATGATTGCAGTCATGGGATTGTTGTCTATCACATGACGGTGTATGTTTTGACTCCAGAGAGTGGGAAGTGACGGAGACAGGATGTTTGTGTTACTGTGTTCCATGAAGTGGGACTTTTGTCCTTTGTCCTTTTTTCTCTTTGCTGTCTGATGCTAGATAAAGAGGGAGCCATGTTGCAGTGCTCTCTGTGTGTGTTTATATGTAAATAAAGTAGATTAGCCAAAATGCTGAGTTGCTGAGGTCTGTTATGCAACTGCACAAACTCTGCAGATCCCTAAGTGTGCCGGTGTTGGTTGGCATCGGTCACTGTGATGTTCGGGCTGAAGAAAGCTTTTGAAGTTCCTGAACAAAAGACCAGGAGGGAGAGAACATGCCAGTCGGGCATGTGTCTCTGCCAGGGTCCTACTCAAGTGTAGGCTGAACTCCTGACAACCTGTACGTATATAAAAATTCCAAATATCATGTGCCATAATAGAAAAGCATATGAGAGAAGAAAGCACGACTCTTCTATGATGATGTAAGCTGTAAATGAATGCCCCCCACCCCAAATTACCGCCCAGTCAGTCTGACATCAATACCAGGGAAGATTCTGGAGCAGATCATTAAGCAAACAGTCTGTGAGCACCTAGAAAGGAATACTGTGATCACCAATAGTCAGCATGGATTTTTGAAAAATAAGTCATGTCAGACTAACCTGATCTCGTTTTTTGACAGAATTACAAGCCTGGTAGATGAAGGGAACGCAATGGATGTAGCCTACCTTGATTTCAGCAAGGCATTTGACAAGGTGCCCCATGATATTCTTGTAAAGAAGCTGGTAAAATGTGGACTTGACTATGCTACCACTCAGTGGATTTGTAACTGGCTGACTGACCGAACCCAAAGGGTGCTCATCAATGGTTCCTCTTCATCCTGGAGAAGAGTGACTAGTGGGGTGCCACAGGGTTCTGTCTTGGGCCCGGTCTTATTCAACATCTTTATCAACGACTTGGATGATGGACTCAAGGGCATCCTGATCAAATTTGCAGAGGACACCAAACTGGGAGGGGTGGCTAACACCCCAGAGGACAGGATCACACTTCAAAACGACCTTGACAGATTAGAGAACTGGGCCAAAACAAACAAGATGAATTTTAACAGGGAGAAATGTAAAGTATTGCACTTGGGCAAAAAAAATGAGAGGCACAAATACAAGATGGGTGACACCTGGCTTGAGAGCAGTACATGTGAAAAGGATCTAGGAGTCTTGGTTGACCACAAACTTGACATGAGCCAACAGTGTGACGCGGCAGCTAAAAAAGCCAATGCAATTCTGGGCTGCATCAATAGGTGTATAGCATCAAGATCAAGGGAAGTAATAGTGCCACTGTATTCTGCTCTGGTCAGACCTCACCTGGAGTACTGTGTCCAGTTCTGGGCACCACAGTTCAAGAAGGACACTGACAAACTGGAACGGGTCCAGAGGAGGGCAACCAAAATGGTCAAAGGCCTGGAAACGATGCCTTATGAGGAATGGCTAAGGGAGGTGGGCATGTTTAGCCTGGAGAAGAGGAGGTTAAGGGGTGATATGATAGCCATGTTCAAATATATAAAAGGATGTCACATAGAGGAGGGAGAAAGGTTGTTTTCTGCTGCTCCAGAGAAGCGGACACGGAGCAATGGCTCCAAACTACAAGAAAGAAGATTCCACCTAAACATTAGGAAGAACTTCCTGACAGTAAGAGCTGTTTGACAGTGGAATTTGCTGCCAAGGAGTGTGGTGGAGTCTCCTTCTTTGGAGGTCTTTAAGCAGAGGCTTGACAACCACATGTCAGGAGTGCTCTGATGGTGTTTCCTGCTTGGCAGGGGGTTGGACTCGATGGCCCTTGTGGTCTCTTCCAACTCTATGATTCTATGATTCTATGAAATTATTTCCCTCTTTTAGAACTGCTTTCCTCAGGCAAATTTTAGCATAGATTTAATCAGTTAATCAACTCAAACTGATGGTTAATCAACCAAAATATGCTTAATAGGCAGACAAGCCCCAGTTCAAAACATAAAACATTCACTGCAAAGAACTGAAAATGCTCTTGTGCCCTTAGCAAATTATCAGCACTTAGCACAGGATGCACCTGCTGGCTGCTTAAATAATGTACCAAGAAGACTGTCAGGAAAAAGCATTCCTTGTCTTTTATGTACGTGGCTCTTAGCATCAAAGAATTCAGCTGCAAGCAGTTATCAGCTAGCTTTCTGTAAAAAGAACTCTGATTAAACAATAAAGGGAGGAAACTGGAAATGTTCAGGTGCGATGACATGATAGGAGAAGGCAGACACCTCTTTGAAACATGCATATGCAACAGTTTCTCATGATAACAATTCTTACCAGCAGCAAATTACTCCATGTCTTTATGAAAGAATTACTGGATTTGGCAAGGTTAATAAAAACTCCTTTCAGACAATGAGGGCCTTTTAGCTTTGGAGTGCTATTATTAGTCATGAAAGAAAGGATGGACTTGTCCCTGCCGCTTTTATGTAATTTGTAGTACCTTTTGCTCCTAAATCACCAGGAGTTTCTGTAATTGCCTCCAGTTATGTTCTAGCGATGGCT